>NC_092127.1:124721894-125335800 GCF_043159975.1 Macaca nemestrina | reverse complement strand
CTACAAATTCTTTGTTAAATGTCTCTTTACTTGAAAATCAGGTTCAGTAACTTGTTCTTTAATGCTGTCTTGTTGACGGTAGACAGTAAAAAGGGCATGAATGACTAAATGTTTTTCTGTTGCAAAACTGTATCTTCTCAGTTTTGTGACCGTTGAAACTCAGGCAATTTACTCTCTGATAAATTGGGATTACTTTCTACATCAAAGTTGCTGGGGATACAACGTCAAGCAAGGCAGACAACTCCTGGCTCCATCTAGCTTACATGGTAGTGGAGGAGGAGTACAACAAACTGATGTCTAATATAATGTCAAAAAGTGATGAATGCTAGGAGAAAAATAAAGCACAGTGAGAGGATTGCTACTTTGATAGGATGGTCGTGATAGATTTCTTTTTGGAGGTGGCATCTGAGAAATAACCATAGTGATATGAGGGAAAGAACCAATCACATGGATTTTGAGGTAAGAATTTTCCCGAAAATAAATATCAGTTGTAAAGAACCTATGATGGGATGTTTGATTTGTTCATGTAACAGTAAGGGGATCAGTGTGCTACCATAAATAATGGTTGATGTTACAGTTAGAAAAGTAGCAAGGAAATAATCACATAAGTTGGTATATTTTGGAGGAATGCAATTTATGTAAGGAAGCTTATTTATTTATTTATTATATAGTCTTAGTGGGCATGGAAAACAAGAAATATTTTGTACATAGAAAGCCTATATACAAAATCAGATAGAACACAAATATCCTTCCTTTGCTGTTTGCATATACTGCATTTCCTTTTTTTTCCTAGGCATGCTTGGGGAACATAGGAGGGTTTTGGTTGGGGAGATTACAACTCATAGTTTAAAAGAATCATCTGATTGTTGGCCGGGCGCTGTGGCTCAAGCCTGTAATCCCAGCACTTTGGGAGGCCGAGATGGGCAGATCACGAGGTCAGGAGATCGAGAGACGATCCCGGCTAACACGGTGAAACCCCGTCTCTACTAAAAAATACAAAAAAAAAAACTAGCCGGGCGAGGTGGCGGGCGCCTGTAGTCCCAGCTACTCGGGAGGCTGAGGCAGGAGAATGGCGTAAACCCGGGAGGCGGAGCTTGCAGTGAGCTGAGATCCGGCCACTGCACTCCAGCCTGGGTGACAGAGCAAGACTCCGTCTCAAAAAAAAAAAAAAAAAAAAAAAAAGAATCATCTGATTGTTGTAAGAAGGGTCTACTGGGGCTGGGGACAAGAATATAAACAGTTTGGAATCAATTGCAATAATCAAGGTGAGAGATTTTGGTGACCTTGCTCCAGAGTTGCAGTTCCTGAGGGAGTAACAAGTGATAAAATTTGGAGCATATTTTGAGGTATAGCCAAGAAATTTCGCTGTTTGGTAGGATTCAAGATTAAAAGTAAAAAGTAATAAAATTTGAATATTATTGTGATATAGTTGTGAAAGAGAGAACTCAAGGATTTCCCCTTGCTTTTAGCCTCAGCAATAGAAAGAATAAAAATTGTCATTCACTATGATAGGGAAGACTTAGGGAAGATAAGTTGTTTCATTGGGTGAGTGGGGACAAATTTGATTTTAGATATATTCATTTTAATTTTCTTTTTAACCAACCAAGATAATATGTTGAGTAGAGGATCAGATATATTGGCCTAAAAGTGGGAAATCAAGGCTGAAGAAATATATTTGAGAGTGTACCACATTTGACCATGGGACAATGTGTAAGCCATAGGATTGGACGGATTACTTTGGCAGTATATGCAAATAACAAAGGGAGGATATTTGTGTTCTATCTGATTTTGTATATAGGCTCTCTATATACAAAATATCTCTTGTTTTCCATGCCCACTAAGGCTATATAATAAATAAATAAATAAATAAATAAATAAATAAATAAGCTTCCTTACATAAATTGTATTCCCCCAAAATATTATATCTTCTGTAACTGTGGGCTTTTATATATAGTGTGGATAACATATTTGATAATAGTGTAAGAAGGATGCACTAGTTATCTATTCCTAGTATACTTTTTCTCAGATATTTGCATGACTCATCTCTTTAGAAAAGTATTTCCCATTGTTTCTCAAGTTATGATGGAATAACTGAAATTAGACTTGCCCCTCTGAAGTAAACAACTAGAAAGCTGAACAACAGTCATAAGTCAACTGTTTTCAAGCATTCAATAAAAAAACACTGTGGTCTTTGAGGGAAGAAAAACACATGAGGTAAGCCTTATATTCACATCAGCTGTCTGCCTAGGGACACTCCCCACAATGCTATGCAGGGAGATAGCATTTAAGCACAGAACCTTATTCTCACTGAGCTAAGAAGACAGATATCAGTTGCAGTAATAGAAGAGGCTATATTTTTAGGGTAAGGTACCAAAGAGAAGTGAGATACATAGAGGACATGGTAAGCAAAATTTTATAATGGCCCTGAGACCCTGTCCCCTGGTGTACACAACTGTATACATCCCAGGACTTTGAATATGATGAATTTTACTCCCATGATTAGGTTTTGTTGTATAGCACAGTTGACTTTGAATAAGATAGATTATTCAGGATGAGCCTAACCTGGTTAGGTGAGTCCTTTTGTCTTCTCCAAATAGTTGCAGAGGACATTCTTTCCAGCCACGTTGTTAACTGCCCATTGAGGTCACATGGCAAGGAATGCAGGTAACTTCTAGGAGCTGAATGTAGCCACTGGCTGACAGACAACAAGGAAATAGGGACCTCGGTGCTCTAGTCTCAAAAAGCTGAAGTCTATCAATACCCTGATTTAGTTTGGAAGTATTCTTTCACCAGAGCTTCCAGAAGGGAACATAGCCCTGTCAAAACTTTGATTTTCGCCTTTTAAGAAGCCGAGGTGAGGACCAGCTACTCTGTGCCTTGTCCTCTGAGCTTCAGAGCTGTCACTTAATAAATGGATGTTATTTTAAGCTGCTAAATTTGTGGTAATTGGTTTCACAGCAGTAGAAATGTAATAGAGAAGTGGACATCAAAATCTCTGAGGGTTTCCTACAGGTCATTTGTCAAGAGCTTAGCTGTTCATCAGCAGGAAACATTCTTTGAGAACTAAGTAACAGGAGCTATTGCTTGAGTAAGAGTTGAACTGAGATAGCATAGGTCACACAGTGCTGAGAAGTAGTGAAGTTCTGGCCCAGCCAGAGTAGAGAGAATTCCCTGAGCACCTAGCCCTTTCAGTGACACCCCAGAGAATTTACAGATCAGTAATGAGAAATGCTTACTGCGTGAAAGGCACATCTTAGGACTAAGAACAAAATGAAACTGTCATTTACAAAGAATAGGGCCAAGTCTGGTGATATCAATGGATCTCCCAGTAATTTAACTGCTTTCTAGAACCATATTCACTACCCATAAAAGAAGACTAGTTAAGCAAAATTCAGTGTCATAACATTGACAATATCCATGTAATGAAAACATTCACTAAAGGCAAAGAAGCATGAAACTGTCAAAACAATCAAGAGAGAAAAAAAGCTGCCAAAAGAAATCTATGAGAAAAAGACTCAAATATTAGAACTGGTAGACAAAGAGTTTGAATTGTAAGTATAATTATGAGTAAGAATGCAAAGGAAAAGAAAAACATTTAAATAGAAAATCTCAGCAATGATATGAAAAATGTTAAAAGAACAAAATGAAAATACTAATATCTAAAAAATAAAGTACTTCATTTGATATGAAAAACTGCATTAGATAGGTTTAACAACATACTAAAAACTATAAAATGAGTGGTCAGTTAATGTGAAAACAGAACAATAGAAACTATTCCAATATTAAAAGAAAGAGAAAAAAAGGAACAAATAAATAGGTACTCAGTACCCTGTAGGAAAATCTCAATTGATCCAACATACATATAATTTGCATTCCTAAAAAAGAGACTAAAATACTTTGGAAATAAAAACATTATTTGTAGGGGAATACATACTTGCCCAAATTTTCTGAAATCTTTTTTAAAAATGTCAAGTTACAGATCTAAAAACCTACTAAGAAGAAAACAACACCTAGATGTATCATATGCAAACCTATGTTAAAACAGCCAGAAAATAAAAGAAGAAAGGGGAAAAAGACACATTGTATATAATATTTGACTGACTCCTCATCAAAACAATAGAAAGACCTGTTTAAAGTGTGTAAATACAGAATTCTATATTGTATAAAAATGATGCTGAAATTAAAACATTTTGAGATAAACAAAAAATGAAAAAATATGTTAGTACTACACCTGAACTAAATGAATTACAATAAATGCTAACGGAAAGTTTTTCAAATGAAACTCAAATCTTATAAAATAATAAATATGTGAGTATAAAAAATAGTTTTCTTCTGTTAATTTCCTTAAAATACACTGTTTAAAGCAAAACTGATAACATTATCTTATGATGGTTAGAATGCATACAAAGGTAAAATTTATGACAAAAATAACAAAAATTTAGAGAGGCATAAATGGAGTTATATAAGGTTCTTACATTGTATGTGAAGTGGTACAATATTTACTCTAAGCAAACCATAATATGTTAATGATGTATATTGAAATAACTAGAGAAACCACTACAAAAAAATTAGAGTTACAGTTATAAAGCTTTCAGAAGAGTTAAAATGGAAAGAAAGGAAGAAACAACAGCAGAATTAAAATTTTTAAATATGGGACAAATAGAAATCAAATATCAAGATTGTAGATCTAAATCAAACCCTATCAATATTTACTTTAAGCATAAATGTACTAAACACTGTAATTATGAGACAGAGATTATCAAACTGTATGCAATACGGATGCCCAACTGCACTGTATTCACAATAAATACATTCAAAATTTGAGATAAAGATGTGGGAAAAGAAAAAATACAGAAAAAGACATACTATCCTAACAGTTTGTTTAAATAAATTTATATCAGACATAAGGTACTTTAAGACAAGGGAATATTTACAGAGATAAATATGCATATTTCAAACTATAAAATGACACTATTATAAGGAAAATATAACCTTTTAACTTAGTGGACCTAAATAACAGAATTTCATGAAACAAAAACAGAACTAAAGAAAGAAATACAAAAATATAAAATCCTAATTGGAGGTATTAATGTCATATTTTAATAATTTGTAGAGCAACTAGACTAAAAAATCAGTAAAAATATTAAAACTTTGAATCATCAACCGAATTGATTTAGTTGATATTACAGAATACTTCACCCCACAACTACAGCATGAACATTTACTCATTTTTTACCTACACGTGTATTATTCACCAAGATAAACAACATAATGAGTCATAAAATGGGTCTCAATAAATTTCAAAATACTGAAAATATACATAGTGTGTACTATGATCATAACCAAAACAAATTCAAAAATCAGTGTCAATCAAATACCAAAACATTCCTATTTTTAAAAATTAAATAATACACTGCTAAATCATTCATAAGTCAAAGAAGAAATCCCAAGCAAAAACTTTTTTTCAAATTGAACGGTACTGAAAACACCACATATCAAAAATGCAGCTATTGAAGTACCAAATGTAAATATACAGCTTTACATACTCCTGTTAGAAAAATAAGGTGTAAAATCAATATTCTAATCTTCCAATTTAAAAATTGAAAATAAGAGAAGAAAATAAAACTGAGTAGAATAATAAAGGTAACAGGAGAAATCAATTACAGATAAATGAGGAGAAAATTTAAAAAGAATGAAAAGGAAAGCCTCAGAAACAGGGAGAATTATTGACAATAATACCTCTGATATATACACATATGTATTATATCATGTATTGCATACACAATAACATCCTACTGTATTTTGACTTTCTCAAAATCTTAATATCCAGAATCTTAATTACCATAATATGCCAACATGTCTTCTTTTCAAATTCTTGCTAAATATTTCCTATGATGCCAACTTAAAAAAAAATAGATTCAGCAGGTATAAGCACAGTTTTTGTTGCATTAATATATCGCATAGTGATGAACTCTAAATTTTTAGTGTACCCATAAGCCAAATCATGAACATTGTGCCCAAGAGATAATTTTTCAACCCTCACTCCTTCCCACCCTCCCCGCTTTTGGAGTCGCCATTGTCTATTATTCCCCTCTGTATGTCCATGTATACTGGCTTAGGATACTGGCTTCTAGCTCCATCCACATTGCTACAAAAGACGTAATTTCATTGTTTTTTATGGCTGCAGAGTATTTCATGGTGTATATATGCCACATTTTCTTTATCCATCATCCATTGATGGGTGCTTAGGTTGATTCCAAAACTTCACTATTGTGAATAGTACTATGATAAACATACAAGTGCAGGTGTCTTTTTTATATAATTTTTTTTCCTTTTTTTTTTTCTTGAGACAAGGTCTTGCTCTGTCATCCAGGCTGGAGTGCAGTGGTGCAATCATAGGTCACTGCACACTTGAATCCCTGGGCGCAAGCAAGCCCTCACACCTGAGCCTCCCAAGTAGCTGGCACGACAGGTGTGCACCACCATACTTGACTAATTTTTTAACTTTGTGTAGAGACGGGGTGCTACTGTGTTGCTCAGGCTGGTCTCAAAGTCATAGGCTCTGGCAATCATCCCACCTGGGCCTCCTAAAGTGCTGAAGTGACAAGTATGAGCCACTGCACCCAACCTATATAATGATTTCTTTTTCTTTGGGTGGATATCTAGCAGAGGAATTGCTGGGTTGAATGAAACTGCTATTTTAGTTCTTTGAGTAATCACCATACACTTCCCATAGAGGTTTTACTAGTTTATATTACATATTTTACTAGTTTATACGTGTCTCCTTTTCTCTGTATCCTCACCAACATCTGTACTTTTTTGACTTTTAGTAATAGCCATTCTGACTGGTGTAAGATGATATCTCATTGTGGCTTTAATTTGCATTTCTCTGATAGTTGGTGATGTTGAGTATTTTTTCATATATTTGTTGGCTGCTTATATGTCTTCTTTTGAAAAATGTCTTTACGTATCCTTTGCCCACTGTTTTTTTTTTTTTTGAAATGGAGCCTTGCTCTGTCACCCAGGCTGGAGTGCAGTGGCATGATCTTGACTCACTGCAACCTCGTCCTCCTGGATTCAAGTGGTTCTCTTGCCTCAGCCTCCCTAGTAGCTGGGACTATAGGCACGTGCCACAATGCCCAGCTAATTTTTTTTTCTTTTTTTTAGTAGAAATGGGGTTTCACCATGTTGGCCTGGCTGGTCTCGAACTCCTGACCTCAGATGATCCAGCTGCCTCCGCCTCCCAAAGTGCTGGGATTACAGGCATGAGCCACTGCACCCTGCCTTTTACCCACTTTTTAATTAGGTTATTTGGTTTTCTTCTTGTTGAGTTGTTTTGAGTTCCTTGTAGATTCTGCATATTTGTCCTCTGTCAGATGCATAGTTAGTAAATATTTTCTCCCATTCTGTAAGTATGTTTATTCTGTTGATTATTTCTTTTGCCATATAGAAGCTTTTTAATTTACTTAGGTGCCAAATTTTTTATACTTGGACCCTATATTTTTGTAGCCCATTTCTTTCCTGGATCCTGCCACATACCAAGGTTAGAGGGACTATAGTGAACATCCATTATTTTTGCTATGCAGCACCTTCTGATAACAACTTTTCAATTTTTTCAGTCCATTTTGTTTATCTTAGAGTTCTGTCCATCTGTCATTCTGTATGACTTAGACCTAGAAATTTGGAGCATTTTATTTGCCTGGCCACTGTGATGGTGAAGAAACAGACATATAAGGACAACTGAGTTTGGGAGATGAAAGTGGATTTTGTTGTAATTTCTAGAAAAGGTATTCCTGCTCCTTCCTGTAAGGCCTGAGATTGTGTACAAAGGGGAGCTCATACAGTCATCTTATTACCACTGGGAACCCAAAAGATAAAAGCAAACCAAGAAATGACAAAAGATAAAATGAGTTCTAATAAGATTGAATTCTGAAGCCAAATCTACCATTGCAATTTTAGTTACGAGACCCAATAAATTTATTTTTTGCTTAAGCAAAATTTGATGGGGATTTTGTCATTTACAGGGTTAAGAGTCTTGGCTAAAACAGAAAAAGGTACTCTTTTAATGTCAAAGTGTGCAGGTCATGTGCCAATAAATGCATCTGCTTTTCGTTATGGAACAGAAAAAAAAAATCTATGCATGTGGATATAGAACCATAAACTGTAATAAGAACATTGGCTCTCACAACAGATTTTTAGCTAGCAAGAAGATCTTCTTCTTTAGCAAGATCTCTATTTGATATTAGACCAGTTGGAATTTTTGCCAATAGATAACGTAAAGTCTAAAGCCAGAACCAGGAATGCTAAGGCAGTATACAGAGATATCTTTATACTTATTCACAAGTTGACCCAGAGAAGAATTTATGCCACTTCAGAATTTGGCCATAACTATGGCATGTTCAGCAGACAGTGAGGGGTACATATTTACATAGAAAACGGTGGGGAAACTAGAAACTCCTGTGAGAAGATATAGGTACTCTCAAGCATGAATCTAGATGGAATATTTTCTATCCCAGCTTGTGCCAGGAAAAAGCGCTCTTTGATGGGAAGTATTCGAGGAAGCAGGTAGGAGGCTTTGAAGGAAATCAGTGTAGCTCGGAGAAAAAATGATTTAAAAATAGAGCATTGGGGGCGGAGCAAGATGGCCGAATAGGAGCAGCTCCAGTCTCCAACTCCCAGCGCGAGCGACACAGAAGACCGGTGATTTCTGCATTTTCAACTGAGGTACTGGGTTCATCTCACTGGGGAGTGCCGGACGGTCGGTGCTGGTCAGCTGCTGCAGCCCGACCAGCAAGAGCTGAAGCAGGGTGAGGCATTGCCTCACCTGGGAAGCGCAAGGGGGAAGGGAGTCCCTTTTCCTAGCCAGGGGAACTGAGACACACAACACCTGGAAAATCGGCTAACTCCCACCCCAATACTGCGCTTTAAGCAAACAGGCACACCAGGAGATCATATCCCACACCTGGCCGGGAGGGTCCCACACCCACGGAGCCTCCCTCATTGCTAGCCCAGCAGTCTGTGATCTACCGGCAAGGCAGCAGCGAGGCTGGGGGAGGGGCGCCCGCCATTGCTGAGGCTTAAGTAGGTAAACAAAGCTGCTGGGAAGCTCGAACTGGGTGGAGCTCACAGCAGCTCAAGGAAACCTGCCTGTCTCTGTAGACTCCACCTCTGGGGACAGGGCACAGTAAACTAAACAAACGCAGCAGACACCTATGCAGACGCAAACGACTCTGTCTGACAGCTTTGAAGAGAGCAGTGGATTTCCCAACACGGAGGTTGAGATCTGAGAAGGGACAGACTCCCTGCTCAAGTGGGTCCCTGACCCCTGAGTAGCCTAACTGGGAGACATCCCCCACTAGGGGCAGTCTGACACCCCACACCTCACAGGGAGGAGTACACCCCTGAGAGGAAGCTTCCAAAGCAAGAATCAGACAGTTACACTCGCTGTTCAGAAATATTCTATCTTCTGCAGCCTCTGCTGCTGATACCCAGGCAAACAGGGTCTGGAGAGGACCTCAAGCAATCTCCAACAGACCTACAGCTGAGGGTCCTGACTGTTAGAAGGAAAACTATCAAACAGGAAGGACACCTACACCAAAACCCCATCAGTACATCACCATCATCAAAGACCAGAGGCAGATAAAACCACAAAGATGGGGAAAAAGCAGGGCAGGAAAGCTGGAAATTCAAAAAATAAGAGCGCATCTCCCCCGGCAAAGGAGCGCAGCTCATCGCCAGCAACGGATCAAAGCTGGACAGAGAATGACTCTGACGAGATGAGAGAAGAAGGCTTCAGTCCATCAAATTTCTCAGAGCTAAAGGAGGAATTACGTACCCAGCGCAAAGAAACTAAAAATCTTGAAAAAAAAGTGGAAGAATTGATGGCTAGAGTAATTAATGCAGAGAAGGTCCTAAACGAAATGAAAGAGATGAAAACCATGACATGAGAAATACGTGACAAATGCACAAGCTTCAGTAACCGACTCGATCAACTGGAAGAAACAGTATCAGCGATTGAGGATCAAACGAATGAAATGAAGCGAGAAGAGAAACCAAAAGAAAAAAGAAGAAAAAGAAATGAACAAAGCCTGCAAGAAGTATGGGATTATGTAAAAAGACCAAATCTACGTCTGATTGGGGTGCCTGAAAGTGAGGGGGAAAATGGAACCAAGTTGGAAAACACTCTTCAGGATATCATCCAGGAGAACTTCCCCAAGCTAGTAGGGCAGGCCAACATTCAAATCCAGGAAATACAGAGAACGCCACAAAGATACTCCTCGAGAAGAGCAACTCCAAGACACATAATTGCCAGATTCACCAAAGTTGAAATGAAGGAAAAAATCTTAAGGGCAGCCAGAGAGAAAGGTCGGGTTACCCACAAAGGGAAGCCCATCAGACTAACAGCAGATCTCTCAGCAGAAACTCTACAAGCCAGAAGAGAGTGGGGGCCAATATTCAACATTGTTAAAGAAAAGAATTTTCAACCCAGAATTTCATATCCAGCCAAACTAAGTTTCATAAGTGAAGGAGAAATAAAATCCTTTACAGATAAGCAAATGCTTAGAGATTTTGTCACCACTAGGCCTGCCTTACAAGAGACCCTGAAGGAAGCACTAAACATGGAAAGGAACAACCGGTACCAGCCATTGCAAAAACATGCCAAAATGTAAAGACCATCGAGGCTAGGAAGAAACTGCATCAACTAACGAGCAAAATAACCAGTTAATATCATAATGGCAGGATCAAGTTCACACATAACAATCTTAACCTTAAATGTAAATGGACTAAATGCTCCAATTAAAAGACACAGACTGGCAAACTGGATAAAGAGTCAAGACCCATCAGTCTGCTGTATTCAGGAGACCCATCTCACATGCAGAGACATACATAGGCTCAAAATAAAGGGATGGAGGAAGATTTACCAAGCAAATGGAGAACCAAAAAAAGCAGGGGTTGCAATACTAGTCTCTGATAAAACAGACTTTAAACCATCAAAGATCAAAAGAGACAAAGAAGGCCATTACATAATGGTAAAGGGATCAATTGAACAGGAAGAGCTAACTATCCTAAATATATATGCACCCAATACAGGAGCACCCAGATTCATAAAGCAAGTCCTTAGAGACTTACAAAGAGACTTAGACTCCCATACAATAATAATGGGAGACTTCAACACTCCACTGTCAACATTAGACAGATCAACGAGACAGAAAGTTAACAAGGATATCCAGGAATTGAACTCATCTCTGCAGCAAGCAGACCTAATAGACATCTATAGAACTCTCCACCCCAAATCAACAGAATATACATTCTTCTCAGCACCACATCATACTTACTCCAAAATTGACCACGTAATTGGAAGTAAAGCACTCCTCAGCAAATGTACAAGAACAGAAATTATAACAAACTGTCTCTCAGACCACAGGGCAATCAAACTAGAACTCAGGACTAAGAAACTCAATCAAAACCACTCAACTACATGGAAACTGAACAACCTGCTCCTGAATGACTACTGGGTACATAACGAAATGAAGGCAGAAATAAAGATGTTCTTTGAAACCAATGAGAACAAAAATACAACATACCAGAATCTCTGGGACACATTTAAAGCAGTGTGTAGAGGGAAATTTATAGCACTAAATGCCCACAAGAGAAAGCAGGAAAGATCTAAAATTGACACTCTAACATCGCAATTAAAAGAACTAGAGAAGCAAGAGCAAACACATTCAAAAGCTAGCAGAAGGCAAGAAATAACGAAGATCAGAGCAGAACTGAAGGAGATAGAGACACAAAAAACCCTCCAAAAAATCAATGAATCCAGGAGTTGGTTTTTCGAAAAGATCAACAAAATTGACAGACCACTAGCCAGACTAATAAAGAAGAAAAGAGAGAAGAATCAAATCGACGCAATTAAAAATGATAAAGGGGATATCACCACCGACCCCACAGAAATACAAACTACCATCAGAGAATACTATAAACACCTCTACGCAAATAAACTGGAAAATCTAGAAGAAATGGATAATTTCCTGGACACTTACACTCTCCCAAGACTAAACCAGGAAGAAGTTGAATCCCTGAATAGACCAATAGCAGGCTCTGAAATTGAGGCAACAATTAATAGCCTACCAACCAAAAAAAGTCCAGGACCAGATGGATTCACAGCTGAATTCTACCAGAGGTACAAGGAGGAGTTGGTACCATTCCTTCTGAAACTATTCCAATCAATAGAAAAAGAGGGAATCCTCCCTAACTCATTTTATGAGGCCAACATCATCCTGATACCAAAGCCTGGCAGAGACACAACAAAAAAAGAGAATTTTAGACCAATATCCCTGATGAACATCGATGCAAAAATCCTCAATAAAATACTGGCAAACCGGATTCAGCAACACATCATAAAGCTTATCCACCATGATCAAGTGGGCTTCATCCCTGGGATGCAAGGCTGGTTCAACATTCGCAAATCAATAAACATAATCCAGCATATAAACAGAACCAAAGACAAGAACCACATGATTATCTCAATTGATGCAGAAAAGGCTTTTGACAAAATTCAACAGCCCTTCATGCTAAAAACGCTCAATAAATTCGGTATTGATGGAACGTACCTCAAAATAATAAGAGCTATTTATGACAAACCCACAGCCAATATCATACTGAATGGGCAAAAACTGGAAAAATTCCCTTTGAAAACTGGCACAAGACAGGGATGCCCTCTCTCACCACTCCTATTCAACATAGTGTTGGAAGTTCTGGCTAGGGCAATCAGGCAAGAGAAAGAAATCAAGGGTATTCAGTTAGGAAAAGAAGAAGTCAAATTGTCCCTGTTTGCAGATGACATGATTGTATATTTAGAAAACCCCATTGTCTCAGCCCAAAATCTCCTTAAGCTGATAAGCAACTTCAGCAAAGTCTCAGGATACAAAATTAATGTGCAAAAATCACAAGCATTCTTATACACCAGTAACAGACAAACAGAGAGCCAAATCAGGAATGAACTTCCATTCACAATTGCTTCAAAGAAAATAAAATACCTAGGAATCCAACTTACAAGGGATGTAAAGGACTTCTTCAAGGAGAACTACAAACCACTGCTCAGTGAAATAAAAGAGGACACAAACAAATGGAAGAACATACCATGCTCATGGATAGGAAGAATCAATATCGTGAAAATGGCCATACTGCCCAAGGTAATTTTTAGATTCAATGCCATCCCCATCAAGCTACCAATGAGTTTCTTCACAGAATTGGAAAAAACTGCTTTAAAGTTCATATGGAACCAAAAAAGAGCCCGCATCTCCAAGACAATCCTAAGTCAAAAGAACAAAGCTGAAGGCATCACGCTACCTGACTTCAAACTATACTACAAGGCTACAGTAACCAAAACAGCATGGTACTGGTACCAAAACAGAGATATAGACCAATGGAACAGAACAGAGTCCTCAGAAATAATACCACACATCTACAGCCATTTGATCTTTGACAAACCTGAGAGAAACAAGAAATGGGGAAAGGATTCCCTATTTAATAAATGGTGCTGGGAAAATTGGCTAGCCATAAGTAGAAAGCTGAAACTGGATCCTTTCCTTACTCCTTATACGAAAATTAATTCAACATGGATTAGAGACTTAAATGTTAGACCTAATACCATAAAAATCCTAGAGGAAAACCTAGGTAGTACCATTCAGGACATAGGCATGGGCAAAGACTTCATGTCTAAAACACCAAAAGCAACGGCAGCAAAAGCCAAAATTGACAAATGGGATCTCATTAAACTAAAGAGCTTCTGCACAGCAAAAGAAACTACCATCAGAGTGAACAGGCAACCTATAGAATGGGAGAAAATTTTTGCAATCTACTCATCTGACAAAGGGCTACTATCCTGAACCTACAAAGAACTCAAACAAATTTACAAGAAAAAAACAAACAACCCCATCAAAAAGTGGGCAAAGGATATGAACAGACAGTTCTCAAAAGAAGACATTCATACAGCCAACAGACACATGAAAAAATGCTCATCATCACTGGCCATCAGAGAAATGCAAATCAAAACCACAATGAGATACCATCTCACACCAGTTAGAATGGCAATCATTAAAAAGGAAACAACAGGTGCTGGAGAGGATGTGGAGAAATAGGAACACTTTTACACTGTTGGTGGGATTGTAAACTAGTTTAACCATTATGGAAAACAGTATGGCAATTCCTCAAGGATCTAGAACTAGATGTACCATATGACCCAGCCATCCCATTATTGGGTATATACCCAAAGGATTATAAATTATGCTGCTATAAAGACACATGCACACGTATGTTTATTGCGGCACTATTCACAATAGCAAAGACTTGGAATCAACCCGAATGTCCATCAGTGACAGATTGGATTAAGAAAATGTGGCACATATACACCATGGAATACTATGCAGCCATAAAAAAGGATGAGTTTGAGTCCTTTGTAGGGACTTGGATGCAGCTGGAATCCATCATTCTTAGCAAACTATCACAAGAACAGAAAACCAAACACCGCATGTTCTCACTCATAGGTGGGAACTGAA
Organism: Macaca nemestrina; assembly: GCF_043159975.1. Lineage (NCBI taxonomy): Eukaryota > Metazoa > Chordata > Mammalia > Primates > Cercopithecidae > Macaca > Macaca nemestrina. Next base: position 125,321,242 of record NC_092127.1, on the reverse strand, counting down.
CAATGAGATCACTCGGACTCAGGAAGGGGAATATCACACACCGGGGCCTATCATGGGGAGGGGGGAGGAGGGAGGGATTGCATTGGGAGTTATACCTGATGTAAATGACGAGTTGATGGGTGCAGCACAGCAACATGGCACAAGTATACATATGTAACAAACCTGCACGTTATGCACATGTACCCTACAACTTAAAGTATAATAATAATAAATAAATTATAAAAAAATAAAAAAATAAATAAATAAATAAATAAAATAAAAAAATAAAAAATAAAAATAGAGCATTGTGGAAAGAGGAGTATATTCAAAGGAAGAAATGACCAATTTGTAAAGGAAAGCAGTAAATGACAACTTTCCACAGACAACTGACATAAAAGCAGCCAGCTGGGTGTACAGGGAAACTAGAAACTCCCTGCTGTGTAGCATGCAGTTATTCATGTGTGTTCTTTTTCATCTACTATTGAGAAAGGGGGTAGTAAAGACTGCAGAGCAAGAGATGGTGGCAGTTTTTGGTCTACTTTTCTACTCTTTTCCTGGGGGCATTAACCATATGACAACAAAAGGTTAAAAAACCATTTTATCATACCTTAGAAGCAACATGGAAGTAGGTATTTTCTGAGCAACAAGAAAACTCAGAGTGTCTACTGTTTACTCTGATTCAGACCATGGTGAAACCCATTTCCAACTGTTACATCTCCAATCAGCAATGGAAATAGAGGGACCCAAGTGACCGAATTTCAGAGCAGAGTGCTGAGTGTCAGAAGAGGTGACACCCTCAATGGGACAGAAAATAATTTAAGTGGACTGAGTGTTAATAGGGGAAAGACAAGAAGAGTCCAACAAAGAAGGGGATTTTGTTTACCGGGGAGCAATAGCCAAGTAGGTTTTGAAGGTTAAATGAGAGAATTATGTCATAAGTTCTCTGGAGCAAATGGGCCTGGTAGGGATGGAGGTGTGCAACTGTCTTATGGTGTAGAAAATTACGCCCAAGTCTCAAACACCCTGTGAATTCTGCAGAGAGAGTACTTTGTCATTTGAACCCGAAAGAAAGGATTTCTTTTTTTCTTTCCCACTCCAAGAATCCTCAAGATTCATTTTCAATTGTTGGCTATCTTTAGCTAATGAATAATGTATTATTATTTCTTCTGGGTGTTTTTAATAAATGATTGTCTTCATTTTCTGTTGCTTATGACAAAATACCTGAAACTGGCTAACTAATGAAGAAATTTTTAAAGTTGTGAAGGTTGAGAAGCCAATGGCCAAAAGTCAAGAGGCCATGTATGGTGAGGGCCTTCTTGCTGATGAGGACATTCTGCTGAGTCTCAACTCAGGGCAGGACACTACATGAAGACGGGGGTGAGTATGCTAGCTCAGGTATTTTCTCCTTATTTTACAAAGCCACCAGTCCCACTCCAATGATAATCCATTAAGCCCTAGCCCATTAAACCATGAATGAATTAATCCATTTATGAAAGTAGAACCTTCATTACCCAGTCATCTCTTAAAAGCCCCCCTATTAAAACTGCCACATCGGGGATGCCACATGTGTTTCGAAGGGTAAAAATATTCAAACTATGGAAATGATTGTATTGGCCTGTATACATACTATTTAGCTTAAATGGTCAGATTCTAGAAGCTAGAAATGTTTTCTAGATGACTTATATTGTACAGATTATAGGACCATGACACATGTAGGCAGATCTTTAATAAATGCTCTTGTTTATTTTTTTATTAATTTTTTTTGCTGTCAAATGAGCATTCTCTTTTTTATTATTATTTCAGTAGTTTTAGGGGAACAGTTGGTGTTTGGCTACATGGCTAAGTTCTTTAGTTGTGATTTCTGAGATTTTGATGCACCCATCACCGGGGCAGTGTACACTGTATTCAATAGGTAGTTCTTTATCCCTCAGTCCCTTCCCACCCTTCTGTACAAGTCCCCAAAATCCATTGTACTCTTCTTATACCTTTGCATCTTTACACCTTAGCTCCCACTTATGAGTGAAAACATACGATGTTTGGTTTTCCATTCCTAAGTTATTTGAATTAGAATCATGGCCTCTAACTTCATCCAGGTTGCTGTGGATACCATTATTTCATTCCTTTTTATGGCTGAGTAGTATTCCATGGTATAAACATATCACATTTTCTTTATCCATTTGTTGATTGATGAGCATTTGGGCTAGTTCCATATTTTCACAATTGTGAATTGTGCCGCTATTAACATGCATGTGCAAGTGTCTTTTTCATATAATGACTTCTTTTTCTCTGGGTAGATAGATATTAGTAGTGGTAGTAGTGGAATTGCTGAATCAAATCGTAGTTCTACTTTTAGTTCTTTGTGAAATCTCCATGCTGTTTTCCATAGTGAATGTACTAGTTTACATCCCCACCAGCAGCGTCAAATTGTTCCCTTTTCCCCACACCCACACCAACATCTATTATTTTTTTGTTTTTTGATTAAGGCCATTTTTGCACAACTAAGGAGATATTGCATTGTGGTTTTGACTTCATTTCCCCATTAGTGATGTTGAGCATTTTTTCATATGTTTGATGGCCATTTGTATATCTTCTTGTGAGAATTGTCTATCCATATTCATAGCCTACTTTTTGATGGGATTGTTTGTTTTTTTTGTGCTGATTTGTTTGAGTCCCTTATAGATTCTGAATATTGGTCCTTTGTTGTATGCATAGTTTGTGAATATTTTGTCACAATCTATGGGTTGTCTGTTTACTCTGCTGATTATTTCTTTTGCTCTGCAGAAGCTTTTTAGTTTTTTTAGTCCTTTATAGATTCTGAATATTAGTCCTTTGTTGTATGCATAGTTTATGAATATTTTGTCACTCTGTGGGTTGTCTGTTTACTCTGCTGATTATTTCTTTTATTGTGCAAAAGCTTTCTAGTTTAAGTACCATCTATTTATCTTTGTTTTTGCTACATTTTCCTTTTGGTTTTAGGTCAAAAACTGTTTGCCTAAGTCATTGCCTAGAAGAGTATTTCCAATGTTGTCTTCTGGAATTTTTATGTTTTCAGGTCTTAGATTTAAGTCTTTGATTCATCCTGAGTTGATTTTTGTAATCCATCTTGAGTTGATTTTTGTAATCCATCTTGAGTTGATTTTTGTAATCACTTATTGAGATTATAATTCTTGTTTTTAGTTATGTTATGTGGTGTATCACATTTATTGACTTGCATATGTTAAACCATCCATGCATGCCTGTTATAGAACCCACCTGATTCATGGTAGGTTATCTTTTTTAGTTGCCTTTGGATTTGGTTTGCTAGTATTTTGTTGAGGAGTTTTGCATCTGTGTTCATCATGAATATTGGTCTGTAGTTTTCTTTTTTTTGTGTGTTATGTCCTTTCCTAGATTTGGTATTAGCGTGACACTGGCTTCATAGAATGATTTGGGGAGAATTCCCTCTTTATCTTTTGGAATAGTTTCAGCAGGATTGGTACCAATTCTCCTTTGAATTTCTGATAGAATTCAGCTGTGAATCAGTCTGGTCCTGGACTTCATTTTGTTGGCAACATTTTAATTATCATTTTAATCTCATTGCTTGTTATGGGTCTGTTAGAGTTTGAATTTCTTCCTGGTTTAATCTAGGAGGGTATCTTTCCAGGAATTTATCCATCTCCTCTAGGTTTTCTAGTGTGTGTGTGTAAGGGTGTTCATAATAGCCTTAAATATCATTTGTGCTTCTGTGGTATCAGTTGTAATAGCTCCCATCTTGTTTCTAATCAAGTTTATTTGGATCTTCTTTTCTTGGTTAATCTCACTAATGGTCTATTAATTTTATTTATCTTTTCAAAGAACTAGCTTTTGGTTGCATTTATCTTTTTTTTTTTTTTTGGTTGTTTTTTCAATTTCATTTAGTTCTGCTCTGATCTTGGTTATATCTTTTCTTCTGCGGGTTTGGGTTTGGTTTGTTCTTGTTTCTCTAGTTCCTTGAAGTGTAACCTTAGATTGTGCTCTTTCAGACTTTTTGATGTAGGCATTTAATGCTATGAACTTTCCTCTTAGCACTGTTTTTGCTGTATCCCAGAGGTTTTGATAGGTTGTGTCACTATTATCATTCAGTTCAAACATTTTTAAAATTTTCATCTTGATTTCATTGTTGACCCAATGATCATTCAGATGCAGATTTAATTTCCATGTATTTGCATGGTTTTGAGGGTTCCTTTTGGAGTTGATTTCCAATTTTATTCCACTGTGGTCTGAGAGAGTACTTGATATCATCTCAGTTTCCTTAAATTTATTGAGACTTGTTTGTATCTTATTATATGGTCTATGTTAAAGAATGTTCCATGTGCTGGTAAGTAGAATACATATTATGCAGTTGTTGGGTAGAATGTTCTGTAAATACTTGTTAAGTGCATTTGTTCTAGAGTATAGATAAAGTCTTTTTTTAAAAAAAACTTTCTGTCCTGATGACTTGTCTAGTGCTGTTGGTGAACTCTTGAAGTCCCCCACTATTACTGTGTTGCTGTCTATCTCATTTCTTATGTCTAGTAGTAATTGCTTTATAAATTTGGGAGCTCTAGTATTAGGTGCACATATATTTATAATTGTGATATTTTCCTGTTGGACTAGTCCTTTTATCATTATGTAATGTCTCTCTTTCTATTTTTTAACTGTAGTTGCTTTAAAGTCTGCTTTGTCTGATAGAAGAATAGCTAAGCTTGCTCTCTTTTGGTGTCTATTTGCATGGAATGTCTTTTTTCACCTTAATCTTAAGCTTTTTATGAGTCCTTATGTGTTAAATGAGTCTCTTGAAGGCAGCGGATACTTGGTTGCTGAATTCTTATCCACTCAGTCATTCTGTATCTTTTAAGTGAAGCATTAACACCATTTACATTTCATGTTAGTATTGAGATGGGAGGTACTATTCTATTCATCATGCTAGTTGTTGCCTGAATAACTTCTTGTTGTTGTTGCTTTTTCATCGTGTTACTGTTTAATAGTCCCTGTGAGATTTATGCTTTAAGGAGGTTCTATTTTGGTGTATTTCAAGGTTTTGTTTCAAGACTTAGAACTCCTTTTAGCAGTTTTTGTAGTGTTAGCTTGGTAGTGGCAAATTCTCTCAGCATGTGTTTTTCTAAAAAATAGTTTATTTTTCCTTCATTTATGAAACTTAGTTTCACTGGATACAAACTTCTTGGATGATAGTTATTTTGTTTAAAGAGGCTAAAGATAGAATCTCAATCCCTTCTAGCTTGTAGGGCTTCTGCTGAGAAATCTTCTGTTAATCTGATAAGTTTTCCTTTGTAGGTTACCTGATGCTTTTGCCTCACAGCTTTTAAGATTCTTTCCTTCATCTAGATTTTAGACAACCTGATGACTATGTGCCTAGATGATGATCTTGTGATGAATTTCCTGGGTGTTCTTCGAGCTTCTTGTATTTGAATGTCTAGATCTCTAGCAAGCCAGGGAAGTTTTACTCTGTTATTCCCTCAAATAAGATTTTCAAACTTACAAATTTCTATTCTTAATCAGGAACACCAATTATTCTTATGTTTGGTCATTTAACATAACCCCAAACTTGTTGAAGTCTTTGTTCATTTTTTAAATTCTTTTTCTTGCTGTTTTTTCAAATTGGGTTAATTTGAAAGCCTTATCTTCAAGCTCTGGAGTTTATTCTTCAACTCATTTGATTCTATTTTTGAAACTTTCAAGTATATTTTGCATATCTCTAAGTTTGTCTTTAATTTCCAGAAGTTGCAATTGTTTTTTATTTGTAATATCTATTTATCTGGGGATTTTTAAAATCCATATACTGTATTATTTTTTAGTTTTTTTAAGTTGTTTTTGCCTTTCTCTGGTGCCTCCTTGAGTAGCTTAATAATTGACCATCTGAATTCTTTTTCTGGCAATACAGAGATTGTTTCTTGGTGTGGATCCATTGCTGGTGAGCTAGTGTGATCTTTTGGGGGGTGTTATAGAACCTTGTTTTGTCATATTACCAAAAATGTCTTCCCGGTTTCTTCTCATTTGGATAGACTACGTCAGAGGAAAGATCTGTGGCTGAACAGCTGCTGTTCAGAATTTTTTGCCCCGTGGGGTGCTCCCTTGATGTAGTGCTCTCCCCCTTCTTGCAGGGACGGAGCTTCCTGAGAGCTGGATTGCAGTGATTATTGCTCTTCTGAGTCTAGCCACCTAGTGGAGCTACTGGGCTCTAGGCTGGTACTGGGGAGTGTCTGCAAAGTGTCCTGTGATGTGATCCATCTTAAGGTCTGTCAGCCAAGAATGCCAGCACCTGCTCCACTGGAGGTACCAGGAAGTCAAGTGGACCCTGTGAGAGTCCTTGGTTGTACTTTTGTTTAGTGCACTGTTTTTCTCGCATGCTGGTTATGCTGGCAGTGAAATTATCATGTGGACACACGCAGGACATCTGGTTAGCCTCTATATTACAGGCAGTGAAATTAGCTGTTGCTTTCTCCTTTCTTGGAGCATGGGTGTTCTGTTATGAGTTGCTGTAATGGCTTAAGTTGGTGGACCTCCAGCCAGTAGATGGTACTTTCAAGAAAGCATCAGTTGTGGTAGTGTAGGGGGAATACAGGCTTGCCCTAAGTTTGCCTGGATAAGCATTCAGGTTTCTCAGCGATGGGCAGGGCCATAGAACTCCTAGAAGCCTCCCTGCTAAGGAAACAAGCAGAGCTTTCAGGCCTTGAACCTCCCTGCCTGCTGCAGCTTCTGTGCTCATACCTGCATTTCCCATTCGTCCACCCAGATTCTGCCCAAGAAAATTCACGCTTGATTGGAATTATTACAAAGTTTAGCTGGAAATCTCCTCCCTGTGGCCCTTCCCTAATTCCACTGACTGCCCTCCCCAAGCACCACTGTGAGATAAAGTCAGAAATGGTTTTCCCTGGCTTCCCTGGGGACCAGGAGTGCCTGCAGCACTCTTCCCACTGCTTCTTCTACTTCTCTAGTTCACTCAGCTCTCTAAATTTGTTTCAGCTCTACATATGATTAAATCTTTCTCACATGATCTGGATTTTCAGGTTCCCCAGTGAGGATGTGTGTTCAGAGGTGGACTTTGGTGCTCACAGATTTTTGGCTGTCCCACAGTTTTCAGTGGCAAGCCGTAGTGTTAATTTTTATACAAGTTTATGCACAAGGTAAATTTTTGTTTTAACTTCAGGAAGATAATGTTGCTCAGTCTCTAAAAAAAGAACCAATGAATAAAAATGAGTCAGATAAGGGCTGGACATGGTGGCTCATGCCTGTAATCCCAGCAGTTTGGGAGGCCAAGGAGAGCAGATCACGCAAGACCAGGAGTTTAAGACCAACCTGGCCAACATGGTGAAACCCCGTCTCTACTAAAAATACAAAATTTAGCTGGGTGCGGTGGCACATGCCTGTTATCCCAGCTACTTGGGAGGCTGAGACACAAGAATCACTTGAACCTGTCAGGCAGAGGCTGCAGCGAGCTGAGATTGCACCACTGCACTCCAGTCTGGGCAACAGAGCAAAACTCTATCTCAAAAAAGAAAAAAAAATTAGTCAGATAAAGGTATAATAAAATATGATTTCCTTTTTATTTCACCTTATGAAAAATTTATTATCAGATATATTCTAGTATAAATCATGTCTGCTTAGGATTTGGGTGATTTTTAAGCTGGAGTCTGTTTCACACGTCTGTGTGAAGAGACCCCAAACAGGCTTTGTGTGAGCAACATGGTGTTTATTTTACCTAGGTGCAGGTGGGCTGAGTCCAAAAAAGGAGTCAGCAAAGGGTGGTGGGATTATCATTAGTTCTTATAGGTTTGGGGATAGGCGGTAGAGTTTTGGGGGCAGGGGTGGATCTGGCAAAGTACATTCTCAAGTGTGGGGAGAATTACAAAGAGCCTTCTTAAGGGTGGGGGAGATTATAAAGAACCTTCATAAGGGTGGGGGAGATTACAAAGTACATGGATCAGTTAGGGTGGGGCAGAAACAAATCACAATGGTGGAATGTCATCAGTTAAGGCTGTTTTCACTTTTGTGGATCTTCAGTTGCTTCAGGCCATCTGGATGTATACCTGCAGGTCACTGGAGATATGATGGCTTAGCTTGGACTCAGAGGCCTGACAGAGTGCAGTAGAGCAGTCTCAGCTCATTGTAATCTCTGCCTCCCTGGTTCAAGTGATTCTCCTGCCTCAGCCTCCTGAGTAGCTGGGATTACAGGTGTTCACCACCACACGTGGCTAATTTTTGTATTTTTAGTAGAGATGGAGTTTCGCCATATTGGCTAGGCTGGTCTCGAACTCCTGACCTCAAGTGATCTGCCTACCTCAACCCTGCAAAGTGCTGGGATTACAGACATGAGCCACCACACCCGGCAGGATTTGGGTGATTTAATGAGTCAAGCTGTCATAAATTATGTTTTATTTTTATTTCTGATGTATTATTAAATAAAACAACAAGATACAGAATTTTATATCATCATACTCTAGGCAGCAACTTGTTTTTTAGGATTCACTGAACTGTACTAAATAATTTAGACTTTGATTCTTTCATTAAAAATTGTAACATTTATATTTGTTTTGTGTTTTATAGTCTACAAAGGCACTTATGTATGCTAAGTAATAAGCTTACCACTAATGAGTTTTTACTCCAAGATTATTAAATCTTTGGTGAAATGAGACAAAAAAGAAACTAGGCTATATTTGATCAGCCTATGGGATAAGGCTGTTCCTATTCTTTATATGGTACTGTTTAAAACCAAATAACATTGAGTCTGAGAAATAAACTGATGTTTTACCATTATGTTATGTTGTTTCAGTGGGGCCATGAAAATAGCTTATAAAACTGTTAATAGGGATGAGTTTTCTCCTAAAAGAACATGCTCACTTTGACTCAGGCTCCTTAAAGAAGTCAAGACTCAGGGTTCAAGCCTTAGTTTGGGTGAGAAGCAAACTTCTTTTTTTATCTAGAGTCAAAAAGAGATTTAGTCTGATTCCAATGTGTGCATATCCTGGGGAATTTCGATGTGGGGGTTCAGACACTTCCAACCACATGAAGGATAGTGGGCAATGAAGCCAGATAGAGTTCTAGTATGAGGCTTGGCATGGTAGCTCACGTCTGTAATTCCAGCACTTTGGGAGGCCATGGCTGGAGGATTGCTTGAGCCCAGGAGTTCGAGACCAGCCTGGGCAATATAGTGAGACCCCCATCTCTACAGAAATTTTACAAATTAGATGTATGCGGTGGCACATACCTGTAGTCCCAGCCAGCCATTGCTCAGGAGGCTGAGGTGCTCGCTTGGACCCAGAAGTTCAAGGTTAAAGTGAACCATAGTCATGCTACTGAGTTCCAGTCTGGTCAGCAGAGCAAGACCCTATCTCAAAAACATAAATGTGAGAAAATGGGTTATAGTATGAGATGGAGTCCACACATTGACGAAAATCAATTTCTATGTTATCTTTCCCTGGATCCTTTGGTTCCCTGGTCCTTCTGGAATGTACTCTTAAAAGCTATCGTCTGGCTGGAGTTGTGCTTTATAGAATTAGCCTCTCCAAATCAGACATTCCATGCATCTGATACAGCAACAGAGGTCTAAATAACAGAGCAGAAGCCTTTCTGTGTGGTCAGAATGGGAACTGCAACCACCAATCCAGCAGAGGAACCCTGTACCCTAAAACTGAAGATTTTAAGATTGCCCATAAAACAGTCCACCATAGGGTAGCATGACAGAGGAACAGAGCAGAAGAACTTTAGGAACTTGACCTTGAGTACATAAGAGACTGCTCCCTCAAAAATTCCTCTGAGATGATGGAAACTTGGAGGAAGATGGATTGCCAACAATTAGAACAGTCAGAGCTCAATTGATTATAATCTGAGTATTTAAAAATTTTTGTAACCATAGGCTAACAGGGACTGGGAAATTAATGTTAATTTTTTTTTCAGTCAAATCCTATTGGTTTCCAAATGACATTGAAGTTATATCCTTTACACCTCAAAAAGTAGCCAAATCTCTCTACTTCTTGTTATCTTCATCGCCATTGTCTTAGTTTAGTGCATTATCTGTTGGCTGAATTATCACAACAGTCACCTAAATGGAATCCTTACCCATCTTACATGACGCAGCCAACTGATCTCTACCAAATGTGAATCTAACTGTGCTAAAGTCTTTTTAAAATTCCTCACTAGTGGCTCTGCATTACACAGGTTATGATGCATAAATCCCTTACTGATCTACTTGCATTTACATATTCACATCTCTGAGGACTTCACGTTTACCTCCATTAGCACATCAAACTATATTACTTGCAGTACCATTAATGCTCAATGCTCTTTCTTGGTTCCAAAATTTTTGCCAATGTTATATCTTCTACCCAGAATGCTCCACTCACCATCCATTTCCATCATATTTTTTCTATTTTAATTGTATCTTTCTCCCAAGAGAACATCTCTCTGAGAAGTTATGTCCGATTCTTTCCAATTACTATATACACTAAAATGGGTTATGTCCACAGCTTCGCACCCAGCAGTACTTATACATATTGGAATACTCTACTATTTCTTAAGGAAAAAAAAAAAAAGTCTTGTTTACTGCTGTATGCCTGGCTTCTAACACTATACCAGACACATACCATACCAGCTCAAAAAAAAAAGTTGAATACGTTATAACGTTCTCATAAGTTTCATAATCACTTGGTAAGTTAGATGCAATTATTATCTCACTTTATATCTGAGTACAGGAATACCTTGGCGATATCTCGAGTTCTGCTCCAGTAAAGCAAATAGCTTCAGTAAAGCAAATAGCAAGAAAGTGAGTCACACAAAATTTTGTTTCTCAGCACATAAAAAGTTATATTTACCATATACTATAGTCTGTTATGTATGCAATAGCATTATATCATCAATAACACTGTATATACCCTAATTTAAAAATATATTTTGCTAAAAATTCTAATGATTATATGATTACTAGGGAGGTTGAGGCAGGAGAATCACTTGAATCCTGGAGGCAGAGGTTGCAGTGAGCCAAGATCACATGCCACTGCACTACACTGCACTCCAGTCTGGAGACAGAGTGAGACTGAGTCTGGAAAAAAAAAAAAAAAAAAAAAAGTTACTTTGCTAGAGGGCTATAATCTAAATGTGAAAAGTCAGTAGTACAGAGACGCTATTACAGAAGAGGGAGTATGCATGTAAATAGGGGATGTCTGTCTGAGTGTTTCTCATACGTCAGTGTACATCAAAATTACCTATAAGACTTGTTAATACACAGATTGCCAAAAGACAGAAAAGGATATTAAAGTGAACTTATTCAAATCTGTAATTCTTTAGCTCTACTATGAAAAGCCTTCCAAATATATCCTTTTAAAAAACCTTTTAAAAAAACTTTAAGTTATTCCCATATCTTCCTTTATACAGTACACTAGAAATAAGGAAATTCTGAAGCAACCAGATACTCAAAAAATTAGTCCAAACAATGCTCAAACCTATTACTGGCAGGAACTCATCTAGCTACTGCCAAATTTATTCTGGCAGTCCAAAGAGTCTGGGATTGTGGGAACCACAAACATGACCACAGTGGCCACATGCCAGACTTTGCTTTATTCACTGGACATCTTGAATACTAAATATCCGGAAACCTTGGATGGGTGGCAATGCTCCTCCTGCATCTAGGCATGGATGAGACCTAAATTTGGGAGAAACCCGGAGCTGGAAAGCATGGTACTAATCACAGATGCCTAAAAAATGAGATTTGCCAAAGGAATGAATGGACAACACTTTACCACACCAGATATCTCAATTTAGGACAGTTCCCTTTTGCTTCATTTCTTAATTTAAAAATTCTTATTCCAAATGTGTGTTTGTTTTGCTGGTTTTGTTGTCTTCCATGCATCTGTTCATTTGTTTAAGTAAAATCATCTAATTTTTGCTTCTGTTTCCTCTAGTTATAATGTCACATCTGCTTACCGTATTTATTTTTAATTGGTTTTTGATAAATGGCAACTTTATGCCTAACCCTTTAGCTTACAGCTTAGAGTTTGTTTGCATAATCAAAATTTTAGTTTGCATAAGACAAAATTTTGCCCTTCTGCTTTGTCAAAGATTCTAGGACAGCCAGAAAGTTAGATTTTTAAAAGTCTCATTTTTATTTTGGCTTGGATCCCCAACAAGTATATTCATATTGTTTATCTACTGTCTAACCTTGTTTAGACCTTCAATATGTATATTTCAAGTGGTGATGTTAGTGTATGAGGCTATTATCTATAACCCGACGTGCAAGATAGTGATCTCAGTGGTTTAGAAGAAAATTCTATTAAAAGATAATAGAAGAAAGCAACAAATACTGTGTATTTTGAATCAAGCAAATCACAGCTATCACAGTGTGCTCATACCAAATATTTTAGTAGTCTCTGAAGAATCCTTTCCTAATGAGCATTAGAATCAACAATTCCCAGAAAATCAGCTACAGTCCCTTTCTGAGTGATCTTCTCATTGAACCATTTCAGTGAACCCCACTAGCATGATCCAACTTTCCCTGCACAAATGTCCTCCTCTGCTGGGAGCCCTATTTGGATGGATTCTCTTAGTCTCAGTCCTCCAGTGGCTTCATAGATTTTATCAAAGGAAGTCCCCTAGTTTTATTCTTGATTTAGCCTCTGATTATGATACTTTCAGAGAGATGTCATTAGAACAGTTACTTTCTTCTCTAAATTCTCTACATTGCAAATGCTCCAGGGAAAAGACAATGTATTGCAAGAGGCCTCTCTCTTTAGCCTGCATCAAAATCTCCTGGAAGATTTGTTAATACACAGATTGCTAACCCCAATTCCAGAGATTCTGACTTTGTAGATCTGGGTAGAGGCCTAAAAATTTGGATTTCTTACAAATGATATTGATGCCACTGAGTCACGAGCTATAGTGTGAGAACCATTGGTAAAGTGGAAGGAGTACCAATTTCTGAAGCAGACAAACTTAAGTCTAAATTGTAACTGTATAACTTACTAGTTGTGTGATATTGAACAAAAGACCTAATGTCTCAAACTCTCAGTTTCCTCACTAATATATGTTAAAGATGGCCATCAATACCACTTAGGGTCATTGTGGAGATTCAATAAAAGTAGAAACACACACACACACACACACACACACACACACACACACATAATATTAGCTCAGTATCTGACAAAATGAAATAGTCTGTGTTTTCCTTTCTCTTTTTCTCCGGATAAAGAAGAATTCATCCTGAAGCCAGTCCAATTGCTCCTTTGACAAAGAAACAGCTCCCGCTCCACCCTGGGCAACATTAAAGCCAATATCACTGACTCAACCCCAATATGGGTGCTCTTTCTCTTAAATAGAGTGCTAGTAATCCTTTCCCAAAGAAATACTGCTTGTTTCTCTAAGATCTGTCAAAGGCCTCCAGATGCCTCCCAATTACTTTTATTAAGCTCTCTGTGAAAATACCCAAACAACAAAGATTTGTAAATGATAAACCTTGATCACAGGCTGCAAACTCACTTGAAGATAGGTTGTTTAAAAGATTCTAAACCCTACCCATCTTTGAAACAAGCCTTCCTAAATAAGATTGCAAAATTAGCTTGGATGGAAGGAAACTCAGATCTGTTTATTCTCAGCAAAGGGTGACTGTAGGCAAGTCTTTCTGCTACTTTTTTTTCGTTTTGTAAATTGAATCCAGTAAATATGTGTTAACCAACAGAACTGTGCCTTCTCCAAACTTTTCTTCAGATTTTCAGATTTCCATTCTCAATCTTAATTTGATTTTATATTGGGTGTTAGCATGTAATAATTGAACAACAGGAACAATAAGCAGTGAAACAAACGTGGGAACAAACATCAGGTACCTAAGAAAACTCCACTCTTTACCGAGCATTCACTTACAAGGCATTAGGCTAAAGTGTTTTGCTTATACTCTCTTCTTTCATCTTACAGGAATCCTGTTACATAGAAAAATATCTCATCCCCATTGTATATATGATGAAACTGAGGTTTTAAGAAGTAAAGAGGTAAAGCTCACTTAGCTAGTAAGTGGCAGGTTTGAGATTCAAACTTAGCTCTCTCATGCTTTTGCTCTTAATCATTACACCACACTCTCTTTCTTGTCATTAACAATGATAAAGAACTCCTAAAGAATCCATTATTTCTGAAGACACATGCTGGAATATTCAAGGATGAATTAAAGCGCGCACACACGCACACACACACACACACAAGCAAATATGACAAACTAACAATTGCTAAAACTAGACAAAGAAGATCAGGTGTTTGCTATACATTTTCTTCTGTATGTTTTAAAGTTTTCATAATCAAAAGTTCGAAGGAAATGAGGCACTCACCAAAAGTCCTAAGGTGATAGTGTGTTAAGTTCAGAATATAAATATAAAAATAACAGAAGAAAGAATGCAAATGCACATTTCAGAGAAGAGTTAACTGAAAGAATTGAAATTCTTTAAGTTTCAAGTCTTCCTTAGTTGCCTTACCTTTCACTATTAGCTTCTATAACTTTATAGCTTTGATTGCCTTAATATCTTCCTACACTCTATTCAGGCACCTCATAAAAGTTTACTTACTCATTTCAAAAATAAAAATCTTCTAGTGGCCCTAAGAACAGCCCCCAATATTTCTCTCTGTCTCTCTCAGATATGTAGCGTCGTAATTTTCATGTTCTGCCAAATTGATAATTAGTTCAGAAAATATTATGAACTTTTATGTCAATCCAAGCTAGCTGCAATTTGCAGAATATTATTTCTAAAAAGTAAAGCAACGTTAAAACAAATAAAGATAAATGATATTATATGGGACTATTTGGGTCATAATTTTTCAGTATTGTATTCAAGTTGAAACATTTGAAAAATCACAGACTATCCTTATGCTATGCAACCTCTTATTCCTTAAGATCCCGGATTTAAACAGTCAATATTATAATCTGCTTAAATGAATGCAAGAAACATCACCCAGAAGGCTTGTACCATAATAATTAATTTTAACACTAAAAACCAGACCTGTCTTTTCCCATATCTATCAACATATCTTACATGTAATTGATTTACAAAATATAATAATTCACCAGAAAATTTTAAATGCCTGTAATTATCCTTTAGGCTTTAGGCCCAGTCGTATAATTAGAACCAGAATTGTCTGGTTACAGAAATGTTTAGGGCGACCAAAAGAAATTCAAAAGCTCTGAAGACAATGCCCAGCTTGTGTTTACACGTGCGCGCACGTGTGTGTGTGCACACACGTGCATGTGTGTGTGTATGAGCTGGTCCTAAGAGAACTGTATGGAATTCAGACTGCTTATATTTACAATATTATCTCAAAAGTGATCTATGCTGTTTGGGCAAGTTATTTGACCTCTGTAATCCTCAGACTATTCATTGTAAAGTGCAAACAATGATAGCAACTATTAGATAATATTGTCATGAGGATAACATTTAAAAACCCATGTAAAATGCATCAAACAGAATCTGTTAATAATTAAGCATTTAATACATGCCATGTATTATTATTTTCATTACTCTTATTTCTACACAGGTATATCAGGGTATCCCAAACTCAGAATGTTCAAAACTAAACTCATCTTCATCCTCTCCATATTTGCTTCTTTTTCTCTAGCATTTATTCTTATTAATAAAACTATGATCCACTTATTCTCTAAAGATTGGAATCCAGAAAAAATCTAATTATTTAATAAAAATACTCAATAAATACATTGCGTCAATGATTCCTCCTTAATAGCTCTCAAATTTGCCTCCTTTCCTCTATGTCCTCTGATACTGACTTAATTCATGCCCTCATCAATACTCATTTGTTTACTGCAGTAGCTCCTTTATTCCAGTCTTGTTCCCTGTAGTATATTCCCCACAAGGTTTCCAAATAATAACTTTTTAAAAGAATTATCATTTGACTTTTATTTTAAAGATATATAGATAGTGACTTCTTATGAAGAGCCTTCAAGTTTCTGTTCAAACATGGCAAATCAAACACACACAATAATCTGTATTCTTTCCTAAAAATTACACTAGTTATCTATGGTTCTGAAATAAATAACCCCAACTTAGAAGCTGGAAAAGCAATGAACATTTATTATCTCACAGTTTCTATGGGTCGGAAACTTGGATATGACTTATCTGGGTTGCTGTACCTCAGGGTTTCTCAGAAGGCTACAATCAAGGTGTCAGTAGGGACTGCAATCTTATCTGAAGACTTGAGTGAGGGATGTAATCTGCTACCAAGCTCATTGATATGGCAGAATTCAGTTCCTCTCAGCCTGGTGGACTGAGTGCCTACATTCCTCAAGGGTTATTGGCCAGAGGCCTACTTTGCTCCTTGCCATATGGGCTCCTCTGTAGGGCAGCTAACAATATGGAAGCTTGCTACTCTCAGAGCTATCAACAGAACAAGAATGAGAGTAAAAGCAAGAGAAAAAGACCAAATGATAATTTTTTGTAACTTAATCTCAGAGGTGAAGTTGTATGACTTGAGTCCACACTATTCATTAAAAGTGAGTCACTAAGTCCAGCCCTCACTCAAGGATGGGAAAGGGCATTATACAAGGACATGAATACCTCGAGTCAGGAATCACTGGGAACTATTTCAGATACTGTCTACCAAACCCTTTAAATTGACAGTAAAAATATAAAACAGACATTTACCCCTGAGGCAAAATGAATGAAGAGCAGAAGACAGGAAATTGAGCAAGTAAATGAACTAATGACACATGATTTAATAGCTTAGAGAAAACCTAAAACTTTAAGAGATAAAGCCAAACAACAGCTAACAAATTCATAAATTCAGAATTTTCTTTGGAAAACTGGTGGTGAATGTACATCACCAAAATGGAGGAGTAAACCAACAAGGAGAAAACAGAAATACAAAAAAAACAACAACAGACATAATACAAGTCAAAGAAAGGGGATTTAAAAACTATAGTTTTTGAAACAAACTGGAGAGCAAACAACTGAGGCTGGAGCAGGAGAATCGTGTTCTAAGAGCACTGTTAGCTAGAAGAAAATTAAATAGATAGAATATTTGATATGTTTTAACATATCCAGGAATTATTTTCAATTCCACTATAGATGCTAAGTGTAAATTATTGGCAGGGTGAACAGAAAGCTAAGCAAATCAAAAAACACAGTTTATTTACTATGTTTACAAAGTGAAATGCAAAATAAAGAGAAAATAATCGTAGTACTTAACTCACCTATAAAAAAATCAGCATTTTTTAAAATAAATATTTAACCAAAAGTTGTGGAGTATGTATATTAGAACAATAAAAGGAAGTAAAGTTGTACATATAAAGAAAAGATAGTGAAAGAAAGATACATCTTTATCTTACATTACAGAACAGCAGTGTCTAAAAGTTTTTTATCCTTAAATAAAACTTCAGCAAATATTGCAATCCGTATAAACAGGCTGTGCAAATCCTCCTGAAATTCATTTGAAACTTAATTCCAAAGACTGTATACTGAATGTAAAGCCACAAAAGCACAGTTAGTTTCAGATAAACCTCAACACAGAATAAATGTCTTTAGATAGTTTCCTTCATTTAAGAAATTCATTATTAGATGCAACATACTGTACTTACAACTTCATATAGGATTTTAATAAAAATACAAATGTCATTATTATCCTGCAGCAAAAATCACCACAATGACAATATAGTTTTATTTCTTCTCCTACTGGTTTCCACTTGCTTTGAGTAGAAAAATTGCCAAGGTTTACCTTTTAAAAAATGTATCATGAATTCGGGAAAATTATATACACTCACTATGTCTTTATTTCTGAAAGAATGGGATACTACCTCAAAGTTGGGAAAATAGTTTTGAAATGTGACAAAAAAATTAAAGGTACAAATTTTTAAAAGAAAGAAGTTTTCTGGCTTGCAGAATTTCTGCTAAAAAAAACTGTTGATAGTATTACAGTGATTCTCCTTTATGTGACAATTCACTTTTCCCTTGCTGCTTTTAACACCATTTCTTTGTCTCTAACTTCTGACAATTTGACTGTCATGTGTTTTGGTGTGGGGCTCTGTGGAGTCATCTTATTTGGTGTCGTATGCACTTCCTAGATCTGGTTCTCTGATTTCTTTCTCAAATTTGGGAAGTTTTCTGCCATTACTTCTTTGAATATATTTTCTGTCCCTTTCTCTCTTTCTATTACTTCTGGCATGCCAATTATGTATGTTGTTCTCCTTGATAATGCCCCATAAGATTTTAAGCTATCTCCACTCTTTCATTCTTTTTTCCTCCTCAGATTGAATGACCTGTCTTCAAATTCGCTGATCCTCCCCACCACCTTAAACTAGTATGTTGTTGAGTGCTTCTACTGAATTTTCAGTGCAGTTATAGCATTCTTCATATCTAATATTTCTCTTTGGTACTGCTTCATACTTTTTATCTCCTTGTTGAATTTCTCAGCTTGTTCTTACATTGCTGCCTTGACCTCTGTGAGCTTCTTTATTACCATAATTTTGAATTTCCTTGAGTAAATCACAAAAATTTACTACATTTGGATTGGCTTCTGGAAATTTACTTTGTTCTGTTGTTTGGAATATATCCCTGTTTCTTCATTTTCCTTGATCTCTGTGTTGGTATCTGCACATTAGATAAGACACCACCTTGTTAGACTGGACTTATGAAAGAGAAGATTTTCACCAGTCCATCCAGCCAGAGATTTTAAGGTGCCTATCTGATCTAATCTTTGTGTTTGTCAGATTGTGCTCTCTTGTTTTGGTAGAATCTGGAGCTTAAGATGTGCCACAGCTTTTCAGTACCCAAAGACCAGTAAAGTAGGAGACAAGCTCCTTATAGCTGAAGAGTTTGGGGTGTTGAATGTGAGTTGCAGGTCTTTCTGTCTTCACGGTTAGTCTGGATCTGGGTGTCTATCTCCCAATCTGTCTGGACTAAGCCAAGGAAAGGATCTGTGGCAAATGTCTACACTCATGATCAGGCTGCACATTCTGATCCTGGAGGGATAGCTACTGGGAGTAGGCCCATTGTACATCCACCTGTTTGTTTTCTGTGGTCTTGAGCCACTCAGGATCACAAAGACCTTTCTTCAATTTCCAGAGCTGGGTTGTTAAAGGGACAGTCCTTTTAGATGGGAGCTATGGAAGTTGTGGTGTTTGGGGCATGGCCAAACACCTTCCAGGCTAGATAGGCATAAATTTACCTTTAAAGTGATCCAGAGGGAGATCTCAAGATGTGCTGAGCTCAGTCTCAGCTATGGAAGGGCTAGTGGGCTTTTGTTGTTTGTTTGTTTGTTTGTTTCTTTGTTTTGCTCTGTTAGCTCCCCAATGCCAGTTTATTAGAGTCTACGTCATTGAATCCCTTCTGGAGAGAAAAGGAGAGCTGCACATTCCTGCCCCTTTTCTGCACTGCTTTAAGGGGGCATAGCCCCTGGAACTGTTAGGACAACAACTTAAAACCACCTCTGGGATCAAGGGATACTCACATATGCCTAGCGTCATCTGATCCCGGAGGTACTAGGTTTAGGATGGAGTCCTTCAAAAGGTAACTTTAAAAATTGGGGCTCTCAGTGAGCATCCTAAATCCCTTCTGGGGGAAAAAAAAAAAAAAAGGGAATTGCGGGGGATGGGGTTGTTTGTTTTTAGGTCCTTTGCACTGTTTCAGAAGGATGAAGTTCCAGGAGGATGAAGTCCCCGGAGAAGCTTGCATACACATTTAAGGACAGTGTTTTTTTTCTGCCATCTAGACAGACATGCATATGACAGTCCCTTCCACTCCCAGAGCTAGGAGATTTGTGAATGAGTCCCTCAGGTGGATGTTGTAATAGTTGAGGCACATGGTGTGGGTGCAAACTCCTCCCAGACTGGTGGTAAGTTAATAATTGATTCCCTCTTTAACTTGCCATTGCAAGTTAGTTAAAAGCCAGGCCACCCAGCAGCCACTGGAGGGACGTATTGTAAATTCCTTCCAGGAAGAAACAGAGATCTGCAGTTTTTTTTAGCCCCCCGTTTTTTTGCACTGCTCCAAGGGGGATGAAGTTCCTACAAGTACTCGCATGCCCATAGAAAATGGCTATTTTATTTCCTATGATCTGGAGGGAAAGGTTTGTGCCTAATCCCCTCCATTCCCAGAGTAAGTGAATTAAGAGTCAAACCACAGGGAAGCTTGGGATTAGAGCCCTGAATGTGAGATCTAGACCCTCCTCTCCACAGGGAGAAACTGAATGTTGGGAACTTCTTTCCTACTTTTATGGCACAGTGTATACCTGGGGTGATGTCTTTGCCTGTGTGTGCATCAGTTTCTCCTACCCACTCAGTGTGGATGTTCTCTTCAATGTGCAGTGAGTAGGAGCCTCCTGATGGTCTCTGACTTTCCCCCAGAGAGAACTGATCCATGAATATATGGTTATTAGCTGCGAATGTGTAAAGGGAGCGTGACAAGCTTCTTATTCTGCCATATTGGTTATGTCATTCCTTATGATTGCTAGTTTCTTGAGAGATTTAATTTATTAGCAAACTGCATTTTTTATAAATATGAATGACCGATTATTTTCAACTTAATATTTTCAATGTCAAATTTTACATTTTCTCATAAGAGTATGCTGACACTTGCTTTTTTTTTTTTCATTTTGGATTGGCTTTATATATGTTTTGTATTCTAACTTTCTACATTATTTTGTATTTTTTTAAATAAATTTTTCTGGATACATAGTAGCAGTATATATTTATGGAATACATGAGATATTTTGATACAGGCATGCAATGTGTAATAATTACATCAGAGTAAATGAAGTATCCATCACATCAAGAATTTATGTTTTGTGTTTCAAACAATTCAATTTTAGTATTTTACTTATTTTTAAATGTAAAATTAAATTATTATTTAGATTATAGGCACCCTGCTGTGCTATCAAAATGTAAGTTGTTTTCCTTCTTTTAAATTATTTTTGAAATAGACCTTTTTCCCTCCACTACCCTTCACAGCCTCTGGTAACCATCCCTCTATTCTTGATCTCCATGAGTTAAATTGTTTTCATTGTTAGGTCCCATAAATGAGTGAGAGCATGTCAAGTTTGTCTTTCTGTGCCTGGCTTATTTCACTTAACATGATGACTTCCAGTTCCATCCATGTTGCTGAAAATGAGTATTCTTTTTTAGGGCTGAATAGTACTCCGTTGTGTATATGTACCACATTTTTGTCATTCATCTGTTGATGAACACTTAGGTTTCTTTCAAATCTTGGCTATTTTGAATAGTGCTGCAATAAACATAGGAGTGTTAATATCTCTTTGATACACTAATTTCCTTTCTCTTGGGTATATACCTAGCAGTGGGATTCCAGGATCATATGGTAGCTCTGATTTTAGTTTTTTGTTTTTTTTTTTTTTTTTGAGGAACTTCCAAACTGTGCTCCATCCATATGGTTGCAATAATCTACATTCCCACCAACAGTGTACAGGGTTTCCCTTTTCTCCAGGTCCTTGCCAGCATTTGTTATTGCCTATCTTTTACATAAAAGCCAGTTTAATTGGGGGGGAGAGATGAATATCATTGTAGTTTTGATTTTCATTTCTCTGATAATGAATGATGTTGAGCACCTTTTATCAACTTGTCATATATTTGTTTGCCATTTATGTGTCTTCTTTTGAGAAATGGCTATTCAGACCTTTTGCTCTTATTTTTTTTTTTTTTTTTTTTTTTTTTTGAGACGGAGTCTTACTCTATCACCCAGGCTGGAGTGCAGTGGCATGATTTTGGCTCACTGTAAGCTCCACCTTCTGAGTTCATGCCATTCTCCTGCCTCATTCTCCCAAGTAGTTGGGATTACAGGCACACACCACAACACCTGGGTAACTTTTCTATTTTTTTTTAGTAGAGACGGGTTTCACTATGTTGGTCAGGCTGGTCTCGAACCTCTGACCTCATGATCCGCCCACCTCAGTCTCCTAAAGTGCTGGGATTACAGGCATAAGCCACTGCACCCAGCCCTTTTGCTCATTTTTTAATCAAATTATTAGATTTTTTTTTTCCTATAGAGTTGTTTGAGCTCCTTTTATATTCTGATCATTAATCCCTTGTCAGATGGGTAGTTTGCAAATATTTTCTCTCATTCTGTGGGTTGTTGCTTCAGTTTGCTGATTGTTTCCCTTGCTGTGGAGAAGATTTTAAACTTGTGATTCCATTTGTCAATTTTTGCTTTGGTTAACCGGGCTTGCGGTGTATTATTTAAGAAATCTTGGCCCAGACCAATGTTCTGGAGACTTCTTCAATGTTTGCTGGTATTAGTTTCATAGTTTAAGGTCTTAGATTTAAGTCTTTAACCCATTTTGGAACAATTTTTATATATGATGAGAGATAGGGGCATAGTTTCATTCTTCTGCCTGTGGTTATCTAGTTTTACCAGCACCATTTATTGAAGATACTATTTTTCCCCAATGTATGTTCTTAGCAACTTTGTCAAAAATCAATCCACTGTAAATATGTGGTTCTCTATTCTGTTCCATTGGTCTATGTGTCTTTTTTTTTTTTTTTTTTTTGTAATGCCAGTACCATACTGTTTTGGTTACTATAGCTTTGTAATATAGCTTGAAGTCAAGTAATGTGATTCTTCCACTTTTTCTTCTTTTTGTTCAGAATATCTCTGGCTATTCTGGGACTTTTGTGGTTTCATATAAATTTTAGGATTTTTTATCTTTTTCTGTGAAGAATGCCATTGATATTTTGAGAGATTTCACTGAATCTATAGATCACTTTAGGTAGTATGGATATTTTAACAACATTGGTTCTTCCAGTCCATGAACGTGGAATTCTTTCATTTCTTTGTGTCTGCTCCAATTCTTACATTGATGTTTCATAGTTTTTCTAGTTTTTCTTATAAAAAACTTTCATTTCTTAGTTTAAGTTAACTCCTAGGTATTTTATTTGTAGCTATTGTAAATGATATTACATTCTTGATTTCTTTTTCAGATTATTTGCTGTTAGCATATAGAAATGCTACTGATTTTTGTATGTTTATTTTGTATGCTGCAACTTTACTGAATTTGTTTATCAGTTTGAATAGTTTTTTGTGGAGTCTTTAAGTTTTATCAAATATAAGATTATATCATCTCCAAACAAGGATAATTTGTTACCTTTTTTTTCTATTTGGATGCCTTTTATTTCTTTCTCTTGTCTGATTGCTGTAGCTAGGACTTCCAGTACTATGTTGAATAATAGTGGTGAAAGTGACCATCCTTCTCATGTTCTGAATCTTACAGGAAACGCCTTCAGTTTTCCCCCCATTCAGTATAATACTAGCTATGTGTCTACTGTATATGGCTTTTATTATGTTGAGTTATGTTCTTCTATACTCAGATTTTTTTAGGATTTTTATCATGAAGAGATGTTAAATTTTATCAAATACATTTTCAGCATTAATTGAAATAATCATGTTTTTGTCCTTCATTTGGTTGATGTGCTGTATCACATTAGTTAATTTGCATATGTTGAACCATCCTTAAATTCCTGGGATAAACCCCATTTGTTCATGATGAATAATCTTTTCAATGTGTTGTTGAATTTGGTTTGCAAGTATTTTGTTGATGACTTTTGCATCAATATTCATTAATATTGACCTATAGTTTTCTTTTTTTGATGTGTAATTGTATGTTTTTGGTATCAAGGCAATACTGGCCTTGTAGAATGAGTTTTGAAGTATTCCTTCCTCCTCTATTTTTCAGAATAGTTTTAGTAGGATTGATAATAGTTCTTCTTTGAATGTTTGGTGGAATTCAGCAATGAATCCACTGGGCTCTGGACTCCTTTTGCTGGAAGGCTTTTTATTATGGCTTCATTCTTTTTACTTGTTATGGGTCTGTTCAGGTTTTGTTATTGATCTATTCAGATTTTGTCATGGTTCAGTCTTGGTAGATTCTATGTGTCTAGGAATTTATCCATGTATTCTAGATTTTCAAACTTATTGACATATAGTTGCACATAGTAGCCACTAAAGACTCTTTTAATTTCTATGGTATCAGTTGTAATATCTCTTTTTTGATCTCTGATTTTACTTGGATTTTCTCACTTTTTTCTTAGTCTTGCTAGAGGTTTGTCAATTTTGTTTATCTTTTCAAAAAACAACTTTTCATTTTGTTGATCTTATATATTGTTTTCAATATAATTTATTTCTGCTGTGATATTTATTTCTTTCACTAAGTTTGGGTTTGATTTGCTCTTTATTTATAAGTCTGTTAAGATGCATCATTAAGTTATTTTTGTAAAATTTGTCTTTATTTTTGATACAGGCATTTGTACTATAAACATCCCTCTTAGTACTGCTTTCACTGCACCCCATTGGTCTTGGTATGTTGTATTTGCATTGTTGTTTATTTGAAGAAAATTTTTCAGTTTTCCCCTTAATTTCTTTCTTGACCCTCTGGTCATTCAGGAGCATATTGTTTAATTTCCAAGTATTTACATAGTTTCCAAAATTCCTCTTGTCATAGATCTTGAGTTTTATTTCATTGCGATCAGAGAAGATTCTTGATACTATTCTCATTTTCTTCAATGATTTAAGACTCATTTTGTGACCTAACGTATGCTCTATCCTTGAGAATGATCCATGTGCTTAGGATAAGAATGTGTATTCTGCATCCATTGGATGAAATGTTCTGTATATATCTCTTAGATCCATTTGGTCCATAGTGCAGATTGAGTCCCATGTTTTTCTCTTGATTTTCTCTCTGGAAGATCTGTTCAATGAGTACATGGGGTGTTGAAGCCTCCAGCTATTATTGTATCATGGTATACCTCTCTCTCTCTAGTTCAGTTAATATTTGTTTTATATATCTGGGTGCTCCAGTGTTTGGTACACATATATTTACAATTGTTATTTCCTCTTGCTGAAGTGACCCCTTTTTCATTATATAATGACCTTTTTGTTTCTTCTTATGGATTTAGTCTTGAAATCTCTTTTGTCTGATATAAGTATAGATACTCCTGCTTTGTTTTTGTTTTGGTTTTGGTTTGGTTTTTTGTTTTTTGGCTTCCATTGACATGGAAATATTTTCTATCACTTTATTTTCAATCTATGTGTGTCTTTATAGGTGAAATGTGTTTCTTGTAGACAACAGATCATTGGGTCTCATTTTGTTATCCATTCAGTCACTGAGTTTTTTGATTGGAGAGTTTCGTCTATTTACATTCAATGTTATTATCAATGAGTAAGGACTTACTCCTGCCATTTTGTTATTTCTTTTCAGTTGTCTTGTGGTCTTTTCCTCCTTCTTTCCTTCCTTCCTATCTTCCTTTTAGTGAAGGTGATTTTCTCTGTTAGTATAATTTAATTTCTCGCTTTTTATATTTTGTGTATCAATTGTTTTTTTTATTTGAGGTTACTAGGAGGTTTTCAATTACTCTCTTATAACGGATTATTTTAAACTGATTACATAAAGAAGCAAAAAGAAAACTAATAAAAACGCTACACTTCAATTTAATCCCACTGTTTTTTAACTTTTTGCTATTTCTCTTTATGTCTTATTATACTGTATATGTCTTCAAAAATTGTTGTAGCAATTATTTTGAATTGGTTCATCTTTTAGTTTTTCTACTTAGAGTAGTTTACGCACAATTACAGTTATAATATTTTGTGTTTTTCTTTGTACTTACTATTACCAGTGAGTTTTGTACCTTCAGATAATTTCTTATTGCTCACTAACATCTCCTTCTTTTTGACTGAAGAACTCCCTTTAGCATTTCTTGTAGGACAGGTCTGGTGTTGGCAAAATATCTTAGCTTCTGTTTGTCTGGTAAAGTCCTTATTTCTCCTTCATGTTTGAAGGATATTTTCACCAGATGCACTATTCTAGCATAAAAGGTTTTTTTCCTTCAGCACTTTAAATACGTCATGCCACTCTCTCCTGGTTTGTAAGTGTTTTGCTGGAAAGTCTGACAGATGTACTGGCACTCCATTGTATGTTTATTTATTTTCTGTTGCTGCTTTTAGGATCCTTTCTTTATCCTTGACTTTTTGGAGTTTGATTATTAAATGTCTTAAGGTAGTCTTCTTTGGGTTATATCTGACTGGTGTTTCATATCCTTCTTACACTTGAATATAGATATTTTCTTTGGGCTAAATCTGCTTTATGTTCTATAACCTTCTTATACTTGAATATTGAAGTCTGGGAAGTTTGCTGTTATTATCCCTTTGAATAAACTGTGTACCCCTCCTTTTTAAGGCTAATAACTCTCTTAGATTTGCCCTTTCGAGGGAATTTGCTAGATCCTGTATGAATGTTTCATTGTTTTTTATTCCTTTTTTTTCTTTATTTTGTCTCCTCTGACTATGTATTTTTACATAGCCTGTTGACAGGCCCACTAATTCTGTTTTTTTTACTTAATTCTGCTATTAAGAGATTCTGATGCATTCTTCAGTATGTCAATTGTATTTTTCAACTCAGAATTTCTGCTTCTTTCTAATATTTCAATCTGTTAAATTTATCTGATAGAATTCTAAATTCTTTCTCTGTGTTGTCTTGAATTTCTTTAAGTTTCCTCAAAATAGCTATTTTGAACTCTCTCTCTGAAAGGTGACAAATCTCTATTTCTCCAGAGTTGCTCCCTGGTGCCTTATTCAGTTCACCTGGTGAGATCTTATTTTCCTGGATGGTCTTGATGCTTGTGGGTGTTCATCAGTTTCTGGACACCCACAGAAGAGTTAGGTATTTATTATAGTCTTTTCAGTCTAGGCTTTGTTTGTACCTGCCCTTCTTGTGAAGGCTTTCCAGGAATTTGAAGTGATTTGGGTGTTATGATTTAAACTATATCTGCATTAGGTGATAATCTAAGCCTAGTAATGTTGTAGTTCTTGCACACTGGCCCAGGTACTTCTTTGGTGGTCTTGGATAAGATCTGGAAGACTTCTCTAGATTACCAAGCAGAAATTTGTTTTCTTCCCTTACTTCCTCAAAAACAAACCATCTTTCTCTCTCTCTCTCTCTCTTTCTCTCTCTCTTTCTCTTTCCTCTCTATCTCTTGACCTGCCTGGAGCCAGAGGTGGGATGACATAAGCCCCCCTTTGGCCACCAGCACTGGGACTCTGCTGTGTTATATCTAAAGCCAACACAGCACTAGGTCTCACCCAAGGCCTCCTGGAACCACTACTTGTCTCTCGCCTATGTTCACTTAAGGTCGTAGGCTTCTACAATCAGCAGGTGGTGAAGACAGCTAAGCTGGTGTTTCTTCCTTCAGATCAGCAAGTTTCCCCGGGCCCCAGCTAGGTTCATAGTTGTCAAGGAACCATGGACTGGAATCAAATACTTTGAAAATCTACTTGGTGCTCTATCCTTCTGCAGCTCAGTTGGCACTCAAAGTACAAGATAAAGTTCTTCCCATTTACCCTCCCCTTTTCAGGGGCAGACAAGTCTCTTCTTATGGCCACCACCATCACCAGAGGCCCACAAGGAGTGCTGCCATGCTACTGCTGATGCTTATTTAAGATCCAAGTGCTCTTTAGTCACCTTGTGGTGAATGCTGCCAGGTTTGGGAATCACCTTTCATGGCAGTGAGTTCCCGACTTGCCCAGGGAAGATCCAAAAATGCTGTATAAGAAACAAGGCTAGAATCAGGGACCCCAAGAGCCTGCTTGGTACTCTACCCCAGTGTTTTCCAAGCTGCTATCTAAGACACAAGACGAAGATGCCTTTACCC
The DNA here is from genome assembly GCF_043159975.1 of Macaca nemestrina. Lineage (NCBI taxonomy): Eukaryota > Metazoa > Chordata > Mammalia > Primates > Cercopithecidae > Macaca > Macaca nemestrina. The sequence goes on along the minus strand of NC_092127.1, from coordinate 125,293,623 downwards.
TCTGCTTTTCTCAGGCTGAAGGAGTCTCACTGTAGCCACCACAAGTGGGAGTGTGCTGGGTCTCATTTGAAGCCAGCACATCTCAGACTTACCTATGGCTCATGGTGTACTACCTGGATATCACTGCTTGTTCTTCAGGGCCCAAGGGGTCCTTAGTCAGCAGGTGATAAATCCTGCCAGAACTAGGTCCTTCCCTTCAAGGCAGTGAGTCCCCTTCTGTCCCAGCGTTTGTCTAGAAATGCTTTCCAGAAGATAGGGCCTGGAATGGGCGTCCCCCCAACTCTAGCCAGTGCCCTATCCTACTGTGGCTGAGCTAGTATCCAGGATGCAAGACAAAGTCCTCTATATTCCTTCCTCTCCTCAAGCAGAAGGATAGAGGCACTTTTGTTCCTGTGAGCTGTGCTGCTCAGGGATTTGGGGACGGGTGGTGCACGTACACCCTTAACCACACCAGCTGGTGTCTCACTAGAACATGTGTCCTGCAAGTCTACTTGCTCCAAGCCTAAAACAGCACTAGCACTTGCTGAAGAATTGCCATCCTTGGGGCCTAGATTACCTTTCAAGTTGACTTAGAACCCCAATGCACTTCAGCCCATGAGGCAAGACTTGCCAGAACTCATGTTCCAATCACTAAGATGGGGAATTCACCTCTGGCTGGGGCCAGTCTAAATGCTTCCTCTGTGAGCAGACATCCACTGAGCTCATCCTGGTTTTGCTTTCTACTGTGACAAGGCAGCACTCAGTTCAATGTGAAGTCTCATAACCACTTGTGCTGTCCCTCCCCAAAGTGCAAATTTTCTCTTTACACCATGTGGCTGCTGTCAGGGGATAAGAGAAGGGGTGCATCAGAGATTCAAGGCTTTCTTTTCTACCCTTTTCAGTGCTTCTTTCAGCTATATGAAGTTAAAGCCAGGTACTGTGATTACTCACCTCATTTGTTTTATTCTTATGCAGTACTTTTTGCGTGTGTAGAGAGTTGTTACATTTGATGTTCCTGTGTGGGAGAATGATCAGTAGAGGTTTCTATTCGGTCATCTTGCTCCACTCCACCCTAGTTCCCCCATGTCATTTTAAATGTAGCTCTGCATACATCATATGAATGGACTTGATTTAGAACCTATTTTGAGAAACTATTTGTTGCATAAACAAATTTATCTATTTATGTGAATTGTCAAGCTGATACATTTCTTCTTTTATATTTTATTGTGCATGCTATATTTGGGGCTTCCTGGCTATTTGTTCACTGCCATATATTTTTCTCTGTGTGCAATGTTTTCTTAAACATTTTTCATTCTTGTAAACTTATATATTATGCATGTTATTTTTTCTTTTACAGGAATTCATGTTCTTATTAAATTGATATTAGACTTACAGTTCTCAAATCATCAATATCAAGATGACAGAATGTACTGATTTCCTGGGAATTATAAAGACCCTGACAGCCTCTTCTCAGTTTCCATATACATTTCCTGGAATTTTGTTACTAATATTACATTGCATGTATTGTTTCTCTCAGTAATTAGCTTTTGATATTTTAGTTTTTAGCAAGTATATTTTTATATAACAAAATGAGGTATGCAAAAGTATTATTTTAAAATTATATTTATAACTGAAATAAGTCTCAACTTTAAACTTCCATTTCACCTGACTGCAGAAAAATGAATCTAAATATTTTCCAAAGGAACAACTAGAAATATTTTTTTTCCTTTAAGATCTCTGCAGTTTGCAAACTTTGCTTTCTAGAACTATATGACAGAGGAAAAGTCAAGGTCTCTAAGCTAATTTGTCACCAAAAAAGTCAATAGCAGTGCTATATTTTTATGCCTTTATAAGTTAAATAAAAAAGATAATTTATGTTTCAAAATACTTTGATTAATTCCTTTTTAAAACTCAAAATATAGGCTATTCTGAGTCCCTCTTATCTGATGTCCCTTTATTAAGCTTGAAGTGCTCTTAAAAATTACATACAGTTAAAATTTTACCTGTTTAAAGAAAAAGATGAAAAAATAGAAATTGTAAATATTAACAAAAGTTTTCAAGTCAGTTCCACTTGCATCATTTACACATTTAAATTTCATATTATTGAAAAAAATGCAAAGTATACACATTTTCTAATGTAATTTTGTGCAAATATTGTTATATAAATTAATGAAAATTATTGAATATAGCTCAGTGTGTAATGCTGCAAATGATAACTAGAGACAGATCTGACCATTAAATTCGCCCTAAATGAAGCTATGGAATTATAACTGAATGCGATCACTGCCATCGTTTTCAAAAATGTGTTGAAACAGTTTCCTCAACTTGAAAAGCGCAATAATAAACAAAAGCCCATTTTCTTTACCTTTCATGAAGGCTGCAGCTCTGAATTTGTTCAAATATATAAAAGAGGAAAATAGAAAAAGAAAAATGTTCACCGAGGACTGAAACAAATGTGGTAATGTTTCAATGCTTTTTAATACAGTTTCGTAGTGGAGTACATTACTTAATAAAATAATGTTTATTATCTCAATTACAATTTGTGAAAATAGTTTACATTGAGGTGTTCAACATATGAATAAACTCGTTATTTAATTTTCAGGATTCTTGTAGGTTATTCCTTGTTGTATTTTATTGATTATTTGCATAGAAGACTCAGGAAATTAGATATTTATGCTCATTTCAGTGTATCAAAAAGAAATATAACAGCATTATTTATTTAAAAGTTTATATCTATTTTGAAGTTTTCTTAAGAAAAAGTGACAAGAGGCCGGGCGCGGTGGCTCAAGCCTGTAATCCCAGCACTTTGGGAGGCCGAGACGGGCGGATCACGAGGTCAGGAGATGGAGACTATCCTGACTAATACGGTGAAACCCCGTCCCTAGTAAAAAAATACAAAAAAAAAAAACAAAAGCCGGGCGAGGTGGCGGGCGCCTGTAGTCCCAGCTACTCGGGAGGCTGAGGCAGGAGTATGGCGTAAACCCAGAAGGCGGAGCTTACAGTGAGCTGAGATCCGGCCACTGCACTCCAGCCGGGGTGACAGAGCAAGACTCCGTCTCAAAAAAAAAAAAAAAAAAAAAAAAAAAAAAAAAAAAAGGAAAAAGTGACAAGTATTCAACAAAAAGTGGCATTATCATCCACTCTTTCTCACCATCACTAAATTTTAATTGAAGCCTAAATGTGCACACAGTACCTGAACAAATGATTTTTATTTGATAATCTATTTTAATGTGTGATGTTTTGAATTTGGCTAATTGTTAAAATCTCAGCTTTTAAATGACGATGACAAATTGATTTTTTAAAGTGCTCTTTAAATGTCTCTATGAAGGCATATGACATTTCTTGAGGGGATATTATTTCATATAAAACAGATTGTTCTAGCAAATAACTTATTACTCAAAAAATCATTAATGTGTCAAATATTTGAATTACAGATGTTGTTGGCTGCAAATAATGAAATAACCTATTGACAATTAATTTAATAATGAAATAAACATTTATCGTAAATAACAAGAAGTCTAAAGGTAGATACTTTCAAGGTGAATTCAATGTCTCAATGCCACTAAAATGCCAATGCCTTTCCACTCATTATCCTAAGCAAGCTGGCTGCTTATTTTCAGTTTGCGGCTTCATGGTTTTAAAATTAATGTTGCATCTCTTTGTATCACATCCTTGACCAATAACATTCAAAGGAAAAAGAAAGTTAAGGTTCTGTCATCACAGCACTATCTTTTTAACAAGGAAGATGTCAGATGCTCTCATATACAACAGATTTCTCTCCCTTTCAGGCACACACACACACACACACACACACACACACACACACATACAGTTCTTCTTTCATCTTTTTGGCCAGCACTATGACCTAGCTTTACTGCAAGAGATCCTGACAAATGGGAGTCTGACATTTTCAGCCTTTATAATGAGAAGTGACCTTTGGCAGGAAGGGGAAAAGTAAATGGTGTTAGGTAGTCAAGGCACAGTGTCTGCCACTGCTTCACTGCAGTATCAAATTTCAGCATTGAATACAATTTTTAGGTGAATCAATAAAATAATTTGATTATGTGTTAAGTCATCAAAATTTAAATTAAGTGATCTTGTTGGGCTTTTTTTTAACTTTTAAAAAATAATTATGGATTCACAGAAACTTGCAGAGAAGTGTGCAGGGCGGTCCAGTGCACCCTTCACCCAGCCTCCTTCAATGTCAGTATTATCCATAGCTATGGTACAATGTCAAAACCAGGAAATCAAAATTGGTATAATTCATAGAGTTTATTCAGGAGTCACCAGTCATACTTGTACTTGGAATGCATACATGTGTGCATGTGTGTATGTGTAGCTCTGTACAATGCTATCACATGTGTTGCTTTCTGTAATCACCATCACAATCATGATATACATTACTGTACCATTACCAGAGGCGCCCTTATGTAACTTCTTAGTAGCTACACTCACACCTTCCCCTAATTCCTAACCATTGGTAACCACTAATCTATTTTTAGCCTCTATAATTATGTTATTTATTATTATAACATATTATTATCATTGATACTAGGTTATTCTATGTGTTTTTAACTTAGTGTGAATTTATGTGAAAGATAAAATTTAACACTGAGGAAATAAGACTAAAATTCTCAAAATTATATGTAAATATAGCAAACCAATTATTCTTAATAACTTTAACATGTTACTTACAGTTTAGGCGTAAAACATATCAACCGTTATATCCCCAAGAAGATTATTTTAAAAGTCTTTTAATCAAACAATGGTAAGTTGATCAGATTTCCTACTATAAGGAAAATCACCACTTTGACAGAGTCCTCACTGTATTTCAAAAAAGGGAGATAAAGTAAGAATACTCAGTCTAAATCATTGTTTAGAATGGTGAGCATTATGAAGGGCAGGTTTGGATTTGTAAAATCTCATATATTAAGTTAGCTGTTTGCACCAGTGAACATTCTGTTTTCCAGACAAGAGAGCTGTTTGTCCAAAGGAGCAAACTGTTTGCCCAGACAATTCGGGTCACAGTAATTTCCTGAAGTAAACAGTGGTTATTTTTTGGTTTATACTCCTATCTTCCTGGTGAAGAGTTTCCTGGGACAAAACAAATATGTTATCATATTATTGCAAGAAGACACAGCTCTCTGTATTTTCTTGTTCTTATACCTGTGCTGGACAGCAAATCAATACAATCTGGGGATATGATCAATTCAAATCTGGATCACTCTTTGTAGAGTCATGATCACATAATAAGTTTTTCTCTTGTGGTAAATTCAACATTTATAAAGTTTAGTTTTTATTATTTTGGTGAATGATTATTTGGGGGACAGTGGCTTTGTAACTGCATTTAAGATTCTGGAAATCATATATTTGAGTATTGCAACATAGCAAATACTAAGAAAATAGTTTTTAGTTTTCTTCTAGACCAGGAGGTAAGAGTGCTCAAATTAAACCAAGACAACAGATCCTTTCACCAATCTAAAAAGTCCATAGGATGAGATACTGGGGTATTAACCAAATCATATTGATATGGTTTGGCTGTGCCCCACCCAAGTTTCATCTTGAATTGTAATCCCCACATGTTGAGACTGCATCATGAGGATGGTAATTTCCATGTTGTACTCATGATATTGAGTTCTCACAAAATCCAACAGTTTAAAAGTGTTTTTGCAGTTCCCCCCTCACTCTCTCTCTCCTGCCACTATGTGAGACATGCCTTGCTTTCTTTTCAACTTCTGCTATGATTGTAAGTATCCTGAGGTCTCCCCAGTGATGTGAATCTGTGAGTAAATTAAAACTCTTTTCTTTATAAATTACCCAGTCTCGGGATTTCTCTATAGCAGTGTGAGAATGGACTAATACAGAAAATTGGTACCAGAAGTTTAGGGCACTTCTATAAAGATAACTGAAAATGTGAAAGCAACTTTGACGGGCACAGGTTGGAAGAGTTTGGAGGGTTCAGAAGAAGACAGGAAGATGTGGGGAAGTTTGGAACTTCCTAGAGTCTTGTTGAATGGTTTTGACCAAAATGCTGATAGTAATATGGACGGTGAAGTCCAGGCTGAGGGGGTCTCAAATGGAGATGAGAAACTTATTGGGAACTGGAGTAAAGGTCACTTTAGCTATGCCTTAGAAAAGACACTGGCAGTCTTTTAGCCTTGCCCTAGAGATATATAGCACTTTGAACTTGAGTGAGCTGATTTAGGGTATCTAGCAGAAGAAATTTCTAAGCAGTAAAGCATTCAAGAGGTGATCTGTTTTTTCTTGACAGTGTATAGTTATACGCATTCACAAAGAGTCTGAAATTGGAACTTATGTTTAAAGGGAAGCAGAGCATAAATGTTTGGAAAATTTGCAGTCTAACCATGCAGTAGAAAAGAAAAACCTATTTTCTGAAGGGAAATTCAAGCTGGCTGCAGAAATTTGCATAAGTAACAAGGAGCCGAACGTTAATAGCCAGGACAATGGAGAAAATGTCTCCCAGGCAGTTCAGTTCAGAAATAGTTACAGCAGCCCCTCCCATCTCAGGTCCAGAGGCCTAGGAGGTAAAAATGATTTTTTGGGCCAGGTCAAGGCTTCACTGCTCTGTACAGCCTTAGGACATGGTGCCCTGCATTACAGCTACTCCAGCTTCACCATGTCTAAAAGGGGACAAGGTACACCTCCAGGCATGGCTTCAGAGAGTGCAAGCCCCAAGCCTTGTCAGCTTCCACATGGTTTGGGGCCTGCAGGGGCAAAAAAGACAAGAGTTGAGCTTTGGGAGCCTCTTCCTAGATTTCAGAGCATTAGAGAAATAGCTGAATGTCCAGAAAGAAGTTTGCTGCAGGAGTGGAGCCATCATGGAGAACCTCTACCAGGGCAATGCAGAGGGGAAATGTAGGGTTTGAGCCTCCACACAGAGTCCCCATTAGAGCACTGCCTAGTGAAGCTGTGAGGAGAGGGTCCATCCTCCACACTCCAGAATAGTGGATGCACTGACAGCTTGCACTGTGCACCTGGAAAAACTTCAGGCACTCAATATCAGCTCATGAAGGCAGCCACAAGGGCTGTACCCTGAAGAGTCACAGGGGTGGAGTTGCCTAAGACCTTGGGAGCCCACGTTGCATCAGCATGCCCTAGATGTGAGACATGGAGTGAAAGGAAATTATTTCAGAGCTTTAAGATTTAATGATGGCCTTATTGGGTTTCTGTAACCCCTTTGTTTTGGCCAATTTATCCCATTTGGAATGGAAGCATTTATGCAATGCCTGTACCTCTATTGTATCTTGTAAGTAACTAATGCTTTTGATTTTACAGGCCCATAGGCAGAAGGGACTTTTCTTGCCTCAGATGACACTTTGGACCTGTACTTTTAGGTTAATACTGGAATGAGTTTAGACTTTGGGGGACTATTGGGAAGGCATGATTGTGTTTTGAAATGTGCAAAGGACATGAGATTTGGGAGGGGTTGGGGTGGAATGATATGGTTCAGCTTTGTGTCCCCACCCAAATCTCATCTCAAATTATAATCCCCACATACTGAGGGAGGGACCTAGTAGGAGGTGACTGGACCATGGGGGAAGTTTCCCCCATGCTGTCCTGAGAGTAATGAGTTCTCATGAAATCTGATGGGTTAAAAGTGTTTGGCTGTTCCACTCTTGCTCTTGCACTCTCCTGCTGCCATGTAAGACATGCCTTGCTTCCTCTTCACCTTCTACCATGTGAGTAAGTTTCCTGAGGCCTCCCTCACCACACAGAACTGTGAGTCAATTAAACCTCTTTTCTGTATAAATTACTCAGTCTCAAGTAGTTCTTTACAGCAGTGTGAGAACAGACTAATACACATATTTATCATATATATATATATATATATATATATGTAATAGGTTGAATTATATCACCCCAAAATTGATGTTTTGAAGTCTTAAACCTCAGTATGCTAGAATGTGACTATATTTGGAGAAAGGTATCTTAAAGAGGAAATTAAGTTAAAATAAGGTTGTAATGATAAGCACTAATCCAACGTGATTGGTCTTATAGGAGGAGATTAAAATACATACAAGCACAGAAGAGGAGCAAGTAGAAGACAAAGGAATAAGATGGCCACCTACAAGTCAAGGAGAGAGTCCTCAAAAAAACGCAACCCTGAGGATACTTTGATCTTGAGCTTCTAGCTTCCAGAAATGTGAGAAAAAATAATTTATGTTGATTAAGTCACCCAGTCTGTGGTACTTCATTATGGCTGCCCTAGCAAAACGAGCACAATACATATTTATGTAACCCCTAAACCAAGTATTATCTTATGGTTTATGTTACCATCTGGTCTTAGTCAATACCTAAGACTGAGCAATTTATAAAGAACAGAAATTTATTTCTCACATTTCTGGAGGCTGGGAGATCAAGGCACAAGCATCTGGTGTTGGGTGAGGGCCTTCTTGCTCTATCTTCCCATGGTGGAAACTGGAAGAGCAAAAACGGACAAACTTGTGTCCAAATACGGCAGAAGAGCAGAAGTGTGAACCCACTCCCAGAAGCCCATTTTTAGGAGCATTAATACATTAATGAGGATGAAGCACTCATGACCTAAACATCTCTCATTGGGCCCCATCTTCCAATACTGTTGCATTGGGATTACGTTTTAACAAATGAATTTTGGAAGATGCATTCTATTATAGCATTATCTTTATCCAAAGTAACCAAATTTTGTTTTCCAAATTAAAAATGAAAAGAACTCAGAAAGCCAAAAAATAATTTTTCACAAGCCCAAATCTACCAGATTAATAATTTTTGAGTTTTATTGACCATTTAAAGAAAATTGTTTATATTTTTACTCTACAACCATAGTATAATATATAAAAATAATCAAAAGGGTAGATATAACAATGATTAGTGACCATTGTTTTGCCTCTTTTTTCCTTAGAAATTGTCCAAGTACCCAAAGATTAAATTATTACCTCAATAAAATATTAGCTTCAGGCTTTAAAGTTAAATAAAGTTCTAGAAATTAAAATTCAACAAGCAAATTAAGTATATGTAATTGGTCATATTGCAAGAATTCATAGGCTTAAACATTTTAGGAGTTATTCATTGTTATGAGTTCTTTTAGTTCAATACAGTTGCATAGTTTTGCAATCTTAAGACCATTTGTAGAAACACTAATGGCTCAACCCATAGAACTAATGTAAAAATTTTTGAAAGTTTAACATAGATTAAACTCAAAGCATGTACTAAAATACTGCACTAACATTTTTACATGGTGGCAAAATTAGAGAGAAAACAAAAAGTATTTAAAGCTAAAATTAAAATATCTTAATCTTACGAGTTATCTCTTGTTCTGGAATATCACATGAACTTTAAGAAAATCTTATTTATAAATCTTTATAGTCTTTTCCAAATTTTAAAGACTCTTCAAGTCTTGACAAAATCCCTAACTTTCTAACTTTTGCTAAGAACCAAAGCCATTTCTCAAACTCACATTATACTTTTTAAAATCTGAATTTGTTTCTGCATTTATTTTGTGTTTAACATCTGTGTTTTTCATATACTGTCAGTTCAGTAGTTTAATAAAATATGGTGAATTTAGATTTCTTTGGGAGATATTCCAGGGTGTCTCATTTGAAAATTGCCAAAGATGATGCAATTCAGTACATATATGCCAGAATTTTAAATTTTTAAATAATTTTTCTATTTACATTTTATAGCATGTAATATTAATAGTTTTGAGGAGAATCTTAGTGCTTTTTTTTTAAGCTTAAACAATGAAGTCATTTATTAGGTCATTTAGTAATTTACTAGACATAAGTCATTCCAAGTTTAGTTAAGTTAGTGATCCAAAGATGGCATCAGAAGCCAACTGTCTTCCATGTTTCCAATTATACCGTATTCAGCATATTGGCTTTTTCTTGTTTGTCTCCTTAGGCCACTTTACTGCTGTAGTTTGTGTGTGTGTGTGTGTGTGTGTGTGCGTGCGCGTGCGCGCGCGCGCGCGCGACTGTGTTGTTGTTGTTTTAAATTCTAAGATCAATTTTTATTTCTTCAAAAAAAAAAAAAAAAACAGAAGCAGTCAAAACAATTTAAGACACATTTAAAAGGATATTATTGAGTGAGCTTCAAGGAGAGCTTGACTCTGCAAAGGTTGTGAGTCCAAAGGAAGAGGGAAGTCTGTCTTGTTCCTTGGCTGGCTGGCTGGCTGCGCCCAGGACAAAGGAGCCAGCAGAGGCCCCGAGACCCCAGACTGCTGCCCTGAATAGCCGAGTCCTGCCAATTCCAGTTCCAATGTCGCACAGGATCAGACTGTGCCGGGGGAGGGCTGTGGGAGGCCCGCGCATCCAGAAAGTGGAAATCGAGCCCCGTGGCACATTCCGATGGAACTCGGCGACAGATGAGCTTGAAAGTTCAAATGGACATTCTGGCTTTAGCGTTGCTTGCAAGGACCAGAAGATCTAACTGGCTGCAGGAGGAGTGCCACCCTTTGTCTCTGGAGTATTTCTGGTGAGAGATTCACCACACGCAGTGTGCACAGCATCCTCTTGGCTGGCAGACCTGTTATTGTAGGGTTTACCTATGTGGGCCAGGTCCGGCCGGAGATCAGTCATGCACCCTGACATCGAGGTTTGCCCGAGTCATTGACTATAATGTAGTAACATTAGCTGGTTATTTACAGGACAGCTGACTCTCCCTTTCCACGGATTTTTAGGGAGAGGGCTGGAGGGGAGGGGCGTGGCTGTCTGCTTGTTTTTAAATTTTTTAAATGACCTTATAAACGGGGAGTCAGGAGAATTTAAACCAACTCCTACATAGAGCAGTCCAAATGAGCCAGAAGAAAGGCCACCAGAAACACCTGGGTCCTCTCATCTCCTATGTGGAGGAGGCAGGGCCTAGGTCTGAGGAAGTGAATAAATGAAAAAGAAAATGAGTGCAAGAAATGGGAGTTGCAAGGGCAAAAGGAAGAAGGTCAACCACTTTTTTTTTTTCTTTTTTTTCTTTTTTAACCTTAGGAGCTAAGTGTAGCTTGAAGATTTTGGATAACTTTGCACAAGAAAAGGAAAATCATTCTTTTGAAGTAGGTTGAAGCAGTGATTTTTGAAAACAAACAAAGCAGAATGAAAGCATCTTAAATTTTTCATCTTTTCTTTACAAGTTACCTAGATCACTTTTGATTGAGAAAACTATGGAAAGCTAGTAACTGCCACAAGTGAACCCAGGGGATGGCATATGTCAATTTTCCACAGAGCCTTGCTTTGTGGGTGTCTGAATGCACTGCTCTCAGGGGCAAGAGCTCTGCTCACATTTGCTGGAATCAATCGCAGTAGATTTCAGTCCTCAAGTCACTTTTGACTATATTGCTTTGTAAACTCTCCAGCATTCTTACAGAATTTTTTACGATCCTTAGAGTATTCTTCAGGTAGGTCAGGCCAAAGGGAATGCTTGGGCTGGAGGTAGTTCATCAGTGCTATGAGAGACTGACTGGATTACTTAGTTGGTTTTGGTTGCCAGCTTCTAGTTTTCAGCACTAATTACTGGCAAACAGACCTTCCCATTTTCATCAATGTTCAGGTGATAGATCTTTGTTTTAAATGTGATCTTTGGTGGTTTGAATGAGTACTCTGTGGGAAAGTTGGTTTTGATCCTGAAGGCCCTGTATTAGCCGATTCTTGCATTGCTGTAAAGAAATCTGGGTTAATTATAAAGAAAAGAGGGTTAACTGGCTCATGGTTCTACAGGCTCTACGGAAGCATAGCTGCATTTGCTTCTGGGAGGTCTCAGGAAGCTTCCAATTATGGCAAAAGGCAAAGGGGAGCAAGCACATCACATGGTGAGAACTGGAGGGGTGAGGGGAAGCACCACACACTTTTAAACTATCAGATCTCAGAACACATCTTCCAAGAATGCACTCACTATCTGGAGGGCGGCACCAAAGGGACGGTGCTAAACCATTCATGAGGATTCTGCCTCCATATTCCAGTCACTGCCAGGCCCGACCTACAATACTGGGGATTATATTTTAACATGAGATTTGGGTGGGGACAAATATCCAAACTATATCAGGCCCCCTTATCATGTGGAGGCTTGTCCATCACCTTCCTGTTGACCACCGTCTTGGACATCAACTGCTACAGTTCGACATCTCACATCCATATGCAACAAAACCCAGTTAGGAAGGACTGTTTATCACATCCCGTGTTTGTTTGTTTGTTTGTTTGTTTAACTTTTTCTTTATTTCTTTATTTTGAGATGGAGTCTTGGTCTGTCACCCAGGCTGGAGTGCAGTGGCACAATCTCGGCTCAGTGCAACCTCCACCTCCCAGACTAAAGCAGTTCTCCTGTCTCAACCTCCCAAGTAGCTGGAATTACAGGTATGCTCCACCACACGGCTAATTGTTTTGTATTTTTAGTAGAGATGGGGTTTCACCATGTTGGCCAGGCTGGTTTCGAACTCCTGACCTCAAGGGATCTGCCCACCTTGGCCTCCCAAGGTACTGGGATTACAGGCGTGAGCCACCGTGCCCTGCCTAAACTTTTATTTTGAAATAACTGTAGATACAGGAAGTTGCAAAAAATTGTACAAAGAGGACAGGTGCCAGTGTAGTATTCCCTTAGATTTCCTCAATAGTTACATCTTATGTAATTGCAGTACAATATTAAAACCAAGACATTGACATTCAATACAATGTGTATGCATACTTTTATGTTATTTCATTAGTTGTGTAGATTAACGTAAATGAATAACTTGGCTTTTTTTTTCACTCAGCATGGTGCCCTTCAGATCTGTTCAAGACATCCAAGTTGTATGTATTAATAATTCATTCTTTTTTATTGCTGAGTAGTATTCAATGGTATATATGGATCACAGTTTCTTTAACCATTCACTTGTTGAAAGACATTTTTGTTGTTTTCAGTTTCTGGCCATTTCTTACAAAGCTGCTTTCAACAATCATGCATAGGTTTCTACGTGGACATATTTCCCTACCTCCCACTCTACCCCCAGAATAAATTCTCAGGAGTACAAGTGCTCAATTGTCTAGTGGTAAGCATATGTTTAGTATTTTTATGAAACTGCCAAACTATTATCCAGATTTCACAGTCCTGCGAGCATTTGGTATTGTCACTATTTTGGTTCTTCCAAAAGATATATAGTGACATCTCATTTTGGATTACATGGATGCAGAGGAACTGGATCTCTCATACATTGCTGGTAGGACTGTGAAATCTGGAAATACAAATGTCATCCAAATGAGATATCACTACATTCCTTTTGGAAGAACTAAAATACTGACGATAGCAAATGGTATTTTGAATTACATTCGTATTGTAACAACTGGTGATGTTGAACATTTTTTTATGTGCTTACTTGTCATCTTTATATCCTCTTCAGTGACATGTTTCTTCACGTCTTTCACATTTTCTAATTTTATTGGTTATTTTGGGGGGGTTTGTTTGTTAGCTTTACTGCTGAGTTTTGAGAGGTTTTTATATATTCTAATAGAAGTCTTTGTCAGATATGTACTTTACAATTATTTTCTCTCATTCCATAGCTTGTCTTTTAATTTCCTTATAAGGGTCTTTCTCAGAGCAAATGTTTTTAATTTTGATGAAGTCCAAATTACTGATTTTTTCTTTTATGGGTGGTACTCTTGGTATCATGTCTAAGAACATGTGACCGAGCCCTGGGTTTCAGAGTTTTCTCCTATGTTGCCTTTTAAAAATATTATGGTTTTGAGTTATCTATTTTGAGTTGGTTTTAAGAAAAGTGTATGATGTGGATCAAGGTTTATTGTTTTTGTCTATGGATGTTTAATTGCTTTACTACCATTTGTTTAAAAGAATACCCTTTCTCCTTTGAATTTCTCTTACACCTTTGTCAGAAATTAGATGTTTGCATTTGTGTGGTTCTATTTCTGGGTCTTAAGTGCTCTTAAGCAAATTACTAGAGTTGGTCATATTAATTTTTTCACTAGTTGTGCTATCCTGGTATTAGTTTTAATGTCTGTATTTCATTCAGACAACCCTTAGAGATTAGTAAAACTATAAAATATAAAATTATTTTTTGATGTAACCTGTTTTACATCAATAAAAAGCACATATGAGCGTTTGAACTTATGTTAAATGTTTATTCAAACATTTCTTCTCTGATCACTCTCCCATCTTCTTTATCCAAAAACATAAAATAGAGATTATATCCTACAACATTAGATTACACTCACAACATAAAAGTTCTGTTCTCTAATTAGATGAAATATTCAAAACAGTGACTGGGAAAGCTCCCCTATTCTGCTGGAATGATATGATATCATTTGGAACATCATGTAATTAAATACTAGAAATGAGCTATTGTTGAAATGAGAACACTGTCTAAATGAATAATCTTTACTTACACAATTATTTGCAATGTTCAAATATTGGCCAGAAAATTTTGGTCTTACAAAAAAGATCTGAAATGTAATTTTTTTTTCCTATTTAATTCTCTTCACAGAATGAACCTAAGAAGAAAGAGAAATTGTTTCACTGATGTTCAACACAGGGCAACTTTAACTGAATTACTCTAGGGAAACAACAGCCAGTTCCATTAAAATCGTCAAGTTTTATCTCCATTCTCCAGCAATTTATAAAGTATACTATCTAAGTCTCTACAGAGAACAAGGCAGATAGAAGCCAGATGACTAAGCACTGGCCTTCTGGTTTTTAAACACATTCCCTGAACCTATTGTGTAACTAACTGATGCTTAGGTTTAGGACTGGCCTTTTTCAGCTTTCTTCATTTCACTCTCATTAAAAAGAGTTCAGATTAAACACATACCCATGAAACTCAGCAAATGGAAAGAAAGCATTAGGCTCTCTTTCAGTTTTAATCAGTACAAAGCTACATTAGTAACATATAAAACTTAAGTTATTCTACATGAATCCTTCATCTTGTATGTCAAGATTAGAGAAATAAATCAGAGCAGTATTTCCAATTATTGCCATATTCAGTCTTCCCAAATCACCTTGAATTCTTGCAAGCTCCAAGCTAACTCCTATAAGCTATTGTTTATATTATAAATGCATACAATAAAAATTAAAGTGTTTATTTCATTGAGAGCTCATTTTCTTCAGTATTGTATGGCTAAAGAAGCCCTTAGTATCATCTCTTAAACAGGTATCACTGTTCTTTCATACAATTCTAAAGCTCAAAGGAATCTCAGGTTTCTTATCATAATTATGACTTTATTTGCTGTGTGAGGCATTGTCCTACACCTCTTAGATATACTTGACAGATGAGGAAACAGAGTGCCCAGGGTCACACAGTTAAATAGCAAAGTCAGTTTAGTTCAAGAAGCCCATATCAAAAGATCATATCCTCAAACCATGCACCATAGAGATTCTCGTGGAAACTTCTTATTTTAAAGATATGAACCAATCTCTAATAGGCATTCTGAACTTTTAATTTTTTTGCAGCAGAGTTTGCTAGTATCATTGTCAAATGTTCTATATGTTTTTATTTAAGTTTACCATGCTAGAAACTATTTAACATAATTTTGATGGTTTTTAAATAAATAATTATAAAGTATTAGCATCTGAAATCTTTATAAGGCTTAAATATCACTTAAGGTTAGAATAACAATCTACAAGTAACTGTAAATCAGAAATCGGCAATGACTTGAAACCATTCCAGTGTTTTAAGTACATTATGAATTGTATACACACTCATACATCTTTGCCATTGTTGTGTCTAACCCTGAATGTATACTATGTATGTATGTATGTGTATACACACATATACACTTACATACATGGAGTGGTAGTATCAATGATAGTATATTTTCTAATATATTGATAGATGTACAAAATAAATGTCCCTTTTATTACTTACGATATTTATGTGCAGATTATTTTGCCTCACTATATACTCAGATGTATTAAAGAAATCCAATAGATTTGAACAGTTTCCTTTCCTGTTCTAGACAAAGTTACCTGATTGACTGGAAGTGATTGGTAGGTGTGGAAAATCCAATCAGTATTTTTTCTAAGAATTGCTAGTTCTGTAAATATAGCAATTAACCTTAAATACTGTGTGATTAACTTTAAGCTCAGTGAACTATAAACTCTAGATTTAAAATTTCCTCCAAGCCCAAGAATTAGTTGCAACACATTGCAAGATTTTCACCAGGTAGAGTATATTCGGCTATACCTGAAAGTATTTATAATTTCTTATACGGCTGCTTAACAATAAAGTATACTTTTTGTGTCAAGGCTACTTATTAATAATGATGTTTTACAGGTATGATGAATTTTAAAGATAACATTTCACATTATATAAATGAATAAGCTAAGATTTCCAGATAATAAATCATTCATTCTATATGCACAGTGAATTAATTGCAAAGGAAAGATTGCATGGCTGGGAAAGTGCTTATTCCACTAAGTACTTCTTCATCCACAAAGAAAAATAAGAGTGTATATTTCCCTGAAACCTTAGCAGAATAGCCATGGAGGATTTTCTGTCTTTGGCCATAGGCATTAACTGAGTACGTTAGAAAAATGAAGAGCAGATACTTATTACAGGGGCAAATCAAAGATAGGGTCTGTTTTAAATAACTGTAATCATAACAAAAATTAACAGTTTACTATGTACTAGTTGATGTTTTAAGCACCTTACAGTTAATATTGATAATTTTAAATGAAGTAACAAAGTTGCAATGAGTTTAAATAACTTGATCAAAATTATCCAGGCTTAAGGGCCTGGCTCCAGAATTCATGCATCCAAGCCCTGCATTCTAGTACCTTTTTAAGAAGGTTACAACCTTCTTCAGCACAGTGGCTGTGTATTTTTAACTCCTCAAAAGCTGGTTTATAGCCTAGCAGGTGATAGGCACATGGAAGAACTTAATTTTGTTTCCATTGAAAAACAATGACGGGGAAACCTAAAGGCTAATACAGTGGCCTGATACATTTTCAAGGCATCAAGGGAGCTACCAGCCTTGTGATCCTCAAGGATTATTTCTGACCCACTGCCTTGTCTAAATTAAAGTAGGTCAAGCCATAGCTTAGACTCTTTTTCTCCTAGATCCAGACCCAGGCTTGGGTTCTACTTCTCTTAAAGTAATAAAAAACTGAATATTTCTTGTCAAATGAAATCAAATTTTCCTAAATTGCCCATTCTGTACTTGCTTTCCATTTGACCTTATCCTGGCTCCTTCAGGCCTCCTGAATGGAAGGCAAGTCCAGCTTAATTTAGCAAACATGAAAAGGGGAAGAAAAGGAAGAAAAGTTAAATCCAAAGTGGGTAACACTATAAAACAGTCTTTCAGACACACACACACACAAAAACAAAAAGGCGTTACTTTTGGAAGAGACAACTTTTAACTTCTCATCTCCCCCTTTATACCTCTGCCCACTTAACTCTCAGGCCCATTGCATATGCCATTTTGCCTTTAGCCTTTCATCCTTGAGACTGGAGAAAAGGGAGAAATGCCTTCTTTGCTTTGTCCCATTCTAGATTTTAAAGCAATTCACTATTACTAGATAATTAACAGGTTTTCTAATCTGAATTAAAGATGCCTCTGGCCATATTAAAATATCAGGAACAAAAAGAAAAATTCTAAACTCTATATTTCCAAAACATGAAAATATTTAATGCACTCTATAAGAGCACCTTTTACCAATTTTACTACTTATGGTTATCAGTTACAAGTCATTCTACAAAATATTTTCATATATAATACAATTGATTAAATTAAAATGCTTACATTAAAATTATGATATTTTAATAACATTTTATTTATCAAAATATTTTTAACATTTAACATCCCTACAAACTATAAGCTATAGATAGCTCACCAGACTAACTGCTGCTTATTTATATATGTAAAATATTTTTATGAAAAGTCATTGCTTAACGTACAGAAGCTTAAGTTGTCTGTATGCTCAACTCAGCTCACCAAAAAAAAAAAAAAAATTCAAATAAAAGTATACTGAGATGGCTTTTTTCAACTATTAGGCAAAATTCCAAAAGTTTGCCAAGCTATTCTGTTAGAAAACTGTGGGGAAATGAATGCTAAAACTTTGCTGGTAGAAATGCAAAATAGAACAACCCTAATAGAAGAGAATTTGGCAGTATCTAAACAATTTCATATGCATTACCTTTTGATACTACAATTCCATGTCTAGAGATCTGTCCAAAACACAAACAGACAAAAATACAAACACAAATATCCACAAAGCTATTCATTGCAGTACTATTATAGTAACGAAGACCGCAAACCACTCAATATTCTATCTATAGATGATTTGTTGAGTAAAATATAGCTCTGTTACTCAATCCATAGTCCATGCACTGAAAGCAAAATTCAGTCTGAGGGAATGCAACAAGATAAATGGCCTGGTTTCTTCAACAGAAAAGTTCTAAGAAAGAAGATAAAATATGTAAATTCTTTTTGATATGTTGACCAAAAAAAATATCAACCATTCATCCATGTGCGTGAAGCTTATCTCACCTTATCAACACGGTCTCACTTCTGCCCAGGCTGTAGTGCAGTGGTGTGATCATAGCTCATTTCATCCTCAAAGTCCTGGGCTCAAGCAATCCTTTCCCCTCAGTCCCCCTAAAAGCTACGTCTACAGGCCTGGCTAATTTTTACATTTTTTTGTAGAGACAGGGTCTCACTATGTTTCCCGGGCTTGTCTTGAACTCCTGGCCTCAAGCAATCCTCCTCTTTTGGCCTCCCAAAGGGCTAGGATTACAGGTGTGAGCTTCCAGGTCTGACCTTATGATTTTCAAAGACATAATCTTTTAAAGATCATACTGAAGTATTTACAGATATGCTGATATACTGTCTGGGATTTGCTTCAAATTATATGAGAGACAATGGGCAGGGCTATAAATGAAACAAGATTTGATTCATCTTGATAATTATTGAAACTGGATTATGGATATTTTATGTTTTCTACACTACTATTTTTAATAATACAAAACACTGCAGGACTTGCAAGTTCATTTCATTCTTGAAACTCTCCTAAAAGGTATTATGATGTGCTCAATTTGACTAATAATATCCTGCTTTGCCAGACCTCACTCAGAGAGTAACAGCCAATTTAGCAAATAGTGTATCTGTTCCTTTTTCTTTTTAACATTCATAGCATTTTATTTGTAACTGTTTAAAATACTTTATACATTTAACTTTCATATTTGTGTGTGAGTTCCCATTTAACAGATCTATTTGTTAAAAACAAAAGATAGTGAAGTCCTTGAATCCCTTCTACTGCTGTCTAAAGTACACAGCACAGCATGGTGACTTTCTGCATATGTATAGAACTGTGCAACTTCCAACCAATCAAGATACAGGACATTTCTGGCACCTTGAAAGACTTCCTCATGCTCCACCCAGTCTATATGCCTCTAAAGGTAATGTCTATTTTATGCTCACAATATTTTCTTTGATCTTGAGCTTCATAGAACTAGAATCATACAACATAGATCCTTGTAACTAGCTCATTTCATGTCACATTATGTCTTTCAATCAATGGGTTTTTTTTTTTTAACCTTTTAATTTTTCTTTTTTTTTTAATATGAGACAGAGTCTCACTCAGGCATAAGGGTACTCCCACCTCAGCCTTCCAAGGAGCTGGGAATACAGGCATGTGCCTCCATGCCCAGATAATGTTTATATTTTTTGTAGAGGTAGGGTCTTACCATGTTGCCTAGGCTTTTCATGAACTCCTGGGCTCAGGCAAACTGCACACCTCAGCCTCCCAAAGTGCTGAGATTACAGTCATCAGCCACCGTTCCCAGGCCCCAGTGTTTTTTATATCATTGTATTTCATTTTTTCCATTTCTGTGGAGGAGTCCATTACATAAATATATCAATTTAGTTATTCTCTGTTGATAGGCTGTGTCTATGTGCAGTTCCCTGTTCAGCAGCTGCTGTGAATAAATCTCCTAATAACATTCTTGTACATATATTTCAGTGGTCAAATATGTTCGTTTTTCTTGAACAGGTACCTAGAAGTGGGTCATATGATATGCAGATATTTAACTTTAGTTGTTCAACATGGTCATGCCAATTTATACTCACTACTAGTGTATGTACATGTTTATATTAAGCAGCCACAATAACCTGCCTAAACTATGTATGATGATCTTTTGCCAGCTTTCCCTTCCTCAGCACTTGTATTTCCGATATTAATTATCTTCGCAGCACCCAGAAACATGACAGCCTTTCTGAGGAATATTTAAGTAGACACGTGAAGAGAGAGTGAATCATGCAGATAACAGGTAGAAGGAAAGGCAATTGTGAGAGACCTGATACCACCTCATAATTGATGTATTTGAGGAAAGCAAGGAGACTTTTGCTGGTGGGAAGTGGGTAAGGCAGGGGAGTTGTGGGAGTTACTTTCAGAGTGGTAGCCGGGGTCCAGATGATATAGGCCATATTCAGAAATTTTGATTTTGTTCTAAACATGATGAGAAGCCAGTGAAACAGTTATGATTTTGGGAGTTACTTTACACGATTTCCATTCCTTTTAACCACATGATCTCCATCATGGTTTTTTAAAACGACTTCACATTTTCTGTGGTTCTTCCAACCTTGCAAGTAAAATAATGTTTTTCAGTTAGCATGATAAATCAGTAGAACTTCAAAAATTGAAGAAATAAAAGTAAAAAAATAGGTTGTGGTTATGAAAAAGATAACCTGAATAGATTGCTTAAAAGGAAACTTGGTATTTTCCCCATATATCAAGCTGGACAATTACTACAGTGATGGCTGCTCAATTTCAATATATATTATTCAAATGTTAAAAATTTAAAGCGGCAATTCTCGAGTAGATTTTAGAAACAATTGTAATCATGTGAATTACAAGTAATTATTTACAGATATTTTCAATTTGTAACTGCAAATTGAAATCCAGATATAGGCAACGTTTCTCTAAACAGCCAGAAAGTACCCACCCTTTAAATTTCTGTCTGTGCCTTTAACAATTTAACCAACACTTCTCAAACATTTTTGATTTCCCAAGTCAGTTGAGGAATTCTTAAAAACAGTTTCCAATTCCCCTTACAGATCTACCAAATATTACTCTCTGAAGGTGGGAACTCGGAATCTACAATCTTTAAAATTCCTAAACCACCAGCCTAAAATGTCAATCCTTACATAGATCTGTGTTAGTTCCTTGTCGCTATTGTGACAAATTACCACAAACTTAGTGTCTGAAAACAACACAAATTTATTATCATACAGTTTTGGTGGTCAGAAGTCCAGTTTTATAACGGCCAGAAGCCTAGGGTCTAATGAAGCAAATTAAAGATGGCATTCTTTCTGAAGACTTTAGAGCAGAACACATTCCTTGCCTTTTCCAGCTTCTAGAGGGTGCACACAGTCCTTGGCTCTTAGCCAAATCACTGATACCATCCTTACATCTTCTCTGACTCTGGCCCTCCTGCCTCCCTCTTATAAGGATACCTATGATTACACTGGGGCCCCTAGAATAATCTCCCATCTCAAGATTTTTAAATCAATCACATCTGCAAGTCTTTTATCCACATAAGATAATGTCTTCACAGGTTTGGGGGATTAAGAGATGAACAGCTGGCGATCATTAAGTTTGTTGTAACATTTTGTTTGTTGAAGTGCATGCAGAAAAGCTTGCCTCACACAAATATGTAGTTAAAGAAAGATGACCCCCAGAAATTCTCAGACTACACTTTGGAATCCAATGATGTGAAAAAATTAAGCAGAATTGAAGTGAGGAATTAAAGGATAATGTTCATTTAGAAGAGAAAAGAACAAAAGCAGAAAGAAAAGAAAGAAGGAGAAAAAAAGCAAGGGGGGCAAAGGGAAAAAATTAAAGAAGAGAAAATAAAAATGGTAAAATAGAAGATAAAAAAAGAATGAAGCAAACAGCAGGTAAAAAAGATAAAAGATGAAATAAGGAGAAAGGAATATGAAAGTGGTGAATATAGCAGAAGAAAGTAATTGAGTAGGATATGGAAAAGATATTGAAGAATAAACATGATATTTTAGGACTATTTTAAAGTAATGGAGAGAGTTACAAGATATTAACAGAATTAAAATCTGGAAAAGTGTTTTCAGAAAACACCAATGGATTTGATGACAAATATTATAATGATTTCTTTGCAAACAATTTTTTTTTAATTGGTGACTGTGTTAGCAACAGAACACCTGAAAGTAGGTCATTTATAGAGAAAATAAATTTATTTATTACAGTTGTGGAGGCTAGGAAGTCCAAGGTCAAGGGGCTGTATCTGGTGAGTGACTTCTTGCTGATGGGGACTCTCTGCAAAGTCCCAAGGTGACAGAGGGCATCACATGGCAAGAAGCTGAATGTGCCAGCTTAGATCTCTCTACTTCTTATAGAGTCACAAGTCTCATTCCTATGATAACCCATTAATCCATTCATGAAAGCAGAGCTTTCATGACAGAATCACCTCTTAAAGGTCTTACGTCTCAATACTGCCACAATGGTGATTAAATTTCAACACGAATTTTGTAGTAAACAAATACTGAAACCATAGTAGTGACCCAGAGACATAAGTTTCTAGAATTCATTTGAAATAACAAAAAGGTAAAATTGTATTCTTCAGAGTTAAGATATAAGCACACATATATTTTAAGCTATATTTAATTATATTTTAATTTTAAGATTTTAGTTTTAATTAAAAAGTTAACACACATTGCAATTGCCCAGCATGTTAACTGAAAATAATTTGGCACAAATTCAATATTCAATAATATGTGTTTAATTGGTGAGTAAAATTAAATGTCCGATAAGAGGGAATTAATTGGTACCAACTAAATGTTTTTCACACCTGAGCATAAAATTAAAATACAGTCAAACCAGCAGAGCAAGAATAATTAGTTTATAATGAATTATCACTTTTAAGTATAAAGCACCAAGATCCTCCAAACCTACTTATTTTCCTTTTGTAGTAAATTTTATTTTAAAATTAATTCTATGTTTTCCTTATCACAAAAGCAATTATTAATATACAATAATTAGCATATAAATAAGTAAAAATAAATGCATCCGGAAACTACCACTGGTAAAACCTTGATTTGTACTTCCAAATCTCATTCTATGCTCAAGTAACTTTTATTCATTTTTGCAGGGTGTCATATTTTACTTAAGCATTTCATCAATGGTAGAAACTTTGTTCAGTGTTCCAATCACTACACTGTTGTTGAAGGTATAAGTTGCTCCAACCAATATGCTAATGTTAGATATTTTGGATTTTCCAACTAGTGTCCTACTGTTTGATATTAAAATTAACCCAAGTTTTTATATTAAAAATAGTGATGTGAACGTGTAATTGACTTTAAAATGATTAGAAAAAAATACAAAATTGAGAAAAGTCTAAAAATAAACCAAAATAAGTAGAGATTAATAAAAATTTACAAAAACAACATGATATACTAAAATTGCCCATGCTCAAAATATAACTAACTGAGACTCAATTCTCAAGATTTATTATGTGGATCAATTTGTTTTCTCCTAAACTGCTTTAGGCAATTATCAAGGGAAAGAGTTGGGAAATAGGAAGAGATGCAAAAGTTAACTTCACAATACTATTCTCTCTCGGGGAATGGAATAAATGCTTTCTCTAGGAAATAGATTTATAGGGAAATAAATTGCACTGTATCACTCCCCAGATCTTATTCTCTTAACCTATGGGTCTTAACAATTAACCCTTAATAATTAAAAGTTCTGCCCTGGGTGGAGCAGACCATTATTCTCTCAGGCTAGTGCTACTCCCACTTCCTAAAACAATTGCCCTATTCCAAATACAGCCTTTTTTCGTATTATCCTGGGACCACTGGATGTGGATTTAGCTTTTGCCTCAAGAAAATATAAGATTAAATCAAAATATTACACAAAATTAATTCCAAGTTCACACTACCCCACAGGCTAATAAAGTGAAATAAAATAAATTGCTTCCTAGAATAATTTCCATCCTAAACATCATATCTTGTAGCAAAGATTGATATAGCTTTCTAGAAATTTGGTAATTAGCTCGATG
This sequence comes from Macaca nemestrina, assembly GCF_043159975.1. NCBI lineage: Eukaryota > Metazoa > Chordata > Mammalia > Primates > Cercopithecidae > Macaca > Macaca nemestrina. The sequence goes on along the minus strand of NC_092127.1, from coordinate 125,269,652 downwards.
ACAGAAGAAATATGCCTTAAAGAATACAAATATTTATATGTCTAACATGTAAATGTTATTAATTCCTCTCCCCTTTAGGACAGTCCAGGAAAATGTTAAAGCCCAAAATTTAATTTCACTCCAAAATTAATAAAATCTCAAGAAAGTCCACAATCATCATTCTCAATTTCTTACTCTGCTCACTCTCAGCCAGAGGGTTCTCTTGGAATCCCAGGATATTATTCTGTTGACTGGTTTTCCCTCGAAAAAACAAATTTCTTTTAGGTTTTAAAGTTGAATTAATCGAACCTTAAATCTATTTATATTTTAAATTCCAAATGAAGACCTTAAAATAACAGTGTCTGGCACATACTGAGAATGATAAAAAAAATTATTATTATTATTGTATGTATTATTGTATTAAAAGAGCCTTTTACGATTGCTAGGACATGTATTGTCATTGCAAGACCAGCCCTATACTCTGTTAAAAGAAAAACTTCAGCTGAATTAAAGTTAAAGGAGTTTAATTGAGCAACAAATGATTCATGAATGAGGAACCCCTAGAATCACAGCAGATTCAGAAAGACTCCAGCATAGGCATATGGTGGGATAGGGTTTATAGACAAAATAAGGAAAGTGAGGTAGAGAAATCGGAATTGAGGTACAGAAACAAGTGGATTGGTTACAGCTCAGCGTTGGCCTTATTTGAACAGTTTGAACACTCAACAGTGTATGAGTGGTTGAAGTATGGCTGCTGGGATTGGCCAAGACCCAGGTACTGTTACAGGCACACATTCCCATGTTAGGTTCTCGATCTTGTCTACCTGTTAAGTTAGGTTGCAGTTTGTCCACAAAAACACAAATATAGAAGTGCGGAGTCCTTCTCAGCCTATATTTAGTTTCCTTTAACAACTCATAAAATTTAGAAAACACAAGAAATTCCCAAGTGTCCATAGTTAATATTGTATTTTTATTGTTATACATTCTCCATACTAATGATCCCAAAAATTCCTGTTATCTGACAAAAGGCTTAGACACCAAGATACCATGATAAGCAAGGAAAAATCTTTTTGGTTTCACCTCTAGTGGATGCCAATTAGCCTGTGAAGACTGATGGAGTTCACAACCACTGAGTTTCCTGTCAATGGACAGAACAGTTGGTTATGTCACCTTTATCATATCTCAAGACTGGGGGAGTAAGATGAAGTGGGATCAACCTCTTCTTTCTGCCTTCTTTCCCAGCAATTGACATTTGTGATGACCTGTTTTCATGTAAAATGTACAAGTCTGCAGCAATGACTCCCACAGTCCCTGGGTCTAAAGTGATGTTCCTTGTTTCTTCATTGGGCATTTTAAGCCACTTACTATTGCCGCTTGCTCTGTCCATTGCTTAACCCTGTTTAATCTTCCTACTAAGGAGAAGTTTCTCCTCACAATTTTTTTTCCTTAGCTGAAAAATTATCCAAGGAAGAATCTAGAATCAAAATTACATCTGTTCCTTCTGACGCATGTCCTGAAATTCAGAGAACCATAAATGCACCTTAAAAATTGTCCTTTTAACAGCTTTTTCACTTTTTGTATCTTGAGCAATTTCTACTACTTCAATATCAACGTAAACTTTTTTTTCAACAATTGTTTTTGTCTGCTTTAATGAGACATCCCCTAGTGTTCGATTTTCCCCTGTGGTTTCTCTATTTCCTTGAGGCAGGCTCAGCAGAGTGGTTAAGATTTTAATTTTTTAAGCTATCCCTTTGCTTCTCTTCCAATTGTACTTTCTTTTCGTTTCTTTTCTTTTTTTTTTTTCTTTGTTTTTGGATGAAGATATTATATTTTGGTTTTTTGTTTGTTTTGTTTTTCATGATTCTTAAGATTAAATGTTCAACTAGCCCAGGATTAGACTCCATCTGTTAATGTCCTGCCTGGTTCCCCTTTAGTATATTTCACACTTTGTGTGCCTTCCCTTAGAGTCCTAACTATATATTTTGCTGGTATGCTATCCAACGGTATATGTCACATTGAAAGTAATCTAAAAATGGTAAGACATGTCAAGATTATCTTCTGAGGCTTCTCTCAAATTTATTCAAATTCTTATTTTTTACCCATTTTAATGTGTTCCATTCCTCAATGCATGATTAGTATAAGTGCTTTTATTACTGACTTGTATCTGAAGTTTAATGAGGTGCCTCTCAGGGTGTCCTGGGATCCAGCCTTTCTGTGGGTTATCACTCCAGTTCACTTCATGAGTGAACTCTTCTTTTCTGTTAGCTTTCTCTGATCCGAGTCAACCAAGTAATAACTCACATATAACTGCCCATATTATTAATACCATTCAAAAAAGTTCTGAGTATATCTGTGGAAGATGAGCCATACAAAGGGCAGACATTTTTGTCTTACTTTTTTTTTTTTTTTTTTTTAATGTGAGGTATGGCAAGGGCCTAAGAAAGTATTTTTTAAATGAATAAATAAATCTATATTTTTAGCCTGTCATCTAAATCTAGTTTGGTTTCAATAACCTTGCCCCTTTTTAAGTACGCCCCTCCTGTATGCCTTGATACTTCCACAGCGCGCTTGCTATTTCCAGAGCTAAAATCACTTCCTGAATTTCATTCATCTAACATCTTGAAATTTCTCTGATGTCCCAATTTCTTATAGTCTTTCAGATCTAACAAATTCTCTACAGTAAAACACCCTAAGTACAAGCCTTCTTTACCAACTTTGACCTTCAGATGTACGACAATCTCATCCAAAATTTTTTCACCCCTTCCAAATGAAAGTAATATTTTCATGGAAATAGAATCCCCTCACCCTTTTCTGATTTATCTACTCATTTATAAATATTCACCACTTTTCCGTGGTTGAGAACCCTGACTGGCTTTTGAAGCAAGATCCATAGTCAGAGCTTCTATAATTAATAAATCAGACATGCTTAAAAACTGCATGTTCGAGAAGTAGTAGTTGTCCTCAAAACTATTGGACAGGCCACATAAATACAGGAAGTTATCTGCAATGTTGTTTATTTGATCCTGAATACAGCTAATAAAAAGATAAAGTAGAACAATTATTTGTCTATTGATTTAATATGTCAACTAAGGCTGAACACTAAAATGACAAGGCTAAAACCTCATGTTCTAGTGCTTGTACCTCATGTGACACATAGCTTCTCTTTGAGGTTTAAAGTCACAGCCTGTAGGCTTTATTGAGAAAATACAAGGAGGAAAAGGTCTCTCAGTGACCAGTGTATACAAAGCCTGTACACTGCTCTCTTTGAGGTAAAATACCCTCTATTGAGACTAAAAGACTCTCTTTTCTTGGTTCTGTAATCCCTGGCTCAGCAGTGCCTACTTGGGTTTCCTCTGTAATTCAAGGTCAACCTCAGAGGCATGGATAATCATATTGGCTAAAAACAGCCACCATTTTTCCTTCCTTTGAAAAAAGTATCTTGAATCTTATCACTAAGTACTAAGAAATATTTATCTTATTTATTTCTCCAATTGATATTTATTGAACACATCCTAAATGCCAGACAGTCCAGTAAGTGGTAGGACTCAAATGGTCCACACAAGCCACATGGCTTTCAGACTAGAGACAGACATTAAATAAATAACACAAAACAATTATATATAAGGTTTCATCAGTTTTAAGACACTTTTTTTTTTTTTCACATTTTATTGTACTTTACCATTGCATGGTATCTTACAACCAATGGGGTTTCATAATCTCTAAAAGCCAGGCAAGAGTCACCGTGCAGTAGTCACTGTCGGCATGACTGAGCTGTCCATTGTTGTCACTTAACTTGAATTATGTGTATTGTTGAATATACACTGGTAAATTTCAGTGACATTTTAATGTCTCAGAGAGAGAACACTATGATTTGACCTGAAATTTTAAAGGTTATTTTGTGTGCAGAAAAAGACAAACGGGGAAGGGCAGTGTCAATGTAATATGAAAGAAGAAGTAGTCAGTAGTCAGATCTCAATGGTAGCTTGGAGGCTACAGTAATAAATTTTAATTTTTATCTTAAGTGCAGTGGTGAGTCATCGAAATATTTTAATCAGGTAAGTAACATGTTCCAATTTGTATTCTAATAGATCAGTGTACCTGTAGGTTAAGCTAATTGAGAAACAATAACAGAAGGGGGACCACTTAAGATATTGATTGTTGTATGTTATTGATAAAGTAGGATGGTGGACTAGCAGAAATTGGGAGAAGTATACGGATTTGGGATATACTGGGAGGTGGAACTTAAAAGAACTAGATGTTAAACTGAAACTAAATTTAGGGAGAGAGGCTGGTCGCATTGTTCCACTCCTGTAATCCCAGTGGTTTGGGAGGCTGAGGTGAGCAAATCACCTGAAGTAAGGAGTTCGAGACCAGCCTGGCCAACATGGTGAAATCCCATCTCTACCAAAAAAATACAAAAATTAGTCAAGTGTGGTGGTGCACATCTATAATTCTAGAAGTAGATTCAAATGGGTAGCTGTTACCTCTAGACTGAGGAAAAGAAAGAATAAAGGAACTAAGAACTAGGTGAGACCACCACTCAGAAATGCTGTGATTCAGACTTCTACAAAGACAGTATGGCTACCAAAGGAACACGTAGCCTGTCAGTGACGAAACTTGTCAAAGGTGTTGGACTAACAATAGTTTCAGAAGCAACCAGCTGTTGGAATATGGACAGGCTGGAGCCTTCAGGAGGACAGAAGAGCTGCTGGTGGGAAGAACATGGCCTGAGGGCACAACTGGGGCATGTCTGCACAGACCCCTGGAATCATAGGCTGAAAAGTCAATATGGAGAACTTGAATCTGGAAGGGTAGTATTTTTCTACTACTATCTCTTTGTAAGATGACTTGCAAAGGAGTTTACAGAGCCTAGCTCCAATATCGCAAAGCAAGGTAGACAAGGTTAGATTTGGAGCTGACAGGCAATACATTGATCATTGGCACAGTAATTTATGTATTAATTGTTTTAATAATAATTTACTGTTTATATATAGTCAACTTAATTTAATCTACTATATTTAAGGTTTTTGCTGCATATAAGGCTATCATTAGCTAACAAATTTCTACAGATGTCAAATAAAAACAACTCCAGACATTGATATAGAAAGAGTTTATCAGAAAAGACAATTGCATGAGTGGGAAAGGGACTATTGTAATGGCGTGGGGAGACTATCGCAATAGAGAGAAGGCTCAGACCATGAGATCTGCAAGTATCTCAGAGGTCAGTCAGAAAAGGGCTTTTCTTTTATAAGGAGGAGTAAATAAGACAAAAATGGATGAGAAGTGGGCTGAAAGGAAGGTAGTAGATCAGAAAATGTTTTATCCTCAGGTCAGCCTATTCTTGGGAGAGGCTATTAAGTAGGGGTTGTTTGCTGGTTCAGGATGTGCTTATACCAGTGTTCTGGGCCTGGGGAAGAATAGCTTAACCAAAGTCTGGTTAACAAGCATTTTGTTCCTGTTGATCAGCAGGGACAAGCAGTTCAGCTAATGATTTATGAAGCAAAAAATGAGAATTTGAAGGGTCTGTGTCTGGCCTTGTCTTAGGTTAAGAAAAGACACATCCATGAATTTTATCTCAGCCATGTGAGGAGGGATGATTTTTTGCACTAAACTCTTTTCTGGAACTTTAAAAAGGTGGGGGAATTTATCTAACCATCGCTGTTTCAGAATCACATGGCTTGGGTAAAGATCAGCATTGTCACTACTGATCTATTTGGAAAATAAACATTGTCCTTTTCAGGATTGTTTCTATAATAAACAAACCAAGTATACAGTTTGTCCTCCAATTCTTTCTAGTAAACATATACACAATTCTTAAAGTTAGAATATGCAAAACAGTCTGTAAGTGCCATTGGACAATTTCTCCTTGGCCTTCTGAAGGTTCTGAAAAAAATCAACTGACAAAAGACAAATTAGTTGTAGAAAACACATACAAATTTATTTAACATGTATGTAGGGCAGTGTGCAAAATGGAGACCCAAAGACACAGGGGAAATTGTCCATTTTTATGCTTAAGTTCAACAGAGGATGGACAGTCATGTAGAAATATGATTGATCAAAAGGTTATGTTCTAATCCCCACTGAATGGGGAAACCCAGCAAGGCCTGTCTGTCTAGATTCTTCCTGGCCTCTCTGTCTGTGTGGCATTTCTTTCTTCTGGGTGTGGGGTAGGGCACTCTCTGGAATGTGGACCTTATGACTTACACTCAAACAAGGTAGGTCAGATCATTTCTTTATGGTCAGTTTTTACACAGAAGGGTGGAAGGAAAATAAAGTAATGTTTTTATGTTTTATGGCTGACTCTGGAGAAAAGATGTTCTGATTTCTATGACCTGCCTTTGGGAAGAGGTATTCCCTTTCTATGGCTAACCCCAGGGGAGAATCGGACTGAGAGACAGGAGAGCAGGAAGAGGGCAGCAAAAAACTTTTGCTTCAAGGCTGCTTCTGAGGCCTTCATTTTGGGGTATTGTTTTCTCAGCCTCAACAGGCCCCTTTCAAATTATTCAAAACTTACAGTTCAGAAAATATAGCAGAAAGGAAAAAGTTAGAACGACAAAATTATAACATAAACTCTATTAGTCAGGGTTCTTTAGAGGGACAGAACTAATAGAAAAAAATATATATATATATATTCTATTATATATCACAATAATCAATATCTTAAGTGGTTCCCCTTCTGTTATTGTTTCTCAATTAGCTTAACCTACAGGTACACTGATCTATTAGAATACAAATTGGAACATGTTACTTACCTGATTAAAATATTTCAATGACTCACCACTGCACTTAAGATAAAAATTAAAATTTATTACTGTAGCCTCCAGGCTACCATTGAGATTTGGCTACTGACTACTTCTTCCTTCATATATATATATGTGTGTGTGTGTGTGTGTGTGTGTGTGTGTGTGTGTGTGTGTGTGTATTTATGTGTGTGTGTGTATATATATATATATGAAAGGGAGTTTATTAAAGAGAATTGACTCACACAGGACTATCACAAGGTAAAGTCCCAACATAGACTGTCTGCAAGTTGAGGAGCAAAGAAGCCAGTGGTGGATCAGTCCAAGTTCCAAAACCTCAAAAGTAGGGAAGCCAACAATGCAGCCTTCAGCCTGTGGCCAAAGGCCCAAAAGCCCTGACAAACCCAGAGCTGGTATAAGTCCAAGAGTCCAACAGCTGAAGAACTTGGAGTCTGATATTCAAGGACAGGAAGCATCCAGCACGGGAGACAGATGATGGCCGGAAGACTCAGCAAGTCTCTCTCAAGTTCAAAGTTCCACAGATCTCTAGGGCAGGGGCAAAATGTCACCAGTCTTTTAGCAAAGCAAGAGTGACCTTTACTTCAGTTCGTATTAAGTTCCTCACCTCAATCTGAGACCTCCTCAGCCTGAACTTCATTGTCCATATCACTGTCAGCATTTTGGTGAAAGCCAAATGCTTTCAACAATGCTTTTCAACAAGTCTCTAGGAAGTTCCAAACTTTCCCACATTTTCCTGTCTTCTTCTGAGGCCTCCAAATTGTTCCAGCCTCTGTGTCTCTTAACCAGTTCCAAAACCGCTTCCACATTTTCGAGTGTCTTTACAGCCGCTCCCTACTACCTAGTACCAATTTACTGTATTAGTCCCTTCTCATTCTGCTAAGAAAGATATACCTGAGACTGGGTAACTTATAAAGGAAAGAGGTTTAATTGACTCACTGTTCAGCATGGTTGGAAAGGCCTCAGGAAACTTACAGTCATGTCGGAAAGGGAAGCAAACACGTCCTTCACATGGTGACAGCAAAAGGAAGTGCAGAGCAAAGTGGGGGGGGGAACCTCCTTACAAAACCGTCAGATCTTGTGAGAATTCACTCAGTATCACAAGAACAGCATGGAAGTAACTGCCCCCATGATTCAATTTCCTCCCATTGAGTCCCTCCCACAACACGTGGGGATTATGGGAACTATGGTTCTAGATGAGACTTGGGTGGGGACACAGCCACACTGTATCATAAGACTTTTATATAAAAACACCTTTAACTAAAAGGACTGTAAGTTAAAGCATTTTATAATGTTTGCAACTCAGAACAAATCCTAGCATGGCTATGCAAAACAATATAGGAAAATAAATCCATCATTAGAGCTAAGAAAAAATAAAAAGGGAAGAAAATAAAGTGCAGAGTTCCACAAAGAGCTACGTTATTTAGTACTTTGCCAGATAAAGTTCTTAAATAGATCCCACAGGTATGGTTGTCCTTTTGCTTTCTACCCGTCTCTTTTTGCTATCTGTTTTCACACATAGACCAGAAGAGAAAGCCTTAACTGCAACTATTTAGAAGCAGCCCATCTATCATATCCTGTCACTATCTGGAGAGTGTTATGAAGACTATTTCAGCATGAAATGCTAATGTAACTAGTGTTGTAATCACAGTGAAAATGTTAATGATGATAATGCTGTTAACAATGATGATGATGATGGTGATGCTGTGAAAGAATGCCCTAAGAAAGCCATAACTCTGAAGGGTTTTACCATTAACAGGGAAGAAGAGATTTTCAACATCAGGCCACAAGCCTAATAGAAAGTTAATAATCTTGACTTTTTTCCTACATTAACCAATTTATTTTAACTACATCTCAATTTTAACTGCCATTTTTAGGAGGACAATATTTTTCTACCTTGGAAGGCTATTGCAAGGGAGAATTAACTTAATTTCTGAAGGCCTTTGTAATTTGAAGTTATCCTTAAATCATTCCTTTCAACCACTCTGGTAAGGAGATACATCCAATGCCATGCTTTAAGAGCCAATTAATTTTTAAAGTCAGAAAGATATAAAATAGGCATGTACCTGCCCCGAGAGAATTTTGTTTATTATTCTTCCTCATAGAAGGTCCCAAGGTTAGGTATATATGCCTATATAAAGGTATATGTGCCTTCCTATCAAAATGTATTTAAAGTCACAAACTATAAATTAGTCTGAAAAAGGATGACACTATTTACTTCTCCTTGTCTAATCCTCAGTAATAGACTTTTATTCTGTTTGACCACAAACCATAAATAACTTCTTTTTCCTTTTACTTTATTATTGCACTTATCCATATAAACTCTGACAAAGACTCTTTCTTTTGGCCAAAAGTTTAGTGAGGCACCTCTGAGTTTTCTGTTTGACTAGTCTTGACCTTGGGCTTTCCCCCTCTGTCTGTAAAATTCATTTTGAGCAAGAATCCTGCTAAGTCTCTTGTTATCTGAGCACCCTGGGCATCTTATCACCCTGACCTGCCTTTAGCAATACTCCTCTCAAATAAGTTTAGCCAGAAACCCCTTATCCTTGATATTTCCTCTTAGTAATTTTCCATCCACTCACCCTCATTCTTCCTTTTGGTTGTAAGTCTCCAATTGTCCTTGTCAAAGTTAGACTTGAGTTCAATCTCTCTCCTCTACTGTGAGATCCCATTGCAGTCGTTCCTAAAGCTATCTCCATGGCCCCATCTCAATAAAACTTGCCTTACCATCTTTAACAAGTGTCATGAATATTTTTTTTCTTTATCTCGAATGCACCAGTTATTGAAAAGCAAATGTTGCTGTGCCCTGTTTCCTTTTATATTCACAGGGCCTGGATCATGGTCAGTCCTCAAGGACTGGGCCTCAATACTCTTACCCTAATGCAACTCAGTTGGGAATTCTCCTAAGGTTCAAATTTTGAGAATCAATAGCTAGCCTCCACACTTCATTTACTGGCTATTCCAGAGTACATCTCAATAGCTTAATATTTTTTTCAAACTGGGAAACTTATTTCTTAATGCTTTCTTCTATTGTCTAAAACAAGTTGTCCTTCACTAAGTCACACACGCCTTTCACATATTTTCAGCTTATTTTCCTAATTGCATTTGCAACCAATCCATGTGCACACAGCAACAGCATACCTTGACATTATTTTTAAATGCAAATTCATCTTGGTTTGAATACACAGCCGCTATGCAAATTTGACACATAAATTCATGATTTTACTAAAAGAAATGAGTAAAAGAGGATGCTACTCACAGGGATGGAGAACCAAAGGTGGATCTTTAAAGAGTTGAATTTTATAAAATATAGGAAGAAGAACCCAAAAATATAAGTAGACACAACTGCAGTCTGGTGAGAAGAAAGTCACAACAACCATGTGGAATGGAAGTTCTCATACTTCTGATTAAGAATGGCTGAATAAGAGAATTTTGATGAGGTGAAGAAAAGATGAGGTAGTTGCGGTGGGTAAATTTGGCAATTAATGATTACAAGAGAGGAGATGCAAGCTAAGGGAAAGGAGGTATTTTTGTCCACTAGACCTAGTTATAACCACCACAGATCTCAACATTTTGGAGATGTAGTCTTTAATGAACTCCTCTGATGTAATTTAATTGTTTCAAATTGATTATTCACTCTTTTATATTTCTTGCTTAAATAAACCATACCAAAGTTTTTATTAAGCAGAGCTAACATTTCAACATGAAAACAACTGCAGAAAAAGAAAAAAATACACTGCATTCATGAGTGTAATAGTCACATTTGTTAAGTGTCTATTTGGATGAAAGCTGCTATACAATGTATGCCCATCATTTGCATACATAGATTACATCTACAATTGGTTTGCAGAAGTTTCTTAAGAGATTTCAACCTCTTAATTATTTTCTCTGAGCCCCTTCTTGCAATAACCATTCATTATTGACAGCACTGTAATGCAATTCTTCTTTCAATAAAGGGCTTTATTGATTTAACTAACAAAACACAGTAACTCAGAGCTCCATGAAGGAACTTCCCTAATGATAAAGAAATATAAAGCAAGAATAAAAATTCCTACAGATGATTTCAATGCAGGTATCAGCCAAAATATGTTTCTCATGTATTCAAAATATAAAGAGGGGTTTCCATATGCAGATGAATTGAAAGGGAAATGATACTCACTTCAGTTCCTACTTATTTACTTTTATTTCATACTGTGTTGTGCCTTCAGAGTCTACAGACACTACTAGTAGGAGAGGTGATTAGAAATGAAATCTCTTGGTACATGTTTGAGGTTGTTGAGTCAAAAAGCTCTCCAAGAGTGTTATTAGGAAAATTACACTCTTCTTGAACAGATCCCATTAATGAAAAAGCATCGAGCCCAGCAGGTGCTTCTAGTAAGAGTGACAGACTCAGGAAAAAAGAGAGCAGGTCATGTTAATAAAACCAGTTATTTTTTGTTTTAAGATTGGCTATAGAGAACAAACAAAATTAAATGTTGATATTTCAAACCTTTCTACCAGTTTCTTTGTCTTCTAGAGTAAAATTTTTTTGTTTCTCTTGCTATGAATGTGTATGTAAATCAAGTGAAGTTAGGGGAAAAGAAAACATTCTCTGAGAGGGTAAGACTAAAAGAAGTGTATTTTTCACTAAAGAGATAGTTTCTGAAAGCTGTCTTTTTGATTGTTTGTTTTTTGTCTTTTTTTAAAAAAAGAATACATAGGTAGAAACTGACAGAGAAGAGTTAAAGTAGGGCAAACATTTACAATCATCATTCTCTTTAGTATAATTTATCTGTCTCAATTATTCTGAGATATTGTATTGAATGTACCCATGATTATATAATTTCACTTCAGAATTTTCACTTCTTATTGATAAAGCTTAATATCAAAAATCACTTCGATATACGCATTTAAGTTTTCCTTGGGAATTTAAATTGATATGCTCTACAACATAAGAACCACCTATATGGCTTAATTGAGTTTTACAACATGCAAACAAATTTGAATGAAAGTCAATATTAAAAATCCTGTAGCAGTTAAGAAGCATAGGTTTAGATAATGATAAGAACACACTTACTTAATATTCTATGCAATTTAATTGAATTTAGAAATCTTGGCAGGGCACTGTGGCTCACACCTGTAATCTGAGCACTTAGGGAGGCAGAAGCTAGAAGACAGGTTGAGCCCAGAATTTCAAGGCCAGCCTGGGCAACACAGTGAGACCCCATTCTCCACACACACACACACACACACACACACACACACACACACACACTTACTTCAGTTTAGAAATCTTTTTTCCCTTGAAGATGCCCATGACTGGACTTCAAAGGACATTCCGTCTAATATAACTTCATGTAAATTAGTCTTCAATTTAAATAATCTCTTTTTATTTCCTAAATTTAGGAACTACAATATGTTGTTCAAATTCAGGGGATAATGGGACTTATTTTGTTATAGTAATAAATAATGACAAATTTTTTAAATTAAAGGGAATTTAATTCTAGAAGCTAACCTTCAAATGCAACCAAATTTGAAGTTACCACAAAAAATATCTATATCTAATGTGTTTATCTTTGGAGATGATGCTTTCATATGGTCTAGAAAAGAACTCATACACAAATTAATGTTCTATATTTGAAAATATTTTTCTTACTTCAATCTATGACATAATTCAAGAAATAAAGACTACAACCTAGCTGTCATATTTTGATTTACTAAGGATTTTGTTATAATAAAAGCTAATAGAAATCCTAGAATAAGCCAAAGGGCACCAAAAAGCCAACATGATCCCACTATTGCAGTTATAATTTTCTTGAGGGCAAGAATTCTAGAGAATTTCTATTTATGTGCTTTATATGGCCTTTAGCATAGTACCTTGCATATAAAAAACACTTCACAAATATTTACTAAATGAATAGTTTTGAGTTTATACTGGTTTTCTGTTGTTGGGTTTTTTTGTTGTTGCATGACAAATTAGTACAAATATAGCAACTTAAAACAACATACATTTATTACCTAACAATTTATGTGGATCAGGAATCTGACTATAGGTTAGCTGGGTCTTTTATTCAGCATCCCATGTAGCTGCAATCATGGTCTCAAGCAGGCTGTGTTCTCCTCCTGAGGCTTGACTGGGGAAGAATCTATTTTCAAGCTGTTTTAAGTTACAGGCAGAGTTTATATCCTTGCAGTTGTATGAAGTCATGTAGGCTTCTCTAGCATGGCAGCTTACTTCAGCAAGCCCACAATGGAGGGCCTAATTCCTATTTTACAGGCTTCTGCATGATTATATCATGTCCACTCAAGTTAACCTCTTTCTTGCTTAATTCAAAATCAGCTCATTTAGGAACCTTCGTTGCATCTTCAAAATCCCTTAACCATTTCCATATTCTGTTAGCTAGAAGCAATTCATAGTCCTACCTCCACTCGAAGAGTATGACGATCAAGGGTAGGAATCATGAGGGCCACTCCAGGGTCTGTCTGCTGCAGAGATGATCTGACTCACATAAATAATACGAGTCTATAGTTAGACAGACATATCCATACTCTTATTATCTATATGACCTAGGACAAATCATTTAACCTGTGTAACCCTCAATTTCCTTAACTGTAAAAAGGAAGTGATAACAACTTTTTACAATTGTTATCAATATGAATAAAGTATTATGAATATGTAGGAATTTGTATATTGGTAATCATTTTTATAATTTAGCCACTGTGTGAGAAATCAAAAAGATTAGACCTGACTTTGTCTTAATTAAATTTATTGAATTTGTCAGACCTAAAATAAAGCAAACGTATCTGTCACTGATGCATTCTCACTCTTGCCCTCAGATTTTAGTTGAATGTTACAGTAAGCCAATTGCACAAGTGAAGAGAAGATAAGCTACTGTTTATCACTGGTTAACTGGTTCGATCAATAGATGGAGATAGAGATGATAGACATAGAGATAAATGTGTGTAAATATATATGTCCATATATGTATATATGTGTGTGTGTTTGAACATATTAATAACATCCAAACATGTGGGGAGAGGGAAATATTGTTATCCTATTTTACTTCAGAAAACTGAAGCTATGACTCTAAGATAAACCAAATGGCCTTCCCCTTGTCACATGTAGTGAGAACAAGATAATTTAAGTCAAAAAACTACTTTGAAATGATAACTCTACCGTTAAGCAAATTATTTAATTTCTCTCTGTGACTAATAATACCTCCATAGAGTTGTACAAGTGTTAATAGAAATAACATATGTAAAGCATTTGCATTAGCCTAAAACCCAATTACTATTAGCTATTATTATTATCATGATTATCATTCTTAGTAGTAATAGTAGTATCATAATTGTTTGGAATTGGGATTTCATTCCAAGGTCTAACCTATAATGATTATCTTTCCACTATGACATTACATAGTGCTAATTCTTCTTGAAACTAAAGGTGCACACTGTAGAGTGCCCAGCCCAGAGTTGCACCTGCTTAAGAAACTCTCTAAGGTAGCTGTAAACTGTTGAGCATACATTTTCCCAAGTAGAGCTAGAGGTTGCAGAATCTAACATAGAATAGGTGGAGTTTACAAAGACCTGTAGCCTGGAAAAGTGCATTCCTGCTTAGACAATAAAATAGGGAATTGCAAATAGCCTAGTGTGCTCTTCAATTTAGCAACTGTCACAGACAAAGGCTAGGACTCTTCAGTGGCCTGACACCTATTCAGTAGTCCTTCCTCTCCATGTAATTATATTATAGTTTTTAATACTTCAATAATTTTCACGGTTTTTCCCTGCAATCCACCTCTCTCTCTCTCTCTCTCTTTCTGTCTCCTCCCAGTTCCCACTTTCTTTCTCTCTCTCTCTCTCCTTAAACCAGTTAATATGTCTCTTAATAAAATCTAAATAATAAAATATTACCTCAAAGCCCATCCATCTCAGTAACACAGTTCTTTAGAGGAAGAAAAACCAACCAACCCACATTAACTAAATACTGATTAGTCATCTTCATGTATGTTAAATAGTTCATCACTCTACTACATTGGTGGTAAATTTTACCGTTATCTAGTAAAAGAGTACATTTTCTCTCTAGAATTTGCCCTAGAGATCAATTGTAATATCTTAACTTTCAGCTTTAAGTGTAAATGGAGAATAGTGTAGAACAGGTACAATCCAGAGGTCATATCTGTTGACTAGATATATCTGTTAACTAGAAACACAATGGACTATATCCATTTTTATTTCATTTATAATTTCTATAAATTAAAAAGAAAGATAAATTTATTCTCATCTGAAGATTGCAAACCCAGAATTTGAGTTTTCTTGTCTTCTTTCTAACAATTGTAAATCACCAATGTATCATCAGATTTTAGCTTTGGAGGACTCTGGGAAATCATCCAGGCTGCCTCTTCATTTTCCAAATGTGTCAAGCAAAGCCTGGGGAGACTTAACAATTTGCCCACATTTCCTAGTTATTAGCTCCTAGTGAAGGATGAAAAGTCAGGTTTTTCTGATTCCTAAATTCTATCTTGTTCCCATCAAGTTTCTTACCTTTTTAACAGAATTATTTTTCTTACTTCAATCCAGCTCACCCCCCCCTTTTTTTTTTACCTTTGACAGTTTTATACCTATTACTTTTCACAGCACATCATCAGTGATGCATTTATTACCGCACATCTTGATGTTTTATAGTTGGCCTCAAATATTGAAGGCAGATGCATTTTGTAATGGTTTGTCAGTTTTTCAATAAAGGAAAAGACGGCAACTGAGGTATGTACCTGTTCTATTAAAAACAAGGCAGAAGGACTAACAAGTTTTAAACTACTTTTGATAGCTTATATTAAGAATCCTTGTCAGAATAAAGGGAAGTCAAATTCTGATTGATTAGAATTGTCTGTTACATCATTGTCCGCTGCCATAGACCAAGGGTCTTGTGTTAATGCAATTTGTGTGCTACTGAAGCCTGTCAAAATGTGATCACACAACTGCTGTTCTGCTGCCGCCTTCACAAAAATAACTTGATGCATTTTATAAGAGCTTCTCAGGGTGCAAAAATTTTTCAATAAAGAAAAAAATGTGACAGTACCATGCAGTATTTCAAGAATACTGTTTTGTTTGTCTACTTATTTTTTTAGATACTGTCCTCAAATGTGTCTCTACTTTACCTGTGTATCGTTTTCTCTAACTTAGTATCTTAAATGTAAGGAATGTTGAGATCTGGCAAATGTATTCTATTGTTTGGTTATTATTTTGTTTCTGGAAAATATTTCTTAATGTGAAGAACAGAATATTATATGATGTTTTCCTGTGTTTCTCTTTCTCTAACATTTTGTTTTCTTTTTAAAGGCTGTGAAAACTCTAATCAGTAAGGAAAATCCTATTTTACACATCGTATTTAAGATACAGTTCAGGTAGCCCAACTCCATAGTTACTGTTTAAATTGCTTACACTGTCTTTGCTTAATTAGTTCCTGTTTTCTTTACTTGTAGTTTTTGCATTGAGTTTATAATACAGCAAATATCGAAGGGGCTGAAAGCTGCGAATAGTTGCTTAAAGATGTTCTTGCCAGAGTATTTTGTGTATTGTTACTGATATTAACTCCTGAAATCAACTTTACCACTGGCAAATATTTTTATGTGTCCAATTTAGATCAATCAGGTCTGAGTGTTGATTTATCTCACCCTTTCAAAAAGTGTTTAATAGTCATCAAATGAGAAGCAAATTTAGATAGCCATCTACCTACCCTAGCACTTTTAATATTTTTACAAACATACTTGCTTCCGGGGAAAAACTTATCTGCCAGTTGTAACTAAGCTATCTAGTTCAAAATATACAATTAAAACCATGGATTGTATTATCTATCATGTTTACTCTAGGTGGAATTAAACCTCTTACAAAATTCTTCTGTAATACCTTTTTTGGAGGGGTTGGGGATGGAGTCTCACTCTGCTGCCCAGACTGGAGTGCAGTGTTGCAATCTCGGCTCACTGCAACCTCTGCCTCCCGTGTTCAAGCAATTTTCCTGCCTCAACTTACCAAGTAGCTGGGATTACAGGCATGGGTCACCACGCCCAGCTAACTTTTGTATTTTTAGTAAAGATGGGTTTTGCCATGTTGACCAGGCTGGTCTCCGACTCCTGACTTCAGGTGACCCATCTGCCTCGGCCTCCTAAAGTGCTGGGATTACAGGTATGAGCCACCACCACACCTAACCTATACTTTTTTTTTTTTTTTACCTTTTTTTTTTCCATTTTGGCTTCAAAATTTTGATTCTAATAGTCAAAGAAATTCTACCTACAGCAAGGGCTTTTTAACATCACTTTATGAGGACAATGAAAAATTTTACTCAAATTAAATGATTGACAACCATACCATCAGAAAAACAATTTAAAAAAATATGCATACACTTAAATTAATATATTTTAAATAATATGCAAATAGGTACAGGTGTTTCTGTGTGTGTGTGTGTGTGTGTGAGAGAGAGAGAGAGAGATTTAGAAAATTCTCAAATCTATTTTCAGTTTCTCGGTAAGGAAACATGATAATCCTTAACTAGTATTGTTAAAATCATTCTTTCTATTCTGATCTAGTATGGATTTCACTACAGAAGTTTCAGTGCATCACTTCCCATTACAAACAGGTTTTAGTTTGTCCCAGACTATTTGCAATAGTATGAATATTTGTTATTTTAGGAATTTTATAAATATTTGCAAACCTATTTGTTGAAAGGACAGAAATCAAGTGCCGATTCTTTAAAAGTTGATATGGAAGAATGACTCATTGAGAGAATGTCATTGTTCCTGTAACTTTCTCTCTGAATATATACTAACAGTGGACAGAAATCGGAATGGTGAGGCAGGGCTGGCATGACGCCACCTCTGAAGACAGGAGTGGGAGGGATTGACTGCCACTCTTGAATGGTGGCAAATAAAACTTGCCTGATCTTTTAGGATGAATGGCAGCAATATAGGCATCTTGGCAGACTTTCTGGTATATAGAACGTAAGAGGTGGCAGGGTGAAGATGATGTCTACTTATGCTGTTGGAAATTACAAAAGACCACAGTTTATGATCTAACTAAATACTTCTTTTAGGGGAACTTAGCATAAATGGGAGCCATTTTTTACCTTCAGTGGATCATGCTGGCTTCTCCTGGGAACTAGAGCCCAGCCAGACTTCATGCACGGTGGATGTTCATCCATGGCAACACATGGGAGTCCAGACACATATGTAATAGAAGTCAGAAACACGACCAGCTAAATCCACAAGGCTATGGAAGATGAGCTTTCTTCTCACTATTTGAAAATATGTTAGCCCTCCAGGTTTCTTGGACAACTGGGCAGGAAGGGGGCCTTACAAGAACATTACCATAATTCCAGAGATTTAGCAGAATTTAATTTGATTTAAAAATAAACTAAACAAATGGGACTCATTGAATGTAATTCTGGAACCAATATTATTCTTCCATCCTAAATATTCATTCATAGTCATCGTGTATGTCTGGTTCTTCCCTGACCCTGAGTAAAATCTTGGGCAGGCCTTAAAACTTACCTTCTAACTCTCAGACAATAAAAATTATTTCTTAGTGTTTAGTTATGGATCTAATTTCATTCACACAACTAAAATGTCCATAATATGCAATAATCAGAACTCTGAATTACATTTCAAATATATTTCTCTCTTTTCTTTAACTTGGACATGGTGTCGGTCACAGTCTTACTTGACTATTACTGTCATGAGGGTCATGGTATATTCTGGACCAGGTAGATAATTAAAACAATCTCTTTTTCTCATGCTGTAGTTCTGTGGATCTCTAAATTCCCTCCCCCATGGCTGGAGATACTTTATGTTCTTCATTAATGTCTAAGACAGCCTAAGATTGGCTCTGTGTTTTGTCTATGGCCCAAATTTGGTCAACAAGAGACATACAGCCTTGATCTACTGTATCAGGAGTGGGAGTGTAGTTACTTTGCTAATGCAGCAGTCTGTTCTGTTGCTACAGAACATTTCAGCCAGCCTCTTGCTTCTAAACTTTTTTGAGAGGAGAGAGTGACTGGAGAAGGTATTGAGATATGCATCCAGTACCATCCAGTTCACTATGCTCCCAAACTGCAGGCACTGTAAATCAAGACCCACATGCTTGACTTGAAGTGATGTAAAACATTGTCTCCCCTACTCCGTGTAAAACAAGTGCAAACTTCCTTAAGAAATCTAATTCCCAAATGTAGCCTTTGAGGCTGAGGTGGATATTGAGCTAAAGATTGCCAAATGAAGTTTTAGTCTCTTCATTTACATGTCTAGCACCTCAATTGGAATCCTGAAGCACTTAGCAACTGATATTTTATTCTTGGTCTTGCAGGATCATTTTGGCATTCTGGTACACAGACAAATAAATAAATAAATACAATGTCATTCACACCTTAAGTTAGTAGAGCTATTCATATCAATTTTCTTCCTCCTAATATGTTATTCAAAATGGTGGCTTCCAGCTTCATTAATTGAAAAGCATGACTGAATATTGTTGCAGTTTTAACCTCAACTTTCTTATTCTATGTTTTTGTCAATAGTAAGCAGTATCCTTTCTTCCCTAGTCAGCATGCTCATCATCATCGTAGTTTTGCCTACTGTGATAATATTAAAGATGTCTTAAATTCCTTTGGCAGAGAGGTGCATTCGCTGTTGAGATCTTTTATGGGCAGAATTATGCCTCCCCAAAATTCATATATTAAGGTTCTAACACCCAGTACCTCTGAATGTGACTATCTTGGCAGATAAAACCTTTAAAGAGGTAAAGCTAAATGACAATGAGGTCATTAGGGTGGGCTCTAATCCAGTATGACTGGTGTCATATAAGAAGAGATTAGGGGCCAGGTGCGGTGGCTCACGCCTGTAATCCCAGCACTTTGCGAGGCTGAGGCTGGTGAATCACCTGAGGTCAGGAGTTGGAGAGCAGCCTGGCCAACATGGTGAAACCCTGTCTCTACTAAAAACGGAAAAATTAGTCCAAGCGTGGTGGTGGGCGCCTGTAATCGTAACTACTCCGGAGGCTGAGGCAGGAGAATCACTTGAACCCGAGAAGTGGAGGGTTGCAGTGAGCCAAGATCACGCCATTGAACTCCAACCTGGGCATCAGAGCGAGACTCTATCTTAAAAAAAAAAAAAAAAGGGAGAGAGAGAGAGAGAGAGAGAGATTAGGGCACAGCCAGGTACAAAGGAAAGATGGCCTGAAGACACAGAGAGAAAATGACTTCTACAAGCCAGGGAGCGACTTCAGAAGAAAACAACCCTGCCAGCAACTCCATCACAGACTTCTGGCCTCCAGCATTGTGAAAAAATAAATTTCTGTTGTTTGAGCCATGCGGACTGTGGTACTTTGTTATGGTAGCCCTAGCAAACAAGTATAAGGTCCAAGCAGAAAACCGGATATTATGAATAGGATATTCCTATGCAAGTCCATTAAAATTACCTTCTCAGTCTTCATGCTATAGAAACTCAGAAAGGGGTCCTATGTAACCATTTCAAACTCATTATTATATAGTTGTGACAGTCTATGAATCATAGCAGTAATTATATACACCAATCTTCATTTAAAGAAAAAGGAAGACACTTTCTCATGAATAAGGTATTATCTTCAAAATGAGAAAAGAAATTAATACATGTTAAAATTCCTATTAAATTTAAAATATTTGTGTAAAATTTGTTTAAGCTGAAAAGGTGGAAGAAGGAAATGAAGTTTTAACAATTCAATTGCTATTTAAGTTTTGTGTAAATCATTCAATTGCAGTTTAAATTGTGTGTAATATGTAAACAGAGTTGAAAGAGAATCTGCTTCCTTAATTCTGCATATTTGACTAATTACAGATGGCTAGATAGATCTAAATGAGCTTTTAGTTTTCATTTAAATATATTGCTTTGTGTGGACATGGTTCAACTTTACTTTCAACAAGTGAGATAGGGAAATCAGAATTTTTGATGTTTTATAATAATAGAAAAATAAACCCTATAAAAATAATTCATATAAACAAATAATTATCTAAAAGGTGTGTTTCATTTTCTAAGATGCTCAAAGATAACATATCCAACGAAGTAATCAATTTAGGTCAAATTATGTTTAACTGCAATAAAGCAATTATTTGTTTTAATCAAGAAAAATCTTATTAAAATTTCTCCCTAAGAATAAAGACAGCTATTCCTTTAAAAGTGTTCATATAATTTAGAAAAAGACCTAGCTACATGATATGAGGTCTACTTATATTTATCCCATGAATAATATTAGTGAAGTTAAGGATCAAGAAAGTAATTAGCACCTAATCAATTTTCTCATATACATTTCTGCATTGCCTCTGTGGTAAAGGCATTTCATTTTTCTAATGGCATAAATATGATTAGAAGTCAAATAAATTATTTCACGTTCATTTCCAAAGACAAAACTTCTCTTTTGGACTTAGTGATTTTTGTTTTAATTGATCCTCCGTAGGATCAATTGTTCTGTTAAGGTAACATTTGTTTAAGTGAGGTCAGACCTTTTAAAGATCCATGCATCTTCAATTTGATTTAAAGGTGGTTTTCTTTTCCAAAATGTAATGATTCCTAAATAGCTAGCAGACATTTTTATAGATGTTGAAATAAAATATATGTACAACAGGCAGTTCAAGAATAAATAGTAACATGAGAACTGTAGAAATCTCTTGCATGGCAGCAGAACAATAAAGTGTATAAAGTTGAAATACACTGTTAGGAAGTACACAGTAACCAAACTTGAGAGGGTATAAAGTAGATGAATACATTTGTATATCTTAAATTTTATGTGTACTTCAGGACAAATGCCACATCAGGATTGGTCTATCAGACATTATGATTTGTCATGATTTAACAGAACTCATGGCGATGAATTGTGCATATGTTATAAATGTGCTCATCTTGAGAAAACCTATCAAGATAGTGTAAACCTGCCCATTATAAACCCTATATAAGTTGAAACTAAGTCTTTTTTGCAAATTCTGGTGCCTATGCTACATTATCAACAAAATACTTCCCCATTAATGATTTCTGTAATTTGTACTCCATTGTCTAGTGACTGGGCTCCAGTCCTGTCTCCATGTTCACTTTCTTATCTAAAAGAGTTCTTAGGTGGACTTAAACAGCAGGACAAACTCATTTACCCTGACCTTTTTAAAATTATTATTGCCTTTGTCTTGACCCTCATTGCCCAGGATAGATAATGACAATTAGGGTCCAGTAGTTATCTTGAAAACATCAACAACAAACATGCCTTAAGGAAGAGGGAATAAAAATGAGAAAGAGCCTCATTTCCTGCTTATATCATATAAATTAATGCCAGTACTGAAATTCCTACCTTCAGACCCTTTTATGTTCAGAAATAATAATAATAATTAACATCACTGTTTTCCAGGACTCTCAGTTGATATGTAAATTCAACCAATATAATAGCTATATCATTTGCAAATAATGACCATTTTTCTTCATTTTCCCCATAGTTTTGCTACCTACATTGTATATGATTTTTGTTTATTTGTTTGTTTGTTTGTTTGTTTTTGAGATGGAGCCTTGCTCTGTCGCCCAGGGTAGAGTGCAGTGGCGCAATCTCAGCTCACTGCAACCTCCGCCTCCCTGGCTCAAATGATTCTCCTGCCTCAGTTGTATACAATCTTATTACATTGGCAAGACTTTACAAATCGTGTTAAATAATAACAGTGACAGCTTCTTGGATCTAAAACTAAGTTGAACATTTTTCTATGTCCCTAGGAGTCCCATCTGCCCTATATACAGGTCCCCAATATTTAATATATTCTAGTTCACATTCTGGTGGGCATCCTTAGAATTAACAGACCACTCAGTTTGTTGCCATATCCAAATTCTGAGCTTTGACTCTGCCTTGCAGGGGCTACGCTTCGTTCATTCTCAAAGTGATTGAAATGATTTCACTTTGACCCTGTTCCATTTGTAACTGCAGCAAATGTGAAAGAGAGTAATGCAGGGGATCACGCTGGAGAGTGAGGTGTTACTTATAATAGCCGATCAGTGGTCTGGAAGCTACATAGAATTCTATGACTATTTGAAGTTTGAAAATAAGGTTGCTGATATAAAATTAAAATCTGTGATATAAATGTGAAAAACTGTATCAACTAAGTGAGATAAAAGCTAGCATTTAGCCTTTTATTAAAAGTCTTTAGGAAATTATATGTGGTCATGAAAATGTTATATTTCAAAAGGGCCTTTCAAAACTACAGAACTATCTTTGGGAGCACTTTTGTGATTACGAAAGAGAATTATTCCCTGCACCTAGCATGCACCTAGCATGGTAGAACAATGCACCTAGCATGGCAGAAATGGGAAAGTTATTTTTTTTTTACATGTAAGTGCTTCTAAGTTTATCAATAAGAACAAATATTAAAGTGCAAAACAGAAAAAACTCAATCAGATAATAAGTCCATTAAGAGTCATGTTGTGAAAAAAATATGAGTTTCAGTATCTGATGTATTAAAACTCTCCATCAATAACTGTAAAATAAATATAATAGTAATTTTATTAGAAGTGAAGAAGTGTGATTAAAATTCATAACAACTAACAGAAATTGCAAAAGACAGAGTAAGAAATGCCTGAAGCCATGGTTTGTTTGAAGAAGTGATTAAATGGTTGCAAATAATAAGAAAGTGTAATGGCTAACTACATATGGAGAAATATGACACATAAAGTATCCTTTGTGGTAGTTAGAAATTTGTTATATCAAAGACTGATTCACTTTTATTTCCATACAAATTCTCTTTCCTTGTCCTTCATAAGGACCTTTGAGAAAAAGAACAGGACCTTGTAATCTTTAATATTAAAGAAACTCTATACCTGGGGTCAAAAAGAAAAACAGCTGTTAAACAAGAACTTAAAAACTGATTTCTCTCCTCTCAACTAGGAAGGAACTAAGCTAGGCTGAAAATTAATAAGAAGAGCTGTAATGAGAAATAAGTGGTAGCTCATGCGGTGATACGTCTTCTGCTCAAACTGACTCCATCCCACCACTACATTCTCTTGCCAGGAAAGGAAGGCAAAAAAGAGACACAAATATGAGCTCAGGAAACTTATTGGTTGAGCATAGAGTAACAGAATTGGAGTCTGATGATTTGGGGAGATTTAGTCTTTCTACCTTGCTATCTCTCAGTATTGTGGCCTTGTCTGCAAGCTAGTTCTACATAAAGTTGAAGACAGCTACCACACATCCAGCCATCTTCAAATGCTCATTCAAAACAATGCCCACAGGAATGTGTTTTGTTCAGAAATTCTCAGCCATCTCAAGAGAATTTTTTAAGTCCAATGCTAAAGCAATTTTTCTGAAGAATGAAACTACCAAAATAAGCTTAATTTAGGTCAGGTGCAATGGCTCATTCCTGCAATCTCAGCACTTTGAGAGGCTAAAGCAGAGATCACTTGAGGCCAGGAGTTCAAGACCAACCTGGGCAACAGACCAAGATCCCATCTCCACTAAAAGTAAAACAACTAGCCGGGTGTGGTGGCATGTGCTCATAGACCTAGCTACTTGGGAAGCTGAGGCCAGTAGATCTCTTGAGCCCGAGAGTTTGAGGCTGCAGTGAGCTATGATCATGCCATTGCATTCCAGTGTGATTGACAAAGTGATACTCTTTTTGCTTAAAAAACAAACAAACAAACAAACAAACAAAAAAAAAACAACGTGAGGGGTTAAGACAATAGAGCAAATGATGCACTGGGGCATGTTCCAGTGCAGGAATAATAGTGTTCTGTTTGTTTTGTTTTTTCCAGTCAGGCACTAGTAGACAACAAAATGATATTAATATTATTTACTCTAATTCTGTTCTTAACACAAAATCTTATAATTTGCCTTCCCTGTTGTTTGTCTATGGGAAGATCATATGTATAGGAAGATAATACGGAAGTATTAAAATCTTGGCTGTTTCACAGTTGTTTCGCTCTCTGAAGTAATACATTGGCTTGCTGATTTCACTAAAGTAAGAAAAGAGATGATGTTACAGCCAAAAATTCCTGAAACCAGTCATGTCAAACAAATCCCTTCCAAGGAAATTTTCTAGGATACTGTTTACAAGGTGGGAATAGAAAGTGACAATAAAAGTATAAATTGACTTGGCTTATCTCTATCTCTAACTTAAGTGTAAATATTGAGATTATAATGCTTGGCCAGCTTCATGCTATAGGAACTTGAAGCTTTGATAAGATCTTTAGAGAAAAAGTGTGGATGTCATTGATTCTATATGTTATAAATGCAGGAATATGTATCAGACACCACATGTCACTGAATCTAAAAAGTCATTAATTTAAAAATTATCATTATTTATGATATTTTAACCATTATTTCATTTACCACTAAGAAAATTCATGACAAGTAAATTATGACATCATTGTCAAGAACTGTAAAGGATCTGAGATTTTATTCCACTCAAGTAAACCAAACAAATTAACTTTCTATAGTCTCACAAATGCTGGAGAAGACATGAGGCCCCTTGGTCAGGAGGCAGAATATCAGCATTCTTGTGCCGATTTTCCAATTGAT
This sequence comes from Macaca nemestrina, assembly GCF_043159975.1. Taxonomy (NCBI): domain Eukaryota; kingdom Metazoa; phylum Chordata; class Mammalia; order Primates; family Cercopithecidae; genus Macaca; species Macaca nemestrina. Next base: position 125,244,390 of record NC_092127.1, on the reverse strand, counting down.
TATTCCCACTGGGCAAAGTAAAGAGGAGTATATGACAACTGTATACATCGTGAGCTGCATTACGGTGGAGAAATTGAGTTAATGGAACATGAATCTATTATAATGGGTAGTCAGATATTTTGTGGACATCTCAGGTAGGCAATTTTTAGGTCTCATTAGCAAAAACAAAATTACTCATGATGACAATGATTTCAAGTTTATGAGATTATTAAATAAGATAAAATGTATAAATGTATATGTAGGATAATTGTCACATAATAAAAGTATTAAATAAATATTTGTTTTCTTTTTTTCTTCTCATGTTTTCTGCTGTGAAAAAGGCACTCTAGAAATGTCACACCCTAGCTCCCCAAATTCTACAATCACTAACTACTTAAAACCTGACCTCTTAATAGAGAAAGATGTTGCATTTGGAAATTAGATGTTGCATTTCAAAATATCTGAGTTACAGATATTTCAAAAATTAAATATTCACCTTATATGGGGTGACAAAAGAGCAGCAGAATTGGTACATGTGAGGATACAAGTTACTCAGTAAATGAAGAAAATATGGACAAAAGAGGACCTAACATTGAGCGAATAAAACTGGAGTCATGAAGGACAGACGTCGCTTAACTATTTAGTATTTGGACGAGTCCAGGCTTGCAACCACCCATACGACTTAGGCAATGCATTTCCTTCCATAGACCTCTTCTACAAAATAGGACATGGAAAATGTTGGCCCAAATCCAAATTGGAACAGTTAGGGTATCAATGAAATGCTGTCTTGGTGACAGGATGGATGAGGCAGCTACGTTGTGAGCAGCAGTTGTAGACTATGTGGGCTGTGGCTTTCACAGGAATTCGTCAGGCTAGGCTAGATTTCATGTGAGAAACTTGAAGCACACTTAGTGAGCCTGTCTACATGGGCTGGCACAAGTGTTTCTCACTATTGCCGTAGGTCGGCTACACACATCGCCTTCTCTCACCTTTTGATTTGGAAGCCAACTGTCAGTTTTCGATGACTTCACCTGATAAAAACTGCCTAAGAATCATTTTATTCCACTGTGGATTTAGTTAGTGAAAGGGAAGCAGATAAGCATGCAATTTTAATGTTGAGGAAAGGGCAGTGCATAGCATTCTACCCATTTTCATTACCTTTGGCAGTGTCTTGTGTTTGTGACATTGTGTGTGCTTGTGTATGTGTGTGTGCCCGTGGGTTTTTTGGGTTTTTTTGGTTTTTTGTTTTTTTGGTTTTTTCTCCTGCTCCTTTTCTTTTATTGCCATATTGACAGAAACCTGCGCCCTTTTGGACATACCCAGTCAAAATAGAGAGCAATCTAATTTGAAATGGCAATTTTAAAGAATAATTGGCTTGCAGAGACAGAAACCTCTAGTGGGAAAGAAAAAAGGAGTACAGATGATAAATGAACAGAGGTCTGAAAATTATTAACAGAAAAAGCCCTCTCCCTCTATGGTAATGCCCATTCTTCTCCTTGCCTGTTCTTCAGAGGTCATTTTAAAGCTCTCATCCTCTGTGAGGTCTTCCCTAAACGTTTCTAGCCGTAACAATTCTTCTCACCCCTAAACTAGTGTATTACGTATGGTTTACAGGGTACATTTCACTCTTCATCATTTTCTAGCTATTCTGTGAATTAAACTGTGATTTTCTATGAAAAGAAATAAATGTCTTTTTAGAACTATTTCCTTGTGTGTCTTTGTACTGGATTAGGGACAGAGAGAACAACAACCACAAAATGTGGACCTTGTCCACGTGAAGGTTACTTTTTATTGGAAGGAAACAGACAAATAATGAAATAAAATATATTCACATAGTCATAGGTGACACACAGAAATTATAACATGCTGATGTGATACAAATGGTGGGAGTGAGGACAGCATATTACCTTGGGAGATTAAGAAAAGCCTTTCAGTATATGAGCTGAGCTCTAATGTATGAGAAGGAGCTAACCAAGTACCCACCTAGAAGACTGTACCAGGCAGATGGGACAAAAAATTACTAATTGGTTAACTGAATTTTGTTACCTTCAGGGAGAAAAACATTTATCTCTGTCTCCACAATTTGGTCCCCATTATACCTCTTGGCTTTTTACCCTTGCCCCTAGCTCTTCAGTTTATCCTTTTAATCTCTCCAATTGTGTTTCCTTAACACTTTTCCTTACCTCCAGGAGTGGGTAAAAAATATAGGAGTGATGCTGATCTAAAGAAAAATTAGAAGTGGAGAGGGTAGTGGGGAAAAATGGATGTTAATACAAAATTAATGAGCGAGAAATACACAAAGATCTGACAAAAAAAAAGGAGGTTATCTTTGGATAACCTATGGAAAAGCAAAGTGATCGAGTTTTCTTGAAATCATTTTGCTCTTTCTATGGAAAGCAGAAGCATATTGTTCTATGTTTGAATCATATTGCTTTATGGAGACCAGAAATTAGCTCAAACTTTCTTTTCCAGCAAGAATGGCACTAAATTTTACCATGAAGGACGTCACCCAATGAATTAGGACACAAAGTTTGCTTTAAATGCTCTTTTGGGGGAGGGGACACCACACTTCTATTTAATGAAGAGAAAAATAAAAGGGCTAACTTCGGAATCCAAAAGTTGTTATTTTATGCATTTTATTTACACCGTTATGCCATGAGTTCTTAGAGAATAGATTCCAACAGCTTAAGCCTCTTTCAACTGATTCTCAAAGTGTGTTTCTCAGAGTGGAGCAGGCTGATTCTTCAGGTCAACCTGGGTATCTTTCTTTTTGGCTTCCTTCTTTTTCTGATTTTCCTTCACTCATTTTAGAAAGCTATCTTAGCTCTTAGAGTGCTTAATACAGCCAATACCTATATTAGTTTTCTTGGCAAGAGTCTTGGCTTTAACTTGCTTATTTACCAAGATGACAACAGCATCCTGGGTAACACTGTAGACTCTTCTAGTTTTGTCATGGTAACATTTGCTGGCATTTCTTTCTGATCAGTGCCATTCCCTTGATGTCTACAATATTTCTTTTCTTGTACACTCATAGGTATATGGCAGAAAGAAAAATTCCAAGTTTTCTAGAATGCCTAGAGAACATATAATGGGTATCTTTCTTCTTTCTTTTTGTGTTTATCATTTTGGTGGATTACTGGAAGATGGAAGTTCCAGCTGAAAGGAGCTCAAACATTTCATTGCATGTAAAAACAGCACCTAGTGTTTTATTATAATTTTGAGGGGAAGCACATAGAAATACAGCCCTGAAGGATGCCCCACTTTAGAGAAGACAGGCCAAGCAAGTCTGTCTGAAATGACTACCAATGCTCCCTGATCTTGTCTTCACAAGAAATCAGAAGTAACCACTGCCTGATTTAGCATCTTTGACTGATGTAACTGAGGATTCACATCCATTTCATACGGTGAAGTCTCTATCAGTGCCTCTCAGTGACTGACATTCTTATATTACGAAATAGTCTTTCTGTATGTGCCACTACCCCTCCTCTTGATTAATTCATTCAAGAATACTACACATATAGATATTTTAATCAGCTCAGGAGAAATGGATCTGTGTTGTGGTGACTAAGTGGGAAAATAAGGTATCAGGAGGTGGTGCTGCCACTATAAAATCATTGCTTTTTGCTTGTTTTTTTTTTGTTTGTTTGTTTTTTGCTTTGTTGTTTGTTTCTTGTTTTTCCTGATTGATGAGTGTAATTGTTTTGTGTAACTTCAGATCTGGAAAGTCCTTCTAGAACATAGCTTAAATGCAAGCCTTTCAGGAAATATATTTAAAGCATACTTTAATATTTAAGTGAGAAAGTGGTTGAAGGATTTACATCACAATAAAATATCAGTTGAAAACATACTATAAAAAAAAAAAGAAAACATACTATGTTAGTCATAAGTATTATTAAGAACTATTTAACTTAGCCTTTCACATTTCATGTCCTCATTAAACTATTGTGGTCCTTACTCCCCTCTAGTTCTCCCATGTCCCTTAGGAGGGAGAAATGCTTAATAACATTTTCATTTTATTTCCTAGAACTATGAGAACTATTCATAATTCAAATTTGTTGAGAATGTTTAAAGTTGTTTCAAAGAACAAAAGAGAACATAAAAATGTTCTTAAGAATTTAAATATAGGCTCATTTTAAAAGCAAGCATGTTAAAAGGTTCAATGTATGTCTTAAAGAATGTTTCCCTCTTTATGTTTCTAGAAACCTTGACTTTTTAAAAGTAGTCCTAGGAACCTGGAACTACTGAACTGAAGAGGGCATTTGAGGTGTCAGGAGAGCAGGTGTGAAAGCATAAAGTCATGAAATAGCTGAACTATAAATATATGCGTTCAACATATGAGTTTGGACTGCACCCTGTAGTTGCACAGAGCCACTGCAAATAAACGTGAAAGCAACATAATCACATTTGCACTAAAAAAATTCTGGTGACAAAGTAGAAAATGCAATGTAGAGAATAAAGCTGCATGCAAAATTACATAGGAAAAACAGTCTAGGTTGGAAATAAAAATAAATTTTAAAGGTGGGAAATAAAGACATGAACTTGGCCAAAGGAGATGGTGCTAAGACTAGAGAAATATTTAAGAGAGAAGATCAACAGAGAAAGGAATGTGGGACCCTCTCAGGACTCTGGTCATTTTTATTAGACAAGTATTTACTGATCATCCTTTGTGTGTATATTAATATTCACCACAAGAATCAATTCATCAAGGAATCTTATATTATCAAGTGGACTTCTATGATAAAATATTGTTATGTAAGGAAGTTTTTTTTTTTTTTTTTTTTTTTTTTTGAGACGGAGTCTCGCTCTGTCGCCCAGCATGGAGTGCAGTGGCGCGATCTCAGCTCACTGCAAGCTCCACCTCCCGGGTTCACGCCATTCTACTGCCTCAGCCTCCTGAGTAGCTGGGACTACAGGCGCCCGCCACCTCGCCCGGCTAGTTTTTTGTACTTTTTAGTAGAGACGGGGTTTCACCGTGTTAGCCAGGATGGTCTCGATCTCCTGACCTTGTGATCCGCCCGCCTCGGCCTCCCAAAGTGCTGGGATTACAGGCTTGAGCCACCGCGCCCGGCCTGTAAGGAAGTATTTTAATACACCAATATCTCATTTTTGTAAGACATGCATGTCTCTATGTAATTTAAAAGTGTTTAAGTAAAACCTCGCTCCCATCCTAAGGCTCCTAATGAATAATAGCTAGATGCTCATTGAGGTGCCTCACCCAAAACTGACTTCCAGTTGCTAAATAGCTAAATGATGCTGACCATGAGCGACCTACTTTGGCTTTAAATGTCTCTTCTAGAATTGTTTTTTAGTTCTCCTAAATGTTCTTTATCATTTCATTTGAATAATATGGTATCCCATAGTTTCTATTGCACATTAATAATTAAATTTTAATAGGTTTATATTAATTTAATAAAAATCTATTAACATCTGGTATTCCCTGAAATAACAGAGTCTATTTCCCTTTTTTAACTGTGTATTTTCCAAACATACATAACCTGAGGATTATTAGTATATAGTAAGTCAACACCCAACAAAACAATAATCCAAGAAATGCGCTTTGGAGACTACCACTAAAGAACTCTAAAGATGATTTGCTTATGAAAATGCCTGAACAAATAGAAGATAGTTGCTGCTAAATGTCCTCCAAGGAGAAATGTGTGTGTAGGTGTGTGTGTATGTATGTGTAACTAGGCAAAACATTTTATTACAGATTTCAATAGGGACAAAAAACAGAACGGATTAATTTTAGTCTATAGTTCAGTTGTTCCTTATGTAGACTTTAATGTAAGATGTCATCTGTTATATAGTAAAAAAAAAAAATACTTATTTTATGAACTGTCAGATAATTATTACACTGATTACAGCTAGAAACAAGAAGAAAATTCTCATATTTATATGCATGTGTGTCTCAGCGTATGTATTTGCATGTATCCATGTATATAAATCCATATTGAAGTTTAACTATGAGAAAGTGGTAAAGATGAAAATACTGAAGCTCCTGTAATCACATAAAGGCTTTAAAAGATTGGAAGAAAGCTGATGTTACAAGCTAGTGCTTTGACCCATGAAGGTGCTAGTTATATAAATAATGTTGAAAGATTTCTCTTTTTATACAAATAAAAGGATCAGTGATGCTAGAGGTTCCTGGTATGAGAGCCATAATATAGCAAGGCCATAAGCGAGGGATTGATATCAAGGGACTTTGACCAATTAAAACTGTAGCAATGTGGATGGACCAGACAGATCAAAGCATGCTATTTCAAAGGGCATTGGTGTAAGCTGGAAATGTAAGGACAAGAGTCATGAAGATCAAGGCTGCTGCCTTCTGACCAGCCTGTCTACTGCTGTCCTTTTGAGGCAGCCTAGATCTAAATTGAACCAAGTCTCCTTTAAGTGACCTTCTTATGCAAGAGAGCTAGAGCAGTCACTCTAACTTGGTTGTCTTAATTTTACCACTTCAGACTAAAGTTGGGCAAATGATTTAAGAAATTCACTTTTTTAAAAGACTAGAGATTTTAGGAAAATTTTGCATATGTTAAACATATTTTATATGCTAAATTAGCCATTTAACAGATTTATCACAATGCAAAATCACATGTCTTCTCAAGTTCACTATTTTTATACTCTGGTGAAAATGGCAATTTCTATTTTCTAGTCTGATTATAGTTAGAAAAGCAAGGAGAGATTTCAGAGACACAAGAAAGAATCGTACAGTAATCAATAATGTCATCCTTAGGTAACATATTCCTAGATGGGATATTCATACATATGATAACAACAATCATTTAATATTTCATACATTCTGAGAGTTAGAGATTCGCAAATGGCTTAACTGGGTGTTTATGTCTCAGTGTTTCTCATGAGGCTGCAACCATATGACATCAGGTGTGTTATAGACTGGAAGTTTGGGTTCCTCCAAAATTCCTTTGTTGAAACTTTACTCCCTTCCCAGTGTGATGGTTTTAGAAAGTGTGGCCTTTGTGAAGTAATTAGGATATGGTATGGTCATAAGGATGGAGCCCTTATGAAAGGACTAATGCTCATATGAAAACAGACTAATACAAATGGGAATTGTGCCCTTATACGAGTTATAAGAGTCACAGAGAGCTTGTGTCTCCTCTCTGCTCTCCTCCATGTGAGGATACAACAAGAAATTGGCAGTCTGCAACCCAGAAGAGAACTCTCAACAGAGTCTGACCATGCAGGCACCCTTCTCTTGGACTTCTAGCCTCCAGAACTGTGACAAATAAATTTATGTTGTTTATAAGCCACTTGGTTTATGGTATTTTGTTATAACAGCTCAAATTGACTAAGACAGGTGCTGCCATCTCAACGGTCAATGAAGAGAGGATCGCTTCTAAATCCACTTACACGGCTCTTCGTTCTCAAGGATCTATGTCCAAACTCACTCATATACCTGTTGACAGGGTTCATATCTGCTTCCAAGTTCACTCGTGTGGGACTCTCCACAGGCTGCTTTAGGACATGAAAACTGACTTCTCCCAGAATAAGCAAATATAATAAAAATTGAGAGAAACACTTAAGACAGAAGTCATAGAGTTTTTCATGCCTAATATCAGAATTGCCTACCCAACACCTTTTCTTATATTCCATTCCTCAGAAATAAATTCATTTAAGTCCAGCTCACAGTCAAGGGGACAAGATTATACAAGGGCATTCATGCTGGGAGGGGAAGATCACTGGGACTATTTTTGTGGCTGCCTACCATTTAAAGAAAATAAAGTAATTGAGTCCTCAAAAAGTTAACTGACTTGACCAATAGAACATGAGTTTCTTGACAAATTAACATTTAAGTGCCTGTTTCTAGGAATAACATATAGCTGCTGAACAATTTTAAACAGTAATATTTTGGCATGATGTGAAAGCCAATTGTAATAAATAACACCTAAATAAGTAAAATGTATGGGAATGAATTCAGTATCATAAACATAAGACAGTAATCTTTGAATTTATTATGATGAAAATTACAAAGTTTGTAAATTTTAACAGCAGTACAATTATTAAATTATTTGCTACATAATGTAAGTTAGCAGTGGTATCCTTCCCCTACAAATATTGGCAGTTGAATGCAAACTATTTGTAGCTTTTTTGGTATTGGCATCAATTGTCCAGTATTTCCCTATCAAGAGACAAAATAGACAATTTTGAAATTGACACTTTAGCACCAAAATGGAAACAGAGTCCATCATATATATTTACAGTGTTTGAAAAAAGCATCTGGTTCAATTTCAGGTATTCCAAAGCAAGAATTTCTTATAATTACAGACCTTAAGTTATAAAAGTATTCTTAGAAATCACGTGGTCTAATGGTAATTAAACTTATTTTTGAGTGCCTACTCTGGAGCAAGGAGAGGTTAGTCTAATAGCAAACATGAAATGCAAAAGTCCGAAATGGAAGCATGATTAGCATGTTTGTGCAAACAGCAAAGATGTCCAGAGGACAGGTAATGCAGAGAAAGCAAAAGAAACTTGGAAAGGGATGAGACCAGAGTATGTAGAAGGGGACAGCTCACACGGGTGCTTGTGATATCATTATGGAGCAAGCCAGAGAGGGCCTAAGTGATCAGATATCATTGAAGAGTCATAAGCACAAAAGTGAACTGTCTTGACTTATCTTTTTAAAACCATTATTCAGACTGTTCTGTTAAGAATAGACTGTATGGTAACAAGAGTATCAAAGAAGACCAACTGGGAGGTTATTGCAATAATGTAAGTAAGGAATGATAATGGTTTGGAACATGGTAGCTAACAGTGGGGCTAGTAGGAAATGATCAGAGTCTGGATGTATTTTTGAATACAGAAGCAGTAGAACTTGTGTCACTTATGGACTGTGAGAAAAATAGAACAGTAAAAAATGAAATCAATTGTTTTATTTTAGTAGTAAAATATTTTCTTTAATTAAAATATTTAGAATAAGTAGGAACAGAATCAAACTGGTTAAGCAAGGGGTGATGAGCTCAGATCTCTCACCCAAGTCACCCCTTTGCCCTTGATGTCGTTCTGAGGGCCTAGACCTGTAGATCTCTTCAGAGAATAGTTTGAAAAACACTTGCAGTGCATACACATTTCTCAATCTATATTTTATTTTTTTTATTTTTTACTACAACCGAACTTAGTTTTTGTCTCAAACTTTTATTTCAAGTAATCATCAAAACCATGATCTTACTAAATCTCAGATAAACACTGTCATTTCAGGTATAGTAACTTTAATTTAGGTTAGTACCCTCTACAGCTTTTTGCATCCAGGGATTCGTTATTATTATTATTATCATTATTATTATACTTTAAGTTCTAGAATACATGTGCAGAACGTGCAGGTTTGTTACATAGGTATATACGTGCCTGGTGGTTTGCTGCACCCATCAACCTGTCATCTACATTAGGTATTTCTCCTAATGCTATCCCTCCCCTTGCCTCCCCCGACTGACAGGCCCCAGTGTGTGATGTTCCCCTCCCTGTGTCCATGTGTTCCATTGTTCAACTCCCACTTATGAGTGAGAACATGCGGCATTTGGTTTTGTGTTTCTGTGTTAGTTTGCTCAGAATGATGGTTTCCAGCTTCATCCATGTCCCAGCAAAGGACATGAACTCATTCTTTTTATGACTGGACAGTATTCCATGTGTGTATGTGCCACATTTTCCTTATCCGGGCTGTCATTGATGGGCATTTGGGTTGGTTCCAAGTCTTTGCTATTGTGAATAGTGCTGCAATAAACATACATGTGCATGTGTCTTTATAGTAGAAAGATTTACAATCCTTTGGATATATAGCTAGTAATGGGATTGCTGGGTCAAATATTTGAAGTAGCTCTATCAAGTTCCCTATAGCACTCAAGGTGGATAAAAATGTGGTTTCATTCCATTGTACTTCAGTAAATTAAAGGAGACAAAACAGTTGAAAGAGGCATACATATGTAGAACATATCTCAATAAGAGCTGTTTATGAAAAACAGGTATTTCTGGCTCTAGATCATTGAGGAATCACCACACTGTCTTCCACAGTGGTTGAACTAATTTACAGTCCCACCAACAGTGTAAAAGTGTTCCTATTTCTCTACATCCTCTTCAGCATCTGTTGTTTCCTGACTTTTTAATGATCGCCATTCTAACTGGCGTGAGATGGTATCTCATTGTGGTTTTGATTGGCATTTCTCTAATGACCAGTGATGATGGACTTTTTTTCATGTTTCCTGACCACATAAATGTCTTCTTTTGAGAAGTGTCTGTTCATATCCTTTGCCCACCTTTTGATGGGGTTGGTTTTTTTCTTGTAAATGTGTTTAAGTTCTTTGTAGATTCTGGATTAGCCCTTTGTCAGATGGATAGATTGCAAAATTTTTCTCCCATTCTGTAGGTTGCCTGTTCACTCTGATGAGAGTTTCTTTTGCTGTGCAGAAGTTCTTTTGTTTAATTAGATCCCATTTGTCAATTTTGGCTTTTGTTGCCATTGTTTTTGGTGTTTCTGTCATGAAGTATTTGCCCATGCCTATGTCCTAAATGGAATTGCCTAGGTTTCTTCCAGGGTTTTTATGGTTTTAGGTCTTACATTTAAGTCTTTAATCCATCTTGAGTTAATTTTTGTGCAAAGTGTAAGGAAGGGGTCCAGTTTCAGTTTTCTGCATATGACTAGCCAGTTTTCCCAACACCATTTATTAAATAGGGAATCCTTTCCCCATTGCTTCATTTTGTTAGGCTTGTCAAAAATCAGATAGTTGTAGATGTGTGGTGTTATTTCTGAGGTTTCTGTTCTGTTCCATTGGTCTATATATCTGTTTTGGTACCAGTGCCATGCTGTTTTGATTACTATGGTCTTGTAGCATAGTTTGAAGTCAAGTAGCATGATGCCTCCAGCTTTGTTCTTTACGCTTAGAATTTTCTTGGCTATATGAGCTCTTTCTTGGTTCCATATGAAATTTAAAGTAGTTTTTTTTTCTAATTCTGTGAAGAAAGGCAGTGGCAGCTTTATGGGAATAGCTTTGAGTCTATATATTACTTGGGCAGTATGGCCATTTTCACAATATTGATTCTTCCTATCCATGAGCATGGAATGTTTTTCCATTTGTCTGTGTCCTCTCTTATCTCCTTGAACAGTGATTTGTAGTTCCCCTTGAAGAGGTCCTTCACATCCCTTATAAGTTGTAGCCCTAGGTATTTTATTCTCTTGGTAGCAATTGTGGTCAGGAGTTCACTCATGATTTGACTCTCTGTTTGTCTATTATTGGTGTATAGGAATGCTTGTGATTTTTGCACATTGATTTTGTATCCTGAGACTTTGCTGAAGTTGCTTATCAGCTTAAGGGGTTTTTGGTCTGAGGCAGTGGGGTTTTCTAAATGTACAATCATGTCATCTGCAAACAGAGACAATTTGACTTTCTCTCTTCCTATTTGAATACCCTTTATTTTTTTCCCCTGCCTGATTGCCCTGGCCAGAACTTCCAATACTATGTTGAATAGGAGTGGTGAGAGAGGAGTGGTGAGAGAGATTGTCTTGTGCTGGTTTTCAAAGGGAATGCTTCCAGCTTTTGCCCATTCAGTATGATATTGGCTGTGGGATTGTCATAAACAACTCTTATTATTTTGAGATATGTTCTACATATGTATGCCTCTTTCAACTGTTTTGTCTCCTTTAATTTACTGAAGCACAATAGAATGAAGCCACATTTTTATCCACCTTGAGGGCTATAGGGAACTTGATAGGGCTACTTCAAATCCCATTTGCCACTTAGAACTTGAGCGATTATCTAATTTATCAACCAAAACTAGGACATGTGGTCATGGATAAATGTTACTGAAAAGCAGATGTAAATCAGAAATGTCCTGGGCAAACTAAACTATATAATTATCTTACATCCAGCTCTGATAACCATCTATCTTCTCTTGCTCTCATGCCACAGTGACACCCCAGAGCATTTGCAAGGCTGCCATTTTTAGGTTTAACAGACACTTCTGGAGAGCATGGCCTCCTTTATACTTTCAGATGCCCAAACTTATCTGAGATTTTATTCTCCCAAACTTGGATGCTAAGGCTTAGGGTTGACATATCTGTGTTTTATTCTCCCAAACTTGGATGCTAAGGCTCAGGGTTCACAAGTCAGAGCACAAAGTCTCTTCATTCACTGTGGTCTACTTTGACTTCCTGTCATTCTCATGTCTAAACCTCAGCCCAGAGTTTCAATCTCTTATAGTATGGGGACAACTTACACAAAAAGTATTCTTCCAGAACTCCTAATTTTACCCGTGGACTGTGACTTAAGAGTCAAGCATGTACAGTTTCTATTCACCAGCTTTACTAACATGACCTTGTGACTCAAATGGGCACTTGCATGCGGTTACGGGGAAGAATGAGGTGAAGTAAAAACACAATAGAACTTTATATATAAAATCATTCATGCAACATTGACCAAATAAAATCACTTTATAGATGGCATTACTTATATCCCAGATCACATAGCTAGATAATAGCAGAGTTAGGATGCCAAATTAGTTCTAATGCCTCTACTATTGGACTTGATTGTTTAGTGGTACCTTTAAAAATTCTGAATTGTTTAGTTCATGTTCTTATTGCCTCCACACTCCCATTGAGTAATACTGTTTCATTTCTTAAATCTTTAAGCTTTATAATATGCATAACAGCTTGAGATAAACTCAGAGTGTCTACTTTCTCTTAATATATGCCATCTTCTTGATTTAATACACCATATTTTAAAGTTATCTCACTCTATTTTAAAGGCCACTTAGTATAAAATATGTAGAGAAATAATTCAATCAATTAGTTTAAGTGAAAAAAGGAAATCTTTATATAAGATAATCTTGCTATACAAACTACAATGAATTCAAAAATCTATTTGATTCCAAAAATTATTGGATTTTTATGATTTACTGAGTATAGTAAAATGTATCCACCATCTTACACTGAGTTTCAGAAACTTAAATGTGTAAAAGGTTGAAATGTTTAAAATTGATGGCATCTTGGGATAGCTAAAGATTATACTATTCCATTTATAAAATGACTATTAACCAGTAGGGAACAATTCAGAACATGCTATGTTTCCAAGAGGAGGTAAATTGTAGCATGTAAGGCTAGAATACCGAAGACATAAATTAGCAACATAAAAAAGAAATAACCCATTTTGTGCATATGGAAAAATAATTTAAGTATAAACCTAAAGTTACATGTGTGTTCATATAAACCCCCTAATTCTGACTTAAGTTTATCTAATTTAATTCAAAATATTTTATTTATTCTCTTTGAATCTACATATGCAATAGGATTAGGAAAAAAAACAACTTGTTAAATTGAGCAACTGAATTTTCCTTAGGAGTAACTTAGTGAACTACCTATAATGCTAAAGAACAACAAAATTAAAAAGTAAAAGAAAATGTGCGCTTTCAAATCATTTACTTACTCATCTATTCATTTATTTGTCTTTTTTTAATATTGAGTATTGTTTAGGTTCTGTTCTTGGAGGGCTAACGTAGTGAACAATACAAAGTACCTATACTCAGAATAACTTACAATCTAATAAGGGGAGGAGTCCATTTAGATAAATTTAAAAATAGCTACTTAGAACTATAATATGAAGTACTTTTGAGCTATGTAAAAATAAAACGGGTAAGAGGATAAAGAACAAAAGAGGTAGAGAGTGGAGGGCGCTATTTCAAACGTCATAGATCTCATTCCCTCAGGAAGAGCCTGAGTCAAGGGTAACTTTCAAATGATTTACTGAAGTGTTTTCAGGCCAAGGGGTGCAATGGAAGTGGATAAAGGAGAGGAAAAAAACATAACAAGAATATGTGGTATCAGCCAGAAAGTAGCTTCAGCCTAATTTCATAGAGAAGTTAGGGATATAAATTGCCTTGCAAACTTGACCTCATGTCTCTGTTAACTAGTGACTGACCAGTGCTTCTTGATTAAGTATTTTGAAGAAGAAGGTAAAGTTTCAGGAGCTTCCTTCTCACTTTCCTTCTAGCTCTCACTCCACAGATCAAGGAAAAAGTGTGAAGGTTCTGCCAATATAAATCCAGTGGACCCACTTTAAGGTGGACCTGAGCTCTGTTTATAACTTGATCTTATAATTCTGAGTTTAACAGGGAGGACACTTTAGATCCTTAAATATCAGTGCCAACTCAGATTCTGCATCCAAGAATCCTCTAAAACCCTGGTATTCTCCTTTCCCAAATGTGTAGCTACCCAAATAAAAGGCCATCGGTCCTTCTTTAGAGGAGCTCAGGAGATCACTGCAGCTCAGTCCATGAGCTCTGGGACAGAGAAATGGCTCTTGTGGAGAAATTGAACAATGGATCATGACCTTCCTTTGGGGCAGGTGAGCTCCACTTCTTGTTTATTCTTGAACTTCTAATACGTAGGCATTAAGCAGTAAACTGTTGGCTTCTTATCTATCTTGCCCCAAGAATATGATGGATCCCATCACATCGTATCAAAAGCCACATGCCATTTGAATTAATTTTCAAGTATTTTCATGTATTTCTCCAATTTTACATAATTAATGTTACTAAATAATATTCTTCATATTATAATTTTGACAATTAAATTATATGTTAAAATGTTTAACATTTAAAATAACACTCTTCTGTGTAAAAAAAGAGAACTATTATGCATTAGGCACTGTGTTTGGCATTGTGTTAACTTAGAAATAGAAGTACTGCATTCAATTGCTGTGGTAATTTTGGAGCGCCAAAGACAAATTTTCTAAAACTCAGTTCTTCCAGTCTCTACTAAAAACATTTGCCCTATAATATCTTTCAGTTTTGAAGTTCCACATTAACATTAAATAGGTTTTGTTGGCCGGGCGCGGTGGCTCAAGCCTGTAATCCCAGCACTTTGGGAGGCCGAGGTGGGCGGATCACAAGGTCAGGAGATCGAGACCACAGTGAAACCCCGTCTCTACTAAAAATACAAAAAATTAGCCGGGTGCGGTGGCGGGCGCCTGTAGTCCCAGCTACTCAGGAGGCTGAGGCAGGAGAATGGCGTGAACCCAGGAGGCGGAGCTTGCAGTGAGCCGAGATCGCGCCACTGCACTCCAGCCTGGGCAACAGCGTGAGACTCCGTCTCAAAAAAAAAAAAAAAAAAAAAAAAAAAAAAGAAAAAGAAAAAAAAAAAAATAGGTTTTGTTGGCAAATATAAAAGCCATCTATAAATATCATTTACATAACTATGTTCATTTGTGCAGAATGTCTTAGGTGTGTAATATTTTAGAAACTATATGTGCATGCATATATGTGTGTGTTTAGATATATAGAGAGAAATTAATATATAAATTATAATGACTTAGAACATCGATAATATTTACCAATAACCACTTTTAGCTCATACAACGTTACCTTCTTTTCACTTTTTAAAATTTACTATCCTGGTCCTAAAATATAAACTGTTTAAAAATTTTTTAATTTAAATCTAGTCCTTCCACTACATGACATTTTTTGCTTCCATAAAGGCCTCCTTGTAAAAGCTACAAAAGACTCTAACACTTCAAATAGTTCCCTCAGATATTTCGAAACGTGTAAATGAATTTTTTAATCTTCTGGCAGATTCATAATGCCCTGCAGATGTGTCTCTGGCTGAGAAAATCACATGGACATCTCTGTAAGAGGAATGCTATCCCCCAACAGCTGCTGGATTGCTTCCGGTGCCTAAAGTGCTATTCCCAGCTGCCATTTCATCCTTCCTAGAGTGCTTTTCTGTTACAAACTTCAAGTTAGTAGAGCTTCTCTAATTACAGCAGATCAGGAGCAGCTTTCTTCTGACAAACTCCACTGCATATGACCTGAGACTCAAATAAGAAAACAGCCACTGAGTCACTTTAAAAGTTACTTGTCAAAAGCAAAATTTCCCTGGGAGGAGAGAGACAGAGCCATGGAGAGAAGGCAGAGGAAGAAGTAGGGAGGGAAAGAGGAAGGGAATGAGAGAAGTTTACACTGAAGCAATTTGTTTACTGTATATTTTATGAGTAGAATGTGTTTATTCACCCAGAAAAGCATGTATGCATAAGGAAATACCACTGAGGCATGTTCTTCAACAATATTTGTGCTGAGGAACCCCAAGGGCAGACAGAAAATGGAAACAATTCAATCTGAATATTGCTCAATGGTACAACTCAAAAATTTTCACCCATGAATCGTGTCCTCTCATAAACTTAGTTTACATTATCAGATGTTTAACATTAACTTAAAGTGATCTACAACAGTATAGTTTAATTATGTGAATTAAAATAGCGCAAGTACATATAGCACAAATATATCTTGAACATGACACTGGTTATTTCCTATCACCTCTCCTGTTCTATACATGTATTTAATGAGACGTGGCTTAATAGGTAAATTTTACTTGTTACCAGATGTCATTTTTTTTTCTACAAGCATCAGGCATTTTATTTCAGTACTTCATTTTTCAATTTCATTTTCTCATTATAAAATGTATTCATTTTAAAGATCTCCTACTTTAACAGGTATTCACTTCAGAGGGCTTTTCTGGAATGGATTTTCTACCAGGAAGGTAATTTATCGTATTGAGTACTGTCTCTCAAGCAAAAAAAGAAATTGGTAGATAATAAACATTCTCAATATACCCTATGTATTTGCAAGTGCAGTCTTTAAAATAAGACAGATACAGTTGAAGCAGTTTAAATGGTGTATGATGCAGTGCCTAACATGTGTATACATTTAGTCCAAACTATCTTTCTTGGCATACTGTAGTAAAGCGTTTATAAAGTGTGAAACCTAGTCATGTTTTAAGATAACCTGAAGTTCCACTTTTATTTTACAACACATATACCTATTATAATAACATTCTATTTTAAGAAATCCTTACATAGAAACACAGCTTTATAATATATATATTATTTTTAATGTTAATATATTTACCAAAGCTTTCTAATTTTTTTACAGTTAATGTTTTTTTTCTAAAAATTGATTTTAAAATCAAATTTTAAGTATATATGCATTTTCAGGAAAAAAAGGTCAAAGACTACATCTAACATGTAAGTTCATGAGAAAATTGGCATGTAACATGACTCTTTTGGTATTAAGGTCTCATTTGAGGAGAAAATCTGTATCTTTTTCTGCATCTAAGTTCCAAATTATACTTTAGGAACACGTATTGAATGGGAAATTGGAAAACACATTTTACAAAAGCATTTTGGTTGACTTCCTAAGCCTTCTTTGCCATTCTGGTTGTGCAGAAACTTCTGATACGTGGAGACAGTGACATCATATGTTGAACAGCCAAGGCCTTTCCAGAACTTCATTCATTCATGTAGCACAAACTCACCAAGTACCACTGTGGACCACAAACTTATTTTTAACATGATATGAATTCAGCAGTTGTCAAAAACAGTCTTTTCTCCATGGTACTTAATTCTATTTGGATATTTTTTAGGTAAACAAATATTTCAGAGAGTGCCAAGAGCCATAAAGAATATTAAGCTGTGTAAGGGATGGAGACTGACTTAGGGTTGTGGACTGGGGAGGGGTTTTAAAATATTTTGGTTAGAGAGAGGCTTGCTGAGAAAAGGACATATGAACACCGAAAGACATCACAAGAAAGAGTGAATCATTCAAAGATCTCAAAAAGTGGTGTTCCAGGTGAGGGAAGAGAAGAATGAGGGGAGAGACAAGAAACTTAAACAAGACCAGCTGGAATCTTGTGAATCATTATTTCTAGCCTTCATTTATTCTAGCTGAAAAGGGAAAGCATTAAAGGTTTTAAGCAAGGAAGTAGCATGCTAAGATTTAAAATTTTTAAAGATCACATTAGAGAGAAATATTGTGAGCATTCCAAGGAGCTATGAGCAAGTTGAAGGCAAGAATAATATCTAGAATCTATACTTTTGTATCTCCATTACCCAACGCAGCCCTAGACATCATGATACTCAATAAATGTTTGTATAATTACTGATTTCAAAACAGTTATGAAATTGCAAGAGACAGAAGGCAACCTTAATCCTACCCCTGGTAGTGTTCTAGTTCTTTGAGAAAATATTTTAACTGTTGGTCTATTATTTGTAATAGGGAAAGTATATTCTTTTATTATTTGTGTGTTATTTACCAAAGAATTTCATTTCTAGGAGTAAAATTCCAGTAACAGGTCATTACCACTGTCCACATTGTCCAAAAGGTAAATTTCCTTTATCTGGCAACAAAGCAGTTTCTTTATACCCACTGAAGCAGCATGATTTGTAAATATGATTTCTAGAATATTTACTCATAATCCACAGATAACTTGGTATGTTCAATATATACTTTATTTCAAGGAATGTAATAGTAATATATTATAAAGGTTTCTATATTAAATCTTTCACTGTGTACACATGAAACAGTGAATAAAGACTACAAGAATTTCTCATAGGAATCATATAGTCAACGCCTCTATCAAAATTAAAGGGTGATTTTATTTTGAAATTTTTTATTTGACTAAATGTTTTCAAACTTGGATCTAATTCCCGGTGAAACTGATAGCACATATTTAGAAACGATACATTTTTTAGCATAGTCATTACGCAGGCATTCTTTCTTCTGGGAGTGTTTTATACATGAGTCCCTTTTTCATGCTTCACTCATTTTCAATCACATTTCAGTTTCATTGTTTGGAGAATAAAGCCCTAATTCATTGACACATACAATTTACCACACTGATGTTTGGGTGGACATTTTTTTTTCTCTTAAAATGCTCGCATACACATACTGCTGCAGCACCAACCGTCTTTGGAAAACAATCTAGTAATGATAGCTACCAGTTCTGTTATCTGTCAGAAACTTGATGGCTGCAGCTCGGCTGCCCTGAAGCATTCACTGTGTCACAGCTCTGTCCTTTTACTCTCTTCCTCTCTGTTAATTTGGTCACTGTGCTTCGGTTTTCAATTCATCCCAGTAGTTAGTTTATACAACAGACCAGGATCTTTCCAGCTTTTCTTTGTACTATGCAAGGTGAAAAAAAATACAAGTGACCTGATTCTTAGGATCAAAAATACAGAAAACTCTCAAGTATAGAAAAGTGTAGACATAGAGATGAAAATAATGGAAGACAGCAAAAGAAATATAATGAAGGAAAACACAATTTGGGAATACTTACCCTGCCATTAATCCCTAACCTAATAAAAATTGATATATGTTAAAAGAGATTCTCTAATCTAATCATATATTCAGTCACTTCAGTCCTGTTAAACATCTGTCTTGTGCCAGGCTTTACACTAGTGCTTAGATTAGAGTGATGAGCAGGACAGATTCCTATTTCTTAAGAAACTTAGATTTTCGTAGTAAATATATACTGGTAAAAATGTAATCCCAATGTAATGAGAGAAATGTTACCATGGGAGAAGTGTGAATTAATTAAATATTTTTTCAAGCTTTTTTGTGACAACTTAAAAGAATATCTCAACCAGATTTGGGGTCAATAAAGGTGCCTATAAAAAGTTATATTTAAACTGAAACCTTAAATATGAATAAGATTCTTGGCAGAAAGGGCTCTGGGCTAAAATTTCTGCATGTGCTGCATATCAGAGCCAAGAGATAACATAACCTTTCTCAGGGAATACAAGCTTAGTCTGGCCGAAGGATGGAGGGTAAGAGATGAGTGAGAAAAGACAAGGGTGGAGAAGTAGACGGAAGGCAAGGATACGTAAGTAGCAGGGAGCTCTATCAAATCATGTAGGGAATTTGACCAAATTCTGTGGTCAATGGGAAGTCACTGAAATGTTTATGCAAAATCACTCAGAAGGTTGAATTTGAGATGAATTGAAAGGAGTTAAAAATATGACAATTACGGAAATGGTATTAGGAAGTTTCTGTAGTAGCTAGCCAAGAGAAAAGCTAACCTATTCATATTGAGACTGGAGAAAAGTCAATAGGTTGGACAGATATTTAGGAGAGAGAACAAATCTTATTCTCCCAGGCAATTCATGAAATATTAGAAGAATGAAGAGTTAAGAATGATTTCCAGTCTCCTGACTCAAGCAGTTGCTGTCATTGCTGATGGGTAATACAAGCAGTCAGTAAATATCAGACCAAGAGTCTGAACAGTATATGCTATTCCCCTGGTTACTCAGGGTATGTTTTAGAGTTTCTAATTGTTCCAGAAATCTAAATCCTTGTGATTTTCTGTTATGGACTGTATCACGCTCCTACAAAATTCAGATATCTATCTCCCAGTGTGACTATATTTGGAGACAAGGCCTTTAAAGAGGTAATTAAGGTTAAAGAGGTGATAAGGGTGGGCCCTAATTCAATATGATTGGTGTCTTCATAAGAGGAGATTAGGACATTTAGTGACACCAGGGATGCACACATACGAAGAAAATGCCATGCAAGAACATGTTGAAAGGAGAGTCATCTGCAAGTCAAGGAAAGAGGCCTCAAGAGAAACCAACCTTACAGACACCTTGGTCTTAGACTTCCAGCCTCCAGAACTGTGAGAAAACAAATCTCTGTTGTTTAAACCACGCAGTATCTGTAACATTTTGTTATGGCATTCCTAACAAATTAATATACCTATACTCCCTAAAGCAGAATTCATCTAAATAGCAAATTCACCTTAAGCATATCAAAAATGAATCATATTGGTCAGAGATCCTGTTAAAGTTCAGTTTTAAAATAAACATTAAAAATACAGCTTTTGACTGGGTGCGGTGGTCCATGCCTGTAGTCCCAATGATTTAGGAGGATGATGTGGGCAGATCGCTTGAGCCTAGCCTGGGCAACATGGCAAAACCCTGTCTCTATAAAAAATACAAAAATTAGCCTGGCACACATCTGTAGTTCCAGCTACTTGGGAGGCTGAGGTAGGAGGATCTCTTAAGGGAAGTGAAGGTTGCAGTAAGCCAAGGTCACACCACTGCACTCTAGCCTGAGTGTCGTTCTGTATCAAAACAAAACAAAACAAGCAAACAACAGCAACAAAAATCCTTTTAAGGACGAATAGCAAGTATATATTAACTATATATCAGTAATATAACAAATATTCTTTCTCAGTTAATGTCATTGTAAGTAAATTCAGCATTTGTTCAGGTCAATGGAAAATGTCCCAAGAAATTAATTATAACAAATTAGTTTATTTAACACACTAAACTCATTCAATGAATGATTCATCCAGTGGTTATTGCATGGGTGGGCTTGAGGATGGTGTCTCCTCCATCTCCATTAGCCCCCTATCATCTATATTCTGTGGAAAAATGATGGGCTTCCCAAATAAACTCAGTCATAAGTCAAGTCTACTAACCCATTCTCCAACCAGATTGCTGTCCCTAAAATTCTGTTCCATAAAGTTTCTTGTGCTACTATTAATCTTCTGCAGGTTTTTAATGTTTTCTTGGTTTCCTGGTTATCTGTAGCATTTTCAAGGCTATACTGGGAAATTAAATGAATGGCCCAGCAGTTTATCAATTTTCACTGGGCTGTAATTATTTACACAAATGATTTCTACTTTCATAAATTCATAACATTATGTAAATTAAACCTCACATATTATAATATTTTTTCAAAAGTTATGTACAGTATCTAGGATTGTCTACATTATTTGCACTATTTGCTATAATCAAGTAAAAGTAACAGTTGTACTCTCTGAAATCAGAAGTGTTGAATTTACGAATAACCTTGCTCTGAGACTATTTTGAAGATAAGCATTAGTAAAATTTGAAGAGGCTGTTTTTTAAATAAATTGCATACATAAACATAAAATATTTTGGGGTTAGGTACCTATTATTATGTGGAAATAAAATAGCAAATGATGAAAAAAACTCCTTTGCTGTACTCCTATAATATGTTTTGCCATTTTAGAACATTTTCTATGTTTTAATTTTTGTACAGTTATTTGCAGTTGCCTTCTATTCCCTAATATATTATAGAAACTAGAAAATAGCCTTGTGTTATTTGCTTTGATTCCTACACAGTGCCATTCACAATGGTACATACACAATATACATTTCTAGATTAAACAAAACCAACTATACCACCATATATAGAATTACTGAAAATCACAACATTTTTTGTAGAGAGCCTGGTGATTCCAGAGAGATTAAAGAACATACTAGGCATTATTCCTGTCAATGCAAAAATGAAACATGTGCTCCAACTAGACTTCATCATTGATGTAAATCTTACCAGATGACTATTACCAACAAAGAAAATAAGCTTAAATTGCATTGAAGGAAATATCCACAAGGAGGTTTTATTCTTTTTAATTATTAACATCAAAGGGCGAATTCAGCGGTATTAATCCAGGTTTGAAAGAGAAGGCACGCTACCTTTGGAAATACAGTTCCACGGGGATCAATTTATAAAACCAATACAACTGAAAATGCAACACTGTTTAACAAGTCTAAAGAAAAAAATAGTTTAAAACTGCTGCATAAAGTAATCTAGTCATCTAGTCTTTTTCTGAATTATTATTTCAATAGGCTCATGGAAAATATATTTATGGCTCAAAACTACTGTTTGATGGTGATAAGAATTTCTGTTCTCTTCCACATCATATGTATCATAAAGGATCTTTCCCCATGTCCTATTCATTGAGTGATTTGAGTTATGTGTCTGTGTGTGTGCACCCATGCCATGGTGGTAGAACTGAAAAAGTGTCAAAAGACAAAAAAGAAAAAGATGCAAAAAGTATTTTACTGCCATTGTAAATGTTGTATAATGACATCTTTGAAATACAGAAGTTACAGTTATTTAATATGCAAACCAAAATGAAAATAGCATGTCAATCCAAAAGGGAATTTATGAGTGCTTTGGTTTTGAAATTTAGATTCCTAAGATACGGAGTAGACTCTGAAATATTGGTCTCTACACATCCAGATGTCAGTTTTTGGGGTTTTTTTTTTTTGTTTGCTTGTTTTTGTTTTGTCCCTCATAGTCAGTTGAAGAGCAAAGAAAGTACAAAATAGAACCAGGGATAGAGCTTGCCTGAAATGGAATACTGGAAGGAATTTTTTAATGAAGAAAAATAAGAGTAAATCACAGACTGAAGCCACAGTGAATATTGATGGGTTTTCATGAGACAAAAAGGAAACTCTATTGACCTTTGAGCCTTTGAGCTAGTTGTTACTGAAGAATGTATGAAGAAGTATTTCTCAGAGTCAGGAGATGGAAAGCAAAATCAAAGTTATAGGACTTAGGAGACTGCTCATGAGCCATCAGACACCATACAGATTACATGTATTTTCAAATACCAAATTCCTACTACTCCCAGAAATCTGGACAGACTCATTCTTTAGTAAATATAATATTACTTTAACCTATAGACTATCTATTGTAATAATTCACAAGATTTTTTAATGATGTGAAATAAATTTGCAGTTTTGTTTCTAAAAACTGCATACTGTCAGGTAAACAATATGCATAGGCCTCATGTTAATATTCATTTGAATTGATACAACTGAATATTTGCAATGCGTAAGATTTTCCAACATCTAAATGCTCTATATTTCTTCATCTTTTGTGAGTATTAGGAGCTTACAAGAACAGTGTCATCTAAGCAAACAGTAACAATTTCAATACAAGAAGATAGTGCCCTAAAATAAGCGTACAGCTAATTAACCATCACTTGAATATTTAGGACAAGTAAGTAGAATACATTAATTTAACAAAACTAATGTGCAATGGTGCTCTCTTTTTACTGTAGTATATGTGCTCTATTTAAGACTGGAGCTATGAACATGAAATTCACTAATTATGAGTTACTGTTAAAAATTTAACAAAAACATGACCTAAAGAAACTGAAAAGTGTTTTCAGTTACTAAGATTAAAAATTTTTAAGGGTATGGTGGCTAGTGCCTTAGTCCCACTTAAGTGGAAGGCTGAGGCAAGAGGATCGCTTGAATCCAGGAATTAGAGGCCGTGGTCCACTATGATTGCACCTTTGAATAGCCACGGCCTTCCAGCCTGGAATTCTTTTTAATTTTGGCCACTATCACACAGCTGTACAGCTGGCATCTATTTTTTTTCAATGACATGTGGCAACATCACAGATTGAAGAGTTTTTCTTACGTGGACAGTAGACGTTAGAATCACATTGCCACACTATTTCCTCTAAGTAGCATGATGCTTTTCCTTCTTGCAAACAAACCAGGTGATAATTTGAAAATTTTGTACCTATCTTGGCACTTGCAACATGTGTCACAAAGTTTAAATAACAATATACTGCCAGTTTGTTATCTCTCTAGCTTGCATCAAATACTCATGTTTATGGTGCCTCTTACATTAGTGCTAACATCAATACAAGATCTAGGGTATACACACGCATGATATATATGAAGGGAGAGTTTTGTCTTCATAAGTAAATGCTAAATTTCAATGCCTTTCACTATTTAATTAGATTTTTTCAAGGATTCACAAAGGAGATTCACAACTTCTATCAAATGTTTGAAAATGATTCGGAGCATTTTCTTTCACAGGAAAATTCTGCACTTGAAATTTTTCTCCTAAATAATTGTACTTTGAGTTTTACTTCAGAGATTTGGACATTTTCTTCCAAAGTTATCTTTTTAGGAGAACTACTGAATTTATGTGAGTAATAGAATGTATTATTCCAATTGTAACTCTGGAATGCACAAAAAGCATACAGTTTTATTCCTTTTGTTATGATAGAATAAAATATAACAGTGTTTCATTAGTTAATATGGCCAGCTGTAGTATCAACACACAATCGAAAAGAAGTACAATTTCTGTGATTTCTCTATCAAAATAGAATTTTTTGAATTTACTGTTTCTCACTTGTCTCAGTGTAAAATTGTTTTGACTTACTTGAAAATAAGAATTCTCTTCATCAACACAAACATGCTTCTCATTGCTCTTCAACACCCACTACTGGTATGGCCAAGCTATTTTACCTTGCTCTCACTAAAATAAATTCTCTTCTCCCTCGGACATTGATTAGCATTCTCTTTCCCTTTGAGAATGTACCAAATATTCTCTAGGCACCCAAACATCACTCCTGTTATAGCCCACACATATAGGTGACATACTATTTCAGTGAGTTTACTAATAAGCAAATCAGGAAACATTCTTATTGATGAATATTGACATTATCTAATCCTTTTATGTTATATATATAGAAACATTGAAACTATTGAATAAAACCTTGCATATAAGTTTGAAGTTTCTTAGAGAAACAGCTAAATAAAGAAAATTGCTAGCAATTTACTGTTTATTAAATACTGTGTTGGAAATTATAAAGGCAAAAAGGATTTAACTTTAAAGCAAAATATTGGGTAAAATACAAATGCATTTATATGACTGTGTCTCAGTTATTATCATGCCAATTTAAATTGCTAGCTGTTCTGAGCTCAGCTGTTCCTTTTGACTTTAGTCCAGTTACACCCAAGGCAGCCTCAGAATGAGAGCTCCCAGCTCTGGGGGAGCTGGCCTCATTAGTCTTCAGAATTTTTTGACATACTTAAAATTTACTCTGGGAGATCTCAGGAAATTTTCTAAGAACAATTTTGCAGAATAGTTGATTCCAGCACGTCCGATCTTTTGCTATAACTACTCTCTTTCCTCAGATGAAAGATGAGCCTTAAGATTTGGGGGGTTGCCAGACAGGAGGCAGTCACAGAGAAATGGAATGCAGAGAAGAAGAATTGCAGGAACTGAGTGGAAATGAGCGGCTGGAGGGTTTGTCCGTGAGGGTGCCAAGTTTGTTTGGGCAGAAAGTAGTGGTGAAAGGTCAGAGAAATAAAAAAGAGGAGGAAGAAGGCCCAGAAGAGAATAGGGTTGCTGATTGATAGCACACCAACTAAAATGATGGTACTTGGGGGGCTTTAAAGTAGAGCAGATGTTAGAATAATGAAAGCATTTTGACTCCAGAAATAATCCACACACTCAGATGAGGAGGGGAAAACAGTTTGTGATAACTTCGACGAGATAGAACTTGGGACTTCACATATTAGAGACTTCAAAATCTCTGTTTAAGGGCATATGAACTGAATCTTAATTCATGTTGGCAGGCTGGAGGTAGAGAGGCTCCTATTTCAAAAACTGTGAATACATGTGAATACGTGGGTTCTAAAAAGTAATTCCATTAATTAACTCAACAAAAAATACTGTCCTCCTCCAGCACTTCCACGTGTCAGACTCTGCACTGCGTGCAGGAAGAAATATGTTGATGCTGGCTCCCTGAGAACGGCTCCATTGAGCATCTTTTTAAAGGTCGTTGTGTTATATTTCTCTTCTAGTGTTCCTAAGCCTTCAGTAAAATCTTGTTAAACATTACAACCTGTTCTCAGTGATTCCTGTGGGGAACTGAAGAGGCAGCTCACTGCCCAAAATTAGAAGGAAGCAGTTCGGACCAGTAGCAGCTGCCTTTGAGAAGTTAGACTGAACACAGAGGATGACATGACATGCTACAAGGGCCTGGTAAACCGTGAGCAGGAGGATTCTAGGTCAAGGTGGTTGCTGGATGTGGCAAACAGTGACCCGAACAGATATATATGCATTCCCTGGAGAATGCCAGAAGGTCAAAAGTAGTATAGTCTGGTAGAAGCCCAAATAGAGTGTAGTCAGGTGAAACTTCAGCTCTCTGCTGTGCATTAGAGGGAAGGATTATGACACATCATCTACTATATCCTAGGATATTTCATTAGCATTATTATTAGATTAATAACTATGTATTTAATTATACATACTGTGAATGCATCATCATTTTTTAAAAAGAGTAAATACATCCAAGATTTGTTTTTATTTTGGTGTATTTGATTAGTTTAAAATTCTATGGCTTAAAAAATTTAAAGGCTATACAGGTCTCAAACTAAGTAATTTTAATTATGTATTCACCTATTAATTATAACTTCTAAAATCTACTAATTCATAGCTAACTCCTTTTCTCAGTAAAATCTAGACTATTATTTCTCAAATGCCTGAATAGTCTCATGGACTTTGGTCATTCACCGGCAGGAAAACTAATGCAACTCAGTAGCAAATCTAGAAATGAATCTGACCATCATTCTCAGACTATATATGAACCAGGGCTTTGAGTAGATTGGCAAGTGAGGGAGAGGAAACAAGAAGAGGCAATGAAATGAAGTGAGCAAATTGTAATGATAATACAATAGGGAGACTTCCCTACCCCTTTTTCTCCATTTTGAACACAAATGCAACTCTAGGTGCATATTAAGCATGAATGGACTCTACGCTAGATATACCTACACATGCTGACACACACAGAAAATCATTTAATGTATATATCCCTCATCTCTTGAAAAGAAGTCATATCTTCCTGAAGGCCTGTAGTCTATATATTACCTCAGAAGGAATAAAACTTCAGAAGAATTCTTTCAGTTATGCTTAAGAAAATATAATATGAGAATTCTTACCTAAAATTTTATTGGTAAGGACCTCAGTACTATATATATATATAGTG
This sequence comes from Macaca nemestrina, assembly GCF_043159975.1. NCBI lineage: Eukaryota > Metazoa > Chordata > Mammalia > Primates > Cercopithecidae > Macaca > Macaca nemestrina. Next base: position 125,217,026 of record NC_092127.1, on the reverse strand, counting down.
CTGAGTTATATAGTACTATATAACTGAGATTATATATATATGTAACTAGATATAGTGCTTCAAGAAAATATAATGCATTTAAAATATGAAAATACTATACCTTTATTCCTATCATATGTTTATTAATTTTATATTTCAAGGTACATCTAAATTATATTTTAGGAATCTCACAAAGTAAGAAATTAAGAAATTAAAGACTGAGAGATTTCTATATTTATAAAAATATGATCTAATTATAGTATAACTTTAATGTAAATGAGACTTGCTTCACAGACACTAAAAATAAAAATTGCTGGTGACTTTTAAAAAAATCTCATAGTTATTACACAGTGTCTAGGATCTTATATTGTGGCAGATTTACTATTATTTTAAATTAATAGAATATAGTTAGATCTTTGTAGAACTATGAATTACATTTTAACTGAAATTTGTTCTGAGATTCAATGTAATTGTAATTTTTGCCAGCAGTAGTATAAATTGTGTAGCTTTAAAAGTTATGAATGTTAAATTTACTCCTTAAATTTCTTTTCATCTAATTTACCTCAGCAAGTCACAAGGTGGTTACGTACATTTCCTTTCACTTACAAATATTGAATTCATTCAAAAATGTTTATCTAAGTTGGGTCAGAAGAAAATGGATTCAACAAGTATAAGAAGTGAATGAATAAATAATTAAATATTCTTTCCAATTGATAGTGACTTTTTCTAAACAGAGATACATACATCTAATTTTAATTGCATTTTTCCATGACAACTAAGATGTTTAACCTCAAACCTTTGTTGAGAAATAAAATGTATTTATGTTTTAACTATTTATTATACTACCCCCCTTGATTTCTAATGTATAATTTCACAAATAGCTTACATTATACTTCATCAATTAACACAAAAATATACTCCTGGTTCCTTATAATTACACTGTGTAATTACATTCATATCATATTTCATCATTCAATTTATGAATATCCCAAATACTAGCTTTTTGTTCCATTGGTGAGGAAAGAAAACATTATATACAATGTAGCTTACATACACAAAGGTTCTTATTGAATCTGATGTTTCAAATAGCACACTTGACAATTTTATTGTTGTCAGTGATAAGAGTGCAACTCAAACAAAACAAATGCCCTTTGCTGTCAAAGACAAGGATATCTCATGTCCTGAATGCCATCACAGGCAGGAAATTTTTTGCACTGGCTTGAAACAGGAATTTCAAGAAGGTAAAGGGAAAGTCTTCTTGACAAACTGCGTTCTTCAAAAAATGTCCATCAATCACAGCGGGAAAAAATCTTTAGATTAGATGTTACTTCTTTTAACAGATGCATGTGGCTATGCCAACTATTCTCCATGCAAGAAAAATCCAGGGATTTTAATAATCAAAAGAGCATATTCTGAGAAACTTACTGAGTTTCATCTATTTTGTTGAATTACAGTTAATTAAGTCACATAATAAAATGAAAGTATGTTGAAACATGCATGTTAACTATAATTTTAGATTACATTGCTTAAACACATCAGTAAAATGTGTGAAAGTTTAAAATAAATAAATCTTGATTGTTCTAATTTTTAAAACATATAGTTTATAATGCATGCATTTAAATGAAAAAATCCGTGGGATAAATAAACCACACAAATATTTTAAAGATCACATACTAGAAATACAGTTTGGGGTATGTTCTCCTCAAATTCAGTGTTACCAATATCTTACTCAGTTATTTGTGTTACAATCTCAGTTGACTGGCAACTAATTATCCAGGTACGTTGGCTTCCAGAGTAACAAGTCCTTTTATTGCAGTTTCTTTCCTTTGCACCTTGCCACAGTCTTTTTTTTTTTCTATTAAGAGACACTTTTGCAAGTGTGTTCAGCACAGTTTGGAGAGGAAAAGTCTTCAATTTTCAATTGCCTCTGGGATGAGGTAAGAAAATTAATTAAATGTATTATTCTATATACTGATTGGAAGACATCAATGTCATTATTTATATTTCTCAAAGTATTGCTACCTATCACAAAGGCAAATCTGATTTAGGAAATAAATCCCAGCCCATGAGAAATGGGATTAAAAAGTAGTTGCTCACAAATGAATAGAATTTAATCAATAATTCTTGATAATCCATCTTATCAGTAAGTTATTGCAGAACTCATATATATTTCATGATAAAAAGATATAAAGTAAAACAGGGTGAAATATCATTATTTTTTTCTCTTAAATTAATAGAATAAGAACATAAAGATTTAGGAGGCATTTGTGTGTTTGGGACTCAGTGTGAGTGAGGTGTTAGACGAATTGGCTAACAAAGAGCCTGTGCTTAAACCTGTGACTGAACTGGAAAAATATTGTCACTAATGGAAAAAAGGGCAGAGGCTTTACATCTTTCCCATATTCCATCTCGCTGTGAAGTCAATGGGGCGAGAAATATAGGCAAGTACAGAACAGAGATTCATGGCTGAGAACTCACTGAGAAACAGTTTAACATCTTAGAAAGAACAGAGAAGGCATTCCCAGTCATTAATTATCAAAAAGTCACAATAAAAAGCATTGCATTGAGCCTGCTATCCACCAAACTCGTAGCATTTAGCTGGAGGCAATATTATGTAGTACTCTGAGATGGAATTTGGGTGTCAGACAACATAGGCTCTTTTTTTGGATCTGTCACTCCAGTGTTTTGTAACTTTGGCAAACTCAATTAATAATCTTTCTTGGCTTTCATTTATCCTTATTGACAAATGAAGCTAATACCTACAATACTGAAGTACACCTATGCCTGCAAGTCAATTTCTGCTGCTTTCGACACTGCGCTGATGAACCTCAAATATTGACTTACAATAACTTCCTTCAAGTCACCAATTGATTAAATCACCATGGTACTCCATTAGTTACTGATAGTCTTCTTAAGATCTTAAAGTAAAGATCTGTTTAAAGTGATGACTTCGAAAGTTTTACAGTATGTCAAAAGCTGTATACTTGCCAATTCCTGTAAGTAAAGGAAAAAAGATCTATGATTTGAACAAAAAAGATAAATTCTACCTAACATGACCATATTAGGTGAACAAGTTCAAACTGCCCAAGAAAACTGACAGGAAGAGTAGATAGTATGTCCTTTTATATTCAGATGAAAGTATTTGAATGGTATTGACTGGAATTTCTTTCCCTATGGTGCTGACAGAACTTTGTGTAACAGTCATATAAAATTTCTGGATATTTATGTCTGTAATGAAAGAGATTTCTTATGAAAACAATACCTCATTCTACATTTAGGACAGGTGACTTATTCTTGCAATGAGTATCTAAGGATCATTCCTAATTTTTCTAATTCATTATAATAATTCTAATAAATAAAAAGATGAATATAAAATTAAGATATATTTTATTATTAAGTATTGAAAAACTAAAAGAGCAAAGTAATTTATATTATTATAGTCAGACTTACTCTTGCAAATAGGTTTTAAGTAATAAAACTGACTAATCTATGCAGTTCAGATGCCCATTGGCCTTCTTTCTGTTTCTCAACCACCTCTCAGGCTTTGTGAAAACACCTTTGCAAAAACTATAACAGTGAGAAAATTATGAGAGCGAGAGAGATCTGATCTAACCCACCCCATCTTGCCTCTAACCTCCAGAGTATCCTTTTTTATTCCTGGGCATAGACTGAACTCACTTTAGGAGAAATTTAGATTATAGTTTAATTTGAAACTAAGATGGTAACAGCTCTTTCTTGAAATGAACCCCTTTTTGCCTGGAGACCAGACTTCCTTTGTAAGACACAGAGAGAGATCACATTTCAATGGCTAGTTTTCTATCTTTTCTTTCTCTATTCCAACTCTAAATCTACCTTCCCTTAAAAAAGTGGAGTAGGGGAGGGGGAGAGAAGGTTTAGATTGCCCTTCCTGTCGCCCATTGCCCATTCCTTATTCCCACCAAATGTTGCCAAGAGCCTCAGCAATTGATACTGTTTACTACCAAGGGAATTATTTTGGATAATGCCCAAAGGTAAATTGGTTCAAGATAATGAACCTTGAATGCTCTCTTGAGGTGTCTGTGCATTTAACAGTAGATAAGTCATGCCATTAAAGGTATTTGATCAAAAATTTGGCAGCATCATGTCTGTGTTTTGCAAAGAAACTTAATGAAAATTGAGAGAATAGAGCTACACAGAGACTGGAAAAGTCAAGAAGCTATTTTAACGGTTTAGACTACAGATGTTAAGTTTCTCACTTACTGCAATGTCAGTAAGGTTGTAATCAGAAAGGACAAATTTGAGAGATATTTCAGGAACAATCTTTAAGAGACTCAATGAAAATTAAGGGGCAGGCAAATGTAAAGGATGACTTTCTTGTTTCTATCTTGAGTCATAACTTGGATGGTGCTGACATGCACTGATGGAGAGTCAGAAGAGCAGATTTGGCTGTGAATGGAGAGAGGACAATGAGTTCAAGGAAGAAGAGAGATGAAACAAAAGCTATAATCAGTCTAAAAGTAGGTAGGCATGCTCAGGCTATAAAACCCAGGATTTACCACAAAGAATATGAGTTCATCTTCTCACACATTAACCAATCGGAAGAGTTTGATTGTAGGCTTTCTTGAAAGTGTGGCACACAGCTGTGCCAGTAAACTGGTAGGAATCTTTAAAAACTGTTTTTAAACCCTTATGATACTAAGTTTTATTTCCAAAGGTGTTAACAATCTCTCTTTCCGTCCACTTTGTCCCAGTGTTACCACACCGCCACACTGCTCACCTGTCATTGCATTTCCTCTAAGCTTTGACACATTTCCAGCCATGACTAGCCATTTGGAAAGTATCATCCATCATCCACTAACTGAATTCTTGAGATGAGCAGTTTGTCTAGAACCCTACTAGATAATGTGTTTTCTTTAAAAAAAAAACATATCATAGATTTGACAGTTATTAACTTATGCAAATACTATAAAAAGCGATAAAATTAGTGGAAGATACAGAAGAAAATTCGCTGAATCCAGTTGGATCCAATGTGGGAGGAAAGAACACAAGGGGCTAAATACTAGGAGGCGAGGGCCATTGGTGATTACCAAAATAGATAAAATAGAAAAAATTTTGCTCAAAGATTTTTTTTTTTTTTTTTTTTTTTTTGAGACGGAGTCTCACTCTGTCGCCCAGGCTGGGGTGCAGTGGCCGGATCTCAGCTCACTGCAAGCTCCGCCTCCCGGGTTTACGCCATTCTCCTGCCTCAGCCTCCCTAGTAGCTGGGATTACAGGCGCCAGCCACCTCGCCCGGCTAGTTTTTTGTATTTTTTAGTACAGACGGGGTTTCACCGGGTTAGCCAGGATTGTCTGGATCTCCTGACCTCGTGATCCGCCCATCTCGGCCTCCCAAAGTGTTGGGATTACAGGCTTGAGCCACCGCGCCCGGCCTAGAATTTTGTTAAATTAAATCTGAAAGATCAATATAGCAGTGTTAATATACAATGATAAGCTTATTTTATTCACAGTTAAAAGTGAACATTATCAAGTCACATTCAACTTATTGTTAAATTTTAATGTTCAAAAAATGTATTTTCAAATGTCCTTATCTTTGTCAAAGATACCTTTACATTTGGGAATGTGAAATAAGACCATATTGATAATCATTAAAATAAATTCAATTGAATCCAAGTAAAGTTTGAAATGCAAACTACTTCACAGACCATGTTAGAAAAAGAAGTCACGTAAATTATAAACCTTAGCATATTAACAGTCAAATTAAGTGAACTTCTATTTATAATTTTAAACCTGCACATTGAAATCATTATGGGAATATTTCATAAGTCCAAATGTCTAAATAAGGGTACCTAACTAAATTATATATTAATAATAAATTTTACTTTGCTATATATCAAAATAATGGGAAAAATGAGCTTGCTTGGTTAGCAAATGTTTAACACACATTCTTGGATCTATGTTGTCTTTCTGTCTCTCTCTCCCTGCCCACTCTCTCTCTCACACACACACACAAGCACACACACACAAATGCAGAGGCTATTCATCTTTCAAGATGCTTTATAGATGCAGTAGTCTATGTTTTGTAGTTTATTGATCATAATGTCATAAACGATCTACAATTTCTGGAATAATTACATTATGCCTGTTTTGTTTTTTCCTTATTGTTAGTATTTTACACAGAATATTATCCTTTGACTTTTTTTAACCCAATAACTATTCAACAATCAGTATATTATCTGAACATCCAAAGTGATATTTTTAGATTTCTGCAATATCAAAAAGCATAGAAAAAAATCGCAAAAGTGTCTTAAAGGCAAAGTCTACTTCATGGTCTCATCAACCACAAAACAAAGTACTGTGCTTTGCACTTAGAAGATATTCAATAAGTGTTTATGTGGTTTAATAGCATGGAGTGAAGGGAAGATACTGTAATTTCATAAGATCTTGAAAAAGCAATTTGGTTTAATGTGAAGAAAATTATGCATAGAATACTGCCATCAATTTTGGAAAGAGGAAAAATGTATTTGCGCACATTATTCAAAAATGGAGAAATGAACCTAAAACAAACAAGCAAAACCAGCTTTCAGATCAAAGGAAATAAGAGTCAAAAGAATTATATAAATATTTTCCATAACTACTAAACAGAAGTTGTTTTTAAATTTTAAAATTCTAACAAGTTAATAAAAAATAGGCACAGCTTGTATAGAATTAATAAAAATAACTACATTGGGAGGAGATATTTATTTCAAGTGAGTGTTAAAACAGAGTAAATTGGTTGTTTATTCCCAATGTGATATACACTAAGAAAAAAATTAGAAAAGGAAAAGTCCTCAAATTGTTTTCAGTAATCATACTTTTGAGTACTACTATGGTTTTCCTGAATGTGCTACACAGGACAAAGCAAATAAATAATAATGATATCATTAAGAATTGGAATTTTGAACATGAGAAAAAGGAGACACACATGTGAGAGGAATTTGGTTAAGAAAAAAATCCTGAATTCCTGAATTTGCTAAATTTGACTTGGAGTATAAACATGAATATATGGTATATTGTATATATTTTTTAAATATGTGATACTTCTGTTCACTAAAAAAGTGAACTGAGCAGTACTTATTGTTCCTGAGCAGCAGAAACAAGAATTCTTTCACCCAGATTTTTGTCTCCAAATAGCATTTCTCACAAAGGAACTAGGGTTCTTAAAAAAATTTTAGATTTCAAGCTGGGACAGCAAATATACATGTTGCATCCAGAACATATTGTCAAACCAGACAATAAGAACACAAAGACTGCTGTGATCATAATAAAAAGGACTCAGGAGCCAAGTGAGAGAAACTCACACTATCCAAAGCTGGCAAGTTTGAACACCAATAAGAATTACAATTTTACTTCGTTAAGACAAATTAGGTGTTTAAAATCCATAAGCTCTTAATAACATATATTTTTACAAAACAAAATTAATCAATCTGCAAGGATACTGGGAGCCAACTCATTATTTTGAATACTGGTAAATAAGAAAATTACCAATACATTTATATTGCAGTTCTATCCTATATGCTCTGAACTCAGCAAAACAAATATTTGATGGAAGATAATTTTTTATTCATCAAAGTAGTTCAGATAATAATTAAAGTTATTTAATTATAATATCACCCTTTTATAACCCTTTATGAAATAATGGATCTAGCAGTAATCATCAATGGCTACTAAATGCACAAAAAGAGAAACAGTCAGATATTAAGGGCCTTTTATTGGAATATAATAGTAGCTGTCACATATTTTTGCTAAAAAAATTCAAGCGTCAGTCTGATCAATTTATGAGAAAAGGAGCAGTGGACCCATTCAGAAATACCACAAGAATGTGATCAGGGCATGGTGGCTCACACCTGTAATCCCAGCACTTTGGGAGGCCAAGGCAGGCGTATCACTTGGAGTCAGGAGATGGAGACCAGCCTGGCCAACGTGGTGAAACCCCATCTCTGCTGAGAATACAAAAATTAGCCTAGCGTGGTGGTGCATGCCTACAATTCCAGCTACTCAGGAGGTTGAGGCAGGAGGATCACTTGAACCTGGGAGGAGGAGGTTAGCCTGGGCAACAGAGCGAGAATCTGTCCCAAAAAACAAAAACAAAACAAACAAACAAAAAAATAATGCAATCAGCAAGATACAGACTAGGGGAAACTATAACACAACCTTCAAGATTTTTTCAACAAATAATTGCAGAAAAAAAAAACACACACAAAACAGTGAGTTGGAGATAGGAGCTAAAGATTAATAGAAACTTTAGAAATATGTTCACTAATTGCTATACATAGAATTGGTCGGGCACCTGATTTGAATAATTAATTTCTTAAAAAGACTGAGAATTGTGGAAATTTAAACAATTTTTGTATATCCAAAAAAAATTACGGAATTTTTGTCAGTATTCTGTGTGTCATAATAGGGGTAATATTTTTAAATGAGTTATCTTTTAGAGATATATTCAAAATACTTGAAAGTCATATGATGTCTGGTGTTTTCTCCAAACTAATCCAGGAGAAAGGAAGAGAAATAGCATGGTAGTATAGATAAAATAATTAGACAGAATTAATAATTATGGGAGCTGGATGATGCAAATCTGGGGGTGAATTATATAATTTCTCATATTTTGTATACATCTAAAATTTTCATAATAAAAACATTTGAAATACTAAAAAAGTTGCAGCCATCAAAAAGGATGAGTTTGTGTCCTTTGTAGGGACATGGATGCAGCTGGAAACCATCATTCTTAGCAAACTATCACAAGAACAGAAAACCAAACACCGCATGTTCTCTCTCATAGGTGGGAACTGAACAATGAGATCACTTGGACTCAGGAAGGGGAACATCACACACCGGGGCCTATCATGGGGAGGGGGACGGGGGGAGGGATTGCATTAGGAGTTATACCTGATGTAAATGACGAGTTGATGGGTGCAGCACACCAACATGGCACAAGTATACATATGTAACAAACCTGCACGTTATGCACATGTACCCTACAACTTAAAGTATAATAATAATAAATAAATTTAAAAAAAAAAGAAATACTAAAAACGTTAAAGTAAAAAATAAAACAAAACAATTGCCTGAGTCTTGAAAACCCCATGTAACCAGAACAAAAATAAAAAAGGAAGAGAATGGCCCAGGGAAAATGTTCAAGGAACAATCCATTTCCCATGTCCTCTCCTAGTACGTCCCCGGTCAAAGCCCTCAAGTTTTGCTATCTTTTGCACCTTCTGCCTGAAGGAATGATGCAGTCAATGAGGCTAAAGAATCGAAATGAAAAAAAAAAAAAGACAGAATACAGAGACATTTTTAAGATCATGAGCTATCGAATTGACCATCTGTATCTCAGGATAAAATGTTTAGCAAAAAACAATAAAAACCAAAGATGGAATCTGTAATCATTATTTGCCCACATTCTTATCTGAAAAGTAGCACTGGGGAAGGAACAATAGAAAAATAGATCTACATTTGGTTTTTATTCATTCAGTAGCATTTCATATATATGAAAACCAACAAAGCTACTAAAATCAGGAGTGGTCATTTTTTCATCGATCAAAGTGGACAGTTAAGAGAAGACACTCTCTGAAGTCTATGCATCAGGAAACAGATGTTCAAGCATATTATATAAATTTATAAAGTTAAATGTGCACCAATATGAAAGTCGAGATAGCAGATTTAGAAAGTTTATTAAGAAACAAGTAAACAAAAGCAGAATCTGTGAAATAAGCAAAGCACTAATAAAATAAAAATGACAGAAGTATGACACATGATACATATAGAACATACTATTATGATGGCAGAAGATACTACTATAACATGCTACTTACATTTCTTCTTAAGAGATCATGAAACATTTATAAAAATTGATCAAGTGAAATGCTCAATAAATCACAAAGTAATTTTTGAACTACAGATTCTATCAGCTAAAAACTATGTAATCATTCTAAATAGTGTTAAAATTCAGGAAAGAAACAAAAATATTTAATGGGCCAGGTGCAGTGGCTCACACCTGGAATCTCAGCACTTTGGGAGGCCGATGCAAGCATATCACTTAAGGTCTGGAGTTCGAGACCAGCCTGGCCGATGTGGTGAAACCCAGTCTCTACTACAAAAATACAAAATTTAGCCAGGTGTAGTGGAACACCCCTGTAGTCTCGGTTACTCAGGAGGCTGAGGCATGAGAATCACTTGGACCCAGGAGGTGGAGGTTGCAGTGAGTCGAGATCACACCACTGCACTAGGGCCTGGGCGATAGAGCAAGATGACTCTGTCTCAAAAGTAATAATTATTATAATTATAATAATATTTAATGTTATTTCAAATATTTTAAACTCAAATCAAAAAGTACATAAAACATAAATGCCCAATTATTTTAAAAATTATTGTAGCAGTAATTGGGACCGTTCACGAACATTCCATTTATTTTTTATTGGTAGGCACATGGTCTATTTCTCCTCTGATATTTCCATGTCAATAAGCATGAAGATATCAATTCTTTCCAGTTTATTTACAAATAAAATGACATCCCTTTAAAAAAAACCCAACGTTTTAATGGAATCAGAAAAACTGATTTTAATGAATGAAGTACCTTTACAGAAGAGAAAAAAAAAATGACAAAAATAGATAGCTTTTTTTTTTTTAACTGTGGTAGAATATTCCAGTAAAAGCTTCTAGAAAGACAGAGTAAACCGGTGAGGTACTGAGAACAGATATAGGCAAGTGAAGCAATGAACAGAAGGGAGATTGCAGAAACAGACTGATATTATATATAAATAAGAATTTCATCCATTATTAAGTTGGCCTTTGAATTTAGCAAGAAGTATGCAGTTTACTTAACAAATAGTTTGAAGATAATGTTTAGAATTATTCAGAAAAAAAGTAGTGAAATCCATACTTCATGCCTACCTAACGAAAATTCTAGTAGCTTAAATAGTTTAATATAAGAAAGATATAATGATATGCTTTTATTAGTTTGGAGGTAACAAATTATTTCTAAGTATGACACAAAACACAGAAGTCATAAAGGAAAAGATTGACTTACAGAGTTACATAAAAATGCAAAACTTCTAAAATACAAAAGCTATCAATAAAAACTTAAAAGTTAAAATAAAGAAAATATTTTTAATTTATAAAAAATAGCTTAACATTCTCAATATATAAATTATTCCTAAAAATCAAAAGGAAAATATAAATGATCCAATAGAAAATACAGTCGAAGTTTGTTTAGAGGTTTCTCACAGAGAAGAGAATAAAAGTGGCCACTAATCATATATGAAAATCTGTTCAAACATAATATTCTGTTAAGAACTTGATATCTATTTTTCATTGCACAGATAAATTTAAAAATTTGTACATTTATTTTTGATAAAATAAGTTGGTGAATTCATTGAGTAAAAATTTGTGGAACCTTAATGAAAGGTAATTTTTCATTGCCTATCACTCTAAGGAATTTATTCTTTAAAAATATTCCTATATGTTTACAAAGACATGTGTACAAGCTATACACTTGTTTTTAAATAAATTAGATTAGAAACCATATAAATGCCCAACAAAATATGTAAATAGTACACAAATTATGTTTCTTCTATATTCAGCAATACTATGTAGTAATTTTAAAAATAGTATAGCTATTCTAAATACGGGTTTCTCTTCATGTATTAGTAAGTTAAAAAATCAAGTTGTAGAAAAAACTTAAAATTATCATTTATTTTATTATATTTATAAAAACGAATCAGACATAATGTGTGTGAAAGCATATGTGTATGTATGTATTCATGTTTCTGTTTAAATTCATAGAGCTATGTCGGAAAACATTTGCAGAAAACTGAAAAATGTTACAGTTAGTAGCAAAGAAAGGCTACTTTGAAAAATGTTACAGTTAGTAGCAAAGAAAGGCTACTTTCTATTTTAAGTTTTTGCATCTACATGGTTTAAATTTTTCATAATAAAATGTATGTAAAATAAGTGGAATTATCTAGATTTTTTCAAAATCCAAAAGGCCTAGCATCAATGCTAGGTCTGGTAACTACCATTACGGTTACTTTGAGACTCAGTTTTCATATGAGCAATAGGGATTAAATAGAAGTGGCTCATTCTCAGGGTCTCTGAAAAATAAAATCCTTACAAAAACTGCAAAAAAAAAGTCAAGGAAACTTAATATATTATTATTATTTTTATATTCGTATGACCCTTTGGTTCTATCAGTGGTGTATCATATTGCCCACAGGATAATACGATATATAGACAGATAATGCTCTTCTGCCCGTCAGAAAACCTGAACAAATCAGCCTTATCTACAAAAACAGTCTATGTTGGCAATACTTATCAAAGACATATTAGAATGAAGTTCTGTCTCTAAAGAAGCTTCATGTACCTTGAAATCATATTTTACCTTTATAAGTAAAATGTACATTTTTAACTAAAACTACCTGGTTTCTCCCTTTGGAGAGACAAAAAAAAAAAAAAAAAAAAGCAACTAAATTTTTTGGAATAGTTTTCACACATCGTAGAGTGTTAAATAAATGCCAATTGATTTCTCCTCACTTGATTGTCTTTATGTCAAGGTAAGTCTAGCCAGTCTCACCTATAACTTACTCATTTCCCTAAGCTTTAACAGACTGATTCTTCTTAATAGAACAATTATGCCCATGTAACTAAATCAATCATTCTTCATGAGGCATAGGGTTGCATTTACTCATCTGGATCAGGAAGGCTGAGGATAATGGTTCGTTAAGAAGAAAGCTTTTCCTAGCCACAAAAAAATCATGAGGCTTATTGGCAAAGAATCAGTTTTTACTCATTGTTTGAGTAAGAAGGAAAATCTTAAGAGGGTCAATTTGTTTATAATTGGCTTGGAACACTGCCCTTTCCTTTAAAGCCCCATAGTGACAGAATTGCTTATTTTTACTTCAGAATAATTATTTTAAATTAGGACCATACATTTATGGGATTACTGACCCTGGAAATCTTTTATGAAAAACAAACAAAATCATCTCTGATTATCAAATTTTAGATAACATCATATTAATAACCTAAAGCTGTTTTGAAATAAAGAAAATGTGTCTTTATGTTAAGTCATATTCAAAATATGGAGAAAAGAGTAACTTAACATTTAGAACAGGATCCTAAATGATTTCTCTCTTTCCCATCCTAAGCAGCATATTTGAATTGATGACTTGCCAAATTCACATAAAAAAAAAATCTGTTACTCCCATTTGAACTTGGTCATTTGCAATAAGAAAAATAAGTATGTGATTCTAGAAAAAAAGGTGATGGTGAAAATGTTTCTTGTCTCTAAGAAGTTCATCTCTAAGGTTCCTGCTAGCTATGAAATACCATGAACATGAACCAAAGACAACTAGACTGCAGAGATGTAAAAATAACTTTCTGATTACTTACCAAGAGAAGAGTGTGTATGAGAACTGACATACAACTCTACAGAAGCACATAAAAGCCAAGCCCTTCTTTCCCCAGACCAGAAAATGCCCCAGTCTGTAGTGATAGCCTGTTTGGGGAACACTTTCTCTTTGATTGCGCTTTCCTCTTTTGCAAGCTAGTATCACTTGGAAGTGGCAGCACAATGCCTAGGAGCACTTTCTCAGTGAGGCATTTATTTATGGAGAGATGGGCTAATAATACCAATGGGAAGAGTTGGCGGGAGATTTGCATCTCACCTCGGTATATTAGCCTGATAGAATCAACTTCCCCTGTTTCTCAAACTGTCCTGTACCTGACAAAGTGACCTACATTTTGGCAGCCCTTCCTTCAGTGCAAACCTTCTAGCAAAAAAGCAAATGCCCTTTGAATCCCAGGCATAAAACCAACAACAAAAAAAAAATTCAAAGATGCCATAATGGTAACTTTCATATTTTTTTCCATTGTATATTAAAATTGGTATAGTTAGGAAAAATAAAAAAATTGAATGAACTCTGTAGCAATTAAAAGAGAATAGCCTTTTTAATAGCTCAAGTCTTTTTAACAATAATCCCTACCAGAAGTTATTAGCCAATACCTATTCTTTATTAATGAGCTCTTATTGTTATGCCTCATGAATGGTGTCTTATCAAAAACTGCATTTCTAAGCCACTGATTTATGCTTTTAAATTGTTTTCAAAAATATTTCTTTACTGTCCCAATAAATTCTTTTTTTATATAATTTCGTAAATAAAAAAGTGACACACAGATGGTAAATATAGGACCATAATTTTGTGGGTGAGAAAGCTAAATCCTATGTGCAAGTTAGGGATTTTAGAATCCCAGCTGTTGATTCAGCTGCCGCAGCAAAATCTCCCAAATGTGGTATTAGTGGGAGCTACTAGGTGCTGAGCTCGCTCTACCCTCCTGTTTCCAAGAGTGACCTGAGGTGACCTCAATTTGAAAACCAACTTATTTACAAAGTATCTATTGCCTGAAGAATAGGATTATATCACCTTTTCACAAATTGGACTCACACAAATCCCAGGTCAACTCCAAGGAAAAAATAAATCACTTGTCCAAGTCATACAGAAAGCCATATAACAGCTATTACTAAGGACCTCAAGCTAAAATCCCTCAAGAATATAAGGTCTGTGAAAGTGGGGACTTGTCTGTTTTGTCCTATGTTCTATCCCGTCTTGATTAACAATGCCTTAAAATAATCTGTCTAAAATTGGGAAGCTGGGAGATCTATTGCTCATTTTCAAGACAAACCAAAGAATTGTTCACTGCTGTGGTTTGGTTCACTTCTGGATGTAGCACCCTATTTGACCTGCAGAAGCTGCAGACACACAGGTGCAAGTGTCGTACTCAATTTCAAGGTGGCATGTTGTAATACATCGTAACAGCTCTGAAATCTGATCATCTTACAATCAGTAGAGTTTTACTATTCACTATTGATCAGTTCTGACACAGTGGTCATTGTGAATGTCATTATTTGGTTGCTCCTCCTATGACATGACTGGAAAATTTCCTCCCTAAACATTTCAATGAATAAACCATTTAAGGATCTTTTGAAGAAAGAATATGCATCCTGATTGTTACCTATCTTTCGAAAAGATCAAGAAAGTAACTTATAGGAAGGATATCAGGTACTTGGAAGAGAATCCTATCAACAGTAATAGAACATTTTAAGAAATATCCCATTACTAATGTTCTTCATGACACAGAACAGGAAAGTATGTAGAAAAATTCAGATATCAATGACACCGAGTCTCAGGAATTCAGTTATATTACACTGAATATGAAGACATTTTAGAACTACATTAATAAATGTACTTCACTTGCAGCTTTCATTTTTATGTATGTAGTAGGATGTTTAAAAATTACATAAATAAATTTAAAAGAATTTCTTCCATAATAAAAAAATAAAAACTAGAAGTGATAAAAATAAACATTAGGATTATATCACAGTATAATTGGCAACAGGTTTTTTTTTTTTCTTTCTTAGTGGTGCATAGAGGTATGGTTTTTAACCATTAGCATCTTAGATTCCATAAAATACCGTATATCAGTTCAATTCTCACCACAACCCTGTGAATAAGTAATAGTTTCCCATTATCTTTCTTCTTAAAGCTTTGAAGGGTCCGAAAGAGAAGTTTGTCAGTAGGGAAAGAAGTAAGAGAAAGAGAAAAGAATCCAATTATATCCATTACCTAAAAATAGGCAGCCCGCCCAAAGAAGATGGGAAAACCAGAAAAAGCCTTATCTTTGAATGAATATTAAACTGTCCATTAATACAGAAACCAGAGACTTTCATGCCATGAATCAATATGTAGTTTGCTATTTACAGTCGCCAAACACTTGCTATTAACAAAGAGTGAATTTAAAAGTCATGGGTATTGCCTGAGTTTTCATCAAAGATTAATGAAAAGTCTTTTCTGTTTCAGCAGGGGGACAAAAAGACAGTAAGAAGACAAAAATAAAGTTGCTTTTAGGATTATTCTCCATATATTTTTCCTGTTCAGTGTACCTACTACACATGGAGTAAGCTCCTATAAGAAAGTCCCAGTGTAATTAATGTAGTCATCTTGCATATGTTTTCTTTATATGTAGATGCAAGATGCACATAGAAATAGGTAACATAGAAATATAGATATATAGGTACAGATATAGATTTTCCCCCCAACAGACCACATTCCTGAATGGTTTTTGTAGGTGATTGGGCAGGGCCTGGTGACAGTTTTGCAACAGGATATAGGGATAAAGAACCAGCATGCAGGGAACTGGAGACCTTCCTTTCTCCCAATAGTATCTGAAAAATTAAAAAGAGTATTGGCCAGGTGCAATGCCTGACACCTGTAATCCCAGCACTTTCAGAGGCAAAGATGGCAGGATCCGTTGAGTTCAAATGTTTGAGACCAGACTGGGCAACATGGCAAGACCTGTGTCTACAAAAAATTACCAAATTAGCCAGGTAGGGTGGCTTGAGGTTGCAGTGAGCCGTGATGGAACCACTGCACTCCAGCCTGAGCAACAGAGTGAGACCCTGTCTTAGAAAAGAAAAAGAAGAAAAGGAGGAGGAGGTGAGAAATAGAAGAAGGAGGGAGGAGGAGGAGGAGGAGGAGGAGGAGGAGGAGGAGGAGGAGGAGGAGGAGGAAGAAGAAGAAGAAGAAGAAGAAGAAGAAGAAGAAGAAGAAGAAGAAGAAGAAGAAGAAGAAGAAGAAGAAGAAGAAGAAGAAGAAGAAAAAGAAAGAAGAAAGAAGAAAGAAGAAAGAAGAGGAGGAAGAGGAAGAAGAGGCAGCCACAGAGGCAGTGGCGGCAGCAGCAGGGGAGGAGGAGGAGGAGAAGGAGATTTCATTGTTGTTTCTTTGCTCTGCTCCTATCCCCAAATCCATCATGCAAGTCTGTGTTTATCTCAGATTCTGCTGTTTCTCTCTCAGAAACCAGTGCTCTCACACCGGAGGCTGATTGCAAAGTCTTTCTAGAGCAGTTCACTGACTTGAGCCTAAGGATAAAAGTCATTGTTGTCAGCCTATTTGTTTACAAGAGAAATAAAGAGGCAGTTACAAGGCTGTTTAATGAATCACTGTTCTCATTACTCCCTGGCCCATTCCCTTGCACAAGTTAGTTCTGACTTTCAAGTCTCTAGAGAAGATCTATGCTTACATCTAGTGCCCAGGGCCACAGTTTTCTCTTTTCTTTATCCCTCAGTCTTATTTTTATTTCATTCTTTAGGAATTCTTTTAACTTTTGTTATTCTGAAGGAAAGTTTTCTTGATTTCTAATGACAATATTACTTCTTTGTTGTTTTTAAGGTTTTTCTGTAATTGAAGCAGAATCCTCAGAAAAGAGGAAATAGATAACTGAGCTTAGTATTCAGACTCTTTCAAATGGTTGGATTCAGCCAGAGAGATGTTTTGTTTTTTTCTTTTCTTTTCTTTTTTGAGCCATAGTCTCGCTCTGTCGCCCAGGCAGGAGTGCAGTGGCACCATCTCGGCTCACTGCAACCTCCACCTCCTGGGTTCAAGCAATTCCATATAGAAACAGCAAAATTTAATCTGTGATGTATCAGGTGGCAAGTTTAAGCTAAGCCACATGTAAATGGAAGTTATGTGGAAATAGAAAAGCCCCTCAGAGAGGAAGTGTTTCCAAATAGACAAAAGGTGTGGTTCATGTTCCATGTCTTCCAGCTCCATCCTGTAACCCACCTGAACTGTCAGGTTCCCCTCTATAGTTTTTTGGAAAGAGATTTTAAAAAAAAATGAAAACACAAACCAATGATGTTCTCAAGTGATAAATAGAAAAGTCATTTTATTTTATTTTATTTCTTTTGAGAGAGAGTCTCGGTCTGTCACCCAGACTGGAGTGCAGTGGCGCAATCTTGGCTCACTGCAACCTCTGCCTCCCAGGCTCAAGTGATTCTTGTGCCTCAGCCTCCCAAGTAGCTGGGATTACAGGAGCATGCCACCACACCCAGCTAATTTTTGTATTTTTAGTAGAGATGGGGTTTCACCATGTTGACCAGGCTGATCTCAAACTCCTGACCTCAGATGGTCTGCCGGCCTCAGCCTCCCAAAGTGCTGGGATTACAGGTGTGAGACACCATGACCAGCCCAGAGAGACACTTTTCAAACAATGGCAGTAATTATTAATAATATACTAAATGGATCTTTGTCAGAATTTGAATGGTTATTCTTTAGATTCAGCTTAAATAATTCAAATATTTTCAAGCTTTTCATTTGTGTGTGTGTGCAGAAATATTGGCATGAAATAGTTATTTTTCATCTTCTAAGAACTGGAACAAAATTTAAAATGCCTTTTCTGGCTGAGCACAGTGGCTCATGCCTGTAATTCTGGCATTTTTGAGAGGCCAAGGCAGGCAGATCACTTGAGGTCAGGAGTTTGAGACCAGCCTGGCCAACATGGTGAAACCCTGCCTCTACTAAAAATACAAAAATTGGCCAAGCCTAGTGGCACAAGCCTGTAATTCCAGCTACTTGGGAGGCTGAAGCACAAGAAACACTTGAGCCTTAGGCCGGGCGCTGTGGCTCAAGCCTGTAATCCCAGCACTTTGGGAGGCCGAGACGGGCAGATCACGAGGTCAGGAGATCGAGACCATCCTGGCTAACACAGTGAAACCCCGTCTCTACTAAAAAATACAAAAAACTAGCCGGGCGAGGTGGCAGGCGCCTGTAGTCCCAGCTGCTCGGGAGGCTGAGGCAGGAGAATGGCGTAAACCCAGGAGGCGGAGCTTGCAGTGAGCCGAGATCCGGCCACTGCACTCCAGCCTGGGGGACAGAGCAAGACTCCGTCTCAAAAAAAAAAAAAAAAAAGAAAGAAAGAAAAAAAAAAAAAAGAAACACTTGAGCCTGGGAGGCTCACTTGCAGTGAGCCAAGATTGTACCACTGCACTCCAGCCTGGGTGACAGAGTGAGACTCTCTCATCAAAAGAAAAGAAATAAAATAAAATAAAATAAAATAAATGACTTTTCTATTTATCACTTGAGAACATCACTTTTTGTGTTTTCGCTTTTTTTGTTTTTAATCTCTTTCCAAAAAAACTGTAGAGGGGAACCTGACAGTTTAGGTGGGTTACAGGATGGAGCTGGAAAATAGGGAACTGGAATCACACCCTTTGTCTCTTTGGAAACACTTCCTCTCTGAGGCGCTTTTCTATTCCCGCATGACTTCCATTTACATGTGGCTTAGCTTAAACTTGCCACCTGATACATCACAGATTGAATTTTACTGTTTCTATATTATTCATTTCATTTTCCTCTGTCTCTTGAAAAAGGCTTCTCATATGAGATTAGAAGTAGTTGTGGCACACAATGAATAATAGACCAAAAATCAGAAGATCTTAGTAGCCAAGATCTTATTAGGTCAAGTGTGAGGTTTGGCCTTTGACTTGAGGTTGTATATGTTGGCATACTTCTGGTGTGTTGTGTCCCATTTCCCTTGATTCTTCCCTTAGGGTGAGCTGCTGCATGGGCTGTGGCCTGCTAGCATTTGATAGGTGAGCATGCGCAGTGTGTTTACTGGAGTTACATGCATGCTCATCTGAGACAGTCTTCCCTTACCGGTCAGATGCCCCTGGGAGATCACATACTAGCTAAACTCTGCCATTTTGCCTCTTAGTGTGCATGCTTGAGCTCATTTACCCAACTCCTGAGATCTTAGGAAGCTGCCGATCACTAGTTTCAGGTGTGTCCTATCTGTAGGGCGACTGCCTTTCCCTGGTGCTGGCTGCAACCTATTATTATTTTAGAGAGGCAGTGTGACAACGGCCTGACCATCACCTGATGGTTGCCTGACTTTCCTGGTGGGGTGTGGGGGCCTCTCCTGCCCTGTTACTGTCTGAATAACCACTAAAACAATCTCAATTCAAAATCTAGCCAGATGTTCAGCTTGTCTTTAAACCTCTAAGACTCCTTCATTTCCAATAAAATGACATTAATAAGAAATTTCACGGAGTTTTCAGGATCACATGTGCATTTTTTAAATGGGAGAGCATTATAAAATCTATATAAAACTTAGTTGTTATTAAATGGAAAACATCATCTTTTATAGTGAGAGTTGACATCATCTGGCCATAAGCTTAATTTAATATGAATTATAAACATTTTTTCACATCTAGTAATTTATTGTTTCTCAATTTGGATATAATAGGACACAATTCAAAATATGCATTCACCACCTGAGGAAAATATACCTGTCATTTTTCTGAAATCAATGCTTCTGTTTCTCACTAGCAAGCTAAGTGGAAAAGGTATATACAGGTCAAATGTAGCAGGTTAGACTGTAAAAAAAAATTACACATAACTCTCGACCTGACGGAGGGTATTCACTTTCCCTAAAACAATCTTTTAACCACTGAAAAGTAAACTTCAAATTTCAGAAGTTCAGTTGAATTTAAGCACCCCCAAAATTTGGCTGTTGATCCAAATGTTATTTGAAACTTTATACCACATATAATTATACTGAAAAATGTATTAAAACAGGATGACTGTCTGGTACTATTTTCATGCATTTTGCCTTTTTATATAACCATAACAGAGGGTCAGAAACATACGTAAAAATAATTTATGAAAATAAGCCACATTTTTTGGAAATATCGGACAGGACTAAAATTGGATCATGCTTATCATGTATAAAGTTCAAATTGTTTTAAATGCATTCCCACGCAGCAGTTCAAGAAAGTGAAAAGTAAATGGTTCAGGTGATGGTTTTCTCTTTAAGGTGTGAAAGCAGATAATACAGCGATGTAAAGAAAGCCACCAATTTCTTCACATATAGTAAGATAAGAATTGTTATTCCATATGTAGAATACTGGAGAGTATGTATATGAAATACCCATCTTGCTATTGGCTGATAAAGGTTTACTTAATCAAAGACTATAAAATTCTCGAAGTTATGAGCTGTGGTGGCTCAGGCCGGTGTCCTGGTGCATAAGGAAGTGAGACTACGTGTTCACGGCCAACATGGGCAACATTATAAACCTCTCATCCATTTAAAAAAAAAAAAAAAAGGCCGGTCACACTGGCTTACACCTGGAATCCCAGCACTTTGTGGAGCCAAGGCGGGTGGATCGCAAGGTCAGGAGTTTGAGACCAGCCTGACCAATATGGTGAAACCCCGTCTCTACTAAAAATACAAAGCAATTAGCTGGACATGGTGGCACACGCCTGTAATCCCAGCTACTCAGGGGGCTGAGGCAGGAGAATCGCTTGGACCCAGGATGAAAAGGTTGCAGTGAGCCGAGATTACGCCACTGCATTTCAGCCTGGGTGACAGAGTGAGATTCCATCTCAATTAATTAATTAATTAATTAAATACAATAAAATAAAATTCTTGAGGATACAAATTGTACTATATTTGAAAAGACATCAGCTAATTTGAGTTTTATCTCCATTTAAGGTCAATGAATTTGCAGCTATGGGATATAAATTTAATTGCCCTCCCTTTTCCAAATAGTATTCCACAGCACAAGTAGATGTTACTATCAGTTACTTTATTTTAAAACGTGTAAAAGAATAACACAATTTTTAAAACCTGAAAAGTACTCCGAATTTGTACGTGAACTATACCATTGTCTCATTCCCTAAAGGAAAGAGAAAGAGCAAATAGCATTTTTTGATGTCTACTCTGTGTCAAGTTTTGTTTTCTCATACTATTTCATTTGCCATCATTTGGTCTTGATTTAAAAAAAAAAAAAAAAGGACTGGGGGGCTATGCATATAAATAATAAGTATTGTTAAAATATTTGTGGAGTAGGGAAAGTAAGTGTGAACACAGAGCCTGGAACTTAAAATCAAGCTTTATTTCCTTTTGTTTGAAGTACATTTTGGTATACTCATGCATATGGCCTCTTTATGCATATGTGTCTGTATTACTTACCAATCCAAAAGGAGAGGAGTGGGGAGGGAGACAAGAGAGAAAAAGAAGAAAAAAAGCAGCAGAAACCTCTGCAGACGCAAACGACTCTGTCTGACAGCTTTGAAGAGAGTGGTGGATCTGCCAACACGGAGGTTGAGATCTGAGAAGGGACAGACTGCCTGCTCAAGTGGGTCCCTGACCCCTGAGTAGCCTAACGGGGAGACATCCCCCACTAGGGGCAGTCTGACACCCCACACCTCACAGGGTGGAGTACACTCCTGAGAGGAAGCTCCCAAAGTAAGAATCAGACAGGTACACTCGCTGTTCAGCAATATTCTATCTTCTGCAGCCTCTGCTGCTGACACCCAGGCAAACAGAGTCTGGAGTGGACCTCAAGCAATCTCCAACAGACCTACAGCTGAGGGTCCTGACTGTTAGAAGGAAAACTATCAAACAGGAAGGACACCTACATCAAAACCCCATCAGTACATCACCATCATCAAAGACCAGAGGCAGATAAAACCACAAAGATGGGGAAAAAGCAGGGCAGAAAAGCTGGAAATTCAAAAAATAAGAGCACATCTCCACCTGCAAAAGAGCGCAGCTCATCGCCAGCAACAGATCAAAGCTGGACGGAGAATGACTTTGACGAGATGAGAGAGGAAGGCTTCAGTCCATCAAATTTCTCAGAGCTAAAGGAGGAATTACGTACCCAGCGCAAAGAAACTAAAAATTTTGAAAAAAGAGTGGAAGAATTGATAGCTAGAGTAATTAATTCAGAGAAAGTCATAAACGAAATGACAGAGATGAAAACCATGACACAAGAAATACGTGACGAATGCACAAGCTTCAGTAACCGACTCGATCAACTGGAAGAAAGAGTATCAGCGACTGAGGATCAAATAAATGAAATGAAGTGAGAAGAGAAACCAAAAGAAAAAAGAAGAAAAAGAAATGAACAAAGCCTGCAAGAAGTATGGGATTATGTAAAAAGACCAAATCTACGTCTGATTGGGGTGCCTGAAAGTGAGGGGGAAAATGGAAGCAAGTTGGAAAATACTCTTCAGGATATCATCCAGGAGAACTTCCCCAACCTAGTAGGGCAGGCCAACATTCAAATCCAGGAAATACAGAGAACACCACAAAGATACTCCTCGAGAAGAGCAACTCCAAGACACATAATTGCCAGATTCGCCAAAGTTGAAATGAAGGAAAAAATCTTAAGGGCAGCCAGAGAGAAAGGTCGGGTTACCCACAAAGGGAAGCCCATCAGACTAACAGCAGATCTCTCAGCAGAAACTCTCCAAGCCAGAAGAGAGTGGGGGCCAATATTCAACATTCTTAAAGAAAAGAATTTTAAACCCAGAATTTCATATCCAGCCAAACTAAGTTTCATAAGTGAAGGAGAAATAAAATCCTTTACAGATAAGCAAATGCTTAGAGATTTTGTCACCACCAGGCCTGCCTTACAAGAGACCCTGAAGGAAGCACTAAACATGGAAAGGAACAACCGGTACCAGCCATTGCAAAAACATGCCAAAAAGTAAAGTCCATTGATGCTAGGAAGAAACTGCATCAACTAACGAGCAAAATAACCAGTTAATATCATAATGGCAGGATCAAGTTCACACATAACAATATTAACCTTAAATGTAAATGGACTAAATGCTCCAATTAAAAGACACAGACTGGCAAACTGGATAAAGAGTCAAGACCCATCAGTCTGCTGTATTCAGGAGACCCATCTCACATGCAGAGACATACATAGGCTCAAAATAAAGGGATGGAGGAAGATCTACCAAGCAAATGGAGAACAAGAAAAAGCAGGGTTTGCAATACTAGTCTCTGATAAAACAGACTTTAAACCATCAAAGATCAAAAGAGACAAAGAAGGCCATTACATAATGGTAAAGGGATCAATTCAACAGGAAGAGCTAACTATCCTAAATATATATGCACCCAATACAGGAGCACCCAGATTCATAAAGCAAGTCCTTAGAGACTGACAGAGACTTAGACTCCCATACAATAATAATGGGAGACTTCAACACTCCACTGTCAACATTAGACAGATCAACGAGACAGAAAATTAACAAGGATATCCAGGAATTGAACTCATCTCTGCAGCAAGCAGACCTAATAGACATCTATAGAACTCTCCACCCCAAATCAACAGAATATACATTCTTCTCAGCACCACATCGCGCTTATTCCAAAATTGACCACATAATTGGAAGTAAAGCACTCCTCAGCAAATGTACAAGAACAGAAATTATAACAAACTGTCTCTCAGACCACAGTGCAATCAAACTAGAACTCAGGACTAAGAAACTCAATCAAAACCGCTCAACTACATGGAAACTGAACAACCTGCTCCTGAATGACTACCGGGTACATAACGAAATGAAGGCAGAAATAAAGATGTTCTTTGAAACCAATGAGAACAAAGATACAACATACCAGAATCTCTGGGACACATTTAAAGCAGTGTGTAGAGGGAAATTTATAGCACTAAATGCCCACAAGAGAAAGCAGGAAAGATCTAAAATTGACACTCTAACATCGCAATTAAAAGAACTAGAGAAGCAAGAGCAAACACATTCAAAAGCTAGCAGAAAGCAAGAAATAACAAAGATCAGAGCAGAACTGAAGGAGATAGAGACACAAAAAACCCTCCAAAAAATCAATGCATCCAGGAGTTGGTTTTTGGAAAAGATCAACAAAATTGATAGACTGCTAGCAAGACTAATAAAGAAGAAAAGAGAGAAGAATCAAATAGACGCAATAAAAAATGATAAAGGGGTATCACCACCGACCCCACAGAAATACAAACTACCATCAGAGAATACTATAAACACCTCTACGCAAATAAACTGGAAAATCTAGAAGAAATGGATAATTTCCTGGACACTTACACTCTCCTAAGACTAAACCAGGAAGAAGCTGAATCCCTGAATAGACCAATAGCAGGCTCTGAAATTGAGGCAATAATTAATAGCCTACCAACCAAAAAAAGTCCAGGCCCACATGGATTCACAGCTGAATTCTACCAGAGGTACAAGGAGGAGCTGGTACCATTCCTTCTGAAACAATTCCAATCAATAGAAAAAGAGGGAATCCTTCCTAACTCATTTTATGAGGCCAACATCATCCTGACACCAAAGCCTGGCAGAGACACAACAAAAAAAGAGAATTTTAGACCAATATCCCTGATGAACATCGATGCAAAAATCCTTAATAAAATACTGGCAAACCGGATTCAGCAGCACATCAAAAAGCTTATCCACCATGATCAAGTGGGCTTCATCCCTGGGATGCAAGGCTGGTTCAACATTCGCAAATCAATAAATGTAATCCAGCATGTAAACAGAACCAAAGACAAGAACCACATGATTATCTCAATAGATGCAGAAAAGGCCTTTGACAAAATCCAATAGCCCTTCATGCTAAAAACGCTCAATAAATTCGGTATTGATGGAACGTACCTCAAAATAATAAGAGCTATTTATGACAAACCCACAGCCAATATCATACTGAATGGGCAAAAACTGGAAAAATTCCCTTTGAAAACTGGCACAAGACAGGGATGCCCTCTCTCACCACTCCTATTCAACATAGTGTTGGAAGTTCTGGCTAGGGCAATCAGGCAAGAGAAAGAAATCAAGGGTATTCAGTTAGGAAAAGAAGAAGTCAAATTGTCCCTGTTTGCAGATGACATGATTGTATATTTAGAAAACCCCATCATCTCAGCCCAAAATCTCCTTAAGCTGATAAGCAACTTCAGCAAAGTCTCAGGATACAAAATTAATGTGCAAAAATCACAAGCATTCTTATACACCAGTAACAGACAAACAGAGAGCCAAATCAGGAATGAACTTCCATTCACAATTGCTTCAAAGAGAATAAAATACCTAGGAATCCAACTGACAAGGGATGTAAAGGACCTCTTCAAGGAGAACTACAAACCACTGCTCAGTGAAATAAAAGAGGACACAAACAAATGGAAGAACATACCATGCTCATGGATAGGAAGAATCAATATCGTGAAAATGGCCATACTGCCCAAGGTTATTTATAGATTCAATGCCATCCCCATCAAGCTACCAAAGAGTTTCTTCACAGAATTGGAAAAAACTACTTTAAAGTTCATATGGAACCAAAAAAGAGCCCGCATCTCCAAGACAATCCTAAGTCAAAAGAACAAAGCTGGAGGCATCACGCTACCTGACTTCAAACTATACTACAAGGCTACAGTAACCAAAACAGCATGGTACTGGTACCAAAACAGAGATATAGACCAATGGAACAGAACAGAGTGCTCAGAAATAATACCACACATCTACGGCCATCTGATCTTTGACAAACCTGAGAGAAACAAGAAATGGGGAAAGGATTCCCTATTTAATAAATAGTGCTATGAAAATTGGCTAGCCATAAGTAGAAAGCTGAAACTGGATCCTTTCCTTACTCCTTATACAAAAATTAATTCAAGATGGATTAGAGACTTAAATGTTAGACCTAATACCATAAAATCCCTAGAAGAAAACCTAGGTAGTACCATTCAGGACATAGGCATGGGCAAGGACTTCAGGTCTAAAACATCAAAAGCAATGGCAGCAAAAGCCAAAATTGACAAATGGGATCTCATTAAACTAAAGAGCTTCTGCACAGCAAAAGAAACTACCATCAGAGTGAACAGGCAACCTACAGAATGGGAGAAAATTTTTGCAATCTACTCATCTGACAAAGGGCTAATATCCAGAACCTACAAAGAACTCAAACAAATTTACAAGAAAAAAACAAACAACCCCATCAAAAAGTGGGCAAAGGATATGAACAGACACTTCTCAAAAGAAGACATTCATACAGCCAACAGACACATGAAAAAATGCTCATCATCACTGGCCATCAGAGAAATGCAAATCAAAACCACAATGAGATACCATCTCACACCAGTTAGAATGGCAATCATTAAAAAGTCAGGAAACAACAGGTGCTGGAGACGATGTGGAGAAATAGGAACACTTTTACACTGTTGGTGGGATTGTAAACTAGTTCAACCATTATGGAAAACAGTATGGCAATTCCTCAAGGATCTAGAACTAGACGTACCATATGACCCAGCCATCCCATTACTGGGTATATACCCAAAGAATTATAAATCATGCTGCTATAAAGACACATGC
Source organism: Macaca nemestrina (assembly GCF_043159975.1). NCBI lineage: Eukaryota > Metazoa > Chordata > Mammalia > Primates > Cercopithecidae > Macaca > Macaca nemestrina. The sequence continues at coordinate 125,190,066 of NC_092127.1, read as the reverse complement.
ACATGTATGTTTATTGTGGCACTATTCACAATAGCAAAGACTTGGAATCAACCCAAATGTCCATCAGTGACAGACTGGATTAAGAAAATGTGGCACATATACACCATGGAATACTATGCAGCCATAAAAATGGATGAGTTTGTGTCCTTTGTAGGGACATGGATGCAGCTGGAAACCATCATTCTTAGCAAACTATCACAAGAACAGAAAACCAAACACCGCATGTTCTCACTCATAGGTGGGAACTGAACAGTGAGATCACTTGGACTCAGGAAGGGGAACATCACACACCGGGGCCTATCATGGGGAGGGGGGAGGGGGGAGGGATTGCATTGGGAGTTATACCTGAGGTAAATGAGGAGTTGATGGGTGCTGACGAGTTGATGGGTGCAGCACACCAACATGGCACAAGTATACATATGTAACAAACCTGCCCATTATGCACATGTACCCTAGAACTGAAAGTATAATAATAATAATAAAAATAAATAAATAAATTAATTAATTAAAAAAAGAGAGAGAAAAAGAAGGGGTGGGAGGGAGGGAAAAGAGAAAAAGAGAGAGAGAGAAATTCATACAGTTGATGGAGCTCATTTTACTTAATTAAATGTTATGAGTTAGTGTTATATTCAACTTTATATGACAAAACAAACAAACAGGCCTACAGGATTTAAACAAAAAAGTGTAATTCACTCTGGCAGTCCAGAGTGGAGCTAGCAGCACTGCAGTTATCAGGGGTCCAAGTTTTCTCACCCTGCTGTACCAACATCCTTCTGAGGTCTTGAGTTTGAATGCTAACTTGGGATCCAAAAAGTCTCAAGGCTAAAATTTTATATTATGGATTTTCATTTCCATAAAAGAGTATACGTATCTAACCATCTTTTATTTCAAAGATATTTCTTCACAAATCAAGTTTCCAGGGTGCCAGACTATATATTTTGATTACCAACTAATTCAATAGTACTTCTTATTTGAGTTGGAAACTGAAAACAGGCCATCCTGAAATGCAAATTCACAAAGTGCTACCAACCAGATGAAATATAATCCGTACTCAAATACTTCAGTCTTTTAGGCAGACTGGTGGCAAATACTATCTGACACTTACACATTTTACTTCTGAGTCATTTTACACAGCTCAGTCCAAAAGTGTTTTTTCTGCCATAAATTTTAAAACTAGTGCTTTTTTTAAACAGAAGGATAAATCAATGAATGAAGAAATTCAAAGTAGCTTTTCTAAAATCATGTAAAGCAAAGTATTCATGGAACACAGACAGAAATAACCTCACCCCGTGTAGTCTTAATGCAGAAAGCACACTCGACCTATAAGACCACAGCATGCTTTTAGAAATCCACTGAGGTATATTTCCTCAAGTCATATTCCTTAAGGCATATTTTAAATGAGTATTTTGCCCAAAATGTGAGGGTAGTACAAATTATATTCCATTTAATAATTCCTCAGTGGTATTCCAACTTTCGAAGTAGTTCAGTATAATTTATATTTATAAGCTTCACTTAAGGATAAGGAAATTACCTGGATATTTTTATTTATTGACAGCATTGCTGCAGTCCTGAGATGCAGTTGGCTGTCACTCTCTTAGCACTAAGAAAAAGGGACCCTAAGATTTAAGATAGTGAATGTAGAACCAGAGCCAGCCATTATGAGATCATGAGAATGTCTCATCCTTGGTTTTTATTCATATGGTTACCAAACATTAAAAAGTAGCTTAGGCCGGGCGTGGTGGCTCACGCCTATAATCCCAGCACTTTGGGAGGGCGAGGCAGATGGATCACCCGAGGTCGGGAGTTCAAGACCAGCCTGACCAACATGGAGAAACCTCGTCTCTACTAAAAATACAAAATTAACTGGAGTGTTGGCACATGCCTGTAATCCCAGCTACTTGGGAGGCTGAGGCAGGAGAATCACTTGAACCTGGGAGGCAGAGGTTGCGGTGAGTCGAGATTGTGCCGTTGCACTCCAACCTTGGCAAAAAGAGCGAAACTCTGTCTCAAAAATAATAATAATAATGAAATTAAAGAGAAATAAATAGCTTAAGGACTAAATGCCATTGCTATTTTCCACCAAGTTTAATAGGTTCCTTTATATCATTGTAGAAAGAATCAAATGCTATATGCAAGGGCCTGCTTCAAGAGACTGTGAATTTCAGTTACTTACCATTGTAAATGCAATTATTAAAGCCATCATCTCACCTTAAAATTTGCTCAATTATCTTAACTAGATTGTTTTTTAAATAAAAAAATTAATTTTGTTAACTATTGATGAACACAGTCTTCTGAGGAAAGTGGAAATAATCCTTGTCATCCTCATTCCAAAAACTTTCTTCATATGGAATTCAGTTACATAAGATTAAAAACTAGCTGGGAAATTATATAACAAGAAAAAAAATGTTTTCTTTTTCTATTTTGATAACTGATGTCTTCTTTGCACAACCCTAGAAATTCTGCTGGAGTACATGTCTTAATTTGACACCTGTCAGAGACAGCCAGCCCCACCAATTAACAGCAAATCTCTTTTGCTGCTAAATCCTGGCAGCCAACCTGTATTTCTGTAGAAAAGAGCCTCTAGAAATCTCATGAACTGCTTTTTCCTCAAAAGGCATGAGAAATGAACCTCTATATTAACAGAAAGATAATATTAAACAGCTGCTCAGAATCTCTTTCCAAAAGCACTTGATTTCTATAATAAACAGAATTAAATTGTGTCCATTTCTGGTCCTAAACAACAGGACTGGGCTTAAAAATGTAGCCCAGGCACATAAAATGCCACTGTAAAATTCAGCTTCTATCATAAATAGGGTAGTCTAGGGAAATTCCAGATTGAAATCGTGAGCCAAAGCTTATTAACCAACCACTTTAAAATGACATAGACAAGTTTTGTTTTAATTATTATTTTTTTTAATTCCTGCAAACCAAATGTTTTAAAAACTCACTTTTCGTTTGAAAAAACAGTGAAGTTTTTCTTTTCGATTTTTTTTTTTTTTTGCCTTTCTAATTTGGATGAAGATAAAATTAAAATTGCCATTTTTGTTTAAATGCCAACCCCTGTCATTGTGCCCAAATGGCTTTACTCTGTGTACCAGCCCCATCAATTAAAATCCACAAGTAGAAGGGACCAGGAGATTTAGTGCTTTGCCTGCTGCGCGGCTGGTGAGCAGAGGAGAGAATTTCTTTCCTTTCATGCATAATCCCTGACGACTCCAGGACTGCACACAAACTCTGGTGAGGATAGTTGGATTATTTCCAGACTCCTTACACCTCCCCAAAGCCCTTAGAAGCTCGGTTGTTTTGTTCTGTGTGCCCTGAAGACATCAGAGCAGGGCTCTTGGATCTATACCACATAGGACGCAATTCCTTTGGTCCATTTGTTTTAAGTACTCCCTCTTCTAATGCTTGAATGAAAAATAAAAGCACTAAAAACCAGAGGAAATCAGGGCAGAAAGCCCAGAAGAAATATCTGAACGGCAAGAGACCTGAAGGGCAGACATTTTGGGAAGCTTCTCCTTTTTTCCTTTAATTGTGACTAGATTCTACCCTAAACAGCAAGAGAAATAACAATAGTAACTTGAGCTTATAAACCTCTCTAAATGTTATGCCTCTCAGATTCCTAATTCAGGTATAAGGGCCAGATAGAAGCTAAGGAAAAATACCCTGAATGAGGCCCTGGCCATTCAGAGACAAGCACTGCACTGGAAAATAGCCAGTTTACTAACTTGAGTAAGCTGACCAAGTGACAAGATTGGCTTTGTCATGATCTACTGGCTTAAATAGTTAAAAACTGTTTTAGACAATCCTAACTTCACTGAAAATGTGTACGATTCATTCAGTAAGTAATTTGGGCTTGATCAGCAATGACAACAGACATTAACAATGAAAACAAATCATAGCAAATGTTTACAAGAGTATTTTTTAAAATATAAATTTACTTCCATAAAATGTATATGTATTATAGAAACAAACAAACTCACACAATTGGCCTGGTGTTGTGGCTGACGCCTGTAATCCCAGCACTTTGGGAGGCCGAGGCAGGTGGATCACCTGAAGTCAGGAGTTCGAGATCAGCCTGACCAAGATGGAGGAAACCTGTCTCTACTAAAAATACAAAAAATTAGCCAAGCGTGGCGGCGGGTGCCTGTAATCCCAGCTACTTAGGTGGCTGAGGCAAGAGAATCTCTTGAACCTGGGAGGCAGAGGTTGCACTGAGCCGAGATTGCGCCATTGCACTCCAGCCTGGGCAACAAGAGTGAAACTCTGCCTCAAAAAAAAAAAAAAAAAAAGAGAAAGAAAGAAAAGAAAAGAAATAACAGAAACATTAATAAGTGTTTGGACTTTCCAGATTACTGAACAAAGAATACAAATTTCAGCCTCAAACTATTAACAATTATTTTATTTTATATAATTTTTTTATGGACCATGAGTCTTGCTATACTGTCCAGACTGGTCTTGGACACCTGGCCTCATGCGATCCTCCCACCTCAGCCTCACAAAGTGCTGGGATTACAGGTATGAGCTACCATGCCTGACCTATTTTAAACAGTAAGAAATAATGTTCTGAAAGTCATATGTATGATATATACTCCTTTATATAAGTTAGTAAAATTGAAGATTTTTTCTTGATAATGAAATTTTTAGTAGAAATACCTTGAAATTTTCTTTTGAAAAGAGAAAAATACTGTGAGACTATTTCAAAAGTTTTCCTTGGGTGACATTGAGAATCCCAAAATCTATTTTTTTTTTCCATTTTTGGATGCTTGGAAAATATTTCACCAAATAAGTATAAAATGAAAGTGTGAAAACTTACAGATTATAAGCTCTCTAAACAAGGAAATATTAAAACACACACACGAAAACCCTTAACTGTCTGCACTGAGTTACTTTCTTGAAGGAAGTTCTGAAAGTCCAACGGAGAGATTTATTTATTTACCCCTGAGTTACTTATTTACAGTACATTACATGACTGAGCTTTCATTCTCGTGGAGAAACTTAAAGGATCGCATATTTTGAAGTCAGACAAGGTTTCATGACACAGACCCTCAAAGCATAACCAAATGTTAAGCTAGTCCCAGCAAATGAGGCACGAATGTTGCTGAGTGAATAAAAATGATCAATGACAGTAAAATTAGAGAGAAAAACTGTTTTAAAAAAACACAATTTTGATGTCATTATAAAAATATACTTGCTTAGAAATGAGGGATCCTCATTTTAATTTACTGTCTAATAATAATGAAAGAGCTTAAGGAGATTTCCTGGTTCTTTCTGGCCACTAATATTTTCTCTGAATTCCTTATTCAGTGGCTAGTAGCCAGAAAAGGTGAAAAAATAAAATGAAAATGAGTCATTGATTTTCTAGTCAACATGTTCCAAGTTGGCAAATTGTTTCCAGATCAGGCTTCTAGTTGTGTTTTAGAATGTTTTTTGGGCTAAAGCCTATTAAAAAATGCAGTGTCAACTATTGCCTTTATTTTCACTTTTTTATTTATTTTTCCTCCTGGAGAACATTTTTTAAATCAATTACTTATGAACAGTAATAACAAGTAAAATTTTATTTGCAAATATATTAGTAACATATTATAGATATATGAAGTAGAATATTACTTACAAACAGTAAATAACACCCATTTTAAGCATATAGCTCTGAGTTTGGCAAATGGATACTGAAATGTAACCACCACCACAATCAAGATATAAAACATTTTCATCACCCTGAAGTAATCCTTTGTTCACCTTCCTATTTGATTCATCCCACAACTCCCGGTCATCTTTTTCTCCTCTAAATATAAAATCCAAAGCCAACATTTATACTGAATCTTTTTTTAACTTGACAAAAGCTAACATTTGTGTTCTAAAGTTCTAGATTGAATTTTCTTCATCTCGACTTCTCTACTATCTTCTTGAATTTGTCTTTTCATAACAGTTGACCACGGTCTTCACAAAGTTAAACTCATTCCACATTTGGCCAAACTTCCTGATATGTGTCTGACAGTACAATATTGTGAAATCTCAACTGCATGTCTCTTTAGAAAAAAAAAAATCACTTAAATATTGATATTCATGTACCTCAATACCATTAAGAATTTACTTTGTGATGGTCTCAGAATATGTTGTTAAATAATTTAGATAAACTCTCTGGCTTCATGTGGATTAAAAGCTAAGTCGAATAAATTTACTGTAAACCAGACCAAATATCTCTAATTTTATTAAACCTAATGTATTATATACAATTTTAACACCACAAAAATAACAAAACTGCTTCAGCTAAACAGAAACTCTATGTATTTTACATGTATACAATTAAATGTATATGAACAATAACATAATTTTATATTTAATGAATTTTTTCCATTTTTTGATTTATTGACTTCATTAATTGGATGGTTTGAAGAATTACATTATCTACATACATATATAAGATAACAGTTTTGAAAACTGGTACCAAGAATCTTTTCTTCCATTAAAAATGATTAACACAATACATTATATGACAGCAAAACTCTTCTGCTAACATCAATTCATATTCCTTTCAGTGTCTGTCACCTTACTCATCAATCTGACAGCTAAAATGATTCTTACACTCTTCTATTATTTCTCATAATTCTGTGACACCTTAAACAAACCTTTTGAAGTCTAAATTTTTATACAAATGTATTTCTCCCCTGAGTTAAAATCATCTCTACAAAATATAGAAATGGCTTAACTGAATGTGTGTGCAAGCTAGAGAGCAAAACAGCACAGTCTCTATTATATGTTACTCGATGAAATAGAAATGAATGATGAACTGAATGAAAAAATATACAAGCAAAAATGGCATGCAGCCAGAGAGCTGGTAAATGGAAGGTTGCAATTAAGCAGGCACCTAGTGGAATAGAGGAAATTAGACTGCTGCTGCTGTGTTTCTGCTGCCAGCACAGAGTGCTTTTTAACTCAAAATAGTCAACAGCCTACCAAGAGGACTGTAATTATATATTTTTAATTTTATTTCACAGGGTATGATTGCAGACAAGATAGAAACAACAAAAATTGAGAAAACTGCCACTATTAATGATACTAAGTTTTGTTAAGTATATATCTATGTGAGAAAAGTTATCAAAGTTTAACTTAAAAGTTGGATTGTGTATTTATTTTAATTCCAGTCATGTGGCATTCAGTCAAGTCTCCAAGATAGAAATCAAAAGGTAAATATGTGAAGGATTTCATTGCCAGTATCCTGCACAAGAACATCTGGCATCGTAATCCTAAAATAACATATATGAAGAGCAAATGCCTTGAGCTGAATAAATAAATTCAAAGCATCTCAGGCTAGAGCATCTACATTTTGAATTAACTCTGTTTCTTAGCAACTTTGATTGAGGGCCAGCTTTCCGGAAAATATACAATTCAAGGAAATTTTCAGAGGACTTATCTATTAGCTGCCTCTTCCTTTTATACACTGTCCTCTTACCAACCTTTCCAACTGCCAATGTGTCTACAACCCCCATTCAGTTACCATGAGCTTTCCCGATTCTAGTTCCCCACGGTATTCCCCACAATGGCTCCCAGTTTGTTAGTCTTTGTGCCAGAAGCAAATCTGACAACTTAAATCTCAATCACTAAATGAATAATGTCTTTATGTGCTACTGGTTCTAAAGAACATCCACTTCTATCAGGTAATATTACAACTGCAATCTAGGTGGTAAAGGAAAATAGTGACAAAACTTCAGGAAGTTGGAGGAAAAAAGTTCCAGAAATTAATGCCTCATCTGATGTGATAGCTAGATACCAAATGTCAGATCATGACGACATGGCTGATCATCCCTTTCTCTTTCATTTCTACCCTCAGATTGTGTTATAGGTGTCTGCTTCCTTTTCCACTGCTGCTACCAATTATAACACTAACTGCTCTAGATCGGTCATTCTGACACAATTCTCTATTTGTTTTTTTTTAATTGTTGTGGGTACATAATTGTTGTATATATGTATGGGGTACATGAGATGTTTGGATACAGGTATGATATTGTTAATAATCACATCATGGAAAATGGGGTATCCATCCCCTCAACAATTTATTGTTTGTGTTATCAACCGTCAAATTATACTCCTTTCGTTATTTTTAAGTGTACAGTCAAATTATCATTGACTATGGTCACCTCATTGTGCTGTCGAATACTAGGCCTTATTCATTCATTCTAACTATTTTTTGGTACCCGTTAATCATCCCTACTTCCCCCAAGAACCCCCACTATTCTTCCCTGCTCTGGTAATCATCCTTCTGTTCTCTATCTCAATGGGTTTAATGTTTTGATTTTTCAATCCCACAAATAAGTGAAAACATGCAATGTTTGTCTTTCTGTGCCTGGCTTATTTCACTGAATATAATAATCTCCAGTTCCATCCATGCTGTTGCAGATGATTGAATCTCATTCTTTTTGATGGCTGAAAAGTACTCCATTGTGTATAAGTACTCTATTTTCTTTATTCCTTCATCTGCTGATGGACACTTAGGTTGTTTCCATATCTTGGCTATTGTAAACAGAGCTGCAGCCAATATAAGAGTGCAGATAACTCTTGAATATACTGATTTCCTTTTGAGGGTTATATATCTAGGAGTGAAATTGCTGAATTATATGGTAGGTGTATTTCTGACAACATACCCTTTAAAAATAGGTTGGGTAAGTCAGTTGACTGCCATCAAATGGCCCTCTGCCTACTGAGACTGTCATGAGAAACTGCATGAAGTACAGCTACTGGGTAAATAGGCTCTCAACAAATATTTCACAACTAGAAGAGTGAAGAGGCTTGCAAATCAATATAATTGAGATATGAAACTATCCTACATATGGAAAGATTGTGAAGAATCACTTTCGGAGTTACTGGGAAGTGTTTAGAATTATGACTTGGTTGCTGAAAACTGGACATAATTAAGTGTGGGCTATTGAATAACTATTGTCCAAAAAATAAAGAAAAAAAACTGGCTTTAGGCAGTAAAAGCACTTTTATTATAATTCATTCACCCAATTTGCTATGGAGCAATTAAAATTATATAATTTTAGATATGGAAGACACTTTAGGGATGAGGTAGCTAAATACTTTCATTTAAAACATGATGAAACAGAGTCCTTAAGGAATAAAGCAATTTACACAGTCTAAAACAAGTTAAAACCAGAAGATTCAATCTCATGTCTTCCAATTTTCAATGCAGTATCTTTCCTTGACAGCAATGAAAACTGAAGATTTTTTTCATGCTGATCAATTCAGGGAAATTAAAATGATTATTGGCGACACGTTTTTCTTCATTCAAAAGTAAAATAATTGTATTAAGACTATAAAGGGAAAGAGTATATTCTGTATATTAGATTGCTAACACAGGGTATTTCTGAGGAGTTAGGTGACTGGGAAATTTCACTTTCTATTTGGCATACGTAGTCAACGTATTCCAAAGTCATGCAGCCTTCCCAAGTGAGCCTTTAGGAATATCCTAATGAAGTCAATTCAAGCCTCCATCCCATGAAACTGGAACAGGTTTATTCGTATTTCTGAGACTTCCTGAGATGACAAACAATAGGGGCATGCAGAAGGGATACTTATACTTGCCAAGATATTTTACTCTGAATCCCTGCTACTGGTTCATTTTTTGATTACGCAGTTAAACCCCAATGCTTCCACAGGCTGCTCTAGTTTTCCGTGGGTCATTTTATTCCAAAACCTTTTTTTAGTTTTTACTATATGCCTATCAGTGGTCTAAGACCTTTATACACATTAACTGATTTAATCTTGACCATAACTCTATGGATTCAGTACATTTTGCTCCCATTTTGGAGCTTAGGTAAATGAAGCACTGAGAGGCTGGTAGTCATGTGTTAGAGTCAGGATTTGAACTTACATAAGCTTGGCTGCCAAACCTGTGTTCTTAAATGTCTGCATTTTAAAATACAATGAACATAACATTATTGTATGGATCTTTTAATAAATCCATGGTATACTAGAGGATAATTGCAGCAGAACAAAAATATAAAGATTAAAAGCTAAATGGTGGCCGCTATTGTTACTAAATTTCTAGCTATCTGTGACACAAATAATTTCTTACTTTCCTTTTTTTGTTTCCCAGTTTATCACATCATTGCTCCCCTTTTAGGGAATCTCTTACCCATTTCCCTTCTTCCTTTGAATCTTTAAGGCAATCCAACGTCTTACCTCCTGAGTGTTCAATAGATAAATGAAAACTCAAATTTTCTGTTATTATTTTAAATAAAGAATACCTAGTTTTATTTGTCCCCTCTCTATAGTGGCCCGAGCTTTGACCTTCACTACCAAAAGACCTACTGATGGGAGCTCATTCTTAAACAATTCATTTATCCTGATCAATTCCAATTTTTCTTCCAAAATGAAGATGCAAATGTAGTTAGATTTTTTTTTTTTTTTTGGAGCTTTTATTTTAGGTTCAGGTATACAGGCACAGGTTTGTTAGATAGGTAAATTGTGTGCCACAGGAGTTGGATATACAAACCATTTTGTCACCTAGGTGATAAGTGTAGTAACTGATGGGTAGTTTTTTCATCCTCACCCTCCTCCCACCTTCAACCTTCAAGTAGGCCCTGGTATCTATCGTTCCCTCTTTGTGTCCATTTGTACTCAATATTTAGCTTCCATGTACAAGTGACAACATGAGGTGTTTTGTTTTCTGCTCTTGTGTTAGTTTGCTTAAGATGATGGCCTCCAGTTCCATATGTTGCTGTAAAGGATATGATGATCTTCTTTTTTATCACTGCGTAGTATTCCATGGTGTATATATTATTATTATTTTGTAATCCAGTCTGCCATTTATTATCATTTAGTTTGATTCCATGTGTTTGCTATTGTGAATAGTACTGCAGTGAATACGTGTGAATGTCTTAATGGTAGAATAATTTATATTCCTTTGGGTATATAACCAATAATGGATTGCTAGTTTGAATGGTGATTATATTCTAAGTTCTTTGAGAAGTCACCAAAATGTTTCTCACAGTGGTTGAACTACGTTACATCCCATCAATAGTGTATAAGTGCTCCCTTTTCTCTGCAACCTCACCAGCATCTGTTATTTTTTGACTTTTTAATAATAGCCATTCTGACTGGTTTCAGATAGTATGTCTTGTGGCTTTGATTTGTATTTCTCTGATGATTAGTGATGCTGAACATTCTTTCATATGCTTGTTGGCCACGTGTATGTCTTCTTTTGAAAAGTGTCTGCTCATGTTCTTTGCCCACTTTTTAATGGGGTTGTTTGGTTTTTGCTTGTAAATTTGTTTAAGTTTCTTATAGATGCTGAATATTAGACCTTTGTCAGATGCATAGTTTGCAAATATTTTCTCCCTTTATGTAGGTTGTCTGTTTATTGTGTTGATAGGTTCTTTTGCCATGCAGAAGCTCTTCAGTTTAATTAAAGTTAGTTAATTAATTAGTTACTTAGTTCCCACTTGTAATCTTTTTTTTTTTTTTTTTTTTTTTTGTTATGTTGCAATTGCCTTTGGCGTCTTTATCATGAAATCTTTGCCAGAGCCTGTGTCCAAAATGGTATTTCCCAGGTTTTCTTCTAGGGTTTTTGCAGTTTTAGATTTTATATTTAAGTCTTTACTCCATCTTGAGTTGATTTTTGTATATGTTGAAAGGAAGAAGTACAGTTCCAATCTTCTGCATATGGCTAGCCTTAATAATGGTTGAAATGCTATTCAACTATTTTTTTTTTTTTTTTGAGACAGAGTCTCACTCTGTTGCCCAGGCTGGAGTGCAGTGGTGCAATCCCGTCTCACTGCAAGCTCCGCCTCCCAGGTTCTCACCATTCTCCTGCCTCAACTTCCCCAGCAGCTGGGACTACAAGTGCATGCTGCCACGCCTGGCTAATTTTTTGTTTTTTTTAGTAGAGAGGAGATTTCACAGTGTTAGTCAGGATGGTTTTGATCTCCTGACCTTGTGATCCACATGCCTTGGCCTCCTAAAGTGCTGAGATTACAGGCATGACCACCGTGCCCAGCTGCTATTCAACCATTTATTGGATAGCACCATTTATTGAATAGGGAGTCCTCTCCCCATTGCTTGTTTTTGTCAACTTTATCAAAGATTAGACAGTTGTAGGTATATGGCTTTATTTTTGGGCTCTCTATTCTGTCGCATTTGTCTGTGTGTCTGTTTTTGTACCAGTACCATGCTGTTTAGGTTACTGTAACCTTTTAGTATAGTTTGAAGTGGGGTAAGGTGATGCCTCTAGCTTTGTTCTTTTTGCTTACGATTTATTTGGCTATTTGGGACCTTTTTTGGCTTCATGTGAATTTTAAAATAGTTTTTTCTATTTCTGTGAAAAATGGCATGGGTAGTTCGATAGGAACTGCAATGAATCTGTAGATAACTTTGGGCAGCATAGCCATTTTAACAGTATTGATTCTTGCAATCCATGACCATAGTGTGTTTTCATTTGTTTGTGTTGTTTCTGATTTCTCTGAGCAGTCTTTTGTAATTCTATGACAAAATCATAACCAACATTGTACTGAATGGGCAAAAGCTGGATTTCCACTGAGAATCTGAACAAGACAAGGATGTTCACTCTCACCACTCCTATGCAGTGTAATACTGGAAGTCTTCGCCAGAGTAATTAGGTAAGATAAAGAAATAAAAGGCATTCCAATAGGAAGAGAGGAAGTCACACTACCCCCGTTTGAAGACAATATTGTTTTGTACCCAGAAAATCCCATAGTCTTTGCCCAAAAGCTCCTAGACATGATAAACAACTTCAGCAAAGTTTCAGGATACAAAGTCAATGTACAAAAATCTGTAGCACTTCTATATACAATGTCCAACCTGAGAGCCAAATGAAGAATGCAGTCCCATTCACAACAGCCACAAAAAATAAAAAATAAAATAAAATACCTAGGAATACAGCTAATCAGGAAGGTAAAATATCTCTATAGTTAGATATTGTTTGAATTTTTTTCTTACCATTGCATTTATTTTACAAAAAGAACATCTTATTTTTTGAAATTAGAAGTTACTCTAAAAGTATAGTTTGTTTTATACTTAATTTTTAAAGTATCAATATAAAAACTGACTATTTTCTAGACATTAAATGTAATACAGCAACGTGTTTGAGAACTCAAATAGTAGAGGTTCCTTTCTACTTTTTCTTGCTGACTATAAATGAAGGACTCCACTATAAATCTAGATGGCCTCATGTCTGTTAAGCTATGGAAAATTGCTCTGTAATGAGGAATCAAAAAGGAAAAAACACCATCTATGCAAATTACTTTAATGTAATAATTATAAATTATTATTTATCACCTATTATGTAATCATTATTTGGACTATTAAAAATTAACCATCTATGATAATTTGAGATGTTTTTCACTTTTTGAATTACTAACTCGGAATTGGATGAAAATTACAGACCCTTTAGGGAGAAAAATGCACATATATACATACAAAAAGAATTTTTTATAAAATAACAGAAAGTTGACCCAACAGGAAGAGATCCAATGGGGTACCTTTGATCCCTAAGTTGAAATAATAAAATGTTATATTCGAAATGCATATTTTGGGAAGATGCTGTGGCGATTCCTCAAGGATTTAGAACCAGAAATACCATTTGACCCAGCAATCCCATTACTGGGTATATACTCAAAGGATTATAAATCATTCTACTATAAAGACATATGCACATATATGTTTATTGTAGCACTGTTCACAATAGCAAAGACTTGGAACCAACCCAAATGCCCATCAATGATAGACTGGATAAAGAAAATGTGGCACATATACAACATGGAATACTGTGCAGCCATAAAAAAGGATGAGTTCATGTCCTTTGCAGGGACATTGATGAAGCTGGAAACTGTCATTCTCAGTAAACTAACACAAGAACAGAAAACCAACCACTGCATGTTCTCACTCATAAGTGGGAGCTGAACAATGAGAACACATAGACACAGGGAGGGGAATATCACATACCAGGGCCTGTTGTGGGGTTGGGGGTTAGGGAAGGGATAGCATGAGGAGAAATACCTAATGCAGATGACAGATTGATGGGTGCAGCAAACCACCATGGCACATATATACCTATGTAACAAACCTGCAGGTTCTGCGCATGTATCACAGAACTTAAAGTACAATTTTAAAAATGCATATTTTGTACAGATATTAATCCTGTTTTTACTAATGTTAAATGGTAAACTTAGGCACATTTAAAGTTTAAATAGTTTATTTGAGTAAACAGTGATTTATGACCCCAGCAGCATCAGACCACAAGTGGTTGGGCTATACCCAGGGGGAGCCTTTTGTAAGGTGCTTCCCACAGAAACAAGGCAAAGAAAATACTTTCGATTGGTTCAAATAGAAATTCCCTAGTTAGAGACTAGTTTGACAGTTTCTCATTGTTTAAACTTAAATTTCCTTTTACTTTTTGCCTTGACTTGGACTTCTCTTTGCTTAAATAGGAACCCAAGGCACTAGAACGGTCTCAGGGTAATGGCTTCCCAATTATGTTTTCTTAACACTAAGGAATTTTGTTTTTAATTTGGAATATACAGTTGATCTTTGAACAACACAAATTTGAACTGTGCAAGTCCACTTATACGTGAATAGTTTTCAGGCAAACCCAGTATTCACAGGATACAAACCTGCATATAGAGAGGACCAACTTTTCATACCTGCGGGTTTCACAGGGCCAACTACAGATGATTGTGTGTGGATTTGGGTATATGCAGAGTCCTGGAACCAGTTTGCGCTTACCAAAGGATGTGTGTGTTACCATATTTAATTATATGTTGGTCATCGCCATTTGTAAGATGCCCCATTATTTTATGTTTAAAGATAAAAATCATTACATTTTAATTGTAGGGTGTCATTAATGGTAAAATGTCTCCAGGTTTCAGAGATGTTAAAAATGTAAAAAGTGCATCTTAGAATCAATAAATTATGGTATTTCTTTTTACTTTAGACATGAGAAATTGCTTTTACTTCAGACAAATGAATATATAAAATACATTAGGTCTTATAACATCTGCCATTTCTATTATTTTCCAAGAACTGAATTCACCTTCCTTAGGAAACTCATACATTTGTATCTAATTTTATTGTAGATCTATTATTTCTAAAAGAGAATCTTAACATCGCTGACCTTATCCTATAAACTTTTGACCTCCTTCTTGCTTAAAATGATATCTCAAGACCTGAGCCTACCCACTCTAGCAAGTACTATAAATAGAGCAGAATCCAAGCAGCCTGCAATTTCTAGAATCAATCATAATCATTCTCTGATTTCTTAGATATCTAATCTTACCTTCTGATATATTTCAATCAGGTCTTCAGAGTCTAGAACTGAGGCGTCTGGCAGACCATTCATACTTGTGTGGTTTTTTTTGTTTTGTTTTGTTTGGTTCTGCCTCCCTTAATCAATGTTATGTTGATGTAAAGGTCTCCTGTATCTTTGATCCGAACATTTGCTTCAAACCTGTCCTAAGACTATCCTTCTTATCCACCTTTGCCAGAGGTACCAACAATGCCAACAAATAACTGTTAGACTGGCAAGATTTTCCATCTGGGACATAGTTTTTGGATCTGATAGCTCTTCCTCCTCATTTCCTCATAAGATGAATTTTATATCATTATCTTTATTGACAGAAACCAAATGTCAAAAGTCAGTGAGCCAAGAGAGAGCTAAGAAAGATTAGAAACCTTAAGGTATTGAAGACACAAAGCCATATCAACTTTCTGCTAGTTCTGCTAGAAAGAAACCATAGGTGGAAATGCTGATGGGAGTTAGGCTTATTCGTGTTTCAAAATTTTTAATTTACCAAGTGTCCTGGGAAGTCATTTGACTGATGAGGCCTATTCAACTCATCAGATGTGTGAACAAAATAAAACATTTATTTTAATCTTTGAATAAACATTTATATCTTTGGACAAAGATGGAGAATGATTAATTAGTTAGATCATTACCTTTGAATGTGTTTAGAAACTGAAAATATATTAAAGGATGTGGACACTAGATTTTCTGAAGGACTATTTGAATAATGGCTGAAAGATTTTGATGTATCCAAGTAAAACTAAAACCCACAAATTATAGTCAAATTCATAGATGCAAAAAGGTTTTCAAAGTATTAACATTTAACATGGACAACCAAATAAAAGCAAATATATATAACTTCCTAACATCACATTTATCTAATAATGGAAATACGTTAAGAATTATCAGGGTTCAGTGGTTTCAGTGCCAATACAGTACAGAATTTTTGTATATGCTATATCACTAACTTACATAATCCCAGCTTTTACATGCATGTGTATGTTTTACAGTTTGAAAAGCAGTAGTATTTGTCAAGTATATATATTTGTTATCACACACACACACACATACAGCTTATCCTCATTGCTCACAGATTTTATATTTGTGAATACACAAATATAAATTTGGGGCAAATTTATTTTTAGCCCCAAATCAATACTCATGTCACTTCTGCCGCCATTCAGACATGCTCATCTACAGGGAAGCAAAAAATCGGGCCTACCCAATGCTCACATTCCCAGCAGATTTTGAACAAGTTCATACTCTGCCTTCTTGTTTCAGTTCTCACACTGTAAACCCGTGTACTTTTTGACGTCTGTCTAGTGTTACATTATTTGCATTTTTGTGCTGTTCATTGGTAATTTTGCTGTTTAAAATGGACCCCAACAGAGTGCCCAAGTGCTATCTAGCATTTCTAAGTGCCAGAAGGCTATGATGTGACTTACAGAGAAAAGGCATGTTAGATAAGCTTTGCTCAGGCATGAGTTATAATGCTGTTGGCCAAGAGTTCAATGTTATTGAATCAACAATATATATTAAATAAGGTATCTTTAAAGAGAAACACACACAAAGCAAGGTTGTGTGTTGATTGGTTGATGAAACTATTGTGACCAGAGGCTCACAGGAAGCTATACCTTTATTTTCTTTAAAGGCAATTGCTTAGCACTCCGTAATTCAGTGTTTTCAGTGACTTTATAGACTATAACTACTGTAATTAACAAGAATCAACTGTCTATATAACATGGGATGCCACATTTAGATGACAACTGTTTTTGCTTAGTTTCCTTTTGTCCAAAACCTCTTTCTATTTGGTGGTGGAAATTCCCCTATTGTTCAAGTCTTGATTGGAGTACAAGTTGGCAAGCTGAAGGGAATCAGATACTGTCTCTCCGCACTCCTGGAAGTAAGGATGCAGGCACTTGACCTAGATTCAGCTGATTAAATGCTGCTACCTAGGACACTGAATGTTGAGCTTGGGGTGTAAAGACAAAGGCTCACTTCCTAAAAAAGATACATTTATTCCCATTGGCAGCTTGCAGCAGCAGCAGTGTTTGGCCATGGAGATCACACTAGACAACTTTACAATGTGACCAGAGCTGAGAATGTTGATGCTGATGCTTTCTTGTTTCCTTTCCATTTTCTGAACCTGATTCTCTCTAGTCTTCCCATCAAATCTGTGAGTGACAGCCCCATACACTTTCAATAAATTATTTTTCTTATAACTTAGCCAGATCTTGTGTTCGTGCCTTGCAACCCAGAATCCAGATGGATACAAGCATCATATGCCAAGTGTTATGCCAAACGCTGTCAAATTATATTAAAAATCTATATTTTATGATTCTGGGAGTATTACAAAAAATATAAAACCTATGTGCAGTAAACATATTTCCCTTAAAGGACTGTCATCTTTTGTCAGCTCTTTACCTAATATTTTATCTAAATTATAGAGGGGAAAGCCAGAAGTTTTTAAAGATTTTTAAGATATTTTAAAGATTAATATTTATTTGATAGAACTATTAAAATATACATTAAAGACTTCGAGTTACATAAAATTAGGATCTGGACTTAATCAATTATTTTACTTATAAATTGGTCTTAATTTTTACTCCTTAGAAAGAGCTTTCACGAAATTTTACTTTTCTACAATCATTCTGAACTTTAGGGTTGACATTTTCTCTGCAGAAATACTTTGAAATTATTATCTATAATTGAATTGCCTTTCAACTCCATCAAAACATGTAAATATATATTTAAATAAGAATTAAAAGTTAATGAAGCCAAGCAGCTATTCTATAGATGTTTCTTACAAATATAAGTTTAAGAAATCTGATAAAATATGAACGTTGATTAGCCACATATAATTCAGTATTTATAGAGTAATTTTCCCGGCATATAGGAATAAATGCTTTGCTTACAATTTATTTCCTATTGGCTGCCTATAAAGTAGATAAAGCCAACAAAGATATTCAGGCTTCTAGTTAATCCTTCCACCTCCTGTACAAACTATTCAGTCCTATGGTGCTTTGGTTTTGTTTTATTTCATTTTCACATTCAATTTCAGAAGTGTTGAATAATAAAACTGTTTTCGCAGATTATATTACTCAAAAATGTTTAGATATACTTGCAATTTCTTTCACTTCCTAAAAAAGATGATTCCCAGTCCCACATGTTGAAGTGTTAAAGGCCCCAGGGGGAAGAAATAAGAGTTTTGTTACTCTCAGATTAAGCCCATCCCTGAAAGCAGTCAGAAACATTCCTCACATGCTGGAAATGCAACTGTTGAATTCAAGAAAGTACAGCCATCGGCTCCACCTGAGAAGCACAGACACAGGCCAAAAAGAACCTCTCGGGGTGCTTAATGTCTTGGCAGCTTCTGAATGCCCATCCCTGGGTATTCCTAAACCAGACAGGCAAACTAGGCCATCACAGAAATATGTAAACATGTTATCTGTTCAAATAAAATCTGTTAAAGTTAAAAAGGAAATATACAGCCATTACACAGTGACCAGTGAAATTAGCATTGCTCGGCACCGTGGCTCATACCTGTAATCCCAGCACTGTGGGAGGCGGAAGTGGTCGGATCACTTGAGGTCTGGAGTTCTAAATTACCCTGGCCAACATGGTGAAACCCCATCTCTACTGAAAAAACACAAAAACTTAGCTGGGCATGGTGGCAGCACCTGTAATCCTAGCTACTTGGGAGGCTGAGGCAGGAGAATCTCTTGAATCCGGGAGGCAGAGGTTGCAGTGAGCCAAAATTGCACAACTGCCCTCCAGTCTGGGCAACAGAATGAAACTCAGTCTAAAAAATAATAATAATAATAATGGCAAGACAGAAAAGCCAGAGGGCCAAAAAGATACTCTGCATCCTATCATCTACACTCTCCAAAAAATTACCCCCTTTCTTTGGGGATTTTTTTTAGAAACATATTCCTAGAAATATGTCTGAATTCCAATACTTAGTTTTTTATATCAGGATTTTGGAACTATTTTTCCAATTTTTTTCAACCTTCCCTTAAGATTATGAGCAATTTTATAGGGAAGATAGATAATAGTATATATTCCCTGTATAGTGTCACCTGCTACTTTATCTACTTTCCTACAGTAACTACCAGTTAATTCAAGTTCTTGATTCTCTACTCACTAACGTGGCCAATTTTCTGCATAACATATGCAGAAAAGTAGCAAGGAATGCATTTAATTTGAAATAAAATTAAATTCTTGGATATTATGTGAATTTAGAGATCTCAAAACTACAATTTTTTGTTTCTATTGGATAGTTATGATCTCTAACATAAAATTGAATCTCAAAGGCACTGTGGCACTATCAACTTTCCTACATAGCTTGTAATGAGAAATTGACATTAGGTTGATGGGGATAATAATTCCATTTTTACAGCAATAAAAGGTACTCTTTTTCTAGAAAGAAAGCAATTTCTAAAAGCAAAGTAATCATGTAACTATTGATTTACCATCAAAAATGTATGTCTACCTGGTAGTGAAAATAAAATTTAGAGATTTAAAACAACACTGCACAAATTTATAATTATTTTCCTCCTTCAACTCAATAGCTTTTAACTGTGTCTTATCTCTATCCTGAGATTAATTGATATTTTTTACACTTGGAGAACGATTGACTTTTAAATTTTTTCCTGACACTATCTAATATTGCTTTGATCTCCTAAACTCTACTCTGAACCACTGCAAAGATACCTCTGTCCTCATAATTCCATTTACAACCTTCTTCATTACCTGTAATATTTCAATAAGAAATGTTGTCCATGGCCTTATGCTTCTCATCTGGACTTTAAAAATATTCCCAATAAGCAAGCTCTTTATTATTATAAATAAGAAATTTAAAAGATGAAGAATTAACTGCATTGCTACTCTTTTTCCTCTAGTTTCCTAAGACATCACAAGTTGCCTTCTGGACGAGAAACAGATGAATGGATTATTAAAGTCTCAAGACAGAAAGGAGTTTATTTTCTCCTCTCTAAGCTACTCACTCTCATCATCTTGTAATTAATGAATGAATTACATTGAACGACAACATGTAATGTTAAAAAGAAAACATATTTGTCATTGTTGTTGTTGTTTTAGAAATTGGCAAGCTAAAATTTACATGAAAAGCCAAAGAACTCAGAACTGAAAAACTAAGTTGGGGGATTTATAATACCTGATTTCAAAACTTACTAAAGGCCAAGAGTAATCAAAATAGTGAGTATTAAGCTCTGATTTTTTTTTTTTATCTTATCCCAATTCCTAAGGGGTCTGGGGAGTCATGCCCTACAAACCATAAATTCTCATCAGATGCATTTTATTTAACCCTATATATTGTGACTTACTTTCCAATCTGACTCTGGCATAACATTATGTGACAAAGAAGAAAGTCAAAATATTTTATCCCCAAACATGTTTCTTTGACATATTTTGAAATGGCCCTGCAAAGCTGTCCTTTGTGGGAGAGAATCTGCCTCTGTAAAGAATATCTATTAACATGGCTAGATCTTTTTCTTCCAGACTCTCCCAATCCTAAAGAGATGAACTAAGAGTCTAGCACCTTTAAAAATCTGAATAGGAAACATTCGTCATCTGCTATCTCTAAGGCAGCCACTATAAGACTTCAAAAGAACTTTGGTCTCCACAATATTTTATCTTAACCTGAACATTTTCTTTCCGTGGATGCCAGGTCTTTACACAAACTCAACCAATTGCCAATCAAAAAATGTTTAAATCTTTATATTTACCTATAGTCTGAAACCCACCTCCCCACCCCCTCAGGCCCCCCATACCTCACATACCCCCACTCCTGTTGCTTTGAGTTCTCCTGCCTTTCTTAACCAAACCAATGTATTTCTTAAATGTATTTGATTGATGTCTCATGCCTCCCTAAAATATATAAAACCAAGCTGTACCCCTACCAACTTGGGCACATGTTCTCAGGACCTCCTGAGGGCTGTGTCACAGACCATGGTCACTCATATTTGGCTCAGAATAAATCTCTTAAAATATTGTATAGAGTTTGACTCTTTTGTTAACAACAGCTTGGAATGGGCATAAAGACAGAAAAAAAAATCATAACAATGAGACAGAATAGAGTCCAGAAATACACTCAAACATGTAAGATCAATTGCTTTTCAACATAAATATTAAGACAATTCAGTGGGAAGTATAGGGGTTTTCCAAGTCAGATGATCCATTGATAAATCCTAAAGAACCAAGCAGTGTAACTCTGAACATTTCTAATTTCTCTTAATGCTTCAATTTTCCTATCTGAAAAATAGAAAAATACTAATACATATTTTACAAGGTTTTTTTAAAAGAGGCTAATAGTGACATATTTAATTGTTTAGCACACTGGTACATTTGCTATTCATTTAACACATTTATTGATACCTATTATTGATGCCTATGCTTTTCTCAGACCTGAAAATACATTCTTGTGACTAACC
Source organism: Macaca nemestrina (assembly GCF_043159975.1). NCBI lineage: Eukaryota > Metazoa > Chordata > Mammalia > Primates > Cercopithecidae > Macaca > Macaca nemestrina. Next base: position 125,168,316 of record NC_092127.1, on the reverse strand, counting down.
CCATAGATAATCCCTGTTAAACCGCAGATACACACTAGAACGAAAAACAAATTCTTAAAACTCCAAATAAATTCTGTGTTAAGAAACAGAAAGACACAATAATGAAAAGGTAGCTACTTAAGATAGAGGATTCAAGGAAATTCTGTCTAAAGAGGAAAATTTAAACCAGCATCTAAATCACAAAAGGATCAAGATAAGAGAAGATCAAAGAGAAATTCATTCCAGGTAGAAGGAACAAGACCAGAATTATCTTGGTGTGTTTTAGAAACATAAAGAAGCCTAAGTTGATGAAGCAGGGAGAACAAGTTGGAGAGTGATAAGAAATAAAAGTCACAGAATAGACAGGTCTCTGCAAACCATTATAAGGAATATAGGTTTTATCCTAAATGTAATTGGAACCATTGGAGGGTTTAGTAGAGAAATGACAAATTGGATGTATGTTTTACAAAGCTCACTGTGGCCTCATGGAACATTAATTGTGGTAGGTCAAGAATAGAGACTAGCTGCAGGCTACAAGGTTGTTCAAAAAAGAGGTGTGTTGGCCTTTACTTCCCGGTTGTAATGTAGATGGTGAACAACTGTGTCGGACATTCTTGTGGCTAACCCTACAGATAATTCCTGCTCCCTTTTCCCTTGCTATCTCCTCAAATAAAGGTTGGAAAAGCTAAACTTTTACTTTTTCTAAGTCCCTTAAAGCAAGGTATAGCTATTTGCCGCAGATATGGCCAAAGAGAAACAGAAGCCTGTTGGGGGTTTTTGGAGAAGCTTTTAGCTTCCTGATAAAGGGGATACTCCTTGTTAATGCAGATGTAAAGCCACAACTGCAGAAGCTCTTCTGCTCATGAGGAAATCTGATAAGCAAGAAAAATGTCTGAAATAGCCATTTTGTTGATGCAGGAAAATAAAGCGTATTGGAAAGTGAAGTAGAATTATTTATTTATTTTATTTATTTATTTATTTATTTTTTTGAGACGGAGTCTCGCTCTGTCGCCCAGGCTGGAGTACAGTGGCCGGATCTCAGCTCACTGCAAGCTCCGCCTCCCGGGTTCACGCCATTCTCCTGCCTCAGCCTCCGGAATAGCTGGGACTACAGGCGCCCGCCACCTCGCCCGGCTAGTTTTTTGTATTTTTTAGTAGAGACGGGGTTTCACCGTGTTAGCCAGGATGGTCTCGATCTCCTGACCTCGTGATCCACCCGTCTCGGCCTCCCAAAGTGCTGGGATTACAGGCTTGAGCCACCGTGCCCGGCTAGAATTATTTAAATAATTAAAAGAGGAAAGGGAAGCAGGTAGAGAATAAGAGATTGGATGAGATGCTGAAGTCATCCTGAAAAAGGGAGTGAAATGAATGGAGGTTTATAGATAACTGCTACAAAGAGATGCTGCAGGAGACAGAGCCTAATTATGACTTTAAAGAAGGTGAAAATTTTATATGTACAGGGAGGAGAAATATTTTGAAAACAAAAAAGTATAAAGCAAGAATAACATCTGTTCTCACCTCAGATATTGTTGTATATGGGGATGTTAGAGAGAAAGAGAGGGAAAGAGAAAAAAAAAAAGATTTCCCTCAAGAAAGTGGCTAGAAAGTAAGGTCAATGAGACATAGCCAGTTTGCACTGGCATAAGAGTGTGAAGGGCAGGTTTAGGGAAGAGGGTCAGAATATAGGGATTTTTGCTGTTGACAGACTATTTAAATCCAAGAGAAAAAGATTGATAAAGCAGAGATTAGCAAGAGAAAGAAACTGGGCAAGGTTAATGAGTGCGCAGAGAAGTAAGCAGAAGTAAATCAAGGAGATGATTGATAATCTAGAGTGCTTTGGTTCTAATGGTACCTGGAATGAACAGGGACAGATGCATTTATTTCTCATAATTAGGTGAAGTGAAAACTCTATCACATGGCACCATGAACAACTCTTCTTCCCTATGGTTATCAGTGATGCAGTAGCGTGGAAGGAGTCCAAGCTTCTCAATGGGCTTACATTATTTATTTATTTAATCAGTATCATCAAGTATTTATATTATGTGAAGCTCTTTTAGGTTGATAAAAGAGGATGGAGAAAAGCAAAGTCTCTTCCCTAAAAGAGCTCACAGGACAATGAGGAAGGACTGACAATAAAGACATAAAAAATATAGCTACTATATTAAGTGATGGTAACTTAATACAAATCAAGCAAGGTAAAGTAGATAGAGAATTTCAGGGAGTTGTGCTGCCTCCTCTCTGAGGTGGTGATGGTTGATAATTGGGTGAGGGGTAAGCTGTGCAAATGTCTTGGTAAAAAGCACAATGAAAACAGTAAGCACTAAAGCCCTGAGATGGGAACATGTTTTGCATGTTCAAGAAACTGAAGGGGAGTAATAGATCACAAAAATGCCAAGGAAGCCAGATCATTAGACTGGATAAGGACTTCAGATTTTTGCTTTGTGGAGATGGATCACCACTAGAAGGCTTTGTAGGAGAGTGACATAATCTGATGTGTTAAAAAGAACTCTCTGGTTGGATGAGACTAACCTCTAATAAGACAAGGGTGATAATTATGAGGCTACTGCAGCAATCCAAGTAAGAAATGCTGGTGTTTGGATGAGAATGGTTTCAATGAAAGTGGTAAGAATTAGTGAGATTCTATATTGTCTTTCAAAAATAGAGATGATAGAATTTGCTATTGATTTGGATGTAGGATGGGAAACCTTGACATAGTCAAGGTTTTTGGCTGAGCAGTGTGGATAACAGAATTGACTGTGAGGGAGGATTGAGGAGGGAGAGGGAAGTAAATATGAGAAGGGAAATCAGGAACTCAATTTTTGTTGTTATCTGTTTGAAAAATCTAAGTGGAGATGTTGCATGGAAATTTGACATACATGTCTGGGGTTTGTAGAAATGGTTCAGGCCACAGATACAAACTTAGAATCATCAGAAATATTGATGTCATTTGAAGCCATGTGTCCTGATGAGATCACTGGAGGTGGGCAACTAGATTGATAGGATTAAAGCCTTTAGATTAAGCCCTGAGCACTCCAACTTGGAAACATTAGAGAAAGCAGAACAAGCAGAACAGACGGAGAAGTAACAGTCCATGAGGTAGAGGAGAAACAAGAAATAATTCTGTCCTGGAAGTCAGGAGAAGAAAGTGTTTTAAAGAGAAGAGGTTGGTCGTCTATTTCAAATGTAGATGATGGATGAAGTCTGCATCTAACCACATGGAGGTCACTTGTGTTATCCTAAGCTTCCAGGAGCATAAAATGCTATGAAGCCATTTTCATTCTAGAGACTGTAGGGTGACTGCTGGGCAACGAGTTGTCTCATATGAAGTAGGAACCCAGGGACCTCCTCTTTTCCAAGTTCATTGCAGCAAGATACCCCATCCTATTCATAATGAAGGGATCATGACCAGTGAAATGATCGGTTTTATACTCTGTCCTTGAAATCTCACATTCAAACTTCAGACCACTAATTTTACCATTCAGAGTGAGTTCTGCCCCAGCCACACCCTCCCAGGGCTATGACAAATTCCAGCATCTGTGAAAAAATGATAGAGATTGGATTAAATGACATTAGAGGCATCTTAATTAAGAGGATACATTGCAGAGAGAGTGGAAGAGTAATGTGATTTCAGAGTTACTGGAGTAAATGAATCATAATCGTTCAAGGTACTTTTCATAATTTATACAGTCTTTTTATAATTCAAAAATTAGTTATCTCATTGCTATCAGTTGAAGAGGCTACCTCCCACAAGAGTTTTAATTTCCTGAGGGCAGGTTTCATTCATATGTATATCTTCAAATGTTGGCATAATGCTTGGCCAATAGGTTTTATTCTTAATAAATGTGTTTTATGAAGTTACCAAAACCCAGCCTCATCTAGTGTGTGAATAATTGCCCTATTCTAATGCTTTATGGTTCACTCATGGTTTTATAGGTCTGAGATCCAGACTATCTCCTAATATTGCTAGTTACAGAATCTTAACTTGCTTATATTGAACCATATCTCCATAATACACTTCCTGTTGTTACCAGATTCATTTCCTGTTACCCGTCATTTAGATCAATGTCCTTCAAACACTGTGTCTTTATAACAATACCATGAAGGAAACAGGGGAAGACATGTTGATCACCATTTGATGCTAGAACGTTTAGAAACATCATGCTCAGCATGGTATTGAAAAGCAAAGAACAGTAGATTATTTTATCTCTGTTTTTTAAGGTTGAGGCCATTTGCTTTCGATTCAAAGGATAAAAGAATTGTGCTCTTTATAGGGTTACATGAGACCAAGGAAAGATTAACTATGAAGCTAATTTAGTAGCTTAAACTTCAGGGTCATCACTAAATCACACCAGTGCCAAGGTCCTAGGAGTAGCCCCAGTAGTTGTATGTTTGTAATTCAGTATTTTATTTCTTTTAGAAAGCTTCCACATTTTTATAAGCTTTAGGAACTACAAAATCTGTATGCACGCTGACTAAAATTCTTTCATTTGATAGATAGATTAAAACAAACCTAGTCACACAACACAAAGTACCATTAATTAGTATTTGTTGGATAAATCTACCTCACAATAGAAAGACACTTTATTTTTTAAAATTTTATTTATTTATTTATTTATTTTTTGAGATGGAGTCTTGCTCTGTTGCCCAGGCTGGAGTGCAGTGGCCTGATCTTGGCTCACTGCAATCTCCATCTCCCAGGTTCAAGCAATTCTCCTGCTTCAGACTCCTGAGTAACTGGGACTATGGGCATGCGCCACCATGCCTGGCTAATTTTTGTATTTTTAGTAGAGTCGGGATTTTACCATGTTGGTCAGGCTGGTCTTGGAACTCCTGACCTCGTGATCTGCCTGCCTCGGCCTCCCAAAGTGCTGGGATTACAGGCATGAACCACCGCGCCCAGCCCAAAGACATTTTTTTTAAATGTATACTATTTGTTCTGTTGAACACAAAAAATACTATCTTTGTAAGGATAGCAGAAAATGAAATGTATTATGATCAAAATAAAAATCAATGCTGCAGGTTTATTTATAATATTCTAAATATTTTCAAAATTAATTCAGGACTACTGTCCCATTTTAACCTATCAGGTCTCTTTGAGTAAGAAACTATGAGCCTCAGTTGTAACAATATATAGGTTTTATGTTTCGATATATCAGCCTTCAGTCTTACAATCTTTGACAATAGATCTTAGGAAGAATATTTAAATTGACATTTTTTATGAGTTCTTAATATTAGTGTTTGTTTAAGACTTACCAAATAACTTCTATGAAAATCTGTATCTTTGTCAATGTGCCTGCAAAATATGGTAACTCATTTTATGGGGAACCTTTCATTTTTGAGACAAAAGATTAAGTGAAACTCACATCTGCCTGCTCTGCCGGCAGTGACTGTCAATCTTCCAGGTGCTCACCAATCCTCCTCTGACCATCCTGTAATTTAAAAGTGGTCACAGGAACTAAGACAGAGCTTCACTAAATATTGCTCAGTTTGTTCAGGGAAGATCAACTAAAATGAGTTTTCAAAAAAGTGTTTGTGTGTTTTAATTCAATCTGTTTTTCTCCACATTCTCCCAAACTTAAAACAAACAAGTGTAATTCAGTTTCATTCTGACTCTTTTTCTAAATATTGTCTGTCTCTGCATCTCTGCATTTATTTTTCTTTCTCAATTCCACAGTTGTTATATGAAGTAGGATTGCAAGCTCAAAATGAAGAGAATCTAATTCTTGTTTTGTGTGAAGTTCTTGTGCAGATAAGTAAACCTTCTGTCCACATAGGGAATTAAATGTCTATAAAGCTTGTGCATGATGGAGGCCCTTTCTCTTCAGTTATAGCTTATTGCTTCACCTATTGACTTGAGCATATTAATTCTCATGCATTTAATTTCTTGCACTGATGAGAGAGAGGTTGAAAAGCACAAAATTTAAAACTGCTTGCACACATAAAGTGTAAGTATGCCAGTCCTCTTACTCTTTTCTCTCTCTCTTCACCATTTTTTTCAAAGCCTAGGAAACTAGGAAGAGAAAGAACATGTTATAAATAGAAAACACAGCACATCCATGGGTTGTCCCTTTGTCTTCAAAAAATGTAAGAGAAGCATGAAGTTAGTTTCCTATTAGTCCCAATAGACCAAAGTGATGACTAGAGACAAATATGTCCCTTGCAAAATATTACAGAATTTCTGGCTCTCACTTCAACCTTCTTTTTGACTATGAACAAAATTAAATTTTTCTTGGTTATTACTCAATTGTCAAAATGTTGAAATAATAAATGAAAACTTTTGATCATTTTTGAAATATATTACTGACCATTTGCATAGATAACTCTGTATTGCAAATGGCAACATCTATGAATCTTCAATCTTTCCACACCTTTTTTTTTTTTGCAATGTGTCTCTCTCTTCTGCTTTCTGAAAAACCACTTAGAAATTTTAGTTTAGAAAACTAAATTTGCTCAAAGCAGCAAAAAAGATATTGGTGGAGATGGGCTTTTAAGAGGTGTCATCCAAGCTATGAAACTTAATAAATAATATCAAAACTTAGTAGGGGAAAAGATTTGAGTCAGCTATTATGGCAATTTATACCACATTACCCACAATGCCCAGTACTTGGAATAGTATTTAAGAAGTCATCATGATTACAAAGGAAAGAATACAAAGAAAACCTTAACAACTATTCAATCTAAATCTCAAAATCAAATTTGTGATAATCACCTATTAAGTTGTGCTGAGATTTGCTTTTCCGTGCTGTTTGTAAATAAATAAAGAAAAGAACATGAAACGAAAGTAATTTTGTCACACAATAAGGGATTGCATTTTAGTGCAAAAACAGGTCTCTGCAGGGCCATCAGACAGCTTCCTGGAGTGGAATAATTAAGGTTGAGATTGCTGGAGGGGACTGCAATGGTATTTTAGTTTATAGCCTCAAAACCAAGGGGATCCATTAAAATGAAATAAGTGAAATTGTACTAGCTCCTTGTAGGCCAAGTACCTGAGTGACATCACCATCATCAAGGTAACATGCTTAAATTATGCCAGACTACATTTAATAACAGCACAATCTCAGACAGTCTTTCTGCCACACAGGGATAAAACAATACTCTAAGGAAAGGGATCTGACAGAAAACGAGCCAGGAAAGGAGAAACAATTAATTAAAGAGTCATTTGGGAGCTGATAAACAGTCATGAGAAAGCCACTAAAATCTGATATTAAATGTGATTTAGCTGAATTAGTTTAGAAGATAATTTCACATTGTGATTTCCAGACAGTCTGACACCAAAAGTCAGAGTTTTCTCATCTCCAATGGGAGATAGGGGACACAGCAATATGGCATGATAAGTATTGACCCCAGATGACAAACTCTTAGTAACATAAGCAGTACTCAGTTTCTTCTGAGAATCACTAAGTTTCAAATGAGCTATATTATTATATAACCTAAATAGTATGGAACACATGTGAAATATTAAGCAGGCATGATTTTGTTATTTTAATAGTGGAAATGATGGAGATTAAAATGCTTCAGCTGAAAACTAGATACTGTTACAGTCCACCCATTATCTATGGCACTGAGAAAAACAGGAATATTTCACGTAAAAAAAGAATTATTGTATTAGGGTTCTCTAGAGGGACAGAACTATTAACAGAACAATTAATGGAATTGATGTATATATAAAGGGGAGTTTATTAAAGAGTGTTAATTCCCACGATCACAAGGTCCCACAATGGGCCATCTCCAAGCTGAGGAGAAAGGAAGTCAGTCCAAGTCCCAAAGTTGAAGAACTTGGAGTCCAATGTTTGAGGGCAGGAAGCATCTAGCACCAGAGAAAGATGTAGGCTGGGAGGCTAGGCCAGTCTAGTCTTTTCACGATCTTCTGCCTGCTTTTATTCTAGCTGTGCTGGCAGCTGATTAGATTGTGCCCACCCAGATTAAGGGTGAGTCTGCCTTTCCCAGTCCACTGACTCAAATGTTAATCTCCTTTGGCAATACCCTCACAGACACACCCAGGAACAATACTATGCATCCTTCAGTCCAATCAAGTTGACACTCAGTATTAACCATCACAAGTTTACCCTTTGTCAACTTGAACTCATACACATTTCCTAAAATCATATATAATCTTCAAATAAAGACAATAATAAGGTCATAATTTTGCCTAACAAAATACAATATCCTTTGTACAACCAGAAATGCACCAATCCACAACCCAAATGCTATTACACAAAGTTAACAACACTTAAATGCTGATATGAAGTCAATAAATATTATGTCACATGATAAAGGAAAAAAGGAAATAAAATGAAGATGTTTTCTTACTACAAGTGTATACATGCACAAACAAGTTTTTAACAAAAGAAGGAGGAAATACTCATGACAGTTATGGTCCTCGTTTCTGCAATTTGTCACATGTTCGTAGCTGGTATTAATGACTACCTTCTTCTACTACCCATTCTGTATTCCCTCTGCCTTCAGCAAGCACCTCAGCAGGTTGTGGGTTTTTTCTTTCCTGGGGGAGTGACCCAAACCTTCATTTTTGACAGATCTAGGCCATTTGTAGTCCTGCTTGGACTGGGCTGCTGTAGCTTCCCATTGACCTTAATCACAGGGCATGGTAATTCTAAGAGATGCCCTAATGGATCTCCTGTATACTATGCATACTCTTCCTTACCTTCATTGTGGAGTAATAGGCTGATTTCATCTTGATAGTCCAGGTCAATCACCACAGCCAACACAGTTACTCCTTCTTAGCCTGTTGACTTACAGGTAGGAGGAGCCCAAACTGTCCAGGTGGCAATCTTAACTCCCATTTTAATGAAATTGTTCTTGTGCCTCCTAGTGACAGTGTTCCTCCCTCTGGAACTAATACCTCTAGGCCAGCAGAACATAATGTCACAGGAACAGGAAGCAAAAATTTTGCTAGTGCGTTACTAGGGGTGATGGTGAGTGGTGCCACTTCCACTTCCACCCCTTGATTTCTGGACCCGTGAATCCTGGCTATGGGAGAAAGAGTACCATGTATTGGACACTGCTTCAGAGCATACAGGATATTCTGGAGAATTTTGCCCCAGCCCTGCAAAGTATTGTTGCCTAGTTTGCATTGTCATTGTAACTTCAAAACGCCATTCCATAGTTCTATTAATCCAGCTTCTTCAGGATGATGGGGAACATGGTAAGACCCATGAATTCCATGAGCATGAGCCTAGTGTGTTTGCTACTTCTCACTCACTGGATCCAGTCAGCATAATGTCATCAGTTTTGTCCATGAAAAGAGTTGAACTCTACAAAATATTTGAAGAGATTTATTCTGAGCCAAATATGAGTGGCCATGGCCCATGACACAGCACTTAGGAGGCCCTGAGAACATGTTACCAAGGTGGTTGGGGAACAGCTTGGTTTCATACATTTAAGAGAGGTATGAGACATTTAAGAAATACATTGGTTTGGTCCAAAAAGGTAAGATGAATCAAAGTGGGGGCTTCCAGGCTATAGGTGAATTTAAACATTTCCTGATGGACAATTTGTTGAGTTTGGCTAAAGATCTGGGATTGATAGAAAGGGAATGTTCAGGTTAAGATAAAAGATTGTGGAGACCAAGGTTCTTTTGAAGCCTTATACTGGCTGCCCTTACAGACAACAGATGACAAATGTTTCCTTTTCAGATCTTAGTTAATCTCTTTAGGATTGAGAGGGTCTGGAAGAAAAAAATCTGGCAATGTTAATAGAGCTTTTTTACAAATGCAAATTTCCCCCAACAAAGAACAGCTTTGCAGGACCACTTCAAAATATATCAAAGAAACATGTTTTGGGGATAAAATATTTTGATTTTCTTCTTTGTCTAGTAATGTTGTGCCAGAGTCAGGTTGGTTACGACATATAGGGTTAAATAAAACTCATCTGATGAGAATTTATGGTTTGTAGGGCATGACTCCCCAGACAGCTTAGATTAGAATTTGGGCAAGTTAAAAAAAAATCAGAGTTTAGTCCTCAATGTAATGGACCAGTGTGATATCTTGTGGAAGGGAAAATTGATCAAGGTCTCTCTGAACAAGGCTATGACACAAAGCTGAAAAGCTGATATACCCCTGAGGTAGGAGAGTAAAGCTATATTGCTGTCCTTGCCAGCTGAAGGCAAACTGCTTCTGGTGGGCCTTATAGACAGGAATGGAGAAAAAGGCATTTGACAAATAAAGGGCTGCATATCAGGTACCAAGAAATATGTTAATTTGCTCAAGCAATGAAACCACATCTGGTACAGCAGCTGCAATTGGAGTCACCACTTGGTTAAGCTTACAATAATCCACTGTCATTCTCCAAGATCCACGTCTTCTGCACAGGACAAATAGGAGAGTTGAAGACATTAGTCTTTTGTCCACTCAGCCTGGAAGTATTCTGCTTATTTAAATTAAGTAGGAATGCAGTAAATTTCCTATCAATTTCACTTCTAGGATCACCGTGTTTAACTAGCCAATGACAGAGCTCTACATAAATCAAACTATTCTGATTGTTGCTTCGCCTCTGTTGTCCTTGATGGTAGCCATGCCCACTGTGCCTTTGATGGATGAGTGTCACCACTTGGCTCCTGCCACCTTGGGTTCCAATTATTCCCATTGCATTTATATTTGGTAGTTGAGTGACTATGGTTCCCACTGTTAGATATGGCATATGGAGAAAAGCAATACATACAGAACTCTTCAAAGATGCAGGTGCTGCCCTCACAAATCTGTTTTCCAAAGCATTGGTAAAGGGTATATCTTCTGGACCTTCCTAGCTAGTATAAGTAGGCCTAAAGCGACTAATCCACTCTAGCATCCCAATCTCCCTAAGCCTTTGGATCCCTTCCTCTACATTAAACCAAGGGAGGAAATCAGGCATTTCCAGTTCGCTCACAGTGAGCCATCTCTTAATCCATATTTCAGCTAATGGAGCAAATAAACTATTAGAACCTTTATTAACTCCCTGAGCTGCAACATAAAATGTAGAGTCCCTACTTAATGGGCCCAAATCAATAAATTCAGCCTGATCCAACTGTATGTTCTTTCTACCATTATCTCATACCCTTAATATTCATTCTCATACCTGTTCTCCAGATTTCTGTTTATATAAATTGGAAAACTCAAGCAATTATTTTCAAGTATAGTATACCTCCTTGTGGGTCACACTCTGAACCTCACCTCTAGGGGCCTGCCAAAACTTTAATTATAAGTCTAGAAGCAAACAGGGGTGTTGGGGGGCAGCAGGGGGGAGGATCCTGAGGAGAATCAACATTATCTTACCGAGTAACTGCCTCAGGGGAGGCCATCACTCTTGCCTCAGGCAAGGCAGGATTCATCTCCTCAGACAAAGATGGAAAGGCTAATGGCAGCATGAGTTGGGGAGGGGATGTTGCCACTACTGGGGATGGAGAAGCTGTTCCTTCTGGCGGAAAAGTTTCATCAGAGTTTACCAGCTCAGTGTGCCCAGCTTCATCAGGGTCCTCCCACATATCCCAATTCCAAGTTGCAAGGTCCCATTCTTTTCCAATCAATGCTGTCACTTTAATAGTAGACACCTGGCAAGGCTGTGCATGCACCTTTTGTTAAAGGTCAGCCACTCACATGGTAAGTCTGTGTCTGATTTTCCAAATTTCAGCTCTTTCTCTGCGGGAGATAAGACTCACTCAGGGCAATCTTAGCAGATTTGAGGCTCAGTATCTGCTTCTGAAGCCAGGAGTTAGAATCCCTGAGTTCATCATTTTCTTTCATCACTTTGTCCAGTGAACTTAAGAGCAACGAATCAACTTCATTATGTTCCTTAGTTCTCCACATATAGTCAAAGGTATTATGTATTAAGTCACTAAACTCCTTGTCTTTCATGAGCAGTGAATCAAGAGTGTCAAATGCATTTATTTTGCATAATAACTCTCTAAATTGTTCATGCCGAGGACTATCATTGTTCTCCATACTATTAGAATTAGAGTCCTTAGCATTTTTAGGTCTAATCACATTAAGAAGCCAACTCCAGAAACCTGAAAACCAACAAAAAAGACTCCATTTTTAATATTCTTTTCCTCTAGAACCACTCCTGGTACCAACATCTGTATTAGTCAGGATTCTCTAGAGGGACAGAGCTAATAGGATTGATGTATATACAAAGGGGAGTTTATTAAGGCATATTAACTCACACGATCACAAGTTCCCACCATAGGCCATCTGCAAGCCAAGGAGCAAGGGCAAGGAAGCCAGTCAAAGTCTTAAAGCTTAAGAGCTTGGAGTTCAATGTTTGAGGACATGGAGCATCCAGAACTGGAGAAAGATGTAAGCAGAGAGGCTAAGCCAGTCTAGTCTTTTCACATTCTTCTGCCTGCTTTTTATTCTGGCCATGCTGGCAGCTGATTAGATTGTGCCCACCCAGATTAAGGGTGAGTCTACTTTTCCCAGTCCACTGACTCAAATGTTAATCTCCATTGGCAACACCCTCCAGGCACACCCAGGAATAATACTTTGCATCCTCCAATCCAGTCAAGTTGACACTCAGTATTAACCATCACAATTATCAATCATAGTACTTACTGCTTGGATTCTATTAAGCAGTATAACTCATATGATGACAAAACTGGACTTCAGACATGAATAAAGTACAATCTCTTTTTTTTTTTTTTTTTTTTCCTCCCACTTAGGGGAAGGTAGGTTAGGAAAAGACATAGAGACCATCTTCCCCATCCCTGTACAGAAGCTCATGTAGGTCCCAAAGTTTTTTGGCACATTGTTAGAGAATATATCACAATATGATCACTTTAATTTGCAAACACGTTTCAGTCCAGTAATTAGAATGTCCATTACAAGATAGATCCTCAAAGTATTCCAACCTTGATGTAGCCTTAAATCTCTTTTTTCTCCAATTAGATGCTTGAGGAAAATGGGCTAAGGTGATATCTGGTGCCTCTACTATCTACTTTCTGGAGTTCCCTTTCTTCTGCACTTGCAAGCTGTTGTTTGGCTCTGTATCACATTTAGTTTGGGTGGCTTTGTGCTATCTGGACAGAGTAGATCAGTGAAGCTGATATTTTTCATAAACTTGCCAGATGATTAAAACCTACTCTCTCTCTCTCTCATGATTTTGATTATAGGAGCTTGCTAATAGTTCCTTGCTCCTCCTCTTGTCTGAAATGCTCTTGTCTTGGGCATATCAGTGTCTACAACTTGTGGATTCTTCTGACCCTTCCCTAATCCAAGGGCATCCAGCAATACACTTGCAGCCCTTATCCCTCCTGAGATCCCAAATGGACAGGTCCAAGAAGATCCCGTACCACATAGCCCACATCCAACTTACCAGAAACAATCAGCACACACATCCGGTATCCTGACAAAGCTAGGAGAAAGTGAACCAATCTCAACATAGTAGCATCCCCTGGCTCAGCCACCAGCACTGTTAGACCTTCTCTCTTCTCCTGAACCTCCTGGGAAGGAAAGACCTCAGAACACTAACTGCTTTACCTTCCTTTGCTGGGATCAGGCACTTATCCTCAAGGTTTTTTGACCATTTCAAAGATCTTCAACTGGGTGCCTAGAAGCCCACCCTCTTCAATATCGGGACTGGAAAGTAAACCCCTGCCTAATGTCTGTCCCCTAAACGAGGATGCAACAGCCTGCATGTGAAGTGCACTCTCCAAAGCAATGGTTTTAATAACCCCTTTCTTAAAACCTTCTCTTGAGACCGTGATTCTCTTGCAAATTTCCTAAGTACGTGAGAGAGTTCAGGAATTAAGAGTTTCAACAAGTTTCTTTTAAAGTCTCCATACGTCAACTATTCTCACAGGATATTTGGTGTCCAGTAACAACAAAATGGAGTCTAAGTTGAAAATGAAGCAGGAAGAATCCCACCCAATCACATTACCTACAGTCATAAATGACATGTTATCTTTGATTAGAGATAAGCTTATTGAGCTTACTAAATTAAATCATTGGAATGCACAAATGAAATATATGGCTTTCAGGAATGTCACTTGGGTAGAGTTGAATGCCTTGGAAATGAAGTGAAACTAGTCTTTATTTGAGCAAAGCCTGTCAAAACCAATAGTGTTCCTGGATTGTAAAGACCAAAATAACATATCGCCACTATCCATTAAAAGGCAGAATAATTCATATATTTAGTGAAACATTTAAAAAAGAGGAGAAATTAGATCTTTGCCTGCAAAAAAGTAGGAAGCTGAAATTTCAGGGAATCTTAAGGTTTGAGGGGGTCATGGATAATCAAATTTTAGAACAGGATCATACCAAATGGGCCACTTCCTGCCAAAATATCATGCAGGTATGCACACACATGCACACACACAAAAACATGGGGACAAATGCATAAATTATTGCATGAAATTTCAGAACTTCACAGATAGCCTGAGGCTGTGAACCCTAAAGCACCTCTCAGGGACATGGACAGTCACAGGTTTCTTTGAACCAGGTTGCTACCTTGAGGAGCAATTTCTGTGTTATATAATTCTGTTGTCACATCCTCTGCCAGACAAACTTCATTAGTGGAGCCCCTTAGTAGAGTTAAAAAAAGAAATATTTCTCACTGACAGTATAAAGAGATTCCTTCTGGGTTGTCCTGCTATCTATATACAGTGTCAATCTGGGTTTTATTTCAACCTCCAAGTTTAGTTTAGTTTATATATATACAAAACTTTACAGAAAAAAATACAGAAAAATGAAAATACAAAATAGGGAGAAAGAAGTTACAGAAATGCCTACCCTAAACGTTACTTTTGTTGCTCAATTCAACAAATGCACTGAAATTTAAAAATGTACATTTTTATAAAGAAAATGTAAATTAACTTTTTCTATTATTGCTGAATAATGGGGGAACCAGAGTATGATTCCTGACCTCCATTTTCTATTTCTCACAACAGCCACACTGTTCCTTGACTACATCAGCTGCTCACCACATTTGCAGATAAAGCATGGAAATTTTCAGTAGAAATTACTATCTCACTTGCTTACTTCTCAGTTGTAATTAAAGGGAATTAAATAAATGAGCAAATAGGAAGCTTGATCTGTGGACAAAAGAAAGTAAATTGCTGAAAGGGGAAAGATCAGATGACTAACTTTCTTTAATTTTATGCCACCTTTTACCTCTTCGCAAAATTTTTATGTCAAATGACACTTAATTATCTTGCATAATAAAAATTTTCTTCATAACTTATGCACATGCATATATATGTATATATACACACATATGTATGATAGTACTTGATATCTCTGTACTAAGCACCTATGAGGATCTCATTAATATTTTCATTTTTTAACATGTACTAATTAGATATTCAATTAGAAAGATAAAACATTTGAAAATTAAATGATGCATCCTCTTTATGATGATGAAAATGCTTTACCAGTTAACACTGAGTTGATCTAATTTATTAGTTTAGATTTTAAAATCTCCTCAGTCTCATAAATATTTTAGTCGTAGCAAAACCATAATTTTGAATATATTTACAAATAACCATACACAATATTTAGGGTGCTATACTTCTCTCATATTAAATCTAGACTTGAAAACTGTACCTACTCAGGAAAACATCCAATGAGTAGGTCCTCTGGCAGTTGGTCTCAGGTTGAAGTTTTTACTATGCTACAAGTAAAACCAGATTACTTTAGGTCCCTGATGACTAAGAGAATATTATAGCCTGAGAACAATAACATATTAAAGGATATAGCCAAGGGATAGGTGAAGACTGATATATGTGTGTATATATACATTAGAATATTGATGACCTCTGAGATTTTATAGACCTCTGACAGTGGATATAGAGCAGTGCTACCAAAACAATTTTCCATTTTTATAAAAAATACTTTGTAATAAATGCTTTACCACCTGAAATGAAGATCATGGATATAAAGGTCTACCTACACATAGCTTTTTGAAAGAGTCTATATAGTGCCTTATCTGAAATTTAATTTAAGTATAAATAACAAGACAGCAGTTCATTAAGAAGAAATCTGAAGTTCGTTATGTATATTCAGGCGTGACTACATGAGAAGATTGCATGAAACAGTCAGATGCTGACCTCTATCTGTATAATCACACGAGTTAAAAACTACAAATGCTGCTTGACTCAAGTGTTATGGACTCAAATTCTATCAGCAACTTGCTATCACTGAAAAGATTTTCAGAAAGGGTGGTTGATACTAGATAATGATGGAAAAAAATTAATAAAATAAAGTGCAATAATTACTCAATATAAATAGCAATTGTATTTCTGGAAAATATGAAAAAATACTTTACTCTTCTGTCTGTCTATCTACTCTCTATATAAATCAGAATTTGGATTATGCTCAAGTAAATATGAACAGTTTCTGCGTTAATACCCTATGTATCATTTGAAAATCACTCGAGACAAAGGACGATTGCATATATCACGTTTCTGATCCCTACTTACTAAAATGGCTAGTAGCACCCACTCCCAAACATTATGACAAGGGAAAAATGACCCCATATGTTATCTACATGCCCATAAAGAGTGGATATATGGACATTTAAATGTGGAATGGACATTAAAAACCATCTATCAGAGCTTAGAAACTCACTTCAAGAAGTCTTAAGATTAATTCAACGACTCAGGTTGGTATTACCACTCTCAAACTGGTCACAGTCCCCATTCGAAGTGACTACTTCCTGCATTTACTTTTCCTTCTAGCTCCTGAAATCGTTTGGGTAAGCAATTACTGATTTCAGTCAAATTCCCTCACTTCACAAAAAAGTAAGTTGAACAGTTGAGTTGAATGTCAAATATAGAGTGAAATCAAATCTTGCTAAGTGCTTTTTCACTCTAAAGTTCCAAACTCACAAACTCATCTGATGCTAGTGGAGGGATTTTGTGTTAAGCATGTATAGCTGGTGGTGAAGGGAAACGTAATCCAATGCCCAAGAATCAGTAACCCTGACCCAAAGTTTAGCACAATGCGGCATTAGCTACCCAACATTTTAAAGAAAGCTGGTTAACAGTTAAGGCAAGCATTGTATCCCCCAACACCTACTCCTGAATTTATGGGATTGGAGAACTAGCATTAACTCTACCACCAGCTACATTGTCACTTTCCTTCCCAATGCAGGAAAGAAGGTGAGTCAGTATGGAATTAAGGAGATAAAAATATCAGGTTGTTGTTCTTGTAGAAACTGTAAGCTCTTGGAGAATAATTATTAACTCCCCTCCCCAAAGGGACAGGGGAGCTGCTTCTCAAAAAATCAGAAACCATATGACACTTTTAGAAATCGATTTCTGACAAGAAATGGCATACCATCCGCCTAGTTAGTTGTCTGTTAGACAGTAAATCTAAAGCAGAGTGAGAAAACTGAAGACAGCTACAGAAGTGAAGGGAATAAAGCAACCTGTCTTTTATATCTTGCACGTTGAGAATTTCTGAGTTTCTCAAGATCAGTGGGATGCCACCAAAGGACTAAACTTTCTTACCAGAACTGCACACCATAGATGAAAACTTACCTCAAGACAGGAGGATGATATCTGCATGAGCTTTGGCTATACTCCAAGTTACGGGAATGAAGAGGAAGGGAAAGTTACGTTTAAGGCTGACCTTCCAGACTGGGGAAATGCAGTGGAGAGACTCTCTAGGATTCTCTTAAGAACTCACACATGCAAGTCAACAGAGCAAACATTTGGATGGCTGTCACAGAGGCATCATGAGTTTGTATTAGTTTCCCAAGGCTGCCATTATAAATAAGCACAAATTAAGTGATTTAAACTAACAGATATGTATTATCTCACATTTCTGGAGTTCAGAAGTCCAAAATCAAGGTGTTGAAAGTGTTGCTTCTTTGTGGAGGCTCTGAGGGAGAATTTATTCTATATCTCTTATGCACTTTTGGTGTCTGCCAGTAATTTTAATGTTCCTTTGCTCATAGATGCAGAATTTCAATCTTTCTCTATCTTCACATGACTTTTCTTCCTGTGTGTCTCTCTGTGGCTTATTTATTTATTTATTTATTTATTGAGACAGAGTCTCACTCTGTCACCCAGGCTGGGGTGCAGTGACGTGATCTCGGCTTACTGTAACCTCTGCCCCCACCAGGTTCAAGCAATTCTCGTGCCTCAGCCTCCCAGTAACTGGGATTACAGGTGTGCACAACCATGCCCAGCTAATTTTTGTATTTCTAGTAGAGATGGAAATTTCCTCATGTTGGCCAGGCTGGTTTTGAACTTCTGACCTCAAGTGATCCACGTGCCTTGGCCTCCCCAAGTACTGGGATTACAGGCGTGAGCCACCGCCCTTGGACTGTGGCTTCTGTTTTTATTTTTTTAAATTTTTTCTGTTTAATTTAATTTAATTAAAAAATTTTTTTTCTATAGGTTATTGGGGAACAGGTAGTGTTTGGTTACATGAGTAAGTTCTTTAGTGGTGATTTGTGAGATTTTGGTACATCCATCACCCAAGCAGTATACACTATACCATGTTTTTAGTCTTTTATCCCTCACCCCCTTCCACCTTTCCCCCTGAGTCCCCAAAGTCCATTGTGTCCTCCTTGTGCATTTGCATCCTCATAGCTTAGCTCCCACATATCAGTGAGAACGTACAATGTTTGTTTTTCCATTCCTGAGTTACTTCACTTAGAATGATAGTCTCCAATCTCATCCAGGTTGCTGCGAATGCCATTAATTCAGTCCTTTTTATGACTGAGTAGTATTCCACTGTGTGTGTGTGTGTGTGTGTATATACACATATATATATCACAGTTTGTGTGTGTGTGTATATATATATCACAGTCTCTTTATCCACTGGTTGGTCAATGGGAATTTGGGCTGGTGTCACGTTTTTTGCAATTGCGAATTGTGCTGCTATAAACATCCGTGTGCAAATATCTTTTTAATATCTTTTTCGTGTAATGATTTCTTTTCCTCTGGGTAGATACCCAGTACTGGGATTGCTGGATCAAATGGTGGTTCTACTTTTAGTTCTTTAAGGAATCTCCACACTGTTTTCCATAGTGGTTATATAGTTTACATTCCCACTAGCAGTGTAGAAGTGTTCCCTGGTCACCACATCCATGCTAACATCTACTATTTTTTTATTGTGGCCTTTCTTGCAGGAGTAAGGTGGTATTGCATTGTGGTTTTGATTTGCATTTCCCTGATCACTAGTGATGTTGAGCATTTTTTCATATGTTTTTTGGTCATTTGTATATCTCCTTTTGAGAATTGTCCATTCATGTCCTTAGCCCACTTTTTGATGGGATTGTATTTTTTTTTATTATTATTCTTGTGATGTGTTTGAGTTCATTGTAGATTCTGGATATTAGTTCTCTGTCAGATGTATAGATTGTGAAAATTTTTTCCCACTCTGTGGGTTGTCTGTTTACACTGCTGACTGTTTCTTTTGCTGTGCAAAAGCTCTTTAGTTTAATTAAGTCCCAGCAATTTATCTTTGTTTTCACTGCGTTTGCTTTGGGGTTCTTGGTCATGAAATCCTTGCCTAAGTCAATGTCTGGAAGAACTTTTCCAATGTTATCTTTTAAAATTTTTATAGTTTCAAGTCTTAGATTTAAGTCCTTCATCCATCTTGAGTTGATTTTTTGCATTGATTGTTGGTGAGAGATGAGGATCCAGTTTCATTCTCCTACATGTAGCTATCCAATTATCCTAGCACCATTTGTTGAAAAGGGTATCCTTTCCCCACTTTATGTTTTTGTTTGCTCTGTTGAAGATCAGTTGGCTTTAAGTATTTGGCTTCATTTCTAAGTTCTCCATTCTGTTCCATTGGTCTATTTGCCTATTTTTATATCATTACTATGCTGTTTTGGTGATCATGACCTTATAGTATACTTTGAAATCAGGTAATGTGATGCCTCCAGATTTGTTCTTTTTGCTTAGCCATGCTTTGGCTATGAGGGTTCTGTTTTTGGCTCCTTGTGAATTTTAGAATTTTTCTAATTCTGTGAAAAATGATGGTGGTATTTGGATGGGAATTGTGCTGAATTTGTAGATTGCTTTTGGCAGTAGAGTCATTTTCACAATATTGATTCTACTTATCCATGAGCATGGGATGGTTCCATTTGTTTGCATCATCTATGGTTTATTTCCTCAGTGTTTTGTAGTTTTCCTTGTAGAGGACTTTCACCTCCTTGGTTAGGTATGTTCCTAAGTTTTTTGTTGTTGTTACTGTATTTTTTGCAGCGATTGTAAAAGGGGCTGAGTTCTTGATTTGATTCTCAGCTTGGTCACTGTTGTTGTATAGATGAGCTACTGATTTGTGCACATTAATCTTGTATCCAGAAACTGCTGAAATTTTTAATCAGTTCTAGGGGTTTTCTGGAGGAGTCCTTACAGTTTTCTAGGTAAATAATCACATCATCAGCAAATAATGAGAGTTTGACTTCCTCTTTGCCAATTTGGATGCCCTTTATTTCTTTCTCTTGTCTGATTGCTCTGGTTAGGACTTCTAGTACTATGTTGAAGAGGAGTGGTGAGAGTGGGCATCCTTGTCTTGTTGCAGTTTTCAGAGGGAATGCTTCAAACTTTTCCCCATTCAGTATTATGTTGGTTGTGGGTTTGTCATAGAGGGCTTTTATTATTCTGAGGTTTGTTCCTTGTATGCCAATTTTGCTGAGACTTTTAATCATAAAGAGATGCTGGATTTTGTAAAATCCTTTCTCTGCATCTATTGAGATGATCGTGTGATTTTTGTTTTTAATTCTGTTTATATGGTATATCATATTTACTAACTTGCATATGTTAAACCATCCCTGCATCCCTGGTATAAAACCCACTCGATCATGTTGGATTATCTTTTGATATGTTATTGGATTTGATTAGCTAGTATTTTGTTAAGGATTTTAGCATCTATGTTCATGAGAGATATCAGTCCATAGTTTTCTTTTTTGGTTATGTCTTTTTCTGATTTCGATACAAGGTGATACTGGCTTCACAGAATGATTTATGGAGGGTTTCCTTTTTCTCTATCTTGTGGAATAGTATCAATACAATTGGCACCAATTCTTCTTTGAATGTCTGGTAGAACTCTGCTGTGAATCAATCTGGCTCTGGACTTTTTGTTGTTGTTGTTGGTAAGATTTTAAATTACCATTTCAATCTTGCTGCTTGTTATTGGTATGTTTGGGATATCTAATTCTTCCTCATTTAAGCTAGGAGGGTTGTATCTTTCCAGGAATTTATCCATCTCTTCTAGGTTTTCTAGTTTATGCACGTAAAGGTGTTCATAGTACCTTGAAGTGTCTTTTGTATTTCAGTGGTATCAATTGTAATATCTCTCATTTCATTTCTTGTTGAGCTCATTTGGGTTTTATTTATTATTTTCTTGGTTAATCTTGCTAATGGTCTATCCATTTTATGTACCTTTTCAAAGAACCAGATTTTTGTTTCATTTATCTTTTGAACTATTTTGGTTTCAATTTCATTTAGTTTTGCCCTAATCTTGGTTAACACTTTTCTACTGCTGATTTTGGAACAGTTTGTTCTTGTTTCTCTAGTTCCTTGAGGTGTGACCTTAGATTGTCTGTTTGTGCTCTTCCAGACTTTTTGATGTAGGCATTTAGGGCTGTGAACTTTCCTCTTAGCACCACCTCTCCTGTGTCTGAAAGGATTTGATAGGTTGTTTCACTATTGTCGTTCAGTTAGAATAATATTTAATTTCCATCTTGCTTTCATTTTTGACCCCATGATCATTTAGGAGCAGGTTATTTAATTTCCGTTTATTTGTATGGCTTTGAATGTTCCTTTTTGAGTTGATTTCCAGTTTTATTCCACTGTGGTCTAAGAGTGCTTGGTATAATTTCAATTTTCTTAAATTTCTTGAGGTTTGTTTTGTGGCCTATCATATGGTCTATACTGGAGAAAGTTCCATGTGCTCTTTAATAGAATATGTGTTCTTTGGTTGTTGGATGGAATGTTCCATATACATCTGTTAAGACCGTTTGTTCCAAGGTAGTTTAAATCCATTGTTTCTTTGTTGACTTTTTGTCTTGATGAACTGCTTGGTGCTATCAGTATTGAAGCCCCCCATTATTATTGTGTTGCTGTCTATCTTATTTCTTAGGTCTATTAGTAATTGTTTTATAAATTTGGAAGCTCCAGTGTTAGTTGCATATATGTTTAGGATTGTTATATTTTCCTGTTGTACAAGGTCTTTTACCATTATATAATTTCCCTCTTTGTGTTTTTTAACTACTGTTGCTTTAAAGTTTGTTTTGTCTGATATAAGAATAGCTACTCCTGCTTACTTTTGGTGTCCGTTTACCTGAAATGTCTTCCTCCCCCGACCCCTTTACCTTAAGCTTGCATGAGTCCTTATGTGTTAGGTGAGTCACTTGAAGGCAGTAGATAGTTGGTTGGTGAATTCTTACCCATTCTGCAGTTCTGTATCTTTTAAGTGGACCATTTAGGCCATTTATATTCAATGTTAGTATTGAGATGTGAGGCGCCATTCCATTCATCATGCTATTTGTTGTCTGTATGCCTTGGTTTTTTTATTTTTGTTTTTGTTTTTGTTTTTTAAGTTGTATTTTTGTTTTATAGGTCATGAGAGATTTATGCTTTAAAGAGGTTCTGTTTTGATGTGTTTCCAGGATTTGTTTCAAGATTTGGAGCCCCTTTCAACAGTTCTTGTAGTGGTGGCTTGGTAGTGGCAAATTCTCTCAGCATTTGTTTGTCTAAAAAACACCATATCTTTCCCTCATATATGAAGCTTAGTTTCACTGGGTACAAAATTCTTGGCTGATAATTGTAATGTTTGAGGAGGTTGAAGATAGGGTTCCTATCCCTTCTAACTTGTAGGGTTTCTGCTGAGAAATCTGCTGTTAAACTGATAGGATTTTCTTATAGTTACCTGGTGCTTTTGTCTCACAGCTCTTAGACTCTTCCTTCATCTTAACTTTAGATAACTTGATGACAATGTACCTAGGAGATGATCTTTTTGCAATGAATTTCTCAGGTATTCTTTGTGCTTCTTGTATTAGGGTATCCAGGCCTCTAGCAAGGCTGGGCAAATTTTCCTCAATGATTCCCCCAAATATGTTTTCCAAACTTTTAGATTTATCTTTTTTCTCAGGAACAGTGATTATTGCTAGGTTTGGTCATTTAACATAATTCCAGACTTCTTGGAGGCTGTGTTTATATTTTCTTATTCTTTTTTCTTTGTCTTTGTTGAATTTGGTTAATTTGAAGACCTTGTCTTTGAGCTCTGAATTTCTTTCTTCTACTTGTTCGATTCTATTGCTGAGACTTTCCAGAGCCTTTTGAATTTCTGTAAGTGTGTTCATTGTTACCTGAAGTTTAGATTGCTTTTTATTCATGCTATCTATTTCCTTGAGTATTTCTCTCTTTACTTCGTGTATTATTTTTCAAATATCTTTTCTCTCTCTCTCTTTCTCTCTCTATCTCTTTCTCTCTCTCTGTCACACACACACACACACACACACACACACACACAGAGTTCAGTTTGCAGTATTAGTTCACGCACTTTCTCCACCATTTGAGTGAACTTACATAGAATAGTGAATTTAGCACAGTTTCCAGGATTCTTGGCATTAACATTTCCTAGTTTGTTTAGACATACATCTAGCTTTCTGACTCAAAGATACGAAGCAAGAAGAGAATGTTTTTAAAAATACCATTTAACACACAGCTACTTATTTTTGTGAAAGTTATAAAAACTCTGCTTGGATTTACCTTACGAAGCAAGAAGAGAATATTTTTTAAAATACCATTTAACACAAAGCTACTTGTTTTTGTGAAAGTTATAAAAACTCTGCTTGGATTTACCTTCCTTAAGTCATTTAAAAAAATCTTTCTTTGATATTTTTACTTTGATCTCATTGCTTCCTTTGATACAAAGAGAAGTCTGGTAGAATCTTTCAATCTACCCATAGTGGACCATCCTAAGAACAACAGGAAATGTTTTAAAAGATCCTGTGTCCTAGAAATAGTCAAATATTTCATCTTGTTAAGACTCCTGCAGGATTATGAGTTTTTGATATTTTGCTTCTTCATCTGTTTTTACCAGTATTGTTGACAGCTACATTTTTTTCAAAGAGACACAATTTCCTCGCATTACATGGAACAATATTTTTGTTTATAATTCACACATAGTAATTATACATATTATGGAGTATAGTGTGATGTTTCAACACATGTATACATTGTATAATGATCAAAGCATGGTATTTAGCATATTCATCGTATCAAACATTTACCATTCATTTACCATTTCTTTGTGATGAGACATTTAGAATCCTCTCTTGTAGTTGAAATATACACCATAACATCATTTTCTATATTCACCCTACTGTGCAATAGAACACCAAAATGTATTCTTCCCATGTAACAGTAATTTTGTACCCATTGATAAATCTGTCCCCATTCCCTCTTTCCAAGCCCTCCCCAACCTCTGGAAATCACTATATAATTCTATTGATATCTTTTTTTTTTTTTTTTAAGATTCCACAGTGAGTGAGATTATGTGCTATTTGTCTTTCTGTGCCTGGCTTATTTCACTTAAATGTCCTCTAGGTTCCTTCAAGTTGCTGCAAATGACAGGGTTTCATTACTTTCTGTGGCTGAATTGTACTCCATTGCCTATATATGTTTTCTTTATCCATTCATTCATTGATGGACACTAAGGTTGATTCCATATTTAGGGAATTGTGAATGCTGTTGCAGTAAACATAGGAATGCAGATAGCTCTTTAAAGTACTGATTTCATTTCCTTTCGGTAAATAGTAGTGGAATTTCTGGATCATATGGTAGTTCTATTTTTTATTTTTTGAGGAAACTTTACACTGTTTTTGTTGTTGTGTGTTTTTTGTTTGTTTGATTGGTTAGTTTTGGGGGGGTTTTTTGAGACAGGGTCTCACTCTGTCACTCAAGTTAGAGTGAGGTGGTAATGATCACAGCTTACTGCAGCCTCTATCACCTCAGCCTCTTGACTAGCTGGGACCACAGGCCTGTACCTCCATGCCTGGATAATTTTCCTTTATTATTTGTAGTGACCAGGCCCGTCTGTGTTTCTCAGGCTGGTCTCAAACACCTGGGCTCAGGCGATCCTCCCACTTCGGCCTTCTAAAGTGCCGGGATTAGAGGTATGAGCAACCATGCCCAGCCCTTCATACTGCTTTCTATAATGGCTATATCAATTTACATTCTACATGGAATAATTCTTAAAGTTACAAATTGCATTGCTGTTATAATAGAAAAGGCTTATAAAAGAAAATGAAAATAACATTTATGAGTGAATATGCTAGATCAGTTTTTCAGACTACCTCACTCTCTATGTGTTAAAAGCCGAATGTTCATTTTCCCCCCAAATTTTTATGTTAAAATCGAATCCCGAGTATCCTGGTATTTGGAGATAAGGCTTTTGGGAAGTAGTTATGTTATGAGGGTGGAACCCTCATGAATGGGATTACAGCCCTTATAAAAATAGGCCAAAGAGCTATCTTACGCTCTTTTTCACCCTGTGAAGATACAATAAAATGGCAGTAATCTACTCAAAAGAGGACCCTCACTGGAACCTAACTATGCTGGCACCCTGATGTCAGACTTGTAGTCTCTAGAACTCTGTCAAATAAATCTCTGTTGTTTAAAAGTTACCCAGTTTATCATACTTTGTTATAATGACCCAAATTGCCTAAGACTCCATGTAACAATCCAGAGAAACTGATATTATTTCTATATTATTTGTCCGAAGTCACATGATTAGGAGTTGAAACCTTGGGATTACAATCCTACATATATCAATTATTAATAATTATTAGCTATAAGACCATAAAAAATAAATTATTCCTTTGAAATTTAATTTCTAATCTGTAACATGGAAATAATAGTATATGTCCTGCTAAGTAACTGATAAATTTTCTGAAAGAGAGGCAAAGACTAAAAGAACAGGGAGAAAGAAAGAGAAAAAGAGAAGAGAGAAAATGAGGTGGAAATGAAAGGTGATTTGATAATTGCAAGGTACAATATAGGTATGATTTATTATTATTAATTAGACAATTATAATTATAGAGTACTTACATATGGTATATAATCAAAAACTAATATCAATTGACAAAAACCAACTTTGTGCTTGAATAAGCATATTGTGTCTCCTAACTAAAATCTGTCCTGATACATTACCATCTCTTTCTGAAATTATATACTTAAATATTTATTAATATAGTATTTCTGTTGATATTTTTATGAATATATGAATACATGATATCTTGTAGAACAAGGGTTTGTGGTAAATCTGAGCTAAGACAATTGCATGTCATATTTTATAGCTGGAATTTGAAGATGAATAGAAAAGCAGTTCAATGAAGAGCATATGAAATGTATCTCAAGATTGCAAAATATAAAATCTTAACTCATTCTTTAGACAAGTAAAAATGGATGCTAGTATAATTGCGTATTTCAATGAGTAAAAATCTCACACATCTAACTGGAAAAGTCAATCAGAATCTACATGAAATTAAATTAAACCCAATTATATTAAATCTTAATTATTTACATATTACTGTGAGCAGCACCAAGAAGTCAAAAGACATGGATACTGTCCTGATGGAAATTAAAAGCCAATTGGGAAGATAAGACTTAAAAAAAAATGAAGAATTTAGATACCAGTGTGGAATAATTTTTAAAGAGTTGTAAAGCAACAAGTAATATAAGATTTCAGAGGAAAAAGTGTTAAAGGGGGCCAATGAGGAAAATTTATTTGAAGAATTGAAATTTGCAGAATAAAACTATCAGAAGACGGCATTGCCAGGTGAAAGAAACACATTTGTAGATGTATATTTATTTTACTCAAAACATCACTGTTGTGGTTTAAATGTGTCCCCCAAGATCCATGTGCTTGAAATGTAATCCCCAATGCAACAGTCCTGAGAGTTGGGATCTTTCTAAGATAATCAGTGCTATTATTCTGGGAGTGGGCTAAATATTGTGGGAGTGGGATCCTGATATGAGTATAATTATAAGAGTATTACTATCTTCCTCTTTTACACATGCTCTCACAACGTGATGACTTCCACCATGTTATGTTATGACATAGCAAGACCTTCACTAGATGAGGCCCCTCAGTCTTAGACTTCCCAATCTCCAGAGCCATGAGTCAAATAAACTTCTATTGTTTATTAATTACCCAGTCTGTAGTATTCTGTCATAGCAGCACAAAATGAACTAAGACAACAACATAAAACAAGAATTTCAGTATTTGTAAATGTAAATGACTAAGAAAAATATCTTAACATTATAGTAGTCTCATTGTAGAATCTGACATATTTACTGATTGTATTAGGCTTTTCTTGCATTGCTATAAATAAATACCTGAGATTGGGTAATTTATAAAAAAGGAGGTTTAATTGCCTCACAATTTTGCAGGCTGTACAGGAAGCATAGTGCTGGCATCTGATTTCTGGGTGGCCTCAGGAACGTCACAATCATGGCAGAAGGCAAAGTGGGAGCAGGCACTTGACATGGTGAATGTAGGAGCAAGAGAAAGAGTTGGGGGTGGAGGTACCACACTTTACAACAACCAAATCTTGAGAGAACTCATTCATTATTGAGAGGACAGCACTGAGACATAAGGGATCAACCCCCATGACCTAAACACCTCCCACCAGGCCACACCTCCAACATCAGCGATTACAATTCAACATAAAATTTGAGTGTGGACAAATATCTAAACTGTATCATTCCAGCCCTGTCTTCCCCCAAATTACCTATTCTGTTCACATGGCAAAATACAATCATGCTTTCTCAGCAGTTCCCCAAAATGTTAACTCATTTCTTCATCAACTCAATCAAAAGTCCCAAGTGAAAAGTCCCATCTGAAAATGAGTTCCTTCCACCTGTGAGCCTGTAAAATCAAAACAAGTCATTTACTTCCAAGATAAAATGTGGGTGCCAGCACTGGGTAAACATTCTAATTCCAAGAGAAATAAATCGGGCAAAGAAAGGGACTAGAGGCCTCACACAAGTCTGAAAACTAGCAGGACAATCATTAAATCTTAAAGCTCCAAAATAATCTCTTTTGACTCCATGCCTCACATCCATGGCATGTTAATGCAAGGGGTGGGCTCTCAAGGCTTTGGGCAGCTCTTCCCCTGTGACTTTGCAGGACACAGCCCCATGGCTCCTTTCAAGTGCTAGAGTTGAGTGCTTGCAGCTTTTCCAGGCATAGAGTGCAAGCTACCAGTGGATCTACCTTTCTTGTTTCTGGATGATGGTGGCCCCCTTCTTACAGCATCACTAGGCAATACTCCAGTGGGGACTCTGTGGGCTTCCAACCCCACATTTACCCTCCACAGTGCCCTACTAGAAGTGCTCTATGAGGGCTCTGCCCCTGCAGCAGGCTTGTGCCTGGACACCAGACTTTTCCATACATCCTCTGAAGTCTAGTCAGAGGTTACTAAGCCTCCTTAACTCTTGCACTCTGTGCACCCACAGGCTTAACACCATGTGGAACCTACCAATTATTATATCTTGTGTCCTCTGAAGTGATGGCCCAAGCTTTACCTGGGCCCCTTTGAGCTGAGACTGGGGCCAGAGTGACCAGAATTTGGGGAGCAATGTCTCAAGGCTGTGCAGGGAAGCAAGGTACTGGGCCTGGCCTACAAAACCATTCAGTCCTCCTAGGCTTCAGGGCCTGTGGTAGGAAGGGCTGCCAGGAAGTTCTCTGAAATGTCACTGAAACCTTTTTCCCATTGTCTTGGCTATTACCATTTGACTTCTTTTCAGTTATGCAAATATCTCTAGCAAACGGTTGCTCAACAACCTGCTTGAGTTTCTCTCTTGTAAAAGGTTTTTATTTATTTGCTACATGACCAGGCTGGGCAAATTTTCTGAACTTTTAAGCTCTACTTCTTGTTTAAATGTAAGTTCTAAATGTAAGTCATTCCTTTGTGACTCCATCTGAGCATAGGTTCTTAGAAGCATCCAGGCTGCATCTTTATAATTTGCTGCTTAGAAATTTCTTCCACCAGATACTGTAGGTCATCATTCTCAACTTCAAACTTCCACAGATCTCTAGGGCATAAAAACAATGCAGCCAAGCTGTTTAGTAAGGAATAATATGCATAATCTTTGATCCCAATACATTTCTGATTTCTATCTGACACCTCAGCAGCCTGGACTTCAAAGTTCATATTACAATCAGCATTTTGGTCACAACTATTTAACCAGTCTCTAAGAGATTCCAAACTTTCCTTCATCTTCCTGTCTTCTGAGCCATTCAAGCTCTTCGGACTGCTGCTTGTTACCCAGTTCCAAATTTCCTTTCACATTAGCAGATATCTTAATAGCCATGCCTCACTCCTGGTACTATTTTTCTGTATTAGGCCTTTCTTGCATTGCTATAAAGAAATACCCATGACTGCGTAATTTATAAGAAAAGAGGTTTAATTAGCTCACAGTTCTGTAGGCTGTACAGGAAACATGGCACTGGCATTTGCTTCTGGGGAGGCCTCAGGAACCTTCCTATCATGGCAGATGGTGGAGCAGGAGTGGGCACTTGATATGACAAAAGCAGGAGCAAGAGAGAGAGTTGGGGGTGGAGGTGCCACACTTTACACCAACCAGATCGCAACAGAACTCACTCGCTATCTAGAGGACAGCACCAAGACATAAGGGATCAGCCCCTGTAACCCAAACACCTCCCACCAGGCCCTGCATCTAACACTGGGGATTACAATTCAACACGAGATTTGGGTAGGGAGTAATATCCAAACTAAATCACTGATATGTTAAAATATACACCAAACTATCATGCTCTATCTAGGGCAAAGTGATAATTGACCAATTCTTTCAAAATATTCATTTCTGAAATATTTTATTGGAAAACGCTTATGAATTTGGGTGAGATTTTTACTAACAAATCTCCTGAGTTATGTCAAAGGAAATGAATTTTTAGTATCAATGAACCCTTACAAAGAAAAAACACGAAAGTCAATTTTATCAAATAACATGATATGTAAAAGAGTTAAAATAATTATACCCTTATAGATATCAATATATCTTTCTTATACTAAAGAACTATATTTCACACAATATGTGGCAAGTTTTATGTACATTATTATGTATATGATACTAATAATACTGCCATTTTTTAATGGACTTTTTCTTATCCAAGTAATGATCCAGGCAACTAACTTTCCTGTTAACGAAAGTCCTGTTAAGGAATTTCCTTTCCTTCAAGTGGCCTCTTTTGCCATTTTTAAGGCAGTTAATACAGGTTTATTATCAAGAGTTTAAGAGAAAGCTATTCCAAAAATGCAATTTTATTTCTTTGCTGCCATTACTTTCAATGGCAAAAAATGCAAATACTTTTGCATCAACCTAATAGCTTATTTCTGGTTAAAAGACTAAGAGTTCATGTTCATTTAAACAAATGGATTTTTAAAATTATTATTGAGGAATATTTATCAGGGATAGATAAAATGTCTTTAAGGAGCCTGAAACATAATATGGAGGACTCTAAGAAAATAAGTAAAAGTTACATATTTGAAAAAAATGATGGTAGCATAAACATTACAAAATGTATTTGTATTAACTGCCTGATGCATTTGTATACCTTTCCTATATGTACTTCAATAATGCAGAATTAATGAAATTACAACTTACAAATACAATTTAAGTTAAATTTTGCATTTGCTTTTAGGTTATATTATCCCACACAAGTGTGTAATCAAATTATTAGTGTATGCATAGGTAGGCAAAGATGAGTAAGTTTTCTCACCAGATCACTTGATTCTTCTGGGTGTTTTGCAACATTGGTGACAATTTTCCAAGCTGTTTCATAGGAGCTGCCATATTTTCCCAAGATAATATATACCAGTTAACACTACAACATAATATTTTTTGTAATTAATTAATTTTTATATCTTTAGGGGGTACAGGTACAAGTTTCCTACATGTATATATTGTGTAGAGGACACAAGTCTAGGCTTTTAGTATACCCATCGTCTGAATAGTGAACATTGTAACCAATAAGTAGTTTTTCAACATTCTCCCCACTTTGACCCTCCCACCTTTTATAGTCTTCAGGGTCTATTTTGCCACACTGTATGTCCACATGTATCCATTGTTTAGCTCCCACCAATAAGTGAGAACTTGCTGTATTTGACTTTCTGAGTTATTTCACTGAGGATAATGGCTTTCAGTCCCATCCATGTTGCTACAAAAACATGATTTCACCCTTTTCTATGGCTGAATAGTATTCCATACTATATAGAGATTTATTTTCCTTTGGGTATATACCCAGTGGTGAGACTGCTGAATCTAATGGTAGTTCCATTTTTAGTTCTTTGAGAAAGCTTCATACTGTTTTCCATAAAGGTTGTTATGATATACATTCCCAGCAACAGTGTATAAGCATTCCCTTTTCTTTGCATCCTGGTTAACATCTGTTGTTTTTTGTCTTTTTTATGATAGCCATTCTGACTGGTGTGAGATGGTATCTCATTGTGATTTTAATTTGAATTTCTCTGATGATTAATGATGTTTAGCATTTCTTTCATGTTTTTTGGCCACTAGTATGTCTTGTTTTGAAAATTATCTGCTCTGGTCAGGCACCGTGGCTCACACCTGCAATCCCAGCACTTTGGGAGGCCAAGACGGGCAGATCACCTGAGATCAGGAGTTCTGTCCAACCTGTCCAACATGGTGAAACCCCATCTCTACTAAAAATTCAAAAATTAGCCAGATGCAGTGGCATGCACCTGTAGTCTCAGCTACTCGGGAGGCTGAAGCTGCAGAATCACTTGAACCTGGGAAGCGGAGGTTGCAGTGAGCTAAGATCACGCCACTGCACTCCAGCCTGGACAACAGAGTGAGACTCCATCTAAAAAATATATATATATATATATACACACACACACACACGGATGTGTATATATATACATATTTATATATGTATATATATTTTGTTATTTTTCATATTTTTATGTGTGTGTGTGCATATATATATATATATATATGCACACACACATATCTGTTCATGTCCTTTGTTCACTTTCTAATGGGGCTATTTATTTTTTCTTGAGCTGATCAAGTTCCTTGTAGATTCTGGGTATTAGCCCTTTGTTAGACGCATAGTTTGCAAATATTTTTTCTCATTCTGTAGATTGTCTGTTTATTCTGTTTATTGTTTCTTTAGCTGGGCAGAAGCTTTTTAGTTTAATTATGTCCTATTTGTTTATTGGTTGTTGTTGTTGCATTTGCTTTTAAGGACTTCATCATAAATTCTTTGCCTATGCCATTGTCCAAAGGAATTTTTCCTATCTTTTCTTCTATGATTTGTATAGCTTCAAGTCTTATGTTTGGATCTTTAATTCATGTTGAGTTGATTTTTTTATATGGTGTATGAGTTTGTTTTCACACTGCTGATAAAGACATACCTGACACTGGGAAGAAAAGTAGATTTAATGGGACTTATAGTTCCACATGGCTGGCAAGGCTCAGAATCATGGCAGGAGGCGAAAAGTCCTTCTTACATAGTGCTGGCAAGAGAAAAAATGAAGAAGATGCAAAAGCGGAAACTTTTAGTTGTTTACAATAACTAAACTTAAGATTACATGTCTGAGGATTGGAAAATATTTCTACAGACTAGCTTCTGGCTCTGTAATTTTCAAACTTTGCTTCTTGTCCAAAATCACATAATTTTGGTGCGGAATGTAATGGGATATAATATATGTTCATATAAGATTTAAACTCTGCCTCTGCACTGAAGTACACCAATGCCAGATAAGTCAACAGAATGGCCAGTAAGAGGATTCCTAGAAGTCATTTTCACACTTGAATAACAAGCAATATCCAAACTGTACCTAGAGGAAATATTAGCCATATAAATATACTCCACTAGAGTAAAAACCAAATATACTCTTAACTCTTAACTCCACTTTACTTGGATAGCCAAAATGCCCTAAACACTCCAGTGCCACCCAATATCTGGCAAAGTGTGATAGAGAAGAAATCAGGGAGGGGAGATACAGGTAACTTAATCAAACATGGTTAAAATGTGTCTTCATTTTGCAAACTTTACAAATGCTTGACCTTCTGAACATTTTCCTAGTGTCTCTTTGAAAGCCTTAGAAGGTTCCTGTGCAAGGAAGAGACTAGAAGTTAGAATTTTATTCATTTCATGATAAATCTGATACAACAGAGTGTGGAAGCTCTATTGATGCACTTCTACCCAGACTAAATAGGAATGAGAACTGTTGGTTTCTCTCAGTCTACACAGAAAACAAAAGAGAACACAGGCAATCATCTGGGTTAACGTGCTCAGCCAGTACATGGATGAGCAACTTTATTAGCCAAGGTACTGTATTTTATCCCACATTCTCACTTCAAATTTCTTATCAGTCATGCTTTCCTAACTTTTTAGGTTCTCCATTTTCTTCATGATTCTACAATAATATTGAAGTGGTTTGGCTCTGTGACCCCATCTAAATCTCATCTCAAATTGTAATCCCTACCTGTTGAGGGAGACACGTTATTGGATTACAGGGGTGGTTTCCCTTTGCTATTCTTGTGATAGTGACAGAGGCATGAGGCAGACAAATCCTAGGCAGACAGGGGTGGGTCCCTGGCAAAACCTGACCTTCAAGCCAGGACAGTTTAAAGTCTAGCTACAAGTCCCAGGTAAATCCTCAGGCTGGATCGAGAACCTGTCTTCCCATTTTCCATGTGTTTCTCTGATTGATCCCCACCCTTCACCTATTTTACATATGCTTATCTTTCCCTAATTGGTTTTTTATAATGTCATGCCCACCTTTGAGTGGTGTCTTTGTTTTAACCTTTTTTGCATCCTCACAAACTGATCAGCACTCACTCTTCATTCTGAGCCCATAAAGGCCTCAAACCCAGCTGTGAGAGAGACTACACAACTTCGGCTGGGGCACCACCCTCACGTTCCCTCTCTGCTGAGAGCTGTTTCATTGCTCAATAAAGTTATTTTCCACCCTCCTCACCCTTTGATTGTCAGCATAACCTCATTCTTCTTGGACATGGTGCAAGAACTCAGGACCCACTGAACATGGGTACAAAGAAGGCTGTAACACTGTGGCCCTCTGCCCCACATACTGGGAAGTAGCTCAGCCCCGGAGCAATGGGCCCAAGTAGGACAAGGGGTTGATAGAGCTGTTAACATGCTGCTGTCCATCGGGCTGCAGACAGCAGGCCTGAAAGAGCAAATTAGCATGCTGTAACACCCTGTCTGGGGCTTCAGGGTCACAGACACCACTGCCTGGGCACCACCACATTTCCTTCATCTGGACACTGGAATCCACCATGAGAGTCACTTGTGACATGCCTGGTCCAGCCACAAGCCCCACATTGAGCCCTCTCTTTTTCCAGCACTTGGGATGGCTAGCTGGACCCTGCACTTGCTCTCTCACACACCCCCTCCAGCCAGGGACTGAGTGCTTAGTTGCGGCAGCCACAGGATCCACACACTTACCACCATATAAGACATGCCTTCTTCCCCTTCTGCCAAGATTGTAAGTTTCCTGAGGCCTCCTCTGCCATGTGGAACTGTGAATCAATTACATCTCTTTCCATTTTAAATTACCCATCTTGGATCTTTCTTTATAGCAGTGTGAGAACCGATTAATACACATATATCCAAAGTGCAATTGAGTTAAACAGAAGTTATCAAATGATCACGTTTGCCGACCACTCCGCGACTTCTCTCTCCTCCCATTTTTACTTCACATTTTCCAATATTTGGGAGGTGACAGCAGTGTCAAGAGAGCATGACGAAAGCCACTTTAGTGGCTGCTTCCACCCTTTTAATAAATGAATGAATAAAATAATTCTATTCAACATTTAGTGATGGTCAAATGTAGTGCAGGCACTGTTAGGCTGAACCTCACAGTACTGAGTTGTTCTTTTCCCTGGCTTCAGATTTTATCTCCTAAGATAAAATTATTTTGCTTAAGAGTCTTTCTTTTCTTTTGCTTTTTTTTTGAGATGGAGTCTCGCTCTGTCACCCAGGCTGGAGTGCAGTGGTGCTATCTCAGCTAACTGCAGCCCGTGCCTCCTGGATTCAGGCGATTCTCCTGCCTCAGCCTCCTGAGTAGCTAGGATTACAGGTGCCCACCACCACACCCAGCTAATTTTTGTATTTTTAGTAGAGATGGGGTTTCACCAGTTTGGCCATGCTGGTCTGAAACTCTTGACCTCAAGCGATTCACCCGTCTCAGCCTTCCAAAGTGCTGGGATTACAGGTGTAAGCCATCATGCCCGGCCTAATTGCTTAAGAATCTTCATTGTGTATTACGAATGATTTGCAACACACTTACACAAGTAGCACAGTGCCTGGAACATACTAAGTGCCCAATTCTTTTGATAGATCATTTCCTCAGTGATCACTGATTAAGAGTTCTTTAAAAGTTCAAAGACAATAAAAATAGTATATTTTTGTGATTACTTCTTATTCTTACATAAATTTTAGTGAATTAATGAATTTAATATTTTTAAAGTGCCACAACTGACAAAGATGACCTTCAAATGCTGTGTTCAACCTTGGGTAGCCTTGTAGGGTGATCCTATGCATGTATCAAATACAGCGAGTTTGAAATAGCACATTAAATTACATATTTTCAATTATCAGAGATCTTGCAATGTTTGCCTATTTGAGCCTCATTCTATCACTACATCACATGTTATTCATGTCCAATTTTGTTTTTTCATTCTCTTACCTTTTTTTGTAATCCACATACCCACAGTATAGTTCTTTATTTGATGCTTTCATCTTCTAGCTCAAGACTAAGACAATGTAAAGACACATGATGAAAAGAAATTTGGATTTGTAAACATAAACTCCTAGATCTCAAGCATTCTCCAAGTTTGATTATGTTCCCCCTACCCAACAACGAGAAAAAAAGTGTTAGACTCAACATGCATAAATATTGAAAAAAATGACTTGCCTAAACTGACTGAATTTTTGTCACTTTTAATGGGAACTCATAACAATGACACAGCTTCCTTTGTATATCATGGACTTAAAATACTGCCAACTGCACTTTTACTGAGCCTCTAAGTCATGTGTTGAGCATGCGAAGGTGAAGGATTCTATCAATTTTATTTCACTCTTCTCTTGGCCTCTGCATTGCACATCTTTGAATAGATTTTTCAAATAATCTCACTGAAATCGAGACTCTTAGAGTCCCCTCTGGCAGATCTATAAATCACATGCTTTAATAGAGACTTCTATATTCTGGACCTTCTCTATTTTTCTATTAGTTTGCACATAAGGTTGTTGTCTACCTTACAACTTCCATGAGCTATAAAGTTATATCCTTAAGCATAGTGTTCTGATTTTCTTCTGGATCAGCTAATTTAGCTCTTTACTTTTGTCATAAGAGTAACAATAATTTATTTTGGACTTCTGTATACAACTGCTTCTAAACTTCCGAGATTTCTATTGCTGTTACAAATGACTGCGTGTCTGTAACACCGATTATCCCAAAAACTTTTCTCTGAGCCTGCTAGCTAATAAAGCAATTGCTAGACCAAGGAACCTAACTTTTGATAAATGGTCAAGTACTTTAGGGTCGTTATCTATATAAAACAAAGAACCTTTCAGATGACCTTGTGGATACTTCAACACCTGGTAAAGGTATAAATAAATTTAATTGCCAAAGATCCACACTTAGGAAGATAAAAGGGGCAAAGGAGACTGAACCATACAGATAACACCACAAACTTCATTTAGTCATTAGATTGAACTTCACTCTTGCAGTTTCATCTCCTCCTTTTTTTTTTTTTTTTCTACAATGAAGTTTCTGAAAAGTAGTACAGCAGGCAAAGAAAATCTGCAGGAGACAGCAGAAGGAAAAGCAATTATTCTGAATAATCTACACATAAAATGAGTGAATATCTTTATTTAAAAAAATCTAAGTTGGTGGCTGGCACATAGCTTTTATTCCTGAAACAATGGCATAAACCTATTGCTCTGAATTAAAAAAAAATAATAATAATGATAAAGAAATTAAAAGTAAAATTGACCTAATCAACCCCAAAAGAAAGAAAACCCTGTAGAATCATTTATTTGAAAGTCTAATTAAATATGTGACGATTTAGAAATCTGAAGTAGTATTATTTGGCAGCCTTTCTGGGCAAGACAAAATGAATTGAGTATAAAGATTAAAATGAAGCTAAACAATACATAAAATAAAGATCAATTCAGTTCCAATAACAGCATCTGGCAACTTACAAACTCAAAGTAACTATTTTTGAAATTAAAAATATAAGCACAAGATTAAATTGAAAGGATACATACCATCTCAGTAAAATTTATGAATTGCTTCAAGAATAGGACTTGACTTCTTTTTAAAGGTTTAGTCAAAAATGTTTGCATTCATACGAGTTTATAACAGTGTTCTATTTCTATTTGATTATTATCAGAACCACTATTAATATTAAAAAACCATTTCCTGTGGCCAAAGAACATATTCTTTTAGAATTTTCATATGCAATGAAATTGTTTAAAAATAGTTAATTCTTTGCCATTCCTCCAGGAACCACATTCTCTGTCAATCTAAAGGATTCATGTGGTGACATTCTATGTTCCAATTTCAATCTTAGTCACAAAGTCAAGCTTTCTAATTCTGTCATTATTTAATGATAGACAGATGATTTTGCACTCATTTGACCTTTACCAAGCTCTCTTGTTTGATTAGCAGCTCATTCCTGTTCTCTTATAATAAAAGGTAGAATGGATTAACCATTCAGAATTCAGAATATTGAAGTAGTTAAAGCATAACAACAGACCACTGCTGGCATTAATGGAGACATTAAAATTCTAATGACTCATTCCCCTGTCGCAGATGAGGAAAAGAATAGAAATAGACATAAAAAGGATCTGTTCTTCTGAAACTAATTATAACAGGAATTTGAGATGGTAAAGACTTCATCTATTCATGTAAATCAGTGTTTCCTTTAACTTGGTAAAGAAGGCCCTGTGATTTACCAAAATTGAGGATTTCTGGACTCAGGTTAGTTTAGGGTTCAGTACTAAAAGAGTTCTTTTGAAGATAAAAAGACAGAGGGTGATGTGAAAAAAGAGAGAAAGGGGGGTTATAAACATAGGTATACCCTCCTGAGGGCATAATTTAAGAAAAATTTTGATTTTTTTTTTTTAAAAAAAACAGACTTTAAGGAAAAAAATTATAATCATTCTATGACAAGAAGTGAATGTCTATACAAAATGTTTCCTTTTTTGTGTTATCATAATATAATCTCAGATATTAAACACTATTCTTATCCTACACTGTAGGAAATAATAGTTATAATAATTAATATGTATATTTCTTGAACCCAGGACAGGTTCTTTGCAAGGCCCTAGTGATATCAGATGATAAATACAACATGTTTCCTGTCCTCTTGGAGCCTACAGTTGAGTTACTAAGAGATACATTAATCAAATAATCACACAAAGAAATATAGCATTGCCACTGTAATAAGAAATATGTTAGTCACACTGAGATTATTAGAATCTCTAATGTAAGGACCTGACCAAGATAGGGGGTCCCAGAAAGCTTAGCCAAGGAAGTCATGATTGACTGAAACTTGGAGGAAAGGGAAAATTAATTGGTGAAGAGGAGAAAGGACTCCTGGTAGAGGGAATCTCTGAAAATGGAAGGACAGGAGAAAACACAGCAGTTTTGAGACTATGAGAGATCAATGTGCTTGGGCTGTACAAAGATTGAGGGAAGGATTTTGCATTAGATGGAGAAAAATAGGAACCAAATTATATGCAAGGGTTTGTATCTTATATTCCATGTTAAGTATTTAAGATCTGTTCTTTTGGCAATTTCAAGTTTGTGTTATTATTAACTATAACCACTCTGCTATGCAATAGAATTAGAGAACTTACTCCTCTTGTCCACTTGAAAGATTGTAACTTTTGGCAAACATTTTCCCATATCTCACCCTCTCCCAAGCCCCAGATAACATCACTCTAGTCTCTGAGTTCTACATTTTTAGATTCTACATATAAATGAGATCATGCATCATTTGTCTTTCTGTACCTAGCTTATTTCACTTAGTATAATATCATCCAGGTTAATCCATGTTGTTGGAAATAACAGAATTTTCTTTCTTTGTAAGGCTAAATAGTACTCCATTGTGTGTGTGTGTGTGTGTATGTGTGTGTGTGTGTGTGTGTGTGTGTGTGTTTCAGAGGAAAACTCCAAAACTGCATTTTTCTTTTGCCTCACTTCACCACAATCATCAACACAGAAGACGACTCCTGTGACCAAAGGCGTGGGAGTTTTTTCACACACACCAAGCAGTGGACACCAGCTGGGTGTCCTTCAACCCAGTTTTAACACCATCTACCCAGAGAGAGTGTCAGAATTCACAAGTCGAGGGCTCAGTCTCCCAAGACCGCCCCCTCCTTCCCTCTAGTCACATGTTCGGGCCTCTAGAAATTCTGACTGACTGGCTTCAAGGCGGAGTTTCTACAACCTTCTCTTTGAGTTCAGTTAATGTGCTAGAGCAGCTCACCGAAGTCAGGGCGACGTTTACTTACACTTACTGGTTGAGTAAGGAGATCTTAAAGGACAAATAAACAGCCAGATGAAGAGACACATGGGGTGAGGTCTGGAGGGGTCTGGAGCGCAGGAGCTTCTATCCTCATGGAATTGGGGTGTTCCACCCTCCTGGCATGTAAATGAGTTCTTCTTTACCTTTCTGTCAACCTCCATGTATCCAGCTTTCCAGAAGCTCCCCAAACCCTGTCCTTTGGGCCTTTTACAGAGACTTCATTTATTGTCCATGATGGAAGCATGAATAACCATGTTTAATGTGATTGGTCAAAAAGAATATAATCTAAAACCTCTGAGGCCTGTATGTTGAGATTCTTCTTTCCCTCTCTGTGCAGAGTTGCTTCCTCCAGAGAAGCAAGCAGGAGTCTCTGGAAAGAGGGTCTTATGACCCACAGTCAGATTAGAGTCCTGCCTTAGGCAAGTGAAAGAGGGACACAAAAGGGTCAGAGAGACAGGTTTTGTTTCCTGAGTTCTGCTTCTGAGGCTTTAAGTGCCTCAACGTCATAACAAAAGACTGTAACAATGGTTATGGGAGTTATGAGCTATGAACCAAGGCTGAAAACCACTCTACAAATATATTCATAATATCACAGTGTATATATACCACATTTTCACTATTCATTCATTCATTGATGGTTGCTTCTTTGTGTTGACTATTTTGATAATCCTGCCAGAAACATGGGAGTACAGGTATCTTTTCCACACACTGATGTCATTTTCATTGAATATATAGCTAGACACAGAATTGCTACATCATATGGTACTTCTATTTTTAATTTTTTGAGGAATCTCCGTATTAGTTTCCATAGTAACTGGAGTAATTTACATTCCCACCAAGAGTTTACAAGGGTTCCCTTTTCTCCACATCACCAGCTCTTATGTTTTGGCTTTGTGATACTAGACATGATAGCGCATGTGAGGTAATATCTTGTTTGGTTTTAATTTTTATTTCCCTGATGATTAGTAATATCAAGCATTATTTTCATGTACATGTTGTTCATTTATATGCCTTCTTTCGAGAAATATCTAATCAACTTATTTGTTTTCTTGCTATTGAGTTGTTTTATTTCCTTATATGTATTTTGGGTATTAATTACTCATCAGATATATGATTTGCAAATATATTCTCTTACGCTGTATGTTGTCTCCTCACTCTGTTGATTGTTTGCTTGGGTTTTTTTTTTTTTTTTTTTTTGAGACTGAGTCTGGCTCTGTCACCCAGGCTGGAGTGCAGTGGCCGGATCTCAGCTCACTGCAAGCTCCGCCTCCCGGGTTTACGCCATTCTCCTGCCTCAGCCTCCAGAGTAGCTGGGACCACAGGCGCCCGCCACCTCGCCAGGCTAGTTTTTTGTATTTTTTAGTAGAGACGGGGTTTCACCGTGTTAGCCAGGATGGTCTCGATCTCCTGACCTTGTGATCCGCCCGTCTCAGCCTCCCAAAGTGCTGGGATTACAGGCTTGAGCCACCGTGCCTGGCTGATTGTTTGCTTTGTTATGCAGAGATGTTTTGGTCTGATGCAATCCTATTTGTCTAGTTTTGCTTTTGTTGCCTATGCTTTGAGTCATATTCAACAAATCATTACCAAAACTAATGTCAAAAATCTCTTTTTGCATATTTTCTTCTAGGAGTTTTATAGTTTCAGGTCTTATGTTTAAATATTTAATTCATTCTGAATTAATGGTGTCACATAAGGATCCAATCTGATTCTTCTGCATGGGGATATTGTTTTCTCAGCAGTATTTATTGAAGAGAATCTTCTTTCCCTATTGTGTATTCTTGGTACCTTTGTTAAAGATCAATGACCATAATTGCCTGGATTTATTTATAAGCTCTCTATTCTGTTCCATGGGTCTGTATGTCTATTGTTATGCTATTCTTATGCTGGTTTTGTTTGTTTGTTTGTTTTTGTTTTAGAGACAGGGTTTTCTTTGGCTGCCCCATGAGGTAGAGCTCAAACGATCCTCTTGACTCAGCCTCCTGAGTAGCTAGGACTACAGGTATCCACCAGCACACTCGGGTTTTTTTTTTTTTTTTTTTTTTTTTTTTTGGTAGAGATGGAGTCTCACTATGTTGCCCAAGCTGGGCTCAAACTCCTGTCCTCATGTGGTACTCCCACCTTGGCCTCTGAAAGCACCAAGATTATAGGCTTGAGCTACCATGCTCAGCCCCCGTGCTGTTTTGATTACATTAGCTTTGTAGTATATTTTGAGATCAGGTAGTATGATGACTCCAGCTTGTTCTTTTTGCCTAAGGTTGCTTTGGCTATTAGATTCCAGAGGTTTTACTTACACATTTTTATTAATTTTTTCTCCTCTTACTGAATGATTTGAAATAATCTGTTTCTGAGTTTCCTTATTCTTCTTCTTGTTCTCATTTTGTGTTGAAGCCCTGTATTGGATTTTTTAGTTCTGTCATTGTAGTCTTCAGCTCCCAAGTTTCTGTTTGCTATTTTTTGTTTGTTTGTGTTTGTGTGTATGTGTGTTTTACATTTTTCTATCTCTTTGTTGCTCTTTTCCTTTTGTTCTTATATTGTTTTCCTGATTTCATTAAATCATTTATCTCTGTGCTTGTAGCTCACTGAGCTCCTTTAGAACATTTATTTTGAATTCTTTGTCAGGCAATTAGTGAATCTTCAATTCTCTGGAATTAGTTACTAGATGTTTACTGTGTTCCTTTGGTGGTGCCATGTTTCTGATTCTTCATGATTTCTGTAACCTCATGTAGTTCTCTACACACTTCAAAAAGCAGTCTACTCTTCCAGACTTTTTGAACTGCATTTATATATGAAAATCTTTGTAAAAGAATTTTACTTGTTGGGGTTGAGGGCACACTGGAGTGTGCTGTTGCACCTGGTCTAGTGGTAGGGGGCACTAAGTATGGAGGTATGGATAGGTTGGGGGGGTGTAGTGTCTTGGGGGTTCGGGTAGTTAGGGTCTGTGACACTGGCAACTGCATGGTTCTTGGTTGCAAGAAATACAGAGTTTTACAGTAGTTGTAAGGGCTGCTGGGGTCGTAAGCAATGCCTTTGGGTCCAACAGCCGAAGACCAGAGTTGGGGCCAGTGGTGTTCCTGTGCTGGAGTATGGAGACTAGCTCCAGCATATGTGTAGTAGCAGGGGCCAGCTATAGGCACTCTCACAGTGGCAAGGGCTAGGGTCATGAGCAGGGACCCTGGCTGACTGCAGGTTCATGTGCTGGTGGGAACTGGAGCTGTGTCCAAGCACAGCTATAGGAGTTAGGGCTGGCAGCTTGCATGTCAGTAGTTGCAGGGGCTAACTGGGGGCTGTGGACAGGGGTTAGGCCAGCTATGTATGGCTGTGTTACTGTGGAGACCAAAGTTGGCCTTGGGCACATGCACACATCCATAGCTGCAGAGGTCCTATGCAGGGAAGCATGCAGCAGTGAGAGCTGGTAACAGAGGTCAGATGACTGCATCTGTGTACTCAGCTGCAGGAACTGGAGCTGCACATGTAAACACAGTGATCAAGGCCAGAAATGGGAGTTGGACCCAGCTGCTTGTGTATACACAGCTGTGGGAGCCAGGACTAATGTTATATATGAACCTGGCTACAGGCATATGTGCTGCAGTGGGAGCCAAGGGCAGGGCCTGCAGTGTGGTCCCAGGACCATTTTCATGCATGTGTAGTGTGGCTGCTCTGGGTCCCTGAGCCAAGGCACCTGGTATGACAGCAGCTGGTGTGGTTCCTGTGAGGGAGAAGGAAGATGAGCAGTGGCTCAGGCACCTGGAAACCGCAAAAGCAAAAAGCTGTGGAATCCCCTATGGCAAAACCTGCAGGGCATCCATCGAGGCTATGTTGGTTGTTGATTTCTTGTAGCAAAAGCTGCTAATGTCTATGACAGCGAACACTGCAAAGTCCTCAGCAGTGAAACCTGCAGTGCGTGCACAGTAACCATGAGGACTATTGAGGTCCTCAGTGGAGGAGGCTGCTGGACTGTGTCCAGAGCAGGGCACTGGGGACTTTAGTAGATTCTGCTCGTGTAGAATCTACTAAAGTACTTTAGTACTTTAAAGTCCTACTAAAGGACTTTAGTAGATTAGTGGCTTGTGCTGATAGATCACATCCATCTTCTTTGCTTCTGGTTGTCTCCAGACATCACAGATAATACCAGTCTCCTTAGCAATCCGGGTGAGGTGAAAGAAAACACGTTTGTTTGAGCAGTGCCTTGAAAGACTGGGGAAACTAGTTGTTCACACCATATTCCTTTTCTTTATGAGAGAAAATCGAGAGCTTGGGTGTTCCCTTTCTGTGTTGAGCAGTACAGATCTGGGGGATGGGATGATGTCGGCAAAAGAAAACACTTTTATCTATTTTGTGTGGTTATTTTAGTTTTTTTTTTCTTCGAGAGGTATGGCTATAGGTTCCTAAGTGGACTCCTTAGCTCTTCTAGATTTATTTTCATTTTCATACAGCAGTCTAATCATTATTCTTTATGGGGAAAATAAAGGCTGAGGTTTCCTACTCCACCATCTTACAGATAAGAAAACAAAAATAACTCTATGGTTAAAAAAAATTCCAAAAATTTCATTTAAAAAAATTATTTTAGATTGAACTATTGCCCCGATTCTTCTCCCCTACCTGCACTCACACCATTGTCATGGCCTCATGATGGATGTACTTACTCAATTGTTGACTTTGGGCTTGGTCAAACGACTTCCTTTGACCAAAGGTTTCTATATAGAAATCACAGTTTGCCAGTGTCAAGCCTGAGTCTTAGGAGGATGCACGTATTTGTGCTTATTCTCTTGCACCTCTGCCAGTGATATGAAAGGAAGAAATATCTCTGGCGACCTGTCTGACACAAGGAGAGTGAAAGACACTGAAGCTGGAGCACCCACCCTGCCTTCAGTTCCTAACTTGGAAGCAGGATGCTAACTACCATGGACTACAAAGTGCTACCAGTTGAGTCCAACCAATATTAGCCAAGCCCCCAAAGACACACAGATGTACAGGAAGATATGAGTGTTGCTTTAATTCACTGAGTTTTGGGGTGGTTTTATACAGAACATTGCTGTGATTTCTCAGAATCTTTAATATGCTAGGAGTCTGAGGATGCCTCCTTTGGAGGTGGAGTTCTCTCAAACAGCACTGAGAAATGCTAGATTAGAATAAGGTATATCAGTCAGAAATAATCTTTTTCTCTAAGTCTATCTTAGTTTAATATGCCTTCATTTTTCTGAACAGCAAATGAGCATATTCATATATGCCATATGTTATAGAATGTTGAATAGGTTGCTTCC
This sequence comes from Macaca nemestrina, assembly GCF_043159975.1. NCBI lineage: Eukaryota > Metazoa > Chordata > Mammalia > Primates > Cercopithecidae > Macaca > Macaca nemestrina. Next base: position 125,123,559 of record NC_092127.1, on the reverse strand, counting down.
TATCTACTTGAAAATTCTGGCTAATTCCCCAGAGCTACAGATAGTAGGTAATATATTACACTCACATTAAAAGAGAGCTACAAACATATTCCCACAGAGCTTACTAACAAATGATTAAATTGGTCCTTCAGCTACCAACTACTATCACCCACTTCCAGTCTCTGTTAAAAGTGACTGGAATATACACTGAGGAAATTACTTAAAGGAAATACATATGAATAGAGAATGCTATGATCTCTCCCTTTCCTACTCCCATGGGGAGGGTTTGTCTCTCCACTGCCCCCCAACCACCAAGTGAAGAGAGGTGCTCAAGAGAATCATTCCTACTGACAGTTATTATCTGTAAAAGGGATGATAAGCATCTCTCTCCCTAACTGCCTGTGGTGCCAGTTAAGCTGCAAGGATGTAGGGTATGGAAGAATTCTTAGGAACAACTGGATTAGTTCCTAGGATTTGTGAGCATAAATGAAGATGAAGTTTGGAATATGCTTCTCTTGGGAAATTCACTGGACAAGATGCAAGCCTTGGTAACCTTCCAAACTTCTTCTGAAATCCAGGTGGAGGTTCTCAAACCCCAATTCTTGACTTCCGTGCACTAGCAGACTCCATATCATGTGGAAGCTGCCAAAGCTTGAGTTTTGCACCTCTGAAGCCATGGCCCAAATTCTATGTTGGCCCCTTTCAGCCAGGGCTGGAGTGGCTGGGACACAGGGCACCAAGTCCCTAGGCTGCACACAGCACAGGGATCCTAAGCTGGGCCAACAAAGTCACTTTTTTCTCCTAGGTCTCTGTGCCTGTGATGGGAGGGGCTGCTGTGAAGACCTCTGACATGCCCCGGAGACATTTTCCCCATTGTCTTGGGGATTAACATTCGGCTCCTCATTACTTAGGTAAATTTCTGTGGCCAGATTTAATTTCTTCTCAGAAAATGGGGTTTTCTTTTCTATCTCATTGTCAGACTGCAAATTTTCCAAATTTTTATGCTCTGTTTCCCTTATAAAACTGAATGCCTTTAACAGCACCTAATCACCTCTTGAATGTTTTGTTGCTTAGAAATTTCTTCTGCCAGATACCTAAATTATCTCTCTCAAGTTCAAAGTTCCACAAATCTCTAGGCAGGGGCAAAGTGCCACCAGTTTCTTTGCTAAAACTTAGCAAGAATCACCTTTGCTCCAGTTGCCAACAAGTTCCTCATCTCCATCTGAGATCACCTCAGACTGGATTTCATTGTCTATATTGCTATCAGCGTTTTAGTCAAAGCCATTCAACAAGTCTCTTGGGAGTTCTAGACTTTCCTACATTTTCCTATCTTCTTCTGAGCCCTCCAAGTTTTTCCAACCTCTGCCTGTTACCCAGTTCCAAAGTCGCTTCCACATTTACAGGTATCTTTAAAGCATCGCCCCACTCTACTGGTACCACTTTACTATATTAGTCTGTTTTCACGCTGCTGATAAATAGATACCCAATATTGGGCAATTTACAAAAGAAAGAGGTTTAACTGGACTTAAGTAATACATGGCTGGGGAGGCCTCACAATCATGGCGGAAGGTGAGGAGAAGCAAGTCATGTCTCACATGGATGGTGGCAGGCAAAGAAAGAGAGAGTTTGTGCAGGGGAATTCCTCTTTTTAAAACCATCAGATCTCATGAGACTTATTCACCATCAAAAGAACAGCATAGGAAAGACTTGCCCCCATAATTCAATTACCTCCCACTGGGTCTCTCCCACAACACATGGGAATTCTAGATGAGATTTGGGTGGGGACAGAGCCAAACCATATCAGCCCTCTTTGCTTATTATATTATTTTATAATTAGAATCCTTACCATAGTTCCTCTTAGAACAATTTTAAGTGTACAATAGACTATTTTTCTTCATTGGCATTATGGTATACAGTAGATCTTTAGAATTTATTCATCCTGTGTAACTGTACATTATACTTCATTCTCCTTTTTCTCTGTGGGCATAGAACTACTTACAAGCCAAGAAGATATTTCTCAGTATTCTATTCTGCAGGCTTGGGGAAGACATGATGTGAGTCATGTAAAATTGTTCTTACCATTTTCAATGCACCTTATTTGTTTGTTTCTTTCTGTGCTCCATCCAGTTGCTGTAATTTCTCACCTGGATTCCAGAGCTCTCATGAAGATATTTTCATCCATGGATGGTTGTTAAATCTGTGTTTCTATAAAAGAGCTGGAACATCTCATTTAACTAAGACTTTTTGTGTATAGAAGTTTCTTTTAAAGGACATAAGTTGTCTAGTTTTTGTGATTTATTTCCTTTGTTTTGTACTATAAAAGTCCTCTCTATAATACAATTTGAAATTTACTTATTTTTTATCTTTTTGTTGTTGTTGTTGTTGTTTTTTTTTTGTTTTGTGTTATTTTTGAATACCTGGTTATGGTCCTCATATAAAATACAAAGAAGACATTGGCATGCTGAAAGAGTAGTTTACGTCTTTCTGAAATTTGACTGCCCAATTTTCTCTCTTTGAGAATGCAGACAACTGTGTAAACTGTTTATATTCTTTAACAAAAATTTAAAGACTCTGTCACTCTCAGGAAATCCAAAAACTGTGTGTCTCCCACATTGTTTGCAAAGACTAGCTATCCATAGAGCTTTGCAACCATAGACCTTACCAATTCCGTTAACAACAGAGAATGCATTCCTAATGAGTGGTAGTGCATATTGTGGTCATGTTTGATATGATTTGACAGTCTAAGGTCATTTCTCAGAAGAAAGAAGAAATAGTCCATTGGATAAAGATTTTCTTCCATCTTCTAGTTATGAAAGATTTTACTCTACCTTTGTCTTATTTGGATTTACTCATAATTCAGCACCTTACAACATTCTGGTATTACACCAGGAAACAATACTAAAAATAGTCAAAGATGAGGAGCTGAGTAGGAAAATTTTGCCTCATTGTCTTTAACAAGACAACTGTCTCTGACACCTCTTAAATAGCAGAAGAAAACTGTCGAGGGCCTCTCAGCTAAAAGATTCCCAGGGGCTTCACCAAAATGCCTTAGTATCCTAAATAACAGGACTTTTGTCTAGTTTGTAGCATATGTTTCTTATCTTTTTCTTGATTTGTGGGGTCTGCAAAAATCAGTAACATCTAATTCCATTGTGGGGTTGAGGAAATAAATTCAATACAATGGATAAACCATAAAAATGGTTAAAATCGTAACTGTATATGTGCAACAGAGGCCTAATGGAAGGGTCAAATCTGTGAGCAAACTGTGAACTCTGGCTTGTCATTTATTTTAATGCAAAATGCATGGCCTCCTTGTGAAAGTACCGTGAATTCTGACAGTTAACTTCAGAATCAACCAAGAATCTATACAGGGTAGGCACCAGAAATTCCCTTTGTCTTATTTTACCACAATATACATATTAAAACAAGCAGCAAATTTATGAAATTTACCTCCTAAGAAATGTTTAAGCTCATCCACTCTATTCCATTTGTCATTTTTGGGATGAAGCCACTGTTCTGTCTCAACTGTATTAATGTAATAGGCTCCAAGCTACTTCACCCAAACCATCTCCAAGCTTGCCATTTAATCTAGCCATACAAGCTAAAAAAGATCTTCCCAAACACCAGTCTTGCAATAGCAATACATTTCAGAGGCTCCATTTTACTCTTTTGTTTTTCCTTTTCTGAGACAGAGTCTCACTCTGTTGCCCAGGCTGGAGTTCAGTGGCATGATCTCGGCTCACTGCAACCTCCACCTACTGGGTTCAAGTGATTCTCCCACCTTAGCCTCCCCAGTAGCTGGGACTGTAGGCCTGCACCACCATGCCCAGCTAATTTTTGTGTTTTTAGTAGAGACAAGGTTTCGCCATGCTGGTCTCGAACTCCTGACCTCAGATGATCTGCCCACCTCGGCCTCCCAAAGTGCTGGGATTACAGGTGTGGGCCACCGCGCCTGGCCCCATTTTGCTCTTTATATCGAATCTAAATGTCTTAAAGTACTCTCAAAATCCTCAGGATCTGGCTAATCTCTCCAGTCTTCTCTTCTCAGTACTTGAAATGCTTCAGCTGTCCCAAAATTCACTGAGAACTTTACAAATGCTGTACTCTTTTATTCTCCAGGTTTTTGCTTCAGACTTTTCTTTCCTCTTTGAAAACTGTATTCTCCCTACAGCCATCAGTCCTACCCATGTTTGCACACATCCTTTGTCTATGGACAGCTGTTAAGTCTCACCTTACCAACCATTTTCTCCAAGGGCCATCCTCACACTCTCCAAATCAGAGTTAATCGCCCGCCAATAGGCTACCCACAGTACCCTGAATCTCTAGCATATCATCCTGGATGATAATTACCTGCCTTTTTAAATTTCCTGTACCTAATTGTGAACTTCTTGGGCAGAGACTGTAGCTTTTATGTTCATCAGCATAGGCATGATGTGTACTAGATGTTTAATCATTATTCATATCCTAGCTCAGTAGAAAACTCATCCTGTCTTTGGCAAAAGGCGAAGTTTTCATCTTGAACAGCTTCTGTTAATGAGGCAGCTGATGGTAATATTCTCCAATGAAACCCCAGGGAAATCTGCTTGAAGCGACTTGTGAGAGAAGGCTGTAAGAGATCTATAGATGTCAATTAATTATGGAGTGTACATTAGACCTGGTTAAAAAAAAAAAAAGAAATGCAGGTGAGGAGGAGGGCTCAAATACTGGGTCAAAATATCAGGGTGATGAAGGGAGAAAGAAGCCCTGCCTTGCATACATGGTTGAGGACTCATGATGATGAACCGACTCAGTCTCAGTGCCAGAGCTGGATACATCAAGAGCAGAGCCATGATGTATCAATAATACAGGAAAATGCAAGGTGGACATTTTTGCAGATCAAAGGATGAAAAGTGAAAATCAGGAAATAGGCAGAAAAGAAGATTTAAAAGTACCATAGAATGCAGACATGCTTACTTAGAATTATGTGAAGGAAAAGAAGGGATTGGGTGTCCTTGGAATCCCAGTATTCCACAAGGTGAGACTCAGAGAGAAAGGCAATTTCCACCTTTATTGCTTTTGTAATCCACAGTCTTTGAATAATATTGATAAGGTTTGGCTGTGTTCCCACCAAAATCTCATTTTGAATTGCAGCTCTGATAATCTCCACATGTCATGGAAGGAACCTGATGGGAAGTAACTGAGTCATGGGGATGGATTTTTCCCCTGCTGTTCTCATTCTAGTGAATAACTCTCATGAGAGCTGATGGTTTTATAAAGGGCAGTTCCCCTGCACACACTCTCTTACCTGCTGCCATGCAAGATGTGCCTTTGCTCCTCCTCCACCTTCTGCCATGATCGTGAGACCTCCCCAGCCATGTGGAACTGTGAGTCCATTAAACCTCTTTTATTTATGAATTACCAAGTCTCGAGCAGTTCTTTATAGCAGTGTGAGAACAGACTAATACAAAAATATCACACAACAGTGTAGTTTTGAAGGAAGCATGTGATCCCAATGTGTATAACTATAAATTCACCTCTTTCACAATAACAGTAACTTAAAGCACTTATTGAGTAAGCATTTACTTAGAGGCAGTGTAAAGTACTTAACGTGCATCATCGTATTTATGGTAGGATGAATAATGGTGCCTAAAATGATCTGCATCTTAATCCCAGAACCTACAAATGTTTCCTTATATGGCAAAAGAAACTTTAGAATGTCATTAAACTAAATATGTTGATGCACACATATGTTTACTGTGGCACTATTCACAACAGCAAAGACTTGGAACCAACACAAATGCCGATCAGTGATAGACTGGATAAAGAAAGTGTGGCACATATACATCATGGAACACTATACAGCCATAAAAAAGGATGAATTCTTGTCCTTTGCAGGGACACAGATGAAGTTGGAAACCATCATTCTCAGCAAACTATCACAAGAACAGAAAGCCAAACACCACATGTTCTCACTCATAAGTGGGAGTTAAACAATGAGAACACATGGACACAGGGAGGGGAACAACACACACTGGGGCCTGTCAGGGACTTTGGGGCTGGGGAGGGATAGAATTGGGTGAAATAGCTAATGTAGGTGATGGGTTGATGGGTGCAGCAAACCACCATGGTATGTGTAGACGTATGTAAGAAAACTGCACCTTCTGCACATGTACTCCAGAATTTAAAGTATAATTAAAAAAAAAAAAAGTATGTTGAAATGGGAAGTCAATCTTGGATTATTTGAGTGGGCTCTAAATACAATCACAAGGAATGTAGGTGGTCACTAGCAGTTGAAAAAGTAGGAAAACAGATTCTGCTCCTCAGAGCCTGCAGAAGGAACCAGTCCTACTGACACCTTGACTTTAACCTAAAGAAACTGTTAAGAATTCTAAGTTCTAGAACCACAGGATAACACATTTGTGTTATTTTATGTCACTAAGTTTGTGTTAATTTGTTACAGTAGCAACAGGAAAGTAATACTGCACTTACTCCTCATAACCACTCAATGTAGAAACTGTCATTATCCCTTTTTATATGTGAGGGAATGGAGGTACAGAAAAGTTAACTAAGGTGACGGAAGTAGGATCCAGTCCAGGCAGTTGGATTCAAAAGTCCTTGTCTTTAGCCACCATGCTATATTCCATGATAAGAAAACTGACTGGCTTGCTGTGTATACATCTATGGTCCATCCAACCACACATGGGTTTTTAAATTAACCAATTTCATAAATATTCAAAAACGAAAATGCACATTTTTAAAGGGAAACTGGAAATGATCTCAGCCATTTTTAAGTTTCTGAGAAATATTATGAGAAATAATCCTGCAAAGGGAACTAGCCCTGCTGACACCTTGACTTTAACATTCCTGATTATTTCTCATAATGAAGAATAATTACTCCTTCTACTGTAACAAAGATTTTGAAAAACTATCCAAAGACATTAATTCATTAGCTATTGTCATCACATTATTACTATAGTCACACAAATAATATGCTCAATTGTAATCAATGTATGATTCTGTTCCAAGAAAAAAAAAGCTTTAAAGAAAATGTATAATGTGCATAGTTGACTATTAGAGACTTGAACTTAACAAGTTAGCAGACATGAATTTAAGCAGCACATTTACTCCTTAGAGTGTAACCTTTAGCAAGCAATTTAACCTCCATTGATTCCCTTATCTATCAAATGTGGAGTTTGCCCTATCAGCCACCTTCCTTTTCTAAGATTCTGTGTGTCTGTGATTTGATTTGTTCTTCAAGCTTGTTGGTGACACTGGATTTTTCCATATAAAAAATTACATCTTTGCCCTGTCCTCAGCATACTATTCCAAATTTGATTCTAAGCAGAAATCCATCCTTTTGGCCTATTATTAGCTTCTTTTAGCCTGTTGGTACTCTTTGACTTAACAGCAGACAGAGGCATTTCTAGTGTCATTTCCTGTGGAACCAAAATATGATGAACGAGGTGGAGGAGCTTTAAGTATCTTCAAATACTTTTGCTTAGTATCTCCCTAATCCTCAAAATAACCCTTGAAAATAAGTGTACCCTTCTAGTTTAATAGATGAAGAATGTAAGAGACTATTTAATAAGGGTTTTTAAGTTAAAAGTGGCAAATGTCCTGACCACCAATCCTTGCGTTTTCCACAATTTCATACTATATCGTATAAAAGTAATAATAGCTTCTATATGTTGAGTACTGTAGAAGATTTAATTTTCTAAAGATAATCACACAATATATGCACCCCCATCCCACATGCTGTTTTCATAATGTGAATGAAAATTCTCCCATCAATAGATCGGGTTCCATTTTTCTTCTACTTGAATCTAACAAGGGTTTGTGGCTGCCTTAACCCACAGAGCATGGCAGTACGATGTCATATGACTTTGCAAGCTAGGCTATATAAAGGATGCAGCTTCTACTTGGTGCTCTCTCAAGACAATTACCCTAGCAACCCAGCTTGCTGTGAGGAAGCTAAAGTAGCCCTCACTTAGGGAGCTGATGTTCTGAGATACTAAGGCCCTCACATGACAGCTAGCATCAACTCTAGATATATTAGTTGATGATTTCTTCAGATAATTCCAGCCTCCATCTTCAAGTCTTCCAGCTGAGGCCAAAGACATTGCAGAGCAGATATGAAAATTGAAGTATTAAAATGTGCCCTGACTTGCAGACTCACAAAATCCATGAGCATGGGTGTTTTATACCATTATATTTTGGGAAATTTGTTAGGCATCCCTGGAATAAATATGTATCATGTGCACAGTACCTTAAATTCTTGCCAGATTACAGGCATGAAAATAGTCTCCAAGAGATTATATGACTCACTGAACCACACAGTTAGTACATGAAGACTAACTTAATCTTCAGATGAATCTCAAGGGATTAAAACACAGGTTGTGTTTTATTTCCAAAACTTATAATGCTGAATTATCTCCTAAGAGAAATCCAATTTGGAAGTTGTTGAACTTTAACTTTATGGATACTCACTAGCCTATAGAAAAATACCACATTTTAGTACAACATTAAATTTTTGATATTTGATAAATCTAAGACCATTCCATATATGCAATCTGATACACTAATAAACAAATGAATAAAATATGCTTTGGGGAAGACCACATTACTTCTAGGTCATCTATAGCTTGCACCAACTTTTATTTGTTAATTTATCTATTTTCATTGACTTTAAGTTACATTTTTATGTTTATTATGTTTGACTATATACATTTTTTAATTTGGGGGGTGATGAGAAATACATCAATTAATATATGAATGTAGCAATACATTAACATTATACTTCAAGTGCATTGAATAATTTGACTACACCAAGAGTAATTTCAAATAAGCCCTTTAAGCAGAGGTGGACCATTGCCTATCCAAAAACCTTTCTGTCTTTATCCTTGCTCACAGAAATATGATTTTGCTTGATATTTACCACTCCCTTCAATTCTGAGGAGAGATTACTTCCAAATATAAGTAAAATGAATTCTGCTAATCTAAATATTCTTGTTTTTCTGGAAAAAAATATTTTAAAGAAATTATATGATAATGTGAAGGAGAAATCTCTCAAGTAATATTTTAAAGCAAAACTTAAAATTCACTGTATAGATACAATGTATATCCTATGTTTGCCTTGCAACCTCAATAATTATTACAAAAAAGTCTTTAATCTTGTATATTTCTATTGCTTAAGACCTGATGTCATTTCCCCTGTACCTTAAGGGTAGTTTATTTTAAAGGACTCTTCCTTTTAAAAATGAAATCACTGAAACACTAAGTAAACCTCAAAAGAGTACTTTGTTCTGATTATTTATTTTAAATTTCCCCCATAATACAATTTCTGCATTTCCTCTCTGAATTCAGGCAATTTTTCAATTTTTTGAAAACTCTCTGTGGAAATAGGTCAATAATTTTGCTGTGAGATTAAATGTTGACCTTCCTTTCTTTAAACATGAAGGAATATAAGTGCTGGTCAATAGAACTAAATCTTTGCTATGCCTTCTCAACAATAATGCGCAGAGTTTCTTACAGGAGAACTTTCTCCTTAAAGTAAATTAAGTAGTATAATTGTTGCAAAAGAAATATGAGACCACTTTTAAGATATTGTGCCTTTTAGTAGTAATTTAATAAATTCAAAAATGCCAGCTTACTTCCTGAGAAATGTTTGTCACTGATAGAATCTGGTTCACAATGAATGAAATGGCAGGCATTTTTTAAACCAAACATATGTTTCCAATAACACTCTTGTATATGCAGTGCAGTGTTTTAAATGTAGATGAGGTACCCTGGTGACATCATTCTTTAAACTCTCTTTAGGTAAACCAGATGGCTGGCTTGTATGCAGTAAGAATGCTATTAAACTGTCCAGAGAGAATAGTTTAATCATCTTTAATAATGTCACTAATACCCAACATGTGTATTTTTAAATGGGTAATTGTATTGAAAAAGCTGATGTCACAAAATCTGTTTCAGACACTTTTCATTTAAAGTAAGTGATAAAAGTTGCAAGGTTTTTAAAAAACACACAAACAATAGTCTTGAAAACAACAATCAATATGTAAAATATCTGTATACTAGCTAGTGATTTGTTACCAAACTACAAAATCAATAGTATTAAAATTTGTGCCATACTACAAATCGATAGTATTTTGTTACCTACTATCAATCAATAGCTATAATTTAGTTTTTATGTTGAAAAATAAAAAGAAAAGAAGCTTCTAAAGAAGTTTGGAGATTAAAAAGAAAACAAATATAAAGGTAGAACATAGAAGGAAAAACAGGCAAGGAGAAGCAGAATTCAAGTTTATCCATTCATTAAATTTTAGAGCCTAGAACTCTGACAAATAAATCTTGTCTCCATAGCTTTCTTATGCATTCCACACACAGGGTTTCATGGGAAGAGATTAGCTTCTTATGATGATGTAATGAGTCTAATTGAGGTTGGAGCTGGAGGAATCCAAGTAAATTGAGTTGATCCAATGAAAAAGAAAAGTAAAAACATATTCTAAATTTGATACTTGAGATTTCTATCTATGTAATTGCATTTTAATTAATGCTTTGCCCCGAGACTTAAACAACGAGCTTCCTTCCATGCCTGAACTTAAAATATTAGAGAGAAAGTTGAGCAGAATAAAATACACAAACTTAGAAGAGGTTTGGCAAAGAAGGTATGTCCTTTAATTGACAATGTTAAAAAGGAATTTAACAGCATTTAAAATATATATTCAATGATACATTTTAATTCATATTTCCAAAGAATGGGCTAGATTTTATTATTCTGAGTGTTGTAAATCCCTACTTATTCTTATATAAAATATAAAATACTATTTAAAACACTTCAGTTGAATAATCTATCCTTAGATTCTAATAACTATTCAGAATGTTAAAATACTATTATTTACCAGTTCTTAGAATGCCTTCAATTCCATTGTATAATTAAAATTGTGTGGTATCTTGCTGAATTATCTTGAGAAAAAAATACGGAGAAGCTCAAGTTACCTTGATGGTAGGAAGAGAAATTATCTTGATGATGGTATTGGAAGAAAGAAACATGTATGACTCATGGCAACCGCTGTGCTTCTATTTTGTCTGCAGGAGGCATGTGTGCTGAGTTGTTCTTTATCTCATTTACAAAGGTATTGAAAAAAGGCCTCATATGTCCACTCTAGAACTGTACAGTTCTCCCACTAATAGCATGAGTTAGTCTAATACAGAAACAGATTATTAACAGAACAACCTAGCCTTACATTTAAATTTACCTTTAACAATTAATCATAATTGGAAATAAACATATTTTGATCTTTGACCTCTAAATCGATCTTTCAGTTCATTTCAAACTTGAGAAAATAAGAATAGCCTTATTTATAGTCTGCTATAACTCCAAAATAAAGAATTCAATGTGTTTTTATGTGAAATACATTCTACCTAAATTTTTCATCTTAGAAAGTATACGAGATGAGACATAAGAAATGAAATATTGAATCAGAATAATATTCCACCTAACCCCATGTTTTACAGAGATATTAAAGGCTATTTGCAAAGTTTTTTTTTTAAATAAGTTTTAATGAGATCAAAAATTATCTTTGTGATTATAAGGAGGCATAAATTTACCACATAACTTTCTAACCTAGAGTTTTAGACCTAAAATGTTGCATAGGATATCTGTGGCAAATCTAATATTGAATTAGAAAGTTAGAGTTCTATTTATGGAAAGAAATTGGCAAAAATATATGTAAACATCACCAAACAATGTTTTCCATGTTGACTTTTCTCTCTGCTTAGCTGTTTCTGACATTGTGTGTATACCACGGTGTAAGATTACATGAAGTCAACCTAAACGAAGAATTCAGTGAAAAACTCCAAATGGCTCTTACTGTCAAATTCAGGCAACACATGCTATTTTCAAGTTCTTATTTAAAAAAGAGAGCTAATGATAATTACTATCTAACCTAAAGCAACCACAATTGGCTCAGTAAGAAATAGGCTGATTTTAAGAAGAAAACTCCTTTTCCAAGTAATCAGATAGAGTAAAACTAGTTCTAAATACAATAGGAAGAAACTTACTGTCATGAACCAAATGAAATTAAAAATGATCACATAATAAAATACATCATTATAACAAAAGTAATTTTTATTGATGCTTCCCCTATGCTAGAATATATACATGTTTCTCTTAATCCTCATAACTTTATATAGAAAGTATAATTATTATTTTCACGCTACAGATGGGAAACTGAGGCTTAAGAAGTTGATATGCCTAACTTGAGCTTATGCAACAAGAGGTTGAACCACAATTCAAATCCTTGTCCATTCAACTTCATATGCCAAGCTTTAGAGTGAAGATGTATACTACAGCAATAAGAGCAAAAAAGAAAACCTAGCTAAAAACAACCATATTTGTAAAAATTGAGTTATATCAAAATCTAAACAGAAACAAACATAAATCAGAAAAACCTATGTAAATTATTTGGAAATGTTTCTGGCATGCAATAAGCATTAATAACACCTAGCTAATAATGTTTTACTCCACAACATACACCTATGTGAAAATTAAAGGTATATAATACCTAAGAGCTAAGGACTTCCATTATTTAAAAAATTTTTACCTAGGTTACTTGGATTACTTGTTTCCATCTGAGTTGCCAAATCAGCTATTTCTTTGGCAATTAATGTAAATGTATCATACTAGTAAAATTTAGAAATATTAGAAATACATTGTCAGTGGATATATTGTGCTATCTTTTATACATAAAATTGAAACTATTGACCCACATTATTAAGACCTGTACCTTAAATTGTTTGACTTTCCGCTAGGGGAAATGAATTTGCAGTAATATATACAGTCACTCTAAAGATTCCCTTTATATTATAATTTTAAAAATATATTTCTACTGTAATCCCAGCACTTTGGGAGGCCGAGATGGGTGGATCACGAGGTCAGGAGATCAAGACCATCCTGGCTAACCCGGTGAAACCCCGTCTCTACTAAAAAAATACAAAAAACTAGCCGGGCGAGATGGCGGGCGCCTGTAGTCCCAGCTACTGGGGAGGCTGAGGCAGGAGAATGGCGTGAACCTGGCAGGCGGAGCTTGCAGTGAGCTGAGATCTGGCCACTGCACTCCAGCCTGGGCGACAGAGCGAGACTCCGTCTCAAAAAACAAACAAACAAACAAACAAACAAAAATATATATATATATAGTTCTAAAACAGTTGATAGGGATTCTTCAAGGATGCAAAGGTTTAACTCAGAAGGCTAAATGGTTAAGTCTGGTTAGGAGTAAAATGTACCTTGAAATAAAATCAATTTTTCACACACCTGGGTACTGACTTTTTAATAGACTAGAACCATGTTTTTAATTTTTAATGTGATACAAATCACTTGAGAATCTTGATAAATGCAAATCCTAATTCATAAGGGGTAGGGTAGGTTTCAGAGTCTAAATGTCTAACAGGCTTCCTGGTAATATTGGTGGTATTCCATAAGCCACACACGCAGCCTCTGGCTATATGCAGACAATTACTGAATTTTTTTTCCGGCATCTCTTTTCTGGAAACATTCCTTTCTCCTTTCATCAACACTGGTAATGTGGCAGCCACCACATTCACACTTGCTCATCACTTATACCACGGGGATGAGCCCTAAACTCAACCAATCTGTCCTCTTTTCAAATATTGGGAACTGAGATCCAGACAAAGTCAATTCAGTATTTCTCAATTACTTCATGATTTTACATAAATTACATAGCATGTGTTGGTAGTTTTCTACCTATGAGACTGAACCAGAAAAAGCTATTCTGCGACCAAGGAGAAAAATAAAGCATGACATACAGAGAGAAGTAGACACGATAGGCACCAAGAGAGAAATTTAATGGATTCTTTAGTGTGTTGCCATTCTAATTCTATTCCTGAGGCCCAGGTATATTGCTGCCCTAATAAATTACCTTTTTGCTCAAGCTGAGTGGGTTTCTATTTTATACAACCTAAGGAGTACTAACTTTATGCTCTAAAGTGTAATGTATTTTATCTCTGTACAGCTAAAAGCACATAAGATTGGGATCCATAATCACAGCCTCATTTATGTGAAGTGCTAAGAATCTGTGCTAAGAGGGAAAATGTATGTATGTCATAATATATATTACACATGTGCAAATTTTTGTAAAAATTTTTTGCATCAAATTTATTTCAGCACATCTGTTACTTTAGAACTTGGTGCTAAATAAATAAAGATAACAATCATTGAACTTACAGATGCGCAATGATAGAAAAATCTATTAAGTGCCACTTTAGAGTGAATATTATATTTCCATAAGCTAAAGAGACTTTTTAAAAATGTATGCATTTTTTTCTTTAAGCAGCTCACTAGTTAATTAGAAGGATGAAAACCCTTACATTAAATGTATTTGTGGATTGCTAACAAAGGCGCCAGAATGGTATTCTCCTTTAAATAAAGGTATTTAAAACTACTGTGGTGCTTAAATTGTTATTCACAGGATATATATGTTTTTTTTTTACTGCTTAAAAGTTTAAGCTGATTAAGCAAAATGTTTACAAATAAGCAGTGCCATAAAAACATCTCCAGTTTTTGGGCTGTAGCCAAATCAGCTTCCTGTAAACATCCAATGTTGAATTTTATAACTAAATAGCTAATAAACCCATCTAACCTTAAATCCTAAAATGAATTCATACATTTGTAGCAATCAGATCATTTCAGTTACACAGGTGTTATAAAGCTATCACAGAAACTAGGATCTAAATAAAATAGCAGATCTCATATTCCTCAAGTACTTAAACTAATTGCAATGCAAGCTCAAAGTTGGTTTGTTCATCGTAAACACAACCAATTACATTATTTGAATAAATCACCAACATTAAATTCCAAAAGCAAATGTATATTATAAAATTGGCCTTGCAAAGTAGTAACTACAGGTTGGTTCTCAGCTGAATTTGCAGTCAAAAATTCACATTGTATAGGTAACCCATAAAAATGAGTCATAAATTTACAGTACAATTGTTAGAGATTGGTAGTACTTTCAAAGATCTTAAAAAGGCAAACAAAAATCTTCTCTAGAGGAGCACATCTTCATCTTAGAACTCAAAGAATCCTCATCAACAATTTCTCCTCAAACCATAAGCAATTCTAAGAAAGAAAAAAATTTAAAAATACTGAAGGAGATAATACACTATGTGTAAGAATCAGTCCATCCCCCCTTAAAAAAATCAAAAACCAAACAACAGAAATAGACCATACATTCATCATATAATCACATTATTAGAATAAAAAGTAATTATGCTGGCTAGAATTTGAAAAACAAAATACAAGGTGAACTCTATCTCTAGGGATCTGGAAGCTATAAGGAAAAGTAAAGGAGTTTTGAAAATAGACAACTCACAGAAACTAAAAATATAAAAATTGAATGAGAAACTCAATGAATGGCTATATCATTATATTGAAAAGAACAGAGAGAGTTAGCGAGATGGTGGACAGGTGAGAAGAAATTAAACAGAGTATAGCACATAGAGAAAAAAACACGGAAACTATGAAAAATAAGTTAGGAAACGGTAAAATTAACTAAGTCTAATATACTCCCAATTAGTGAACCAGATAGAGAGAAAAGAATGAATTAGTAAAAAGAGAATGCCTGAGAATACTCCCTAACTAATAAAAGATATCATACCAAAAATTCAAGAAGTCCAATATATTATTTGTAGAACAAGTCAAAAGAAATCCACATCCAGAAATATCTGCAGAACATCAAATAAAAAGATACATTAAAGAAATGTGAGGAAAAAAAGGCAGATTATGTTCAAAGTATTGAAAAATGAACAGCTAACCTTTTAGCAATAGAAATGCAAGACAATTTCAAATGACAGATCAGACCAAATCTTACAGACAATAAAAAAGAGGAAATCTTTCAAACTAATTCTACTACTTCTGGAAACACCTGATATTAAATATATATATACATATATATATATATATAAAATAATAAAGGCAAATAACAGACACATTTTACTCATAAATATGGATGCAATATCCTAAACAAAAGATTATAATAGCAAATTGAATCCAAATGTATTTTTCAAAAAATATAGCTTGGCCAACATTATATTCTCATTGTATGAGAACAGATCAATATTTTCAATTTCATACATTCAATTTGACAAATTAACATATTAAAAGAGAGGAAAGATGATCATTTACTTAGGCTGAAGAGAAATATTTAATAAAGTTCAATACCCATTCATGATATGTATTGTTAGGAAATAAGAAATAGGAAAGAATATCTTTAATCTTATAAAAATGATATATATAGGGTAAATATTTTCCTGAAAGGGGAAAGATTTAAAGAGTTCCCTTTATAAGCAGGACCAAGATAAGGATGCACAATGTCAGTACTCTTATGCAACATTGTATTAGAAGTCATAGCAAGTGCAATAAGACAAGAAAAAAAATGGAGACATAAAGATGCAAATTAGGAAAGATGTAACCTTTTACATAAAAAATGAAGAGTCTTCAAATTACTACAAATAAGTTAGTAAATTGGTTGTATATAAAATTCACATTTAATTAAATATAATACAACATTTGTCAGTTGCATTTCTAATTACCAGTAACAAACATCCTAATAATACAATTAAAGAGAGATTATAATTTACAATATTATCACAGAATATCAAGTATCTTTTCAAATATTCAAAACTACTAAAGGGAAATTGCTTCAGTAAAGGATATTAAGGAACACTTCAATATATGGGATGATATGCCAAGTTCACGCCTACAAGAATGTAGTATTTGAAAATAGTATATCTTTTGCTAATAATCATATCCAATATAGTTCCAATGTATAACAAGGTTATTCATGATCTGATAAGATGATTTTAAATTTTATATGGAAGAGTAAAGGGCCAAAAATAACCAGAAAGAACAGAGACAAAGAATTGTTCAACCAGCTAATGGAAATTATTATAAAGCTATAATACATATGATAGTGTAGAACTATAACAAATGAGAATAGTGTGGAGATAAACAGTGTGACACCCAAAATAGAACAGAGAACTCAGAAACATATCCATACATGTTGATTTTTGACAGAAGTGACATTTTAGATCAGTAGGGAAAGGGATGATTGGAGAATAAATGACTATCCATATGGAAAGAAGAAAAAATTGAAGCCACTTCACACTATATAAACATAAACTGCAGAAAATGAAAGATAAATGTCAAAGTGAAATGTCTAAATAACTACTTGAAAAAGTTCATTTGGAATGTGTTTAGGTTTAGTGGGATGAAAAAGTTTATTTAAAATATTTTTTAAGGCTGTTCTGCCTATGGAGTTACCATTCTTTTATTCCTTTGCTTTCTTAATAAACCTGCTTTCACTGTACTCTATAGAAAAAAATAATAAAATAAAATAAAATATGTTTTTTTAAAAAAGAGTTGATCATAAATAAGAAGACCTATAAATTTGACTATATCAAAATTGAGAATTGTTACAAATCAAAAGACATATTAAAAGAAGTGAAAATATTATAAACTGGGAGAAAATATTTATGATACAGATAACCAACAAAATATTAAGATGCTATTTAAAAAAAAATTTTCCACAATTCAGTATGAAAAACTTTTAAAAGATAGAAAACATGTTCAAAGGCATAAAGAGACTTTTCACAGAAGAGAAAATGTATATGACCCATACAAATATTAGTAGTGATCCCAGAAATACAAAACATGACTATAGTAAAGTACCAGTTTACATGCACTTAATAACAAAAATTAAAATGAATGACCACTCCAAGGGGAGGAGATACGTCAATCTAGGTTTTATGTGAGTCCAGAGGTTTATTTAATTTGGTAGTTCATTCTCTAAGAAAAATACATAAAAAATTAGCTAACAACAAAAATTAGTTGCACTTTATAATATTTATTTGGAATGAGAAAAAGAAATCAAACCAAATTACAGGTTTTAAAAAGCTGACAATACATTAAATGACATACGCCAAAATAAAAACTTTTAAAAATTTCCTTTTGAACACATATATATAAAATATTATTTCCTTAAATACTTTGGCTGCATACTTTTTAATTTTATAACAACAACTTTGAAAACTTTTGGCAAACAGGATAGAAAGATAATTCCAATTATTTAAGGATCATTACAATTTGGTTTTAATACCGATAGTATAGAAAAGTTTCAGCTTTATGACTAGTTATTAGTAATAACCACACAGATTTTTTAAAGATTTTTGTCAAATTTGGGAAAACCTCCCTATGTTTATTTTCTACATAAGCTGTGAGATTTTAGAGCGTTTAAAGTTTTATTGTGCAGGGAACTATATTAAAGAATTATGAACTCATTAACTAGATTATTGTTGATAGCCTCCTCGTGTGGTGGATTTTATGTTATATTCATCAAAGTTAGTATTCGGGGTCACATTAGCAGGAAATATACATCTATTTTTATATGAGCAATGGCATCTGGGGCTTATAGAACACGATACATCAGATATACCAAGATATACTCCCATATGTTGAGGTGCATAAAACGTGAGACTTGAAGACACTGACCCATTTATTTGTAGAATGCCTAAAGATTTATGCCCTACAATGCATAGGCCGTCTAAAATATTCTATTGTGTAAAATACTTTTAACAATTGCATATTTATAATTGTATATGTGAATCACTGAGTGTATACCTGATGAGAGGAAGCTTCTGTTTTGACTAAACATCAAAAAGAACCAAACAGGCTGGGCATGGTGGCTCACGCCTGTAAACCCAGCACTTTGGGAGACCGAGGTGGGCGGATCACGAGGTCAGGACTTTGAGACCAGCCTGGCCAATATGGTGAAACCCCCTCTCTACTAAAAGTACAAAAATAAAAATAAAAATATTAGTTGGGCGCGGTAACGCGTGCCCATAGTCCCAGCTACAGGGGAGGCTGAGGCAGAAGAATCGCATGAAGCTAGAAGGCGGATGTTGCAGTGACAGAGCGAGATTCAATCTCAAAAAAAAAAAAAAAAAAAAAAAAAAAACCCTTTGCTTGCAATTTTAAATATCTTTGATTGGAAGAATTTTACATTCATATAATTCAAATTTTATTTCTGCATTCATACATTTCCAAACTTATTTCCTCTCCACTCACACATGTGTTTGGTGCCAGGTACTGTAGAGCAAGTTCTTATAGCAGGGCAACCTCAGGTTATAAGTATTGTGAGATGATGCCAGCTGAGTTAGCACAATGCATAGCAGGAGGATTCCTGGAAAGCTTTCCTATACTAATATGGCACACAATAACTAAGTATCCAGGAAAGTGACTCTAGAAGTCACATAAATATATTCCTCTACACCTACTTTAGCTTAACCACCAAAATTCCAATGGCAATTTCATTGTCATTTATCAGGTAGGGAAGTATGAGCAAGAAAAAACTGCATGGGAAAAAGCAGCAAACTTATTCAATAGCAGTCAAGATGCCTATATTGCGTAGTTAACCAAAACATATGGCTAGTTAATATATTGCTAAGGCCTTTCCAAAGGTCTGGCTACATGTACAAGAAACATCTAAAATTGGAAAATAAGAAAGTTGAAAGTAACAAATTTTTTTGAAGTTATAATCAAATTCTTATCAAAGAAAGCTTGCATAGCTCTATAAATATTAGACAAAGTAGACTTTATGTCAAAAAGTACAGGTAAAGACAGTGATTTCATAAAGATAAAACATAATCATTTTAAATTTAAAAAGATATTCAGGTAATAACAAAACCAGAAAAAAATAGACAAATCCACAATGAGGCAAGTAAAATTTCCTTACAACAACACTATTCACAATAGCAAAGACATGGAATCAACCTAAATGCCTTTTAATAATAGGCTGCATAAATAAAATGTGGAACATATATACTGTGGAATACTAGGCAGCCATAGAAAAGAATGAGATCATGTCTTTTGCAGGGAAATGGATGGAGCTGGAGGCCTTAACCTTAGCAAACTAACACAGGAATAGAAAACCAAATACTGCGTATTCTCACTTATAAGTGAGATCTAAATTATCAGAACACATGGATACATAGAGGAGAACAACACACACTGGGGCCTGTAGGAGGGTGAAGGGTGGGAGGAAAGAGAAGATTTTTTTACAATAACTAATAGATACTAGGCTTAATACCTGGGTGATGAAATAATCTGTACAACAAACCCCTATGAAACAAGTCTTCCTGTGTAACAAACCTGCACATGTACCCTGAACTTAAAAATAAATAAATGAAGTTAAATAAATGTGTGATTGCTTTACAATTATTCCTTAAACTATACATTTTGGGATTCTTATACAAGTGTGTGATATATTTTTTCTTTTTTTTCTTTTTTTGAGAAGGAATTTCACTCTTGTTGCCCAGGCTGGAGTGCAGTGGCGCAATCTTGGCTCACTGCAATCTCTGCCTTCCGGTTTCAAGTGATTCTCCTGCCTCAGCGCCTCAAGTAGCTGGGATTACAGGTGCCCACCACCATGCCCGGCTAATTTTTACATTTTTAGTAGAGACGGGGTTTAACCATGTTGGTCAGGCTGGTCTCGAACTCCTGACCTCAGGTGATCTGCCCGCCTTGGCCTCCCAAAGTGTTGAGATTACAGGAGTGAGTCACTGTGCCAGGCCATATGTTATAATTCTTAAATGTGTAAAAATAATGTGTGGGGTAGCATTAGTCAGGAAAAGACTATAAGAAGGAGAAGTATAGGTAATCACTAGTTGAATGAGTGAGGAAATACCAGTCAAAACAACCTACCTATTTTCTTTCAACAGATGTGCATTGAATGAACTGACTTGAATGACTGACTGCAGAGTCATGGTACAGAACACGGGCTGGTTTCAGGACCTGTGGAAACCAATAGGTGCAGGAGCCTGAGTGCTATATTTAACTATTTAGTTTTATTAATTAAATTTGTTTCCTACTAAATGTTTTAACATTTTCTTAATCTCATTACTCATTGAATGCAAGAGTAATTCTTGACAACATATCTGTCTGTCTATCTATCTATCTATCTATCTATCTATCTATCTATCTATCTATCCATGTCCCATGTTTTATTCCTCTTCAATTTGGAAAAACAGCTTATTTAGTAGATGTCTGATACATAATACACAGGAATTAATACCAAATTTGCACACGTGCTCCATTATAAAATGACTTTCTATTATCTAATGATTATCTAAAATCTAATGATTTTTACCAGACTCATCTAAAACCCTTTTAAAACTTCTTTTATTTTAATTAAAGCTGGTCTCTTAGTTAAGTGAATACGTCCTTCATGCCACAAAGTGACCTCCTGCCGAAAGCATTCTATTCAACTGAGAAAAGGACATATGATATGTCTTTCTCCTGAAGGTAGTGCTCATGTACCCTGGCATGAACACTGCAAATGCTGTTCTATTAAAAGTAATGAAGTAGGAATGTCAGTACAATTATCTGCAAACAGTTTGTGTCTGTTCAGGCTTTTTCACAGTTCAGGGTAATAACTGCTGTAGGCTTATAAAATTGATGTGCAGCATAGCCTAACTGCACGATGTTTATGTGGATGTTAACTCATAGTTGGCTTTTTTTTCTTCAGATACCCAAAGGCCTACCGAGAAGATGATTTTGGTCTCAAAATCAGTTACTAGAAGTGAATTGGGGAGTATCCAGTT
This sequence comes from Macaca nemestrina, assembly GCF_043159975.1. Lineage (NCBI taxonomy): Eukaryota > Metazoa > Chordata > Mammalia > Primates > Cercopithecidae > Macaca > Macaca nemestrina. The sequence goes on along the minus strand of NC_092127.1, from coordinate 125,101,926 downwards.
CACAATATTTAGACAAAGGCTGTGTGTATGTATGTGTGTGTATAGTGTTTTACACTGTTTATGAAAAGGTTTTTTTTAATATGTGTTTATATATACGTATATGTATACACACTTTTTTTTTCATGCTGTAGTGGTATCAATCACAGAGTTGGAGATAGGCTGACTAGTTTTTGCTAATTGTATGATTTGGTGCATTTACTTAGATTTTTCTTTGCCCCAGGCTCCTCAGATATAACAAGGGAAAATAGTATTACTTAACTCTTAGAATTATGCTGACAACCTTATATGAATACTAAATGAGATCAAACTTGTATGCTATTTATCTTAACATTGGGCATATAGTATCTAATAAATGTTAGCTGTTAGCAGTAATAGTAAAAATATTATCAGTAATAGTAAAAATAAAGAAAATACTGATATATACATCCCATGCATATCTAGATTTACTTTTATTGATAATAATTGATAAATATGCTTCTTTTCTTTGGCAACCCTCTATTTCATAGATAAACCAATTTTGCAGAATCAGTACAGAGAGAAAAATTGTAGGCAGACTTCTAAGATGCCTGTAATGACTCTTGCCTCATATTATTCATGCCCTTTTCTAATTCCCTCCACTTGCATCTGGGAAGAACCTAGTAACCCACTTCCAGTGAATTGCATAAAGCAAAGGTGATGGGATGGTACTACCAAGATTAGATTAGATGGCACTACCAAGATTAGATTAGTGATTGCCATCATGCTAGCACACCTCTCTCTTGTCTTTTTGCTTGTTCACTCTGATGACGCAAGCTGTTATGCTGTGAGTTGCTCTACAGAGTGGCCCAAGTGGCAAGAAATTGAGGGCAACCTCTGACCAATAGCCAGCAAATAACTGAGACTCTCAGAGAAACTGACATCTTCAGTATGACAACCATGAGCAACTGAATTTTGCCAGGGACCATGTGAATGGGCTTGGAAGGGGACTTTTTTTTTCCAGTTGAACCTTTCTATATCTGCAGTCCTAAACCCCACCTTGATTGCAACTTGAACCAGAACACTCAGTCTGGCCTCACCTGGATTCTCAAACTATGAGACAATAAACGTTTTTGTTTTAAGCCACTAAGTTTAGGTAGTTTGTTGTGCAGCAACAAATAACTAATATAAGGAGCAAGGATTTGAAACAAGAGCCATGTTTTCCAGTATACCAAATAATCTCTAAAGAGAAATTAGGGGACGTTAAGACCTTTATGTGTAAACTACAAATACAACTGTTTTGTAGAAGAGATTGTGCTTACTCTGTTTCTTTAAATCTAAGCCTTGCTTTTATTCTTTTTAAAGCATTCTTCTCTACTTCCATAAAAAATGAATCCAAACAATAATTATTTTAGAAACTGTCTTTGTACCCAACTGATGTATTTATGATATTAAAAATGACTACTTTTATGGGTTTAAAGGCTTTATAAAGATTTATATATGATTTTCTGAAGGGAAATTGGAAATAAAAAAGGATAACAATAGGATATTAGGCAATAAGCAAGTCCAGAAACAAAGTAATTTATCTTTGTAGCCTTAGCAGTTAACACAGGATCTGGCACACAGAACACAACACAGGTTTGTTTTTCTTGCTCTATGAAAACAATCGTATTTTTTTAAAATAAGAACTATGTAAATAGAGTACAGATTTTAGAGCCAGGACTATTTTATTTCAAATGCTGCTTCTACCCACCACTAGCTATGTGACCTCAGGCAAGCCACTGTTCCCTTAGAAATGGAAAATTACAACTGAATTTCATTTTGTAAAAAGAAAAAATTGAGAAAGTTTGTTGAGAGGGACATAGTCCTTGTATTAGTCCGTTTTCATGCTGCTGATAAAGACATACCTGAGACTGGGAAGAAAAAGAAGTTTAATTGGACTTACAGTTCCACATGGCTGGGGAGGCCTCAAAATCACGGCAGGAGGTAAAAGGCACTTCTTACATGGCAGTGGCAAGAGAAAATGAGGAAGAAGCAAAAGTGGAAATCTCTGATAAGCCCATCAGATCTCATGAGACTTATTCACTATCATGAGACTAGCATGGGAAAGACCAGTCCCCATGATTCAATTACCTCCCCCTGGGTCCCTCCCACAACACATGGAAATTCTGGGAGATACAATTCAAGTTGAGATTTGGGTGGGGACACAGCCAAACCATATCAGTTCTGATAGATATTAAAATATTATAATGATACTTTTAAGTGAATGTTTATAGAAAATAATAGGCACACAGTTCAGTGACTCAATATTAAGTGTCCATTAGTCAATCTAAGTACAGTTTGGTAATTTAAGAGTAGTAAATATAGGATTTCAAATAATTTAGGGAAAAAGGATATTTGGATAATAGGATGTTTAAATAATGGGATATTTACAAAAAACAAAAGACATGGAATACTTTATGACACATAAAAATTACCATGTTAAAACTCCCAAAATAAACTTGTTAGTATACTAAAATACTAAATTAATACAAACAAGGCCATTAACCTGTAAGAAATGTGTTCAAAGGATACAAAGCATAAATCCATAGGAAAACATACACGATTGTCTAGTACATCCGGGAAAAAGGACAGATTACCTCTCCTTTAAGTTGCAATCATGAAAGACCATGTAAAGCACTGACTTATAATTGCTTATTGGTTAGATTGCCAAAGATGAAAAGTATTGGTAGTATCAAATGTGTGTCATGATGCAGGGATGTTACCCAAACACCAGGGTTTGATTGGGGTTCTAATACTCACTGCATAACCAGCCAATAATTGAGACAATGAATATTACCAGGGAAGAAGCCTTTATTCAGATGCGGCAGCTAAGGAGATGGAATATAAATCTTGAATCCATCTCCCCAATTCTCTGACTATAATTAAGGGTTTATATAGTGAGGAAGGAATGTAACTATGTGCAGGAAAATGGGAATTAGGGAGGGAAGGAAGAGGATTTGGTCAACAGGAAGCAGACGATCAGTTAGAAAAGCAGGAATTAGGGGTTAAGGAAGAGGCATTTCAGCTCCTTAATAGTATCTGGGAAGCCTGGGGGTTGGTTTCCCTAGGAGGGAATTCATATAAGACAAATGCAAGTTTCTAGCTTTAAGACCAGGAAGGTCAATTTCTATGTTTATTCAAACAAAAACAACAATAAAAACAAAAATCAACTGTAAATATAAGTTCTATGGGGAAATTGAACCTGTTTCAGGGAAACAAACTTTTATAAACTCTATGTGAGATAATACAATGAACAAGTCTTTACTGAGGGGCATTTGTCACTATCTATGATAAGTAAGAATCCACACACCATTCTAGGCCAGGCACAGTGGCTCATGCCTGTAATCTCAGCACTTTGGGAGTCTGAGGTGCGTGGATCACTTGAGGTCAGGAGTTTGAGATCAGCCTAGCCAACATGGTGATACCCTGCCTCTACTAAAAATACAAAACATTAGCAGGTGGTGGCATCTGTAATCCCAGCTACTTGAAAGGCTGAGGCAGAAGCATCACTTGAACCTGGGAGGCAGAGGCTGCGGTGAACCAAGATCGTGCCACTGCACTCTAGCCTGGGAGGCAGAGCGATACTCGCCTAAAAAAAAAAAAAAAAAAAAAAAAGAGAGAGAGAGAGAGAACCCACAAACCCACACACCACTCTTCTAGAAAATTCTGAGGGGATGGTTATTGTGGCATAAAGTTGGAATTTCCAAAATCAAATTGTAAAAAGAGACACAGAAAGTAGGATAGCAAAACAAAACCTCGCAGCAAGCAAACACAACAAAAATGGATAATAAAGTATCTCCATGGACTCCAAAATACAAGCAGATGGAATAAACCACCAATAACAATATTATTGCCTTGTACAAAATGTCTAGGAGGCATGAGAATAAAGCCAATGGACACCTAAATGACCTGGAAAAGATTCTCACCAGAAAACAGTCACTGCAAGTGAAGCCTGGTAAGATGCAAAATTCAGATTGTTATAAACTCCACAAAGTAAACAACATGTTTTCTTCAACAACAACAACAAAATGTAAGGAAAAAAAAGGGATAATGGGATGCCCAGGAAGCATTATATCAGGTTCCTGATTCAAGCAAACTATAAAACAACTGACAACTGAAAATATGGACACTGACTAGCTAGATATTTGAGGATTTTTAAAAAGAACTATTTTAATATGTACAAGTTGTATCACAGGTTACAATTAGAAGTCAGTATCTCTTAGAGAGTTATATTGAAATATGTATAGATGAAATGGCATGATTTGCTTTATAAAAAGCAATGCTAATCATAAAAATGATATTCTTCAAAATAAAATGGGAAGGGAAGAAGTGGATGGGAATATAGGTGAAACAACACATGCTGTTTGTCGATAATGATTGAAAGAGAATGCTGATTACTTGTGGGTTTTGTACTATTCTTTTTTAGTACATGTTTAACATTTTTGATAGTACATTAAAATTGCATACACCATTGACTTGGTAATTTTACTTCTATCAGTTTATCTACAGATATATTAACAAATATAATTGTGAAAGAGATGTAAAATGAACAGCAAAAAATCTAGAACTAACTTAAAGGAGAGGTTGTACCCGGTTGAAAATCATAAAGTGTTATAACAATAGGTATTAAATAGCAAGCTTCCTGTGGACTAACCATAATGTTAAAAAAAGAAACTTGCACCAAATTATTTATCCTAAGTAATATATTAAATCTACATATAGCAGTCCTCCCTTATCTATGACTTCACTTTTCATGATTTCAGTTATCCACAGACAACTGCAGTTCAAAAATATTAAATGGAAAATTTTAGAAATAAACAATTTATAAGTTTTAAATTGCATGTCGTTCTGAGTAGCATGATGAAATCTCGCATCATCCTGCTCCGTCCCACCCAGGATGTGAATCATCCTTTCGTCCAGCACATCTATACTGTACGGTATGAATGCATAGAAAAAATACAGTATATATAGAGAGGTCAGTAAAATCTTCAGTTTCAGGTATCCACCGGAGTCTTGAAACATATTTCCTGTGGATAAGGGCAGACTACTATATATAAATTTAGGTCAGTGAGATATATATATAAAATTAAATAAAGTGTGTGTATATATGCTTGTAAATATATATATACACACACACATATGTGTGCACACACACACGACCACACATATACATTGTATGTCCCTAGAATATTTTTGGTAGAATATGCACCCAATTGGTATCAGTGGCAAGTTTTATAACATGGTTTTTTTTGTTTGATTTTGTTTTCATTATCACTTATCCGTTTATTCACTCATTCATTTAACATATATTTATTTAGCATATACTATTGTCATGTACTATTGTAGGTATTAGAATATGCTACTTAACAACACAAACATAAATCACTGTTCTCCCAGAAATATGATCTTGAGAGATGGATAATATACCAGATAAATACGTAAGAATTATAGTATGTCAAGAGAGAAACAGAAAAGGAGTGGGAGAGGGAGATTGATGAATTTTTAGATAGAATGGCTAGGGAAAGTCACATTGAAAGGGCAACTTTTAAGTAAAGACCTGAAGGAAATGTGGGAAATAAGCTTAGTGATTTTCTTGGCAAAAAGCTGTAAAGCAGAGAGAACAGCAATTAGAAGATTTTGTAGCAAGATTATGTCTTCTAAATTTGAGGAACAGCTTGGAGAACAGTGTGGCTGAGAGGAATGTGGGGAACGGTTGTAGGAGATGAATTCAGAGAGGAAGCTGGGCACTGAACCTTGCAGTAAAGATTTAGTATTTTACAATGAGAGAGATGGGAAAAGGCATCAGATCTTTCTTGTTTCTGGAATACTTGCTTCGGAGATTTTCCTTTTATAGTTGTTTTGTTGTGATTTATAAGAAGTTTGTATTATTTTTCATAGGAAGATCTTTATAAAAAGACATCTCCAATTGTCTTCATTTAATTTGAAAGTGTTACGATTTCCAAAAAAAAAAAAGGCTTTCTATTAGGTTGGCTGTCAATGGCCATTCATCTGTGTGAGAACCACAGAAACCAAACCTTGAGTCATTTTTAAATAGTCTTGAGTTTACCTCTAATAATCTTCACTATTCCTTCTTGTAACCACCTGCTAAAACTCATCTCTTCACGTGTCACTGCACCTAGATCTACTCTGTGTTTGTTCTGTGTAACTCCCGATAACAGAAATACCTGCATGCAGACACAAGATGTTGCTTTTATGAACAGAAATTCATTTTCCCAACAAGTGGTTTTACCAACCAATCACTTATAATATACAAGTAATTATATCATGCTGGTCACATGTCTTGTGTGTCACCTAAAGAGAGCGTTACATCTTTCTAAAGTCATTCAGTAAGATGGCATGTCCTCATGAAGAGAAAAGTAATATCCCATATATGATCATCTCTCCTCTAATAAGATAGTAGAGCTTTCCTTCAATGGTCACCTCATGGTGTGTTTGCCAGTATAGCCCTTGCTAAACCTTATTTAGTGCTGGTTCCTAATTGAGTAGTTAAGTGTTGGTATAGACAGCTTTTATTTATGAGTCAAGAAAGAAAAGAAAGATATGTGTTGCTATCAAGTTTTAATTGAAGCACACTTTACTATCTTTTGACGAAGTACCTCATTGCCATTTTCATAATGATTACAACCTTGAGAGGAAGCTCTTCTGATGACTGCAGGCTGGTAATGAGAAAGCATGCTGTGCTGTAGCTAAATGACAGGTGAGATTTCCCTCACAATAATATATAATCCATGAAGAGATTAGAATTAAATGGAATTGTCCTGTTTTAAGCAGTCTAAAAGGAGCCTTTGATATGAACTTGCAGCTTAATGTTGAAATGTAAAGCTCTGTCGCTCTATCCTTATGTTTAAAGAAATGGCATGATATTACCTCTCCTCACCTCCACCAAAAAAAAAAAAATACTAATTTTCACTGAATGCTCTATCAGTTAGGAGTTATGTTTAACTGTCTATGACAGGAATGTCTAAATAATGATGACTAAAACAAGACATATTATTTCCTCACTGATTAAAGAGGCCTGACAACAAAAGCCAAAATTGACAAATGGGATCTAATTAAACTAAAGAACTTCCTGCACAGCAAAAGAAACTACCATTAGAGTGAACAGGCAACCTACAGAATGGGAAAAAATTTTTGCAATCTACTCATCTGACAAAGGGCTAATATCCAGAACCTACAAAGAGCTCAAACAAATTTACAAGAAAAAAACAAACAACCCCATCAAAAAGTGGGCAAAGGATATGAACAGACAGTTCTCAAAAGAAGACATTCATACAGCCAACAGACACATGAAAAAATGCTCATCATCACTGGCCATCAGAGAAATGCAAATCAAAGCCACAATGAGATACCATCTCACACCAGTTAGAATGGCAATCATTAAAAAGTCAGGAAACAACAGGTGCTGGAGAGGATGTGGAAAAATAGGAACACTTTTACACTGTTGGTGGGATTGTAAACTAGTTCAACCATTGTGGAAAACAGTATGGTGATTCTTCAAGGATCTAGAACTAGAAGTACCATATGACCCAGCCATCCCATTACAGGGTATATACCCAAAGGATTATAAGTCATGCTGCTATAAAGACACATGCACACGTATGTTTATTGCAGCACTATTGACAATAGTAACGACTTGGAATCAACCCAAATGTCCATCAGTGACAGACTGGATTAAGAAAATGTGGCACATATACACCATGGAATACTATGCAGCCATAAAAAAGGATGAGTTTGTGTCTTTTGTGGGGACATGGATGCAGCTGGAAACCATCATTCTCGGCAAACTATCACGAGAACAGAAAACCAAACACCACATGTTCTCACTCAGAGGTAGGAATTGAACAATGAGATCACTTGGACACAGGAAGGGGAACATCACACACCGGGGCCTATTGTCGGGTGGGGGAAGAGGGGAGGGATGGCACTGGGAGTTATACCTGATGTAAATGACGAGTTGATGGGTGCTGATGAGTTGATGGGTGCAGCACACCAGCATGGCACATGCATACATATGTAACAAACCTGCACGTTGTGCACATGTACCCTAGAACTTAAAGTATAAAAAAAAAAAAAAAAAAAAAAAAGAGGCCTGAAAGTTGGCAGTTTACATTTGTACAGAACTTTGGCTTCTTCATTGTCTTTGCTTTGCCATCTTTAGCATATTGCCTTTTTTTCTTTCTTCTTTTTTCTTTTTTTTTTTTTTTCTCTTTTGTCCACGCTGGAGTGCAAAGGCAGGATCTCGGCTCACTGCAGCCTCCGCCTCCTGAGTAGCTGGGATTACAGGTTCCCGCCACCATGCCATGCCAGGCTATATTTTGTGTGTGTGTGTGTGTGTGTGTGTGTGTGTGTGTGTGTGTATGAAGATGGATTTCGCCAAGTTGGCCAGGCTGGTCTCGAACTCCTGAGCTCAAGAGATTCGCCTACCGCAGTCTCTCAAAGTGCCGGGATTACAGGTGAAAGCCACTGTGCCCGGCAGCCTATAGCTTTTTCTATTTCAAGCTTTCCTAATGGTCCAAGATGGCTGCTAGAGTTCTAACCATCATAGCAACATTCCAGCAAGAATAAGGAAGAAGAAGAAGAAAGGTAAAGGACTCACTGCTAGCTGAGGCAGCTCCCTGGAAAAAAAAAAATCAATAATGTCTACCTACATCTCATTGGCCAGCTCTCACTATAAGAAAGAATCAGCAATATAGACTTTTAGATGGGCTAATTGCATCTTTATAATATAAGGGTTTTATTAAAAGTAATTGCAAACACTGCAATTACTTTTGCACCAACCTAATAGTAAGAGTACTCATAGTTTACTTGGCTGACCTCTGCTGATATTGATCCTGCCTTTATAAAAGGGAAGCTCCGAATGACGGCTGGGCCTGAGTAACAAATAGCTGGTTAGTCACTAAAGAGTGAGTTTACTCTGTCACTCCTTTCCAACATTTTAACTATAAAAGAGAGCACATTTGAAAGCCTGCTGATTGAGGAGTAGGTCAAGAAATCAATGATTGTGGACTTAATAATGGAACCCTAAAGTTTTTTCTAATTTGATTTCCTTCCTTTATATCCTATCATTTATCTTCCTAATGAATATTTGGTTTATGCTTTCTGTAAGGAAACACAGAGTGAAGGTTAGTGTGTTAAAGCTTTTGCTGACCCTGCTGTTAAGAAATGTGTTTAAAGGTGGGTACAGTGGCTCGCACTCATAATTCCAATGATTTGGAAAGCTGAGGCAGGAGCATCACTTAAGACCAGAAGTTCAAGAGTAGCCTGGGCAACATATCTGGACCTCCATCTCAGAAAGAAAAAAAGAAAGAGAGAGAGAAAAATACATTTGAATATGTTTGATCTAGTCTTTCTGAAATTACTGAGCTTCAGAAACCACCTCCTCTTGCCTCGCCTTAAAAACACACATAACATCTCAAAGAACAGAAAAATACCAAAATAGTTCGGGAAACATGGAGTTAAGTCTTAGAGGAGTTTCTTTATGCTTCATCGAGACAGAAATGTTATCATGATTGAGATTATTTTGAAGGTATGATAACTTTTTCTAACTCTTTGAATAAGAGATATAATATAAATACCAATTTACTGGGAACCACTAAGCTTACTTTGAGAATCAGTAAATCAGTATTTTTTTCTGTTTTTTTTGAAGAACTACAAAATGGAAATACTTATCCAAAAGCTTTATCTTTAGCCCTTTGTATTTCAGTTTTTAACACAGTAAACCTTCTCTTGCCAAGCCATGGTAGCTTTTGGTAGAGAAAAGAACCCTAGCAGGATGTGTTTAAAAAACAAACAAACAAAAAAAAAAAAAACAAACCATAAATAAATCCCTGGAACTTATAAGAGACCCTCTTTATTCTGCCATTTTTTTCACATTACTTTCCTTCCCCAAGTTCATTTAATGTAGTTTGGAGTTCCAGTTCAAGTTCCAAGTGGATCCCTGTATGATTTATTACAAAAGAGATCACATAATAGCAGCTAAATAAAATGCATGTCAGGTCATCTATTCTTTCATTTAAGAAAAATGTTTATTAGAATAGTTGGCAAGATGGCCAAATAGGAACAGCTTTGGTCTGCAGCTCCCAGTGAGATCAAGGCAGAAGGTGGGTGATTTATTCATTTCCAACTGAGGTACCTGGCTCATCTCACTAGGACAGGTTAGATAGTGGTTGCAGCCCACAGAGGGTGAGCCAAAGCAGGGTGGGGCATCCCCTCACCCGGGAAGTTCAAGGGGTCAGGGAGCTCCCTCCCCTAGCCAAGGGAAGCCTTGAGGGACTGTGTCGTGAGGAATGGTGCATTCCGGCCCAGATACTACACTTTTCCTATGGTCTTCACAACCCGCAGACCAGGAGATTCCCTCCGGTGCCTGCTCCACCAGGGCCCTGGGTTTCAAGCACAAAACCTGGTGGCCATTTGGGTAGACACAGAGCTAGTTGATGGAGTTTTTTTTCATACCCCAGTGGCGCCTGGAAGCAAGACAGAACTGTTTACTCCCCTGGAAAGGGTGCTGAAGCCAGGGAGCCAAGTGGTCTAGCTCAGCAGATCCTACCCTCATGAAGCCTAGCAAGCTAAGATCCACGGGGTTGAAATTGTTGCTGTCAGCACAGCAGTCCGAAGTCGACCTGGAATGCTGGAGCTTGGTGGGGAGAGGGACATCCGCCATTACTGAGGCCTGAGTATGTGGTTTTCCCCTCACAGTGTAAACAAAGCCTCCAGGATGTTCAACTGGGCGGAGCCCACTGCAAGTTGGCAAAGCCGCTGTAGCCAGACTGCCTCTCTAGATTCCTCCTCTCTGGGCAGGGTATCTCTGTAAGAAAGGAAGCAGCCTCAGTCAGGGGCTTATAGATAAAACTCCCATCTTTCTGGGACAGAGCATCTGCGGGAAGGGGCAGCTCTGGGGACAACTTCAGCAGACATAAACATCCCTGCCTACTGACTCTGAAAAGAGCAATGGATCTCCAGGCACAGTGTTCAAGCTCTGCTAAGGGACAGACTGCCTCCTCAAGTGGGTCCCTGACCCCCATGCTTCCTTACTGGGAGACATCTCCCAGCAGGGGTCGACAGACACTTCATACAGGAGAGTTCTGGCTGTCATCTGGCGGGTGCCCCTCTGGGATGAAGCTTCCAGAGGAACGAACAGGCAGCAATCATGGCCGTTCTGCAGCTTCTGCTGGTGATACCCAGACAAACAAGGTCTAGAGTGGACCTCCAGCAAACTCCAGCTGACCTGCAGCAGAGGGGCCTGACTGTTAGAAGGAAAACTAACAAACAGAAAGGAATAGCATCAACATCAACAAAAAGGACATCCACACAGAAACCCCATCCAAAGGTCACCAACATCGAAGACCAAAGATAGATAAATCCATGAAAATGAGGAAAAACCTACACAAAAAGACTGAAAATTCCAAAAATCAGAATGCCTCTTTTCCTCCAAAGGATCACAACTCCTTACCAGCAAGGGAACAAAACTGGAAGAGAATGAATTTGGCAAACTGACAGAAGTAGGCTTCAGAAGGTGGGTAATAACAAACTCCTCCGAGCTAAAAGAGTATGTTCTACCCCAATGCAAGGAAGCTAAAAATCTTGAAAAAAGGTAAGAGGAATTGCTAACTATAATAACCAGTTTAGAGAAGAACATAAATGACCTGACAGAGCTGAAAAACACAGCATGAAAACTTCATGAAGCATACACAAGTATCAATAGCCAAATTGATCAAGCAAAAGAAAGGATATCAGAGATTGAAAATCAACTTAATGAAATAAAGCATGAAGACAAGATTAGAGAAAAAAAGAAAGAAAAGGAATGAACAAAGCCTCCAATAAATATGAAACTATGTGAAAAGACCAAATCTACATTTGATTGGAGTACCTGAAAGTGATGGGGAGAATGGAAACAAGTTGGAAAACACTCTTCAGGATATAATCCAGGAGAACTTCCCCAACCTAGCAAGGCAGGTCAACATTCAAATTCAGGAAATACAGAGAACACTGCAAAGATACTCCTTGAGAAGAGCTATCTCAAGACAAATGATCCTCAGATTTACCAAGGTTGAAATGAAAGAAAAAATGTTAAGTGCAGCCAGAGAGAAAGGTTGGGTTAACCACAAAAGGAAGCCCATCAGACTAACAGGAGATCTCCCTGCAGAAACCCTACAATCCAGATAAGAGTGGCGGCCAATATTCATTCTTAAAGAAAAGAATTTTCAACCTAGAATTTCATATCCAGCCAAGCTAAGCTTCATAAGTGAAGGAGAAATAAAATCTTTTACAGACAAGCAAATGCTGAGAGATTTTGTCACCACCAGGCCTGCCTTACAAGAGAGCTCCTGAAAGAAGCACTAAATATGGAAAGGAAAAACCGGTATCAGCCACTGCAAAAACACGCCAAATTGTAAAGACCATTGACACTATGAAGAAACTGCATCAACTAATGGGCCAAATAACCAGCTAACATCATAATGACAGGATCAAATTCACACATAACAATATTAATCTTAAATGTAAATGAGCTAAACGCCCCAATTAAAAGACACAGACTGGCAAATTGGATAAAGAGTCAAGACCCATTGGCGTGCTGTATTCAGGAGACCCATAACATGTGCAAAGACACACATAGGCTCAAAATAAAGGGATGGAGCAATATTTACCAAGCAAATGGAAAGCAAAGAAAAAGCAAGGATTGCAATCCCAGTCTCTGATAAAATAGACTTTAAATCAACAAAGATCAAAAAAGACAAAGAAGGACATTATATAATGGAAAAGGGATCAACGCAACAGAAAGAGTTAGCTATCCTAAATATATATGCACCCAATACAGGATCACCCAGATTCATAAAGCAAGTTCTTAGAGACCTACAAAGAGACTTAGACTCCTATACACGATAATAGTGGGAAACTATAACACCCCACTGTCAACACTAGACAGATCAACAAAACAGAAAATTAACAAAGATATTTAGGACTTGAACTCAGGTCTGGACCAAGTCGACCTAGTAGACATCCACAGAACTCTCCACCCCACATCAACAGAATATACATTCTTCTCAGCACCACATCAAACTTATTCTAAAATTGACCACATAATTGGAAGTAAAACACCCCTCAGCAAATGCAAATGAATGGAAAGCATAACAAATACTTTCAGACAACAGTGCAATCAAATTAGAACTCAATATTAAGAAACTCACTCAAAATTGCACAACTACATAGAAACTGAACAACCTGCTCCTGAATGACTACCAGGTAAATAACAAAATTAAGGCAGAAATAAAGGTGTTCTTTGAAACCAATAAGAACAAAGACACGATGTACCAGAATTTGTGCACACAGTTTACAGGGAAATTTATAGCACTAAATTCCCATAAAAGAAAGCAGAAAAGATCGAAAATCAACACTCTACCTTCACAATTAAAAGAGCTAGAAAAGCAAGAGCAAACAAATTCAAAACCTAGCAGAAGACAAGAAATAACTAAGATCACAGCAGAACTGAAGGAGACAGAGACATAAAAAACCCTTCAAAAAATCAACGAATCTAGTAACTCGTTTTTTGAAAAGATTAACAAAAAATATAGACTGCTATCCAGATTAATAAAGAAGAGAGAATAATCAAATAGATACAATAAAAAAGGATAAAGGGAATATCATCAGTGACCCTACAGAAATACAAAGTACCATCAGAGGATACTATAAACAACTCTACACAAATGAACTAGAAAATCTAGAAGAAATGGTTAAATTCTTGGACACATACACCTTCCCAAGACTAAACCATGAAGAAGTCAGATCCTGGAATAGACCAATAACAAGTTCTGAAATTGAGGCAGTAATTAATAGCCTGCCAACCAAAAAAAAAAAAAAAAAAAAAAAAAGCCGCGGACCAGTTAGATTCACAGCTGAATTCTACCAGAGGCACAAAGAGGAGCTTTGAAACTATTCCAAACAATAAAAAAAGAAAGACTCCTCCCTAACTCGTTTTATGAGGCCAGCATCATCCTGATACCAAAACTTGGCAGAGACACAACAAAAAAGGAAAATTTCAGGCCAATATCCCTCAAGAACATTGATGCCAAAATCCTCAATAAAACACTGGCAAAATGAATCCAGCAGCATATCAAAAACCTTATCCACCATGATCAAGTCACCTTCATCCCTGGGATGCAAGGATGGCTCAACATATGCAAATCAATAAACGTAATCCATCATATAAACAGAACCAATGATGAAAACCACATGATTATCTCAATAGATGCAGAAAAGGCCTTCAATAAAATTCAACACTCCTTCATGCTAAAAACTTTCGATAAACTAGGTATTGATGGAATGTATCTCAAAATAATAAGAGCTATTTATGACAAAACCACAGTCAATATCATACTGAATGGGCAAAAGCCAAAAGCATTTCCTTTGAAAATCAGCATTAGACAAAGATGCCCCCTGTCACCACTCTTATTCGACATGGTATTGGAAGTTCTGACCAGGGCAATCAGGCAAGGGAAAGAAATAAAGGATTTTCAAATAGGAAGAGAGGAAGTCAAATTGTCCCTGTTTGCAGATGGCATGATTGTATGTTTAGAAACCCCATCATCTCAGCCCAAAATATCCTTAAGTTGATAAGCAAGTTCAGCAAAGTCTCAGTATACAAAATCAGAAGCATTCCTATGCACCAATAACAGACGGAGAGCCAAATCATGAGTGAATTCCCATTCACAATTGCTGCAAAGAGAAAACCACACCTAGGAATACAACTTACAAGGGATGCAAAGGACCTCTTCAAGGAGAACTGCAAACCACTGCCAAGGAAATAAGAGAGAACACAAACAGGAAAACATTCCATGCTCATGTATAGGAAGAATCAATGTTGTGAAAATGGCCATACTTCCCAAAGTAATTTATAGATTCAATGCTATCCCCAATAAACTACCATTGGCTTTCTTCACAGAATTAGAAAGAACTGCTTGAAATTTCATATGGAACCAAAAAATAGCCCATATAGCCAAGACAATCCTAAACAAAAAGAACAAAGCTGGAGGCATCACACACCTGATTTCTATACTACAAGGCTATAGTAACCAAAACAGCATGGTACTGGTACCAACATAGATATATAGACCAATGGGATAAAACAGAGGTCTCAGAAATAACACCACACAACTACAACCATCTGATCTTTCATAAACCTGACAAGAACAAGCAACGGGGAAAGGATTCCCTATTTAATAAATGGTGATGGGAGAACTGGCTAGACATATACAGAAAACTGAAACTGGATTCCTTCTTTACACCTTACACAAAAATTAACTCAAGATGGATTAAAGACTTAAATGGAAGTCCTAAAACCATAAAAACCCCAGAAGACAACCTAGGCAATACCATTCAGAACATAGGCACGGGCATAGACCTCGTGACTAAAACACCAAAAGCAATGGCGACAAAATCCAAAATTGACAAACTGGATCTAATTAAACTAAAGAGCTTCTGCACAGCAAAAGAAACTATTATCAGAGTGAACCGGCAACCTGCAGAATGGGAGAAAATTTTTGCAATCTATCCATCTGACAAAGGGCTAATATCCAGAATCTACAAAGAACTTAAACAAATTTATAAGAATAAAAACAAACAACTCCATCAAAAGTCGGCGAAGGATATGAACAGACACTTCTCAAAAGAAGACATTTATGCAGCCAACAAACATGAAAAGAAGTTCATCATTGCTGGACATTAGAGAAATGCAAATCAAAACTACAATGAGACACTATCTCACGCCTGTTAGAATGGCGATCATTAAAAAGTCAGGAAACAACAGATGCTGGAGAGGATGTGGAGAAATAGGAATGCTTTTACCCTGTTTGAGGGATCATAAATTAGTTCCACCGTTGTGGAAGACAGTGTGGCAATTCCTCAAGGATCTAGAACCAGAAATACCATTTGACCCGGCAATCCCATTACTGGGTATATACCCAAAGGATTATAAATCATTCTACTTTAAAGACACATGCATGCGTATGTTCATTCCAGCACTGTTCACAAGAGCAGAGACTTGGATCCAAACCAAATGCTCATCAATAATAGACTGGATAAAGAAAATATTGTTCATATACACCATGGAACACTATGCAGCCATAAAAGTGGATGAGTGTATGTCCTGTGCAGACACATGGATGAAGCTGGAAACCATCATTCTCAACAAACTATCATAGGAACAGAAAACCTAACACTGCATGTTCTTACTCATAAGTGGGAGTTGAACAAGGAGAACACATGGACACAAGGAGGGGAACATCACACACCAGGGCCTGTGAAGGGGTGGGAGGCTAGGGGAGGGATAGCATTAGGAGAAACACCTACTGTAGATGACAGGTTGATGGTTGCAGCAAAACACCATGGCACGTGTGTACATATGTAACAAACCTGCACATTCTGCACATGTGTCCCAGAACTTAAAATACAATAAATAAAATGTTTATTAAATGCTTACTATAGGCAAGGCATAGTTCTGAGCATAGTGTTAAATATTTGCAAAATAATTGGAAATAATTTTTTGGCTAAGCTGTTTCCATCTAGCAGCAGTTATGTATTTATTATTCCACTGACCCTAACGGTGTACTCTAACTTAATATGTAGTAGTAAATAAATATCTAATGGGATAATTAAATCTCAATAGGGACATAATTGCTGAATAGCATTCTAAAACTCTGGAGACACCAGAGCTCTAGCTCATTTAGTCAAATAAATTTTATTATATGCATAGACAGTTTGTATTTTCTCTCTGAAGGATGGTCTTTACAGCACCTGTTTTTCTGTAACAGTTACATCAGGATTTATTTGTAGCACAATATGCTTAGTTACAATAGTCTTGAGAGTTATAATCCTTTAAAGCACTCCCTTCTATTGAAAGCATTTTCAAACACTTTGGGCATGCGACTACATAAGCCCCAAGTGTGATTTAATCCTCAGTATTGTGTGTTGATCTTGAAGCTGATACTCCTCTGAGCAAATTTAAAGTATATGTTGATTTTGTATGTTGTTATTTATCTGGGATAACAGGAAATGAAAATCACAGATCATTCTATCACCTACAAAACTATAGTTTACCAAAATCATGCAATTGCTTTAATGTGAAGCCTACATACATAAAGATATAGTTCTTTTTTTATAATCAAATTCCACAATTCCAAAATAAATCTAGCCTTTTAAATCTAGCGAATCTTCAATCAAGCATTACCATTCACTTGAACTTTTTTAACTTGATAAAATTTAATCTTATCTGTAATTAAATCACAATTAGGTTTCAATTATTCTAATTAAAGATTTGTATCATTTTTTTATGATAATCTCCTCTGTAGCTTGTTTTAAATTAAATCTATTAGAAATAACAAGTAATTTATTCCGATGTATGTCCAAGTCAATGAGTCTCAGATTTGGAACACTTCAATCTATTTTTTTAATGAGACTACTCAATAAGTTTTTATTTTTGTCTGGCTTTTCATATTTCTGGAAATACTTCAAGAGAAAAATGAAATTTTAGCAACACATCTTCTTTTTGTTTACTTATAAAACCTCAGGCCACTTAGAATAAAACTGAGAATCCCAAAAAATAAAACACAACTCTATACACAGATGGATCATGGAGCAGAAGAAGCAGAATTGTAATTGCTCTTAACTTCTGCATTCTTTTGGTAACTGGAAATCCTATGGCATTATACAAGGAATTGTATCTTCTCCTCGACTCAAAGAATGTGCATCACCCAGTGCATATTGCCTGCATACTCCTCTTAGAGTCTCTATGAAATTGGAAAAAAAAAAAAAGGATTCCTTTTTGTCTGCTAGAATTGTGTGTATATGTACACACACATACAGAGCACCCATCCTACACTGCTTAAGTGTTTCTCCTGGGGAATGAACCCCCTCCGCCACGCCATGCTTTTGGCTTGCCCCAGACATGAGTTTGAAGCCCTCTGGCAAAAAGACTCAGAAGCTGGAGACTGGAAGTCACTGAGATGATGGAAAATAAACCCCAAAACATATTTGATCCTGGATTTATCTTCTCCTACTTCAAAGCACACTGTGTGTCCAAATATTGTGGTCTGGTAGAAGTTACTCTCAGTTAAGAGAAAAGATAGTTGGGTCTTAGTTCTGATTCTGCTGTGTGAGCAAGCCAGGTCCTCCATTTCCCTGGGCCTCTTGTGCCATAGTTCTAGACGCTGGGAAGCCCTCGGTCAAGGAGACGACAATCTGGTGAGGGCCTTCTTTTTGTCTTTCAGACTGTCACATTTGTCCTTCCTTGCTGCTGTTGGTGACTCTGCTCCACAGAGAACAATCTTCCCTTCTCATCCCTGTTGTGAATATATATATATATATATATATATTTTTTTTGCACTTCTTTCTTTTCCAACAGCCGAGTGTGTGTGTGTGTTTGTGTGTGTTGTGTGATAAGATCCGTAATCCATATTCAGATAATATGCTTAGGTGCAAAGTATGCCTTGGGAAAGTTCCCCCAATTTTATCTGAAAGATTGTTTCAAACTGAAAGAAGAATCCTTTTGAGTGTAACAGTTATTGTATTTAGATATGCATATTGTGGTGGTGTGTATCCCTCAGCTATAAGCCTTCGGACTTGCTGAGAGTAAAAGCCTTTCTGGATATCTCTTGCTAATCCTGGATTAAACCTAATAGTATTTTTATTTCTATCCTATTTTGAGAAGGACTTTTCATCAAAACCAATTTAATTATCTTTTCAAGGACATGTAAGTGTTTAGAAAAAGTAATATTTCTGTATTTGAAAATTTCAAAGTTACAGAATGAAATTCAATGTTTTGTTATGAAAATGAGAAGAGTAAATAGAAGAACTAAACTTTTTCTGATTTCCTAATGTTTACAATCAAGGCCTGTTAAGGACAGCACAGAAATTAATTACAACCAATAGTAACGTGCAGCTTTGTAATATTGATTGAATTGGGACTTTAACTTTTGCTTTTTATTAGCATTACACTGGTGAAATGGAAATGGAATTGAGTAAAGATAAATAGCCACTCTCAATCAGATGTGAAGCACGATTCAGATATGAAAGAATGAAGTTCATGCAGATCATATCTCAGACAGACTTGGCAAGCTGTAGTATTGTAACAACCGATGCTAATACCGGTGTATCTGTTCAGCTTCCCCCTCATGCCAGCTTCTAGTAAGACTTCGCTGTTCTAGCCAAAGATATCAGTAGACTAGGGTGGACCAATCATGGTACCCAATCCTTTGGGCAAAACTGGTTCAGGGAAAGTTGAAAGAACCAAGCGTGGTGAGTCTGAATCCTTCCTGGCAGCTTTCTAACTAGTTTACAGGGAAGAGATCTTTCATAGTCTCATGGAGCCATTTGATTGAAATTCCAAGCTGCTTTCAAACATGCCTCTGTCTATGAAAAGAGGCTGTCCTGCTGCAACAATGATAGGTTGCAATCCTTAAGCATTTATTATGTGTCAGGCACTGTTCTTAACAATTTAGTAACTCATGCTTTTAACTCTATTACCCAGCAGCCCTGTGTGGTAGATTTTATTATTTTCCCAATTTTACAGAGTAGGGAGCTAGGGGCAGACAGGAATTTGCTCAAAATCACAAAACTAGAAAATGGAGGAAGCAGGATTTTAACTCAGGCAGTCTAAAGTCAAAGTCTGGACACTCAGCCACCATAAAATCGTGCCTTTCAGTAGAAAAAAATCAAGTTATTACGCAGGAAGAAACAGAAATAAGACGCAGGAAGAAACAGAAATAAGACACAGAAAAAGTCTTTAGTGTGTTTATTGTCCTGGTTCCCAACCAGCTCTGGCACCATCCAAAATCACCCCTGATGAGGTGAATCAATAAATTCCATTAATTCCATTAAAAGTACTTTTAATTCTAGTAAAGCATTGGTTTTTTATTTTAAGTTTACCATAAGTAAATGTGAATTATGACTCTGTTATTTAAAACCAAAGTCTCCTGAAAAATACCTAGTAGGAAAGGAGAAACTAGATCACATATGAAACAGATATATCATGGTAGGAGGGTTTAACAAGGTAAATAGAAAAAAAAAATAACAGGAAAATGTGCTGATTAGGAAACCCTGATCATTAATTAGCTCTGCCATGAATGAGGTGTATAATCAGATGTCCTCTGTAGTTCTCAGTTTACCGTCTATAAAGGAATTGGACTAAATGGTTTCAAGAATTGTTTCAGGTCTTCAGTTCTGTGAATTTACATTATGCACAGAAAAGACAAAAAGCTTAGAGTGATAGGTGGAGAAACCCTGGGAGATGAATGAAAATGACTAGAATAAAATGCAGCTGAGGGCCGAAGTAAACTGGATTTGGGACTACTGAGAGACAGAAGGGAGACAGGAAAGAGCTAGTTGGTAAGTAAATCTCTAGACCAAGTGAGACAAGACGCTGCTGATTGATGGAACAAAGAAATATCAGATAAGATATAAATGACTTTTGTGCAACATAGAAACAAAAAGAGAAAAAGACTAAGGCTAAGATTAAACATAAAATGAAGACTGAGAATAACATTGATAGGTAGGAAAAGAGTAAAAAAGAGAAAAAAGATGCTGTATTGCAATGAGATTGAATGGAGCTTAGTCCAAATCTTAAGGGAGACTGGTTAGGAATGTGGCCAGATGGAAGTGATGATTGGATAAAGAAGAAACCTCAAGTATATACCTCTGTGAAAAGTAATGTAAAATAAAATCATTCTAAACATCACTTTATATAAGTAATATAAATTAAGCATCTGGAACAAGCAGAATATATGATATAAATAATTTTTCTGCTCCCTTTAGAAAATATTATCTATCATTGCATAACCAAAGTAGCTATCATCAAAAAAAAAAAAAAAAAAAAAAGGTTTAGGGCTCCAAACTCTTCTAAAATATGTGTGTCAGTTATTTGTGTTAACAACTTGTATGTCAGAGATGTCATATAAATTGCACATGAGTTGATCATTTTCACCTTGGTTCTTTTCCCCGTCATAGCAGACATAAATAATCCATTAAAGCATTCTTTTTTACGAATACTATAGAAAGCGTTTGAGGACTGTGCTCTGAACAGACATTGCCAGTTGATCAGGAGTTGTCACTAGAGTCAAAAATTATTTGCCGCCCCATCACATTATCCATGAAAGTTATATGTTAATTGGTTTAGGCAATTTAGATGCATAATTCTATGTGTTATTCCAAAAATTGAAGGAGAATACTGGTGGGTGTGAGAAAGAAACAGAAGTGATTCTTCTATCTAATGAATTTGTTCTTATCTTCGATGCAGTCCTCCATACTATTCCTGTCTAGAGAACCTTTTAGAAATCACTGTCAATTATTTACTAAAACTTAAAAAGAAGAATGTGATTTGGGTGACGCACGAAAGCTAAATACAACACTTAAAGTCATATTGAAGAAACAAGTATTATTATTTTCATTATTTATTGTGAATAAGAACATGACAATCCTTCAGCTTATAGCTTTACTCTATGGAATTATACACAACTAAGTTTTACAAAGAGTAGGTTTTTGATAGTTGTTACGCTGTACTAAATGCCATGTAGACATATGGTCCAAGGATTGCTAAATTTTCCAGAAAAACTTGATTTTGTTCCATGTAAATAGTTCCTGATATGTGTCTGTGATTCTGCCTGATTTAAAGTTAATAACTGACCTCTTTCTACTGTGATAATATTCATAATCCCCTCAAATGATGATAGAAACACAGATATTTTTAAAAAGAATGTTTATTCTGTGAATTAAATCATGAAAAAGATGATTTAATAATCAAGTTGTTTTGTACTTGAATAATATACTATCCATTTTATAAACTGGGAGGTAAACCATATTTAGGCAATTAGCTGGATTCATCTGGGGACAAGAAATTTTCTATTTTGAACTTCCTTATTCATCTTTCTTTCTTGCTTTAAAAAGTAAGAAACATTTAAAATGTTTTTAAATATTTCAAGGATATTTAAACATGATTAATGCAAATACCTAATATTCATTAAGCAATTAACTCTGTGATTCTCAGTCCAAACTGCACATTGAATCATTGGAGGGCTTTTAGAATTTACTTATACCTGAGAACCACCCCCAGAGATTTTGATTTAATAAGTGTGGTGTGAGACCTGGACTTTTTTTTTTTCTTTTTAATGTGCTCTAGTGATTCTAATGTAGGGAAGCCTGGGAAATACAAAACTACTCTATTGACCTTCACAGTATTTGAAAATAGAAAGATAAGTTTTATCAAGGTCTTTCCAAAATAAGTGACTAAAATGTAACACTGAATTATTGTATTTTTCATAGGGTCAGTAATCAGTCTTGACTCTGTCTTCTTGAATATTATTCCATTTTTAAAAACCAAATAATATCATTATTTATTTTTAATCTTTTAGGCAACGTACGTACACATAGTTTGCAACTGCAAAAAATTTCTATTAATTAAATAATTTTAGATTATAGAGGAAAAAGCCTAACAAATCATGAAAATTTGATAAATGAAAATTTAAACTAAAGACTAAGCTAGGGCTGAAAAACTACCTATTGGGTACTCGACTCATTACCTGGGTCATGGGACCATTCTTACCCCAAACCTTAGCGTCACAGAGTCTACCCATGTAACAAGTCTGCATATGTAACCCCCTGAATCTAAAATAAAAGTTGAAATTATTTAAAAAAAAGTTTTTATGCATTTTTCCAGTTTGTCTATATCTTCTTACTGTGTTATTCCGCATTAATGGAAACTAATGGAATTCTGTTTTCATCAGTTACAATGGAACGATAGAATTAACAATGTGCTAAAGACTTTCTAAGATGTGAGAAATGACCAACTTTAAGAGGTATAAAGGGTAAGACAAGCGGAATTTTATTTGAGTACACCTTATCTTTTCTTCCCAACATTTAAAATTAATTGTTAATTTTGGAATATGGGCTTGATTCATGGAATTAAGGCTGTATACTAAATATCAAATACAAATTCTTTACATCTTGTGGTAAGCAAAGCATGAATATCAAAATAAAAATAAAATATTTTAGTGAAGTTTTTTTTTCCCAATTGGAAACATAAAGAGAATTAATATCTTGGAAATTCAGTATGAGTCTTGCTTTCAGATAATTATGATTATCTGAAAGACCATGTTCATTATAAGGATTATCTAATTCATAATTAGACATTTTTGTTTAATACAATGATGTGTTTTGACATTAATACATTTAACACACAATCACCAATCTGGACAAGATCTTTTATTTCAATGTATACATAAAATCTTCAGAGCAGTTAACATCCTTGAAACTTTTGGATAAAACATTTATATTTTCTACTGCCATTAATGGCAGTAAATCCCGAATAACGTGTCTCAGAGGTAAATAGAGAAAACAAGTTCACTTTTATCTATGAGATATTTTAATCAAAGAAGATTATTTGCTAGCAATAAAGTTTTTAGTATTATAATGAAACAAAAAATTATAATTGATATTTTTAAAAAGTATTTATAAAATTCAAAGTGATATTACTTCCTGGACATTCTTTAATTTTTCACTTCTTGTCATACCTACCTATGTGATTATTCTCCACTTTACACAAAGATAAGACCAGCAAGTATCTCCAATTGCAACAGTCAGATTAATGTTTCACATGCTAAAAATGTTAGTTATCTCTAATAGCTATTTCCACCATGTCTTAGATAAGTGTTTATGAGGAAAATAACACTTAGCTAAGATCATTTTTCATGATAAGCAATTACTTCATGTATATGTGTATATTTTACATGTATATGCAATTATATATATGCAGTTACACAGAGACATACACATAAACACATAAGACACACAGACACACACATACATGCGTGTGTGTGTGTGTGTGTGTATCCTTTTCCCATGACGTTTTTCACCTAACATGCTGGACTAAAAGAGCCGTGGCTTTAGCTTCAGTACCGTTGTAACCATTACCAGCTTTGAGAATACGCTGTATTTATTTCCAAGTATCAAAACATATTTATCTTTTGGTAAAATTGAGCAACATCTAGACATGTTTTTCTCCTTTCCTATAATATATTCCCTAGTACCTAAAAGTTACCACTCAGAGGAAATAATAAACCTGATCACAGGCATATGGAAGACATGGAGAAAGCCCAAGTGCCCTGATACTAGCTGGAAGAGCCGCAGAGTCATCACTGAGCACTTGTTTGAAATGCACCACTTCAGACCCCTCACCCCCAAAGACTGACAAAAATCCAAATTTGCATTTTAACAAGATTTCCATTTCATTTATTTGCAGGCATCTCTGCAGTTATTTGCAGGTAGTCTCCTTTTCCCTCCAGTTGCTGCAGCCAGATAGATACTTGATATTAGAAGATAGGAAGCTATATTAAAATATAGAGACTCTACGGTTAGGGCAGAATTCTTAGGGCAGTATTAGTCTCAATTTTTCTTTCTTCACCTAAAGATTAGCAGCAGAAATTTAGTGGGGATACTTTAAAAATATTAAATCATGAGTTATAAAGCCAATTAATACCTGTATTGGAGGAGTCACACCTCCAGTATTTCATGAACATAAAATATTCAGAAAAAAAACTCAATAGTAAAAAAATATTTTGAGGGGTGTTTCACAAACTGTGTTTCATGAATCAACAGGTTCATAATGTATTGCTCTTCAGATTCCTTGAGGATTTCAGGTCCAAACAATTTTAGTAAACAGCACAATATATGCTCCTCTTGGAGTTTTGCAGTGCATTCTCTGAAATCCTACAGTTTAAAAATCTGTGTTGTATTTCGTTTCACATCTCCTAAATGTATTTAAACTTAGAACCATCTTTTTTTTTTTTTTTTTTTTTTTTTTTTTTTTTTTTTTTTGAGAAAGAGTTTCGCTCTTGCTGCCCAGGCTGAAGTGCAATGCCATCTCTTTTTATCAGGTGCAAACTGCTGCAAATAGACTACAAAATGATGTGTTATCACATTGGAAATACAGTTGTTAAAACTGTAAAGATTAAATTTTGAAAATTTCTGTACATAAACTTCTAATTATTATACATGCCATAACAATCAAATGAGCCAGCCATACATATTAAAGTGGAACTTTAACTAGAATTTGATTTCAGAAACAGATTACTATTATCTAACCATTATTGGGGGTGAGAGGACTAATAGAATCAACAAGACACCAGCAAAATGTACTTAGTACTATCCCAGAATCTGTTTAAGAATTTCCTGGATGAGAATTTTATGCGTACCTAGTACACTATATATATGTGTATCACAGACAAAATGCTGTATTTAGATATTTGGAGATGAGAAACCCTATTCTTAGAGAAGTTAATTTGTTGAAACTTACAGAATAAGTGACAGAACCAGAATTCAAAAGTCAGGCCTCTCTTCTCTCTCAATAGATAGATAGATAAATAGAAATAGATATATTGATCTCTTTCTATCTTTGTACGTATATATTATATTTATAGATATATTAAATACCTTATAAAGCAGGTTCACATAAACTGTGAGTTCCACGTTATTGCAACATTTCTTCAAATGCCTGTTTCCTCCCCTTATTTAAATGAAAAGGGTTTGGTTCATTTCTTTTCAACTAATCATTTTGTTGATGCAGTATAAAATGATTAATAAATAGAGATTTTGGTTCAAAACACAATAGCTCTGTGACTGTGAGATCTGAATTTCAGTTTCCTCCATAAAAGGAGTACACAGTAATATATTCCCTTTTGTCACATTATTGGGAAGATCAAATGAGGCTATGTAAAGGGCCAGACATACACTAGGCACTCAGGAGCTGCTGATTCTCTTCCATTTCCTTTGCTGAATATTTCTTATGGAAATGAATTTTCAATGTTATAAAAAACTGGTATCTGAATTTGATTTATCCAGCTGATATTTGCGCTCATTCAACCGACATTCAGAGTTAGTAAGCTAAATAATCAGAATCCGTGACACTACAGAATAATGATTATATGACATCTATCTTTGTGATCCAAAATATTTACTAATATATATACAACTTTTTATTCAAAAGAAGAATGACATGTCAGAACGCATAGCTCTAAACTCTTATTTGGACCAGAGGTTGGTTGGTGACTGACTGTCCTACTCCCTAGTTTGAGATAAGGAGAAATACGACCAGACAGTAGATATAAGACTAAATTTGATTATATCTCATTAATGGCAAATTTCAAGGTCAAACAGTAAATTCTTAATTTAACTTTCTATCTTTCTGGAAGAGAAAAATTGCCTTATAGACGCCTCTGGTGGCAGCAGGTCTCTGAAAACAAAAGTTAAAAAGGTCTTTCATTATATTTTCAATGCATGAAGGGGAGGGTGGCAGGGTGTGAGGTAGTGGACATAGGAAATATATTAGGAACCCATGTTTCAGTTATTATCCTGAAATTTGAAACACTATCCCAAAATCAAAGTTTTGGTAATACCATATAATAACAGTAACTACATCACTTCTTGTTTACTGATATTTTTATTGAGGTTTGTAGCTGATGACTTTACATGTGATTGTACAGAGCATTTAAGGAAAAAAAAAAGGATGTAAAGGTTGTACAAGGGAAATATCCAATAGCTTGAAATCTGGTAGGTGTATATGAAAAGAATAACGCCATGTGTAAATATATGAGGATCCTAGGAGACCAAAGCCACAATAGCTATACTTGTTTCTAAAAAGTGAGTTTTCTTATCAACAAGGAATAGGACAATTAGTTGTTAGTTTTAAAAATAAACTACTGTTTTTTAGAAAGACATATTTTGAATTAGATTTAATGCTTGGCAAGGCGGAAAACAGTATGGAAAAACTTCCAAGTTATCCATCCACTTCCAATGCATTCGCAGAAATCAAATGAAGGCAAATCAACCTGACTCTACAAATCTTGATTTTCTAGTTCACAGGCAAAGGTCAGCGTTAAAATATACAAACAAGTGATACTTTATAAATGAACACATTCTGATTATCTGTAGTTGTTTCAAGACATATCAGTTTTTATTACTTAGGGTGATGAAGGAAATCCTTATTCTCAAATGAGACATGAAAACCAAATTTGAATGTTTTTTCTCATTTTTATTGATTCAAAATGTCATTCAATATGTAAACCAGTTTGACAACTTGAAATTCAGGGCATTAAAAAAATACTCCAGAGGACTAGGCACTGATTAGTCTAAGAATATACTCTGTCCTAGTCACTGTATCCTGAGTTCCAACCCCAAAGACTTCTACCTACTGCTAAAGCATTGAAGATACTGACTTAACTTTGCCAAACATCTTTTAATAACAATCAGTATATTTCATTTTGAAGTCAGGATCATTTTGCCTGTTTTACATTCAGAAGAAACACAGGGATTTTTAAACTTAGAAAGCTATTTTAGGTCTTGGTTTTAAACATATTTCCTTGCCAATTTAGCATGAATTTTTGTAGTCTTGGATCATTGAGATGAACTTAACTACTTTAAGATTTAAAATCCTCTGATTTTGAACTAATTGTAAATCTTTTGTAACCTCATCTATAGATCAAGAGTGGAGCATCATCATTTAAAAATTATTCAATCTGAATGGCCATGTTTAAATTGTATAGTTAGAAGCCTGCTTTACTTTCCTCTTCTTTCAAACTCTTTCCTTTAGTATTCTAGAATGAAAGGAGCATTGGGAACACTTTCAGGTGCATTTGGATTATGGAGTACTTTGATAACCCACCATATACAACTGTATGTAGAATTTTATGAATTGACTACAATAATTAAAGGCAGAGAACTTGAGAGTAATATTTGGAGCAGAGTAGTTATTTGTTCAGTCTCAATGTAATATTCATATATATAATAATAAATTATTCTATAGTATGAATATTGCTTGGTTATGAATTATTTTGTACAATGTACATAATTCTAATATAATATTAATTTCATATGTATTAGAAAGATTCATAATAGAGCTCTAAACAGTACAAAGCTACTAAAAGCATTAGCTCTGTTGGTGTTGAATAGAGTCAGCAGATTAGAGAGTGAAGATGAATTGAGACAAAATACTTATATTTAAGAAACATTTATAAAATATTGATGTTTCCTTGAGACAAGGTATAGCTAGATAAGAAATATCTCAAGAGTGTTTAAAGTATTTATTGTTTCCTGTGGAACTAGCAGAATATCAGAATATAAGAAACTCCAATTTTACTTTTTGGAATACACCTGTAACATTTGGCATAGTCTATAAGATTTTTATCACTGCAAATGACTTCATTATTCTTTCCTGGGAAACTTTTCTCTGTAACTCTAGTTTAGGTCCTGTCACCTCACCATAAGTTTGCTAACTTGGTTGGTTTCTGCTCTTCTGTTGTTCATATTGTAGTTGAAGAGACTTGTTTACCCCAATAGAGATTTGTTCATGTATAGTCATTCTTGATTTTTTCACATAAGTCAAAGTTCTTTCACAATTCTTCTTAAAAATTAGTTTGCATTTACCTTTGAAATACTCTAATGGGACACAAATCATCAAATGAGAACAATGCTCTTGACACACTACTAAGAGAAAAAGAAACATCAAAACTTAGCTGAAATCAAGACATTTGAATAGTAACTTAGAGGTGCTAGATGTGAAAGAAATGCTGACTTTAATTTTTTTTTTTCAAATAAAGAAGGGATAGCAATATCTTTCAATGACATTATGCAAAACTATATTAACTACCTGTTTTATTGCAGAAATCACGAAGTTTTAAATATCGTAAACAAGCTATTTCTTCTGCAGGCTGTAAATAAGCGGAATCAGAGTGTGTTAGTATGTGTACAGGTGAAACTTTCCCTTTTAAACCAAAGAGAGTGTAATCAGTGTTAATTAGTAAATAAGAAAGTTTCTTCTTATGGCCTAATCAGGAAAGAAGCAACTACCAACACATTTAAGTTCTGCTAGCCTAAAGATGAAAATTTAGTTGTTTAATATTCTTCAGATATTATAAAGAACATATTTGCTGATTACAAAATTAAATTTAATGTTGGGATCCATTGAATATATTTTATGAACTCAAAAAAGCTTCTTATGTAAAATCCATTTGCACAATAATGCTTCCATAATCTATTGTGCAATGTTGTTGCTTTGCTTTTGGGCCTCCATCTTCCTAATTTAATGATGTGCAGAAATCTAACATAAGCTATATTGAAAGCATTACTTAGAAATGCATAGTAATTGTTTATGTGGTAAGTTAAAATTATGAATCACTAGAAATGAACTAATTAAATTTCAACACCTTGGTCTACAATATACTGGGAAGTTCATATATATTGTTATTTTATCTCAAAAATTTTCTTAGAGAAGAAAGGGATATTCATGACAATATCTTCAGATCTGCTCAAAACTAAAAAATTAGGACTTTGAGTTTTTGGTTTTTTCACTCTCTAAATGAATTGACATGCATTGTAGTTCTGTAGTGTTTTTTCCCCTCCACAATACATCACAGGCTAAGTGCTGTGGCTCAAACCTGTAATCACGGCTACTCAGGAGGCTGAGACAGGAGGATCACTTGAGACCAAGAGTCTGAGGCTGCAGTGAGCTGGGATTGTGCCACTGCCCTTCAGTCTTTGTGACAGAGCAAGACCCCATCTCTTTAATACAGCAGAAAAATCCAAGCAGTAGCACTGTGGTACAGTACTGATAGACAAATTATAAACACAAATTGTTTCTTCATTATTAGGGGATGATATAGATTAGTCTGGAGTTGATCTTTAGACAACTCATAAACTATTTTTCCTCTCCCTTTTGGTCTTTACAGTAATGTAGAAAGTCAGTCAAAGTTTTTAATGTCATTCCTTAAAGTAAGCAAGCTTGACAATAACATTTCAACATGTGTTGGGGATCCAGGGAAGCTGAAGACAATGCCTAAAATTAAATATGTGGGTCCTTTATAAATGTTACTAATTCCCTTATATGTTTATATCTATTATGAAAAGTTTTGTCATACCAATCAATATTGATAAAAATCTTAAACCTAAATCTTAAAGATCCTTTCCTTAATATGTCCACATTTTTAGTTATGATGGATATTTTAAAATACAGATGATAAACTACATCTTAATTTAGAGGCATTGTGAATTATTTTTTTACAGGAAGTTAAGGATATTTCCCTTACCTGCTTTTTATTAATGTATTTTCCTGATTATTGTTACTTCAAGATAATTGTTCTGTCAGTTTGTTTTTGTTATTATAATTATTTTAGCACAGTAATTTATTATTCAACTTCAGTGTGTTTAATTATAATATAGTGGAAACAGGAAGGGATGCCCATAAAATTTAATTCCAACCAATTTCTCCTTCACCAAATTTGGACTTTGCCACAAATATTTATCAATTAGGAACAGGGGCTGTGCAACAATCCATCAGCTTCAGAATTAACTGAACATGAGGTCCATTAGCTAGTGTCCCTGATAAAATATCATGTGAACTAGACTTCAAAGAGGAAAAACAACCAAGTCTAAAAATGTTACAAAAATATTATTTGACAAGAAAGTAAACATTTGTTTGTTTCAGTGGCATAAGTTTTACTTCTAACTGGCTAAATAAGCTGTATTATAGCTCTATAGTATATCTGTTTGATGGAAATTCACTTCTTACTGGAAAGTCAGATGAACACATAAAAATATACAGATAAGCAGATCATAAATGTCTCAGGATATTAAAAAAATTGAGTCACAAAAGATGGTAGAAAAAAGAAAAATTTAAAAATCATTAATCATCAACAGCTCTATAAGAAAATGTATATGAAGAAGATTCAAGTTCAGGAATTCAACCCTTGCTAGTGTAAACAGGGCAAAATGAATACATTAGATATATGCAAATTTCTATTGAAATGTATGTAAAATTAGTTCCTTTATCCAATTTAATTTTTTATTATGGTTACATAAAACTTGCAGGGGAAATCTCTCTCTGTTATAATCTTTGGGATCTTAAGTCTCTCTGAAAGCATGCCATTTATGATGTATAGAGTTCAAAAATCTCACTCTTTTTTCTTGATGCAAGAGCGTGGTAGTAACTTTATATGCTGAATGTTCTTCTGCACCAGTTTATGTATTCAAGTGATCTTTCTTCAACTTGGTCTATGTAGAGCTTGAGAGGCTACCTGCTTCAATTTTCCATATAGAAACACAAAAATAATGGGCAGGGAGGTAGCAATGTCAGAAAATCAGCAAGCTGAATTGAGGTAGTTTCCCCATTTTTCTGTGAAACCAGCTTCTTACTGACAGAGATACTTTCATGTAGGTTACTGTTTGACAAAACAAGCATAAGTGCTCATAATCCACAGACCACATTTGTGTTTCTGAAGTTACCATAAACACATCTAAAAAGGATTCTTTTATTGCCAAATGTATTCTACGTATCAGGTGGGTTAAATGCCTTGGACGTGCTAATATTGCCATAGTGTGGTGTGAGAAAACCGAATTACCATTAATGCTTGTCATTCTCCTCCAACATAAAATCTGTAGACTTAAAAAATATTCATGCCAATTGACTAAAAAGGAATGATACATAAAATATTTTGAGGTGATGTGAAGGTTATGATGCACTCTGGCCTAGCAGAAATTTTTTTGTCATGTATTTATAAACTATATACAGATTATTGGCCATTCTCTAAACTTGGTTTAAGATAGTCATTTATAGATGGATAGTGTTTAGATTTTTGAAAAAGGAAACCCCAAGATAAAACACGCCACAGGAGAAATTATAATTTGGCAGATTCCGTTTAGCTTTGCCGTAACAGGGGATCTGTACCTGGACACTGCTATAAAGGATCTGCAGTAATGAGAGATCTAGAAAATTTCTTGGAAAGAACTTCTTTATCTTTTCCTATTTCCATCACATAGAATAAGAAAAAAACACAATAAAAGTCTTATTATATCTTTATAAAATGAATATTCTCTTTGCAGCTTTTAGCAAATTCAGGAAATTTGAATTTCTAACATCAAAATGGAATGTACAAAGGAGGAAAAAAATATGACTCACCCAGACCCCAAATTTGATATTTATATCTCTGATTGAATCTATTTTTAAAGGTAAGCATAGTGACTGCACCTGGTTTTAGATAGTAAATAGTAACATATATGTTAACCTGCTCAAAATTAAGTGATGCATCTGATTTCAGCCAAAATAAACATGCCCATTCCATTTTTCTGGTTTACTTTTGTCTGCAAACCTGTAAGATTTTGTGCTTAGCTTATTCATCTAGGCAGAGTGATTTCTTTTGCATGGCTCATTTGGGCCATGGAGGATTAGCAAAGTTTATGTATTGAAAACAGAAGGAAAGAAAGGCGAGAAAAATAAAAAGACTAATTAATCATATAGTACATACATCAATACAATATCTTCTAAATCTCAATCAGTTGTTTATTGGTTGGCAAACAAGTTTCACTTTTACAACAAATATTAGTAATGAGGTCATCCAACTTTGAGACCATACAAAATGGATCATAAATTAAAAAAAAAATTATATGTGCTGCTAATTTACCTTTTGTATTCCTACATTACTCAAAATCCTGTCAAATAAATAAATTTTCCTGTTAATAAACAGAAGACTTTTTTTAAAAAAATCACTTCAAAATAATTTGACCTTTCAATTCTTACTACGAGGGAGTGAATTTCCTCTAAAAATCGGTAGTGCAGGTGCCCACTTGGGGATCAGACTGAGCATTCAGCACTTTAATGCCTATGGAAAACCGTTTTCACATGCAGAAGTCCCACTAGTTCTATAGACACCTTTTGACTTCTAGAATCATAGCTAGTGTCCTGGTGATGAACTGCTTGCCAAATATGCTTTGCATTACAACAGATGTGCCCTGTAAACATAAAAGTTTGTCCTGCTCTAGTTTGCAAAAAACACTGTTGGAAATATTCTGACTGCATAAAGATATATAGTGAGGGAAGGAAGTCTAATTTTATTTATTTTATTTTTTTGTAAAAAATAATTTGTTTGCATTACTAGAAAATGATTCTTATAAAGTGATAGTTTCATTTATTTATTTTTTGCCAGGCGAAGTTTTAAAGGAAAAAAAGGTGAAAAAGAAAAAAAGAAAGAAAACGAAGAAAGAGAAGAAAGGAAGGAAACTTTGCTCTCTTACTGGTAGACAAACTTGCAAGACCAGCACAAAAGAAAAAGAAAATTTTTTTTTTTTCTACTACATTAACAGGACTCAAATTCTGGAGGAACAGAAAGCAGACTATATGTGCAATGCTAGTATCTGTACATTACATAGAAATTGTTCAGCTTTTTTCTGCCATTAGTTTTATCATCAGTTAATACAGCAAATCATAAAATATGCATTTAGCATATAATTCTAGAATTCCCCTCCATTTCATTATTAATTTTGTTGTTTTATTTTGTTTTCCACAGCTATTGCAGTTGTGGTGAATTCAGGCTGTGAGTGACCGAAAACCCTATGTGATACAGTTTTGCTTTGCTTTTATGTTTGCTTGTGCAGCACTCCAATCTAGATGCAGCATTGTTACTAATTTCAGACAACTGTTCTGGCCTTTTAAAAAGCAGGTCCTTGTAATTTTAGTAACAGAGCATCAGAGATGTTAAAACAGACACAACGTAATTCAACAAGGCCACAATGAGTGCCATTTTCTTCATATCTTGTTCATTAACATAATGAAGTCTCCATCTGAAGGGGAAAGGACAAGAAAGGATGGGGTACAGGAGAATTTTAGCAGTTATCTTTCTCCCCTGGGCTGACCTAAAAATCCCATTTAAAAAAAAAAAAAAAAAAAGTCTGAGAGTTTGTGTTTGTCTTTTGAGGACAGCATAAAGATTTAGGAGTACACACATTATTACCACTGCTTATATCAACTCAGAACAGTCAACAAGATGTTAGCAGTTTTGTTGGTTTCAATTTCTGTCTCATCTTCTATAGACTAGTGACCAAATGAGCAGGTCCTTTTGAACTTCCCTCGGGAGGGGTCCCATCTTTGTTTGGAGGAACTATAAATCCATCACTGCTGCCGCGACCTAGCTGGTAGTAAGTATGCAGCTGATGGACGTGGTTTCTGGAGCCTAGGTTTGGCATGCTTTTGTAGTAAACATCTTCGGCATCACCACATTTGGCCGGTGGGGGTTCGGTCTGGGTGCTGGTGGTAACACTCTCTGTGGCGGCCACACCAGCCAGTGTCGGCATGCTGGTATAGAGAGAGTCTCTATGGGGTGACTGGAGATCTTCTGTGTGCTCGTTGGTTAGCAAAGGGAAAAAGCTCTCACTGTGGTCTTGGGGGATCCGCCTTCTGGTATAGTGGTGTGGCTGGTGGTTCTCGGTGGAGTATACTCTTGGGGGCAGCAAAGGAGCATCAGATTCCTCATGAATGAGTTCCAGGCCCAAACTCTCCTCGTGGTTAAACGAGGAGGCATCATCCAGGACAATGGCATCTTCTTCCCTTCCACTGCCAAGGTTATTCACCAGCTTGTTCATTAGATTCCTGTTCTGTTCGCTGGAGCGCTCGTGGTTGTTCAGGTAAGAAGGGATATAGTTGGAAGTGAGTTCCTTCAGAATCTTTTTCTCTAAGGCGGTCTCGTTATGGTTATAGCCACGGTCTATGATTTGCACACAGTTGCTCAGGTATTCGCCGCTGGCAATGCTGTAACTATTGCCATGGTTACCATTCAGTGGTAGAGTATCCATGACACTTGTATCCCTGGCATTGTTCAGAAGCCCCTCTGAAAAAGATTACAAGATACTATGACATTTATATCCAACAAGTCATAGAACACACACACACACACAGAAGCAAAAACATTCATCGACTATGAAATATGTATAAATTGCTAGCATTTACTTAAGTATAAAATGTTTGGAAGGAAACCTAAAATATTATTAAATCTATATATGTGTATAATTGGACCAGTGATTGAAATCATATAAATGGGAAAATCATATTTAAAGTAGATCTTTAAAAGAATTTTTAAAAACCTATAAATTATCAATTTGCAATTGCCACACAAACATTGGCTGACATTATTTGAAGTATATTTGGTTATAACTTGACGAAATAACACAAAATTTTGGTATAGTCATTCATAGCTTTCAATTTATACACATCAAAGTCAGTTAAATAATTCATTACCTTTAATTTTACATATTGTCTTAACATCAAAATAGGTATAATATTAACATAATTCATGTGTGGTACTTTGAATATACTGGTCAAAAGTAAAAGCAATAAGCAGTGTCTAATAAATTGATACTGAATTTTGTAAGATTAAAAATAAGCCCTACATAGAAAACCACAAAAGGATTATGTTAAATTTGTCAGAATGATGAGGTCATGAGGTAATGTTTAGTCAGATAAATGGCACGTCAAAAGAACTGACACCTAGGAATTTTCAAAACAAAAGTATTTGGATTTACTTTCCAATTTTTTTTTCTGCTATAAGGACTTTGGCTGTTATTGTATGCTATGTTATTGTATACTATCCCATCAGAGATTTTTTTTAGGGTCATTAGGTAATACTAAAAAAGAATGTGGAAAGACACAGGTATCTGGTGCCTGAAAACATTGTGTCAGTATTAATGTTACCATTGTGTAATGAATGATGGATTTGTGTGCATGTTAAAGTTTGGGTTTAAAAGAGGATAAACATTTTATTCTGGTAAGAAACAGCTGCAGTGAAATAAATCTGACCACATATTTCTTCAAGGTTTTTGCCTTCCCTTGAACGAACAGAAATCCGAGAATCTATAGTAGTTTCATAAATCACTTCAAATGCAACCACAAAATGAAAAAAACACATTTAACCAATACTGGTAAATAAGAAAGGGTGTTTATTTACAGAAAAATTAATTGGAGAATTCTATTAAACTTCTTAATATATTGGTAACTTGTGAAAATACAGCATTCATTCTATATCTGTGATGCAGTTATTTATCAAAACCCAACTAGTTTCATTACTGGTTTAAATTATGTGTTTCAAATATGTCAATTTTTATTTGGACTCCTGATGCATACTGTGTATTCAACTAGGACAGTTTTCAAAATTAGCAATGCATAAATTGTATTAATAAGCAGCCATCACAGACATAGGGTGAAGCAATTTATTTTCATTTTATATCTTGTAGACAAATCCACAATGTTAAGAAAAAATAAAAGTAAATGCTTCTTAAAGGGCTGTATGTGATGGGTGATAGCTTTTGCAGAAGCTGCTATGGTATGCTTGATGGCTATGGTTGGATGGCTGATGCATTGAAACACGTGTTTATTATTTTGGTTTATCAATGCATTAGGTAAGGGCTGAAAACAGCCATAGTAAAATAAAGTGGATATGTTGCACGTGACACATTTTTATGATGGAATGTACTAATAAAAATTAAAAGTTTATGAATTACTTAGCAAAAATAAATGCTTAATTTAAAAACAATTTAACTCACACAAACATTACATGAAACTTAACAACTATGTTGATTATGTGACAATAAAAGAATCAGACAACAAAAGCGTCTAATCTCTATTAACATATATTTATATAAGTTGATTCATAGGCTTTTTAGTTTTTAAATTGTGAGATGAACTGTTTTTAATAACTACATCATCTATATGTGATGCAATAAAAGTGAACTAAAAAAAATTACATTTGATATGCAATGTTTAGCTTTACTCCCATACTTGTCTCTCTGTAGGGCTCTAAACGACAGCATGAAGAAAAGGAAAGAAAAAACAACAAGTAAGCTTACAGCGACAGTAGAAGAAACATGAGTAAAAAGCAAATTGATGATATGCAGAAAAAAGAGTCAAAGGAAATAATTTCCACTGCCCCAAAATTCATGAGTCTGGGTTACATGATTTCTCATAATTAAAAATACTGAAATGTTAGTC
This sequence comes from Macaca nemestrina, assembly GCF_043159975.1. NCBI lineage: Eukaryota > Metazoa > Chordata > Mammalia > Primates > Cercopithecidae > Macaca > Macaca nemestrina. The sequence goes on along the minus strand of NC_092127.1, from coordinate 125,065,073 downwards.
AGAAAATAAGAAATCCCCCTTAACACATGCTAATATACTGAGTCTTTTAAAAAGTGTTTCCACCGTTTGTAAATTTCAAACAAATACACACTTAAGATTATCACATAAACCAAGGAGAGTAAAAATTTGAGGGCAGACCATGACTATTTTCACCAATATATTTCAATGTCACATATGTGTGTGTATGTTAGAGTATACCTGCTTCAAGGAATGTTATTTATTTTTAAATTTTTTCGGTAAAAGTATAAATAAAATCTGAAGCTTTTATACACAGAGAAACCAGAGTTGAAGACTTTCATAATTGTGTTCATTTTTTCCCGCCTTCTGTATCTTCTCTTTTCCTGCACAAAAGTTATTTCCCTATTTTATATATATGAATTTTTAAAATCAGTTTTAAATAAAAACTGATCAACATTGTCATTTTTGGAACTCATATTCAAAGGTTGTGTAATTATGGAGGAAAAAAGATTAAATGTATTTATTATTCTGAATACAGAAAATGTGAAAGGGGAAAAACGCAACCAACAATATTAGGTTTTCTTCTGGATTGTTGCACAATTGTATGTGATCAAACATTTTGAGACTTGATCCTTTAAACAACAATCCTGTCCAAATTATTTTTTAAGGGAAAAAACCTCTTAACCAAGTTAACAGAGTTGTTCTTGCTGATTTTGTCTACAAAAAGACTAAAGTATCATAAAATAAAAACCAGCAAATTCACTGGGCCAGATCATTGCAAAGGGTTCTATCTTATTATAATTTAATGATAGTTTAAAGAGACAGTTTTGGTACTTTAAAGGTTGATTTGCTTCTCAGAAAAAGATCAACAACATTTCAAAATGCAAAGGAAATCTCTTTTAAAGTTCAAAAGAGTTTAAGAATAAGAATTTGAAAGGAAGGGCCAAGCCAGTATATCAAGAGATGTAAATGCTTGGAGGCTCATTATGGCTCATTCCTTAAATGAAAACATTTTAGAACTGGAAAACACATGAGAAATCACTGAAGTTCAATTCCTACTTTTCAGAGAAGAGGAGACTGCAGCCGAGAGGGGCTGAGCCTTTATCTAACACCACACCCTGCTAATATGGCAGAACTGGGATCAGAAAAAAGTCTTCGAGACTTCTTCCAATTCTGTCTAGCTTCAATCTCCTTCACTTCACATCTGCCTTAGGCTTTGAATACTATCACAGAAAATCTATTTATATACATTCTAAAATGATCTTGTATTCTTACCAACTGTAATATATTCTTCACTATATTCCATTCTAGGACTATGTTTCTTTAAAGTTTTAGAATTGAATTAAATTACTTTAAAATGTAAATTATTTTAGTAAAATCATGACTTCCTCTCTAAATTATGTTTTGTTGACAGGTTTTTGTATAATGAGATTTATCTTTACAAAAATTAAATTCCTAATACTGACAAGAAGATAATGGTCCTAATACTGACAAGAAGTACTCAGCATGAAATTTAAAACATTTCCAGATAGACTCTGAATTCAGTGTAATAAAAGTATATTATTCATCTTCATTTCTAATTCTGTATGCTTCAGTGACACAATAAACACATCTTTACATATTTTAAATAAATGGTGTTACAACCAAGAATAGATACTTTAAATCAGAATGCTTCTATGCTTGGATAGCATTGGTGCAACTGAACCAGAGGACCCACAGAATAGAACCAAGTGGTAATTCAATATAAACCACTCCAGTACATACCGAGCCACCTATATTTCATGTAAGATTTCACCTTGCCAGTAAGAATATAAGTGCATTCATCTGAAAGCATAAGATTAGTAGCAATATGACAATCACCAAGATTTATTTTTGGTCAGTGGTAAAAAAGAATTATTTTAAGCACTACCATAGTTTCTTAACATCTTAAAAAATATTAAAACATTATATAGTGTACAATTAAACTTCTGACTCTGGAAAACATTAATAAAGTTATTTACTTTTTTTTTTTTAAAGTCAGTAAAGTTATTGAATTTACTGGAATAAAAGACAAATTCATTCAGAAGAATCCTTTGTGTATTTATTGATAATCTCAGTAGCAATAACCAATCATAGATCCCAAGAATAAAAGTTTGTATCAATACAGTATTATTTAAAATTCTTACATTGTGAGAATTGCAGTTTGATAGTTTTTATGGAAGTATTCCATCCTTGGAAAAATCTCATACTTTAAGATACCAGTAAAAATAAAGTAAGACAAGAAGGCAGATATTGAATTAGGAAAAACATACAGATTAATCAGTGTTACTTTTTCATTATATAAGAAATTAGAAATTATATCTGAATTAGCAAAAAAGTTAAACAAAATGTGGTCCAAATTTATTACTTGTTTTGAAATAATTACCTATGACTCTTCTATGTAAGGTGAATAAATGTAGAATACATTTAATTTCCAGATAGGGTGAAAATCTTCATTTAACATCATTCAAAATTTACTAATATGTCAGCACATATTAATATGTTTATAATGACACAATTAACCTGTCACTTGTCCTAAGGAAAATAAAGAAAAAAGCAAAATAAAACAAGCCTTTATAGGGTCTACTAAATTGTCCTGCCAAACCACATCTGATACATTGTGTAATGTACAATTCATTGAGTGCTACAATGAAATAGGGACATTGAGATATAAAGAGACACTTCAGGTAGGGTAACCAAGAAGAAAGACCCAGAAACTGTCTCATATTGATGGTTCTGATTCATTACAGAAATGGAAGACTAAAGGAAGACAGGATAGCTGTTTCCAAGTATTTAAAGGATTGCCATAGACAACAGAAGAATGCTTTGCTCTTCTTTGTTCTAGAGGCCAGAGACAAATTTCAGCTTAGAGGAAGGAAAAAAATATACATAACAAATGGAGTGTTTCAACAATAGAATATATGAGATTCTGAGGTAGGATGGGCCCCATTAGGGGAAATACTTAAGCACAAGCTGACAGAATGTCAGCAATGATGTAAAGAGAATTCGATGAGCTCTGTGCTTTCTAATTCTAAAGACATGCACCCTTTAAGAAATTTGAAATTGAAAGTGAGCTGAATTATTTCATTGTATCGACAAATGACTTGCCTATATTCCTGCAGTCACTTTTGATTATTGACTTTGGTGTTTCTGAAATAATGTAAAATCATCCTTCGTATCTGGCAAGATGCCTCCTGAGGAAGCGCAGATGGTTTTAGACACACAATGGCCTTATTTTAACAAATATATCCTTTTCTGCAATGGCACATTCACACTAAGTTGCACATACTCACACCACTAATCTTTCACCTGTGACTAAGAAAAACAACAACAACAACAAAGATTTCCACAGAGGATAGTAGAAATGTTATTTAAAATTGCCTAGAAAATTTAAATACTGCCAGTCACATTCAAGTTGAAAGAATCATGGAAGTCTCTTTGTAATTGTGAATTTTCTTTCAAATATAATTTCAAGTAAGTGGATCACTGACTAGGACTTTTAAAAAACTTTTATTTGAATAATTTTCTCTTGTGGTCTCTTTACATATGATATATTTTAAGTTTTCTGTGTCCCTAACACATTTTTATACTCAGGAAAGATAAAACCATGTCCGAATGCTTATATTGTAAGTGTTTTTAAAGAGATCTATGGTTTTTTTTTTTTTTTTTCTGAGATACAATTAATTTTTGGGTCATTTTCAAGCTGGAGGACGTACAGAGGAACCATACTCAAAAGCCTTGTTTTTAACATGTAGCTGCAGAAGAAAAAGCAATTTTATGATCTGCCCGAGCCAGCTCTTACTGGCAATGGCAGAGCTAAGGCAGAACCCAAGCTGCTACTGCCCAGTACACTGTTTTTATCCTCCACTGCTTAGTTCAACGTAATTCTCCCCAGAGTTGATTTAAATGCTTTCATCAGTACTAATGGTTTGTGCTCAGAGTGTACTTTATGGTATAACAAATTAAGATTTATTTTCTTGATCTTGTAATATTAAGACTACTGAATCAAGTCTTCTTTTATGTTACTTACCTTAAGAAAATATCTCATTTCTCAAAATGAATACATAGATATTTAATATAAAAACAAATGAACAACAAGTACTGACAAACCACAATACATTTTATAACATTATGGAGAAACAAACACGTATTGATGAAGCAGGCATTTGTTTATCAGAAGGAATCCATTTCTTACTAAGGAAAACCTAAGGAAAATGGAAAATAAAAGCACCAAGAAGGGTGGAATGCGAAAGGAGTCTGCATGTCTGCTTCCAAAACAAAGAAAAGCAGGAGAAAGAAAAATAGAATGTGCCCATAAAAGCTACATAAAATGGGACTCTCACTTGAAAAACTTAAGATAAACTCCAGCACACCTTGTGCGTTGTACATGCTGACAGAAGGGTTGTTACAGACCGCCGGTTCCCCAAGCAATGTATTATAGGGATTGTTAGTACCATGCGGACGAAGCAGAGCATTGCTTATAAGATGATTAGCCATGGCTCCTGGAGCAGCCCCATAGAAAGACAGAGAAAAAAAAAAAAAAAAGGTCAATCAGGCAAATGTGTTTGAAAAAAAGAAAGGAAACATTTAGAATGACAACAATTGATATAGTCCTGATTACAGGCAGGCAGCTAACTAGACTAAAAAAATATGCCACTTAGAGCACACATTTCCAACAATGCACATATCTGAGTCAATGGGAAAGAAAGAAAATGATTTACAATGTTGATTAAGCTACATTTAAGGTTTTCTTTTTCCCAAGGTGTATGTTAGAATATATTTCCATGCTTGCTAAAAATGAAAATGAAAATGAAAAAAGCAAAATCTAATCATTCATACAAACAAAACACAAAACAAAAGTCAAAAAAAGTTTAAAACAGGAAAAGAAAAGCAAAAATTAAAACATTCCCTCATTCACAGAAACCACTGGGTTGTTTCCAATGAAAGTAAAAAAGGATAAAAGGCAACATTTATGATAAAACACTCATTTGGAGAGCAGTTGTTGACACAACAGAATTTGACATTTCTGAAATTCTATGAAGAGGAATCATTTAAGATGAAATAAAACAAAATATAATCACCCATTAGTACACCATGGTAAGCATACTAATTTGGTGATCTTACAAATCTGATAAAAAATCATAGAGATGCTATTTTTAAATATTGTAAGTAAATTATTAAGTTTACAATGTCAAGCAATATACATATATATACATATATAACACTCCATTTTCCGTTTCCCAACTGGCTGTTTGGAATTTGACATAGCAACGAAACAGTATTAAATTCTTTCACCCTTTTGTGAATACTTTTTGTTTTTAGTTTCTAACACCATCAGCATGACTTGCAACTTTCCATCCTCCAAAGCCATTTAACCAAGAAGCAAAGATCAGAGGAGAAGTTTTATTAATATACTTAGGACATTTATGAAAATAATAGAATTGTGTATTTGTGTTAGATGAGAAAGAAAGAAAAAGTCACAAAGGAAAGGAAAATACAAATGGCATGGGAATAGTCATGTTGAACTGACAAGTATATGTTTCATCACAGGATGAAAACACAAGCTATAGGCTGGGAGACAGATTTGTATAACAAATTTACAAATATTTTTAATCCAAAAAAGAACTAGTATCGAGCATGCAGAAAGAAGTCTCAAAAGTCAACATTAAAAAAAAAAACTAATAGCAACAACAAACACTCCAATTAGAAAATGGTTCAAAAGCGTAAACAGATATTTTGTGGAAGAGGATACACAAGTGGCAAATAATCTTATGAAACAAATTGTTATTGGCCTTAAAGAAATACAGGTTAAAACCACAATGAGACATTACTACATATCTAAAATAAAAATGATGAAAAATACTAAATGATGGCAAGAATGCAGAGAAATGATTATTTGGACATCGTTGGTGGGAATGTAAAATAATACAGCCATTCTGGAAAACAGTTTGGCAGTTTCTTATAAAACTACTTGTGCAATTATTATGACACCCAGCAACTGCATTCTTGAAGATTTATCCCAGAGAAATGGAAATTTACATTCACACAAAAACCTGTATATGAATGTTCATTGCAACTTTATTTGTAGTAGCTCCAAACTGGAAACAACCCAAATTTCCTTCAACTGGTGAGTGGTCAAACAATCTGTAGCATTCCCATACCATGAAATACTATTCAACAACCAAAAGGAACAAACTATTGATACACATAAAAACTTGGATAAATCTTTAGAGAATTTTACTGAGTAAGAAAAGTCAATCCCCAAAATGTACATACTGTTTAATTTCATTTATACATGTAATGTTCTTGAAATGACGAAATTATAGAAATGGAGAACAGATAACTGGTTGCTAGGGGTTAAAGATAGAGGATGGAAGTAAGTGAGTATTGTCATGAAGGGCAGCATGAAGCATCCTTGTGGTCATAAAATTATCTACTCTGTATCTTCACTATGATGGTGTAAATATGAACTTACTTTGTGGGTAAAATTGCATAGAACTAAACACATACATACAATTAACTACAGGTTAAACTAATTGCATAGAACTAAACACATACATACAATTAACTACAGGTTAAACTAAAGAAATCTGAACAAGAGTGGTGGATTGTATCAATATTAATATTCTGGGGTGATATTGCAGTATAGTTTCACAAAATATGAGGGAAACTGGGTAAGTGATACAATATCTCTCAGTATTATTTCCTACAACAGCATGTGAATCTACAATTATCTCAAAATAATAAGTAATTAGGCCGGGCACAGTGGCTCACACCTGTAATCCCAGCACTTTAGCAATCCATATTAAATTAATGAAACAACAAAAAAAAAGTCACTCCTAAAAACTGTTAAAAATGAGAAGGGAAGTGTGGGTAGTAATATTTTCGATCTTTTCTAAATTATAACTCTTTGTCAGAGTAAATTATCAGTCAAGTAACAAATGTCTTAACCTCAACATTGAAAAAATGAACATCTCTTGATTTAAAGGACACTATCCCTTGTCAGATCTCTAGAGTTGGAAGGCATCAGTTCATTCAGGAAATAACTCATGTGTTTGCATCCTGTATTTCTTGCAAATAATTAGCGTAGAACTGTCACCGAATTTTTCACTTTCTAAGTGTTCAATATTTGCTTTCTGAAGATGTAAAACATATACATCTAAATGTTCTTACATAGTGCAATGGCAGATTTGCAATCTATTGTGTAATGGGCCTATAAGGGCATTATTTTCCATTAATGAATTAAATATATGGTATTTTATGAGAAAAAAGGAGTTCATCATAGTGCCTTTCAGACAAAAAAATAAAAAATCGTGCATCTTGAACATTTATATTGTTGATGTTCTGCAAATTTAAGATGAATAACAGGATTTAGTCTGCATAGCATATTAGAAAACCAAATTATCTGTAAATTATACTTCCCATCTTATATTTATTATTCTAGATATTTTTCAAGTAAAAAAGTAAAATTAGTTTTCTAATACAATAATTTCTAAAATCACCCTAAATAAGCATTTAAATAGAAAATGAAAGGTATAAGTTAAACTGAACTAGTGTAAAAAATCTTAAAAAACATATAACTGCCAAAATTCTTTATACTCCCTCAAAGATAAGGGCAAGATTTTTATGGCTAAGGCTTGCAGTTGCATCTCTCCGTATTTCCCTTCATTGCTATACATTATCTAATTTGAACTAATTGGAAAACAAATAATAAGGTAGGGAGATTGCACGCCACTCTTCTTCCTTGCTTCATATAGCTCCAAAAGTAAAATATTTCTTTGTCTTAAATACATATACATTTTTTCTCTGTTGATCTAAAAGAAGATAACTTGAAAAAAGAAAAATGCACTTTTGAATAAGGAACAATTGATTTGGGAAGAATCAAACGCAAGCAAGAAGCGGATGACTCAACTTTCTGGTTTCTGTGTTTATCATTCACTTTATTGAAAAGCCAAGAATACAAGAACAAAAAAGGATTCATCATACAAAGAAAGGGGAGTTTTATATTGGATTTCTAATGAAACTATCAAAGATTTTAAAAATATTCTATGTGGTTATATCGATCCTGGCATAAGCTTCCTTGTCAGTTTTTGTAAGTGTTTTCTAATTTTGAATGTATTTTAAAACTACTTTGATCAGTGAAACTATTAATCTGAGAAGACAGTTAGTTCTAAAGTTCATTTTCTTTTTCAATCATTTCTGCAAAGCTGGAAAATCCAGCAACAATGGCAGAAATACTATATAGCTAAGTGTTATGACACAATGGTGGCTACATGGAACAATATTTAGTCTCAGCCATGTGGCTTTGGTAGGTTGCTTCTTCACATCTCAATGTAATCCAGAATCAGTTATTGATCTGTAGCCCTAATGAGTGTCATGCAGTCATAACTGGAGATCTATCTGCTGGTTACACTGAAACCATATAAAGACTTATAAAAAATAACATAAAAGTATTAAGGAAAATGCATGTTCCTCTTTACCCTTGTTATTAAGGACCTTTTCCTGACAAAAGAAAATAATCGCTACTTAAAAATTACTTGTTTCTTTATTGTCTAGCACTCACTTTCATGCCTCATGCACCATTTGAAATCAATGTAATTATTGTTTCTGAAATTAACTCTGCAAATGGAGAGTTATAATTCAAATGAGGTCTTCAGCAACAGAAACAAAAAAGAAAGAAATGGAATTTGATGATTAGTGTTTTTCAAAGTGTATAAAGACACAGATAAGCTCTGTGGGTTTGTGAGTATGAAAGAGTAAGGGATATGTCTGAGTAATCAAACAATTTTTCCTCATTTGATTCACCTAATGTAAGAATTAAATACTTTTCCATGACTATTTAGGACTCGGAGTGACCTCGAGAGGACATGCTTCCTATCACTCTACCAAACAAGTACAATTTTTCTGGAAGGTACTATCACATAGTTCCTACAGTCCACACTCACTAAGTAAGCATTTCAATTATATTTCTGAATAGTAGCACTGACTGTGCTGAAAACAAAACCTAGCTTGCTGCCAATGCCTAGATCTTTTAACTAAAAACTTGCACAGAAGCTGTCTTCCTCCCCCTTTTATGTGCAAAGTTACTTTTGTCTTTTCTCTGTAGCTGCACTGCATTTCTCTTGCCTTTGCTGAAGTCTATTCTGTTTGCTTTTGGCTGTCTCCCCAATTGACTTAGGTCATTTTTAATTCTAATACTGTCTTCCAGGATTCTGTCTACCCTGTCTCTTCCTCTTCCTTCCAACCAGCTTCTGATTTGTAAACCTCCCTTCTAATAGCTGTGAAACTGTTGAAGACTTCCAAGAAGTTCAGTGTTTACAGACCATCTGTCACTGTTTCTCAGCTGAAAAGTTGGGCTTACTCGTTAGTCAGTTTGAAGACATACATATGATGGTGAATTTTGGGGGCTCAGGGAGGACGAGATAGTTACAATATTACATATGTGAAAAGAAGGTTCATGTGTTCATGTGCTAATTTTTCCCGGAATGGAGAGGCACCATGAAAAAGCAATATACAGGGGTTTTCACTGCTCTACATCAAGTATCTCAATAGTCCCTAGAACTCAAAAAAATATTTGTTTAATTAATGAAAAAACTTACGTGAAATTGATGGCATCTTGAAAATATAAAACTAAATCAAATTTATCCATTATGAGTAGTCTTATAATTTTAGTAAATTTTTAATAGTGTCAATTGTCCAGTTCCTAATGTAATTTATTTCCTTCTAATCCTATACCAGGTACTCTACTATCTAAACTTTAAAAGCAGAAATAAACAATCATATGTTATTTGGAAATACAAAAGGCTACCTGAATACTAACTGTGGATAACAACAGAAAACAAAACAAAACAAAACAAAAAACAACTCACTACCTGCCATGACTCAAAGTAAAAAGCCCAAATTTGGGTTAAAAATAAAGTGGCTATATGAAAATGACAGTTCCTTAATAATTTAACTCACAAACTCCTGGCTGCGGTCTAGTCATACTTGCTTAATTGCTATCAGAAACAAGAATTAGCCCTCTAATAAAGCCATGGAAAATTATTTAAGATTGAATTACAGTATATGTGTATCAAGCACAGCATAGTGTCTCACGCCTGTAACCCAACACTTCGGGAGGCTGAGGTGGGTGGATTACTTGAGGTCAGGAACTCAATATCAGCCTGGCCAGCATGGTGAAATCTCGTCTCTACTAAAAATACAAAAAAATTGGCCAGGCATGGTGGAGCATGCCTATAGTACCAGCTACTCAGGAGGCTGAGGCAGGAGGATCTCCTGAGCCTGGAAGGCAGAGGTTGCAGTTAGCTGAGATCACACCACTGCATTCCTGCCTGGGCGACAAAGCAAGACCCTGTCTCAGTAACTAAATAAATAATAAAGGAAAACAATATATGTGAATCATTACCATGGTTTTCAATAGAAGGCCCAGCACAAAATTTTTATTTCTGATGAAAGTGAGATACAAAGCAAAAATGAATTTCGTATTCTATACTGAAAAACTTGGGGAAGTTTCTTTAACACATGTTTAGAAGAAAGTCAGATCCTAAAGCCACTGAAATAGATTCAGTTAAACTCATAGTCATTTTAAGAAGGGTTCTCTTCTTTTTTTTAACTTCATTTATACCTGAAGATCTAGACTGATATAAAAATTGTGAATGAGTGAATTTTGAATGAAATAATGAGTCACACTCTTCTCAAATGTATAGTTTTAACACAAAACTGTGATTTTTTTTTCTTATGAAAATAGAATAGGTGTTTTGACATTGGGAGGCCCTGAATGACAGCACTGTCTGGGCTGGTTCAGTGTAACTGAGGACTGGAAATCTAAGGCTGAATGATGTGCTTTGAAACTGTAAAGTAAAAAACACATCTGAAAAAGGATGACAGTTGGATCTCACTTGACTCTATCATTCAGAAACATAATTCAAACAACGCTTCTTCTTGACAGCAGGCTAACAAATGTATACTGAAAAGATCTTAAAATAACTTGAATTGCCACTCTACTCTGACCTCAGACTTTATTTCTTTTTTTAAATGCACTTACACTCTGGTTTGATCATACTGAATGGCCAAAGTTTTAAAATTCAAAACCTTGGTGATCTAATGAACCAACTGAATACAACCATTCATCAACAGTCACATAGCAAGATGCCTCAATTTTCAAATTCTTTTATCTATAAATATTTAAGATGACAAATGTTCTGTTTGCTTTATCCTAATAAAATAGTTATACTCTGATGGTTCTTTCTTCTCTAATATCCTCCAGTCCAGTCCCTTATGTTTCTCTCTCCTTTGTCTTGACATAACATTTCTTATGAAGTCATTTCTAATATATACATTAATGTATATAAATTAGAGTTTTGCATAAAACACAGTTACTACTGAGTGATGTCTCTCTATTTTTGTTTTCAGAACTTAATTTTGCCCCACAGTGGAGACTTAATTTGTAACAGGCAAAAACAGTTTTTCTAATGGTTGTATTTTCTAGGGCATTAGAACACTAACTTCAGTGTAAAGCAAGGGATCTTTCACAGGGAGATGAGACATATGAAGTTGGGAAATCCTTAAACTGCATGTAAAATGGTTTAGGTATATGTTTGTATGCTAAATTGTGCACATTCACATGTCTGCACTTCCTTCTGCTGAAAGAGCCCAATGGCTTTTATTTCCATTACGAAGAATTAAAAAACTGGTATAGAAGAATAAGAGGCAAGTTTCTTTCCTTAGTGAGTAAAATATAATATAAACAAGAAAACTGAAAAAAGTAAATTAGAAGTACTCCAAATATATGTTATATTTATATCACCTAATTGACTGTAAGATTGCATTATGGAGAAAGGTTATAACTCAAAATTTATAACTGAATACAATTTTTAACATCATCTAATCTACCACCATTATTTAATACATAAAGAATAACAGGCTGAGGTATTTATAATTTATTCAAGGTCACACATGACCTCTGGTAGTTTTATTTAAATATGTTTAAATCTGTGATTTTCAAAATATTTTTTAGGATCCTCTTCCTCAAAAAATGTTTCAACATAATTTTATTAGGAGCCTTGTAGGAGTTCATTAATCTTTCCATACACTTTCTGATAATATTGAATTACTTTATTTTCATATTCTTGTATTAAATTATATAAAATAAATGAATAAAAAAGAAAGTAAATAGACAAAAGAAGCAGCTTCAGAATTACAGAGAACGGATTCAGTAGGCATTGCCTATTTTAAGTATTTTGTTTCCTATTTTTAGCTTTTTGGTGTAGCAAAACAATATCAACACATATAAACAATCTACAGAAGGTGCAAACAATGATTAGTTCAACTTGGTTGGGCTACTTTATAAAACAGGGATAGCTATATAAATCAATACCAAGTCACTTATTAAAAAAACAACGAATAGAATCTACATGACACCTTTCAGTTACATAAGTTTTAAAATCACAGAATCCATAATTTTAGATTTTAATGTTTTAATTCGAACAATGAAATTACAAAGTCAAAAAAGAAATATTTCATTAAACGCTCAGAACTCTTTCATCATTTTTTTCCTAAAGTCATAAATTGAAGAGCTGACATCTTGATTTATCACACTGTGCACTTTTAATAGCCAACAAGTTTGCTATTAAATTTTAATCAACCTGCCTATTAAATTTCATTCAAATCGTTTGGAGATACTTCAGCTTCTTTTAATAGCTAATTCATTCACTGGGAATCCATTAATATGGATTTCAATGACACATTTTCTCTAAAGTACAGATTAAGTTATTGTTAGTTCAATATAAAATGACATAGTCTGAATTCAGAGGTGTTGCCTCTATTTTAACATACAAATCTGAAGATTCAGAGTTGGAAACCCTAGAAGTTACCTCTTCAATTCCTCTTATTTTGTACTAACTGGCTACATACGTGTCTTCTTGTTCGGACACGAGTTTTTCCACAATAAATACTTAAAAGTCAAATCACTAGGTCATATCTTGTGCACATTTTCAGCTTATTGAAGTAACATACTGCCAAAGTGCTGTCAAACGTGCTTGTACAATTCACTTTCCCATGAACAGTGCACTTATTCTCTCAAATTCTTGCTAGGATTTAGCACTGTCAGACTGACATTTTTGCCAATCAGATAGAGTATAAAATGATATTTCATATCACTGTTATACTCTGCATTTCTTATTACTACAAAGGTGGGTAATTTTTCATATATTTATTCGCTATAAGGGTTTCTTTTTTGTGAGTTGTCTGTTCTTATCTTTTGCTCACATTTTTATTGAGTGTTTGAATTTCATTTATTAATTTGTAGACATTCTTTATACAACATGGGCACTAGCATTTTGTTTTTTATATATGTTGTTTACACTTTCTCCCTATGGCTTATGTGTTATGAGTACTGTTTCAATGTTGAGACAATGACCTTATCTGTCTTTTTCTTATAGGTTGTGATCTTTTTTTTTTTTAAAAAACTCCTTCTTTAATCTAAAATCTGAACTACAATTTTTAAATTTTTAGGGTTTTATATTTAGTATTTTTCCATATTATGCAACACAACACTATCATATTGCAAATGAGAAAACTGCTGTCATTAGATATTCAATGATATTATTCATATAATTAGCTAGAAACCAAAGCTCTTTAGAGATTTTAGGTTTTCCAACTGCTTAAGCCAACAACGGTAGGATTGAAACTCAGAATTGTTGGTGAATCTGCTTCAAAACAGAGAAAGTGGTTGGTCTGCAGAAGTGAGGGACTCTTATTAGTAATTTATTAATCTCTAAAGCTCATCTCTTGCAGTCAAAGCCATGTATTTCTGTCTTCTTTTAACTTGCACATTTTGAATTCTTTTGCATAGTACTCAAAGAATACTGTGTCTGGAAATCCTGGGGCAATTTTCCTTAACCACAGGCAAAATAGCAGTAAACTGCAGTTCTTTTTAGTAAATTAAAGGCACTTAGCAAAAAATATTTATCTTTGTCATTCACACAGTAGCAACTCAATTCATTTCCTCTAAATCAGATTATTCGATAGTCTGCTAATGGTATGTAGTCAATCCTATAGCTATATTTATCTGTTACTCACACATTGCTTGTGAATTTGTTCTGAAATAAAATACAGAACAAATGAAAGTATTATTAATAAAGATAAAATAATTTACCAAAGTGAAAAAAATATGACATTTAGTATAACTCACTGCCCAATATTGGTGTATTTTTAATATTGTGCAAATTATATAATCTTACATGCAGAAGGTCTGTCGTGACTAAAATTTGATCTTTTAAATTGGAACCTATATTTGAAAACAGTGTGTCTGAACAAAATAGACATGAGTTCAAATAAGGTATCCATGAATAAAGAGATTTTTGATAATGTTACAGAAGGCTTATTTTATACTATGATCATAGTCAGCTCTGTTCTATTTAGATTGGGGCTGATTCAGGAAACATATTGTTTCCATTTTTCTAAATCAAGATTGACTATCTTCCTTCAATCTATATATCCTCTCAACTCTTTCTTAATTCTCCAGTGATTTTCCAGGGTTGTAAATTACCTTCTATGAACGTGGTAGCTGACTTGTCTTACATTCTGAAGTGGCCACACTCCTTATTATGACAAACTATGAAGAAAGCTTATCATAAAAATTCATAGGAGAAGCTATCACATACACAAACTTTTAAATGGCATGTAGTATATAAAGCTGAGCTATATAAAGTGCAAGCCTTTGTATGCAATTCAACAGGAGCTCATTTAATCAAATACTACTCAATTATTGGTTGTTACAATTTAAGTACTTTTTTTTTTTTTCCAATGAGGCCTTTTTCTCTTTGCTAAACATATATCCTCCTTTCACATTTTAATTTTTTAGATAATTGAGTTAACTCCCATTTACCTCACAATAGCAGACAGAAATTAATACAGCCTATTTCTTAGAAAAATAATTTGAACCAATGATGACTCTGCTAGAATTAACTTTGAATATTATATATGGTATTTATATCATCACAACCTTTATGTTTACAGTATTAGCAGGAATATTTTTCCAGATAAGAGACACAGTTCAGGTTTTATTTGTTTTAAAATTTTGAATTATAAAGCATATCATACTTTTTGTTAAAACCAGAATTAGCAACACAATAATAAAAAGTTTAATTTATAATATTATCACTGCAATTTCAACTGAAATTTATATTCTACTTATTCCAGGCATTACTGTATTGTCCTGTCAGAAAAGGGCACAGCTTCAAAAAATATCAAATTCAGGAGTACAAAGATCTGGGAAAAGTCATATCTTTTCTATTACTACATGATTATAGGGAAAAGCTATTTACCTGTTTTCTAACATAATCTTTGCCCTTACCAAAATGTTCATCCTTGTACTGAAATATAAAAATTTTAAATTAAAATAAAAAAGATTCTACAAATAAAATACTTTGAAAGCTTCCAAGAAAGAAGAATGACAATGAAATTCTTCTTACAATCTAAGCCCTACAATTGGGCAATAATGTATAATAATTCAACATATTCTAGATCAAATAGCTTTGTAAAAGTAATACGTGATTTACCAAACTATGTCCTCATATATTCAGTTTTTTCGAGCTTTTCTTCCTTACATGGATAGGAAGAATCCACTCTAAAAAACTGTGCTTAGAATAAAATAAAATGGAAGCAAATGAATAATACATGAAGGAATTTTAGAAATAAAGATGTGAATAACTTCACTGTTAAGAATATCTATTTCCCATATTAGGTGATAAAAATAAAGGTCACTTTGAAATACTTCCTTCAAACAACTATATCTATATTCTAATCTTCAACTTCATGAAAAATTGTCATTATATGGAAAGAATGAATGTTTTTGTTATCCTGTACAGGGCTCTGTGGTCGGAAAGACCTTGTTTGGAATCTAGATGTTGCCTTTAATAGTCATGTGATCTTGGACAAGTTACTTTGACTACCAAGAAACTCAGTGTCTTCATGGATATAAAGAAAATGGATAATAAATAATGAACAGAGTACAATATGCAAATGATTACACACATACTAAAGAAGAAACATCACATTTATCAACAAATATAAAGAGGCATATTGTGCTCTATCAGAGAAAGGAACACCAGTAACTCCTAAGTTGGAATCTTCACACTTAGCTCTAAGAAAAGAAATGTTTAAAAATTATGTCCTCAATAACTTACATGAAACAAATAGTAATATTTTAGAGCTAAGTGGAAATATTCTATAGCGCTTATATTTAGAATTTATCAAGGTAGCTCACTGCAGCTTGTTTGATTCATAATAGAGGTAAGGAATACTACTCATAATACGTGAGGTAATAAGGTAATAAATCAATAACCAAAAGGAAATTAAATAGAATTTTACAAACCTCTCTTTTTAAAAGGATCTATGAGAGCTTTAGGTTAATAATAATAATAAATACAAACTTTATTATTGCTTAGTTGGCTGTGACAGACTGGATTACTTGGAAGAGTCATATCACAGACAAAGTTGAATGTAATGCATAAGAAGGACTTGCTGAGTAAGCAATACGAAGATTTTTCTTTTTCAGATCCTGCCAACGATTTATAGCCAAGGACCTTTGCCCTGGATTGACTGGATGTCAATATTTCATATATTTCATTTTGCCACTTGAATAAAGAGTTAACTCTGAAAATTATTTGACTTCCTTGGGTTAAAAACCTGGATATTAACAGCCTTGTTTAATTATCTCTTTGACTCAGCATCTCACTTTAAAAATCTGAGCCTATTTTTGCCTTTGTGTTATTAAACTGATTTTCCTAACACAGGCTTCTTTATGTTATTGTTCCTTTTCTGATTGTGTCTATTGATAACATGTACATATATGTCTTTTGTGTATATATATATCCTTTGCATATATATATATACACACAGAATGCTGTTGCCTCATTTACACAGAATATAAAGAACAAAATTATAGACATACTAGACATAAATATAACAGTATTTCTCAAAAGAAAAATTTACCTATGTCATTGAATACTTATATTTGCATTCATATCAGGATAATGCTTGTTCAAAATAAGAATAGTTTGTTATATAGGTTACTCTGATTTGTTAGCTATGCAAGTTCCATAGGCACATTATTAACTGTTTTTGCAAATTTCATAAGTAGATGTCAGATTATATTAGGAGCTGGTTAATATTTACAACCAATGATTTTATAATCCTTCAGAACAGTAAGACTTTTGGGCAATACAGCCTATTTTATGCATATAAGCCAAATTATATTTATTGACATTAATAAACAACAGTGAATGAGTATGAGTGTTTTGCCCTAGTAGCTTTAATTTATATAAATCATTAATCACAGTAAAACACCACTTAAATTTTTTTCATTTGCAATTTTTCTTTAAAAACATAAAAGCAAAATATGTTTAGAAGCTTGAATATTAATGGGAGGGCAGGTGATTTATTTTGAGGTTTCTTCTGCCTCAGTGACCTACCTCCTGGGAAAGACAATACAGGCTCTGAGAAAACTTTTGTTAAAAACGGGTCTGAGCCACATCCCTGCTCCACTACATAATTGATTATATAGCAGAGCTGTCTGAATTGGAATAGTGTTCTCTAAGCTTCTGAAGGGACAGGACAGGGCTTAGAAGAAAAGTGAAGGCAGTGTTTGCTTATGTCATTATCTAAGGTAGGGAGAAGAAATATATTACCTTTATTTCTTTGATGCTAAAACATGGTTATAAATCAAAAGTGGGAAATACAAATAAGCAGATGCAATGTGCATTTAATTTCTAATTTAGAAGCGACAACTCAGTTTTATTATTTTATTTTTTGTTAGGCTCCAGGGTAGCACAATCATTTATTTTACTTGACATTCAGTTAACCACTTCATTCTTCCCACCTATTTCTGCAAAATAAAAATGAAAACAAAACTTCGGTAGTGAATGATGGATTTTAATATCTGATTACTTGAGAGCACTAGCAAGGACAAGTTTTCATTTTTTAGAAAGTATAAGTGAACTTCTGAATAAAATAATAATAATTATGTTCCAGGCCCTGTTGTAAGCAATTTACATATTAATATATTCATTTACTCCTCTTAAGGACCTTCTGAAGTGAGTACTATTTATTTACCTATTGCATAGACCCTGAGAAGTTAAGTGATTTGCCAGAAGTCTCTGGATTAAAACTCAGGTGTCCATTCTTAGAACTATTATGCAAAACTAAAATGAGTAGGTCAACTACTTGCAAATATCTATTTGATAGCAGCATCTTTACCCTCTGTATCAACCATACTCCTAACAGGCGGGGTCACCATTCAGCAGGTAGCAAAGCCACTAGCTACAAGCCAAAATTTACCCTTAAAAAATCTATTAAAATAAATCCATTGTCATAGGCAATCACAGTTTTGTCAACTACATGTATTTACTGAGAATGCTTTTGCAGATTAATAAAGATCTGAACTCTGAAAAGAGAATGCATCAGCATTTATAAATGTTACACATCTACAGATCAGTCTTCCTACATACAACAACTAAATTTGGCTTAAATAAATACACCCTTACTAGTCAGATCTCTATGCATAAAAATCTAAATCAAATTAACTTGTGTGGGAGGTTGACAAGATGGAGGATAGGAGTTTAGGGAAAAAAAAAAAACCCATGATGCTAGCCAAGCAATTGTTCCAGAAGAAAAAAAAAATGCCCGTTTTTCTAATTCTACCGCTCAAATTGCATATTTTTGCAATAACTTCAGGGCTGGGATGGGAATGGGGCACTCTTTTGTGATTCAAAGATCCATATTGGTAAGAGCTACCTAGCAAACCTTCATTTTCAAAGGGAAGTCTCTGACCTCAATCTAACTAATTAAATAAAAAGAAAATGAAAAATATAATATTTATGATGAGATAAAGCCAATAAAATATTTATAATGACATAAAGCCTAACAAATATAATATTTATGATAAGATAAAGCCTAATTTCAGAAAATATCCTAATTTTTATATAGAGTGACAAAAAAAGTAGAAATATTTAACAATTCATACCACTGTCAGAGGAAATTTCTCAGTAAACATTTCATTTTTGGATCAAACTAAAATTTTAGATAAAACTAAAGTTTTAGAGACATTGTTAATCTAAATAGTTCTAGGTTAGGCACAGTGGCTCTTGTCTGTAATCCCAGCACTTTGGGAGACTGAGGCAGAAGGATTGCTTGAGGCCAGGACTTCAAGACCAGCCTGGGCATCATAGCAAAACCCTATCTCTAAAAAAAGTGGAAAAAAAAAAAATGGTGTGGGAGCCTGTAGTTCTACCTACTCAAGAGGCTGAAGCAGGAGGATCACTTGAGCCCAGGAGTTCGAGGCTTCACTGAGCTATGATCATGCCACGGCACTCCAAACTGGGTGACAGAGGGACACCCTGACTCAAAAAAATAAAAATAGCCGGGCGCAGTGGCTCATGCCTGTAATCCCAGCACTTTGGGAGGCCGAGGTGGGTTGATCATGAGGTCAGGAGTTCAAGACCAGTCTGGCCAACATGGTGAAACCCTGTCTCTACTAAAAATACAAAAATTAGCTGGGTGTGGTGGTACACGTCTGTAATCCTAGCTACTCAGGAGGCTGAGGCAGGAGAATTGCTTGAAGTGGGGAGGTGGAGGTTGCAGTGAGCTGAGATCATGCCGCTACACTCCAGCCTGGGTGATGGAGCAAGACTCTGTCTCAAAAATAAATGAAAAAAATGAATAAAATAAAATAAATTAAATAAAAGTAAATAAATACATAGCTCAAGATAAGATCTGGCCTGCAGAGATTATTGGTAGGAGCTATGGGTGGAAAAGACTAGCTACAAGTCATTTTCACCGCTACCAGAAAGTTGGAACTACTAGAGATTTGAATTCGATTTCCAGCAGCCCTGGGCGGAGACTGGGGATTGAGTGCTGACTAAACCTTCAAGGTATGAGCAGAACAGTAAATACTTAAATGAACCAATGAATAAACCATACCGAAGTCCTACAAGTTTGTGAAAACTTGGGTTTGGCGTAGAGTTAATCTTTGTTGAAACTCTCTATAATCAACCATCACCTTACAGCTGTTCTAAAGCTCCTTCTACTTGTGTATTCAGCTGGATTGCTAAAGTTAACTTGATAGTAGTGCTGGGGTATTGGCCTCAAGGAATTCTGAATTTGTCTAAGTGTGTAACATTGTGCCAAACAAGTTGGCTGAAGAAAAATATTTGAAAATGTATAGAAAACATTTTGTGAAACATTTTCATATTTATAGATATTCAAAGTACAATTTTAATGAAAGATTTTAAAAAGATAAAGTTATAAAACAACAAACTTCCAAAAAGAATAAAAAGGAATTAATATACTCATTGAAAATTATTATTTCAATAAATCTTCCAAGGTTTCACATGCTTCCAAGGAGTAAAATCCCAATAGTAATCAAATTTATCACATTGGGTAATCTAGAAAGGTAATCTCATACTTATGATACGACAAGCTAATTCAAGAACAGAATATTTGAGATGGTTTAAAAAAATAAATACCATTGAGAAGTAGTTCTACACTGCATGATGTATTCTTTATTCCTAATGGATCCTAAAGACAATAATGATTGATTCTTGTTTGTAAGAATAGATGATAAAACATACAAAAATTTAAAATAATACTCTTTTGATGAATTGACCAGTGGAATGAACAGGAAAGAAAACCTAAATTAAAAATAGGACTAATTTTTGGACAACAGGTTGTCATTTTCAAGGGTCAGAACTATCTTAAAGACAAAAATAAGAGATTTAATATATCTAACTTAGAAAGAAAGGAAAATGGAGTCTGAATTTAAAATAAAAGCACTATCTATAAAAAACTAAATGAATGGGAAGTTAGAATATATGAAGATGTAAAGATGTAGTATCTAAGATTTTTATTTTAGTAATAGAGAATATAATCGATTGAATAAACAGAAGTGAATAATTATGTTGCTGAGGTGACTATTTATCTGAAAAGATGAATCTTGGATGTCACCTACCTAAATATGATACACACGCCTGAATGCAGGGAAGATAGGACCCTGGGAAATAAGACAAGATTAAAGAAGGAGGTTAAAGACTATCTTCAGAGATACAATATGAAGAAACAAAATTTCAAGTAGTCCACTCATCTAAGATAAAAAAACAAGATGAGAATAAAACTAGGAGTTTCTGACTTGAGGGGCACTAAGAAATCAATATAGGAAATGAAGAAGATCACTATGATTTCTAGCACCAATAAAGTCACTAAGTGAAAGGAAGAATATATATCCTGATGAAATGATCACTATCTGGGCAGCTTTTAAATGATAAATTCAATTGAATTCTCTATAAAAAGGCATCATTAAAGTAACTTATTCAATGTCACAAGAAATTGTATACCCTTCCTTTAATAACTGTATGAAATATCTTTTAAAACTAGAGATTTTGATAAACAGACTTAAACATATGACCAGACAATATAAAATAATACTATTTCCTTTAAATATATTTCAAATTGATCCAGTTATCCACACATCACTATATTCCAAGTTGATTAAATTCTTGAGAAGCAATTAAAAAGGAAGAAACTAAATGTAGTGTTATATAGTGATTACCTTTAAGCCCATAAATAGTATCCATTCATAGCAGTTTTTACTGAACTTACATACCTTATTATGTTTACATGAATTTAGATAACAGTATTAGACAAAATAATAATTTTACATATTTTATTTATCCTAACAATATAAAAACAATTCATCATTAAAATCATATTACCTCATTCTTTGTTTAATCAATAATTATTCTATGGCTGCCAGGATCTTTAAATGCAAGATAGTTCTATCAATAAATCCTATGGGTAAGGACAGTTCTCTTTCTTGGAACATGCAGTAAATTTTCTTATATATGGAATTGTTTAAAGAATACAGAAAATTAGTCATCTGTAAGCAAATTAATCCTAGGTTATGGAGGTATTTGTAAGTAATTTGTTCTCTACGATTTAAAGGTAATGTCAAAAAGTTAGAATACTCATATTAAAAGAAATTTTCACAAACTAAACATTAAAACTCAATTGAAAAAGATATGATACTTGAGAGATATTGTCTACATGAATATATTCTAGCCAATAAAAACAAACTAATAATGAAACAAAATACTAGGAGGTAGTTGTTTTATTTTAATATATTTTCTTCATATTTGGAGGAATATTCTCACTCACTATTCTTACTAATCAAGAAAAAGTGATGTAGATAATTTTAAATCATCACTAGTTTATAGTTTCTATATTGTTACCCCAAACAACACATGAAACTCAATTAAGATTATATTAAAACATGGATCCCTGCATCAAATTCAATCTTGACACTGCCTGTCCTAACTTTTTTATATAAATAAGATGTAACTTACTTGAGTACAAATGATTGAGAGTACTAGTATCTGAATGTTTCTGAATCATATATTATAATTACTACATTATCTCTTCCTAAGTCATAAAATATAACAAAAAAACTAACAGAAATGAGTTAAAAACAAAATAATAATTCTAGTTTGGGGATAAAAATAATAATATTGATCATAAAAATAACTTAAATTCATACAAATGCCTCCTTCCCGGATAAAACTATATTCTAAACATTTCCCATTGCTGACTGTAGTAGCCTCTTGGTCTCCAAAAAATTGCATCTGGTCATTTTTACCGCAGCAAAATGAATTCTAATCATATCCCCACACATACACACACAGAAAGAGAGAGAGAGAGAGAAAGAGAGAGAGAGAGAATATAAGATCAAGGAAAAAAACTCGACCACAAACAAAACAATAGATTAAGGGAACTTCATTTCTTCATTTCAAAAATCTAAATGCCTCCCAGGGAGCACTGAACCACAAGCATATACACAAAAATCATAATATACCCCAAAGTATCTTTTCTCCTAAATCTTTAAATATGCAATATTATCCAGATAAGTCTTTTAGACATTAAGATGTGATTTTTTCCAAGTACATAGGTTGCCTTAAGTATGTATTAGACAGTATACTTTTACTTCCGCAAAGACTATGAAATTGCTTTATACCTAAGACAATGTGGAACTCTATGATGCTTAGCCGACTATATAGCCACATAATTGCCCATTTTCACTGCTTCCAATGAGGCCTGACAGCTCTCGTTTATAGCAGCAGCAGATGATTAGGAAAAAAAGTTTCTTATTTTCTAATTTCCTTTTGGAAAAGACTTCTGGAAAATTCAGAATTTTTTTTTAAAGTGTCTTATGAATAAGGAACACATTGCTACATTCAACTAAGTTTTATGTTCTTACAATATTTCTATCACGTGGAACAGGTTCAGAAGTTGCAAATAAAGCAATGCATTTAAGAACTTCTTAATCAGAAGATTAATAAATATGAAAAATTATTTCTAATTACCTCTGTTGAGTGACGCTGAACTGTTTATGTCTCCAGTAATAAAGGAAGACTCTGACTGCTTTCGAACCGTGTCATTCCACATTCTACGGATTCGGCTCTGGGTGGGGGAAAAGGTAGAAAGAAAATGAACTCATGAGACAGTGAATTTTCACACAAATTATTATTTCCTTTTCTGTCATAGTTACATGAGATGTTTGTTTCTAGTATTTGGCAAATAAACAAATACATGTTTGCAGTACAGTAGCATGAGAACATCAGAAATAACATTCATGATAATACATGGTTCTCATTAACTGTATTCCTAAATGCCTATATACCAAAGATAATTATAACTATGAAAAAAGAAATAAATGTAAAGTACTATACCAACTTAAATATGTTGAAGATATACAGACGTATATATCTTCAGACAGAATTAGAAAATTTTAATTTCCAAGGTGAAACAATTTTTACTGTAAATTTTATTGGAATGGGAATGTTTAAATATGCATTAAATTGTCAGTTCTAACAAAAGATTTAGTTTAAGAAATCAGAATCTTGCAAAACAGTTTGCTAAGAAAAGAAAAGAGAACATTATTAAAATGCTACCAAACTTAACTCATAACTTTTATAGGAAGATCAATGTAATTTTAGGGATTACATAACTATCCTGACTTTTCTTTCTTTGAAGAAAATAAAGTTAGTTGATTCATTGCTTCAGTAGGAAGTTTTATAGATAACTAAAAATTCTTACGTTATTATTGACATTCTTAAATTCAAATTTCTAAGTGTCAGATAATTCAAGAAAATAAATATTATAAACTTTTTCCATTGGGGGGATTTTTTTCGGTTTTATTCTGTTATTTTATTGAGTTATAGATCAAAAAAGTATTAACAATCTTGTGAGGAAGAAACAAAATATTTTCAGAAGTTTTTTCAAGGTTGAAATAGTTATAAGAAATACTACTACTACTTATGAAACCATGCCTACAATGGGTTATGTTCCAAATACATTTGAACTTCTTGAATAATGGGAGTAACCAATGTTAGAATATTAGACAATTGGTTTTATGAATCTTGGAACATGATTATTCTTCAGATATATTGTTGTATATCACATTTTCCCTAGGTTGACAAATGCCTGCACGCACACACACACAGACACAGACACACACAGAAAACTAATAAACAAAAGGACAATGATGGGAGCCAGTCTCTCACATTTGTTTCATTAGTTGGTTAATTAATTAATTAATTAAAAATATCAATTACCCTCTACTGCCTGCCAAATACTAACCTATAAGATACAAAGGTGAAATGTAAGCACAAAATGTCTTGACCCTGACGGAGCTGCTAAACTAGTAACAGATTAGTTAAATTATCACAAAAATAAATGCAAACGTACAATATGCCCACAAATCTCCATACAGTCATTAAATATTATAGCTGAAATATGAACAATCAAAATGACTGTCAATGGTAGAATGGATGAATAAACTATACAAAAATATAAAGCAAAGAAAATTAAAGAGCTCACAGCCTCCTGCAGTAATGCAGATGTCTTGGGAACAAAGGAAAACATAAAAGAGTATGTACTAAATGATTTCAGGTGAATAAGCATCAAAATATGCAAACTAAAATGTGCTATTAAAAGCTAAGATAGTGGTTATGTTTGGAGGTTAATGATTGAGACGGGTTCAAAGGGTTTCCAAGGTATTCTCAGTATATTAATAGTTGGCCTGGGAAGTGGTAATAATTAATTGTGCCATACATTTATGTTTTGTATACTTTTGTGACTATTCTTTATACTACAGAATTTGTAAAGACTTCTACCAATTATACCATATATTTTTACCATATATTAAAGGATATGTCCTTCTCTAGGGAGTCTGAGAACAATGCAGACTGAAGAAGTAACATTTTATCTGGAGTTGACGAAGTTATTATTGTTAGGTGATATTTATACGAGCTGTCCCCATTATCTCATCTCCTATTTATCTCCCCCATCTGCTCTAGCTGCACCTGTCCCCTTGCTGTTCTCTAACATGCCAGGCATGTTTGTGCCTCAGAGCTTGGCAATGTTGGTTGTTTTCTCTGTTTGGGTGCTCTTCCCCCAGACACAGGTATGCATAATTCCTTTACCCTTTTAACTCTAAAATATTTTTTTCTGAAGACATAACTTGACCACCCTCCTTAGAATTGGAGGCTACACACACAATTCAATCACATCTCAGTCCCTTTTCCCCTACTACATTCCCCCAACAGTCACTAACATCTCCTACAATACCATGTATTATATAATTATTTCTTACATTTATACTTAATAGCTAACCATTTAACGTCTGATGTCTGCAATAGGCTTGAGGCTCTATGAAAACAGAATTTTTGTTTTTTTTGTTAATTGAGGTACATATACTTGGCACATACATACATAGTGTATGTATATTATATATGTGCATGTGTGTGTATATACATCTGTATCAATTTTTCTATGCTCTCTTTTCCATAATATACACCTTTCACGTATTCACCCATCAAAACCTCATAAGAACTCCATGAAGTAGGTAATACTATACATTAGAAAACCGAAGCACAGCGGTTAATGAACATTCTAATGGCACAGACCTAATAATCAGCATTGGAATGCAGTCATCTGGCTCCTGAGTGCAAGAGGTTAACAACTCACTGCACTACACCAAACATAGTTTAAGAGGAAAAGAGAAAAGAAGAAAAAAGGAAAAGGAGAAAAAGGAGAAGTATTGCAGGCAGAGAAAAAGGTATATAGTATACGGCACAGAGGCCACACTTAGATATTTATGGAATGAATCAGGAAGGGTTTTAGAATATGGGAGTGAAAAACACAAGTCAGAGAAGTCTACATACAATCAAATACCATTTTTAAACAAAGATTTCAAAAAGGAATGCTGAACAACATTTTTTGGAGGGAAACTATTAGAATAAGTTGCAGGAATGGAAAAATAAAATTTAGGGGCCTCTCTGGAGGAAGACATAGGGGTTGATTAGGGAGAGGTTAAATAAAAAGGAAAACACATTGAAAATGTTCTATTTCTTCGGTTGGATGTTGAGTTCACAGGTGTTCATCTTATTAAAATGTTTCAATGTTTCATATACATATGTCACTTTTTTATTTTTCAAATATTATATAATAAAAAGCAAATATATCTAAAAGTCAATAAAATACATGAAAGATAAATGACAAAACAATTACAAGAAAGTCAAAAGATATTATTTCAGTCCATAGTTTAAAAAAATTTTACACCCATTTCTGTGAATATGTTTGTGTGACTGATGTATATTATAAAACTTTTGTAAGTGATTAGGATCAGGAAGTAAGTTTGGAGGAGCAAGAGGTGAAGAGGATTTTTACTTGTTAGTCTTGGCCATCATCCCCTCCATTATCCACAATGTAGCAACATAATGTTTATTACATGCGGATTGTATCCTACCATTTTCATTTCTAAATTATCTCACTGGCTATCCAAAGTAATCAAAATAAAATTTAATTTTCATACTGTTACAAATACCTAGGGATCGGTCTCTTTCCTTTTTTTTTGACTTTCTGTCTCATTCTCCCTCTAACCTACTTTGGCCAACAGTTTTTGTAAGTTCTCCACACCGTAAAGGCTTTGCATTAGACATTTTCTCACTTTGAATTCTGTTCCCCTGAATGTCCTTTTCTCCTTCATTTAGAATCTTGTAAATCAGACTTTGGCATAAGTACCACTTCCAAAGGTAGTCTTTCTCTAGCACTTAATTCCAGTAGCCACCTGGCTAATTGACATAATATTTTTGTTCTCTGCCAGCTTTCTCATTTGATATTTTTGTTGGGTTGTTTGTAATTAATACACTTTCTATCTTCCAATACTAGAATAAAAGTTCCAGATCACAGGGGAAGTTATATGTCTTTTAACCATTTTATTCCCAGAGATTAGAAAATCAATGGCATTATATAGGAGGCACTCAATATTTCTAAATAAAATAGTTATTTTAGAAGTGCTCTTATGTGAAAGATGCATCCATACTCCCCAAATTTTGTTTTCATATCAGTATTTTAGCATTTGCTTATGGATGGCCATAATTAGTGAGAAATGTATTTACTCGTCTTACCTAAACAAATTATATAGATTTAAGTAACTATAACCTTACATAGGCTTGGATGGTCATAGTTAATCAGAATTAGTATTATATTAAGTATAAGAAAAAATGTAAATTATTTTCCAAGAGTAGAATTGTGATATTACAAATTGCAAGAGTGAGGGGAAAAATATGATACAACTTAAAATATATATACAATAATATTCTATAATAACAACAGTAATAACTGGTAGCAACCACCATTTATTGAGCACCCACAATTTATTCTGTTTTGTGTATATTAGTTCAATCTTCTTAGCAACTTAAGACGTCGGTATTTATTATCACCATTTTACAGATGAAAAAACTGAGTGTCAATGAAATTAGTAACTTGTTTTGTGTCATAGCTGGTATGTAGCAAGGCCAGAATTTAAAACAAGGTATACCCACCCACAGAGTTTATTATTATTCCATTGAGCTGTACTGTCTTAATTCATAGTTTAGAAGTATTGCTAAACATTGCACAACTCTGTTGTAGCAAATGAGACCCCCAAGTATTATTATAATATTAATGATATATTTCAATAAAATGACTATAGGATGGTAGCTGATGAGCTCAGTAATGTGAAAAGCATGTGGGATCTAATCAGGCTGGATGATATAGAGAATCTCAGCAATATCAATTGAAAAGTCATGGAAAAAGGTATTACAAAAAGCAGGGAAAGAGCAAGGGATTATAAGTCTGAAAATAAAGGCATTAATTATTAAAGGGGCTCATGCTATAAGCATTATCCTGCTCTGCCCCTACTCTTATGTGAGAATTCAGATCTCTGATTGGCAAATTTAGTAGTCCTAAACTCAGAAATTTCCATCCATCTGAGTTGGGACAATTGTTCCTCTGATTTGCAACTTTACAACCTCAGTGTAGTGTGTAAAAATTAAATCAAATTCAGATTATTAATAATCATGCAATTATATTTAAGTTTCATGATTTGTGGTTGGTAAAACTATTTAAGATAGTCTGATATTTTTGACAGTTATATGTTAACTTTTATTTTTTTATTTTATTTTATTTTTTTAATTAATTAATTTATTTATTATTATACTTTAAGTTGTAGGGTACAAGTGCATAACATGCAGGTTTGTTACATACGTATACTTGTGCCATGTTGGTGTGCTGCACCCATCAACTCGTCATTTACATCAGGTATAACTCCCAATGCAATCCCTCCCCCCTCCCCCCTCCCCATGATAGGCCCCTGTGTGTGATGTTCCCCTTCCTGAGTCCAAGTGATCTCATTGTTCAGTTCCCACCTATGAGTGAGAACATGCGGTGTTTGGTTTTCTGTTCTTGTGATAGTTTGCTAAGAATGATGGTTTCCACCTGCATCCATGTCCCTACAAAGGACGCAAACTCATCCTTTTTGATGGCTGCATAGTATTCCATGGTGTATATGTGCCACATTTTCTTAATCCAATCTGTCACTGATGGACCTTTGGGTTGATTCCAAGTCTTTGCTATTGTGAATAGTGCTGCAATAAACATACGTGTGCATGTGTCTTTATAGCAGCATAATTTATAATCCTTTGGGTATATACCCAGTAATGGGATGGCTGGGTCATATGGTACCTCTAGTTCTAGATCCTTGAGGAATCGCCATACTGTTTTCCATAATGGTTGAACTAGTTTACAATCCCACCAACAGTGTAAAAGTGTTCCTATTTCTCCACATCCTCTCCAGCACCTGTTGTTTCCTGACTTTTTAATGATCACCATTCTAACTGGTGTGAGATGGTATCTCATTGTGGTTTTGATTTGCATTTCTCTGATGGCCAGTGATGATGAGCATTTTTTCATGTGTCTGTTGGCTGTATGAATGTCTTCTTTTGAGAAGTGTCTGTTCATATCCTTTGCCCACTTTTTGATGGGGTTGTTTGTTTTTTTCTTGTTAATTTGTTTGAGTTCTTTGTAGGTTCTGGATATTAGCCCTTTGTCAGATGAGTAGATTGCAAAAATTTTCTCCCATTCTGTAGGTTGCCTGTTCACTCTGATGGTAGTTTCTTTTGCTGTGCAGAAGCTCTTTAATTTAATGAGATCCCATTTGTCAATTTTGGCTGTTGCTGCCGTTGCTTTTGATGTTTTAGACATGAAGTCTTTGCCCATGCCTATGTCCTGAATGGTACTACCTAGGTTTTCCTCTAGGGTTTTTATGGTATTAGGTCTAACATTTAAGTCTCTAATCCATCTTGAATTACTTTTTGTATAAGGAGTAAGGAAAGGATCCAGTTTCAGCTTTCTACTTATGGCTAGCCAATTTTCCCAGCACCATTTATTAAATAATTGGAAATATCAGATTGATATTAAAGATATGATTTTATTTGTAAAATTAAAAACTCAATTGGTGAGGAAACTATGAAAACACTGGTCATTCATTGATTTATAACTGGTTCAAGTGCTAGTTAGGTGTGTATGACTGTTTAGTCTGACAGTTGATGTGTTTGAGACAATCAGGTATATTAAATTTATAAATGATGTTTAAAAGGTATAAGGAAATTAAATTTTCTAAGCATATAAATGAAATTATTTAGGGAAATTTAATCTATTAAGCTTACAAGCCAATTGAACATTCATCAAAGAAAAAATGAAGTAATCACTCTTATTTTATATAAAATAACCAAATTTATGAAACAATAATTAAATTTATAGGTTGAGCTAAAAGATTGATTTATAACTTTATTTATCAATTTAAACTCAAGTCTTCCTCAGAAAAATTTAAGTGGCAACACTGAAAACATGACTTTTGTTTCTACTGAATCATGCAATCCTAAAAATACTAGTCTAGGTGACTTACATCTATAATCCCAGCACTTTGTGAGGCCAAGGCAGGTGGATCACCTGAGGCCAGGAGTTTGAGACCAGTCTGGCCAACATGGCGAAACACTATCTCTACAAAAACCTCAAAAATTATCTGGGCATGGTGGCACATGCCTGTGGTCCCAGCTGCTCAGAAGGCTGGAGGCTAAGATGGGAAGATTGCTTGAACCCAGGAGGCAGAGATTTCAGTGAGCTGAGATTGTACCACTGCACTCCAGCCTAGGCAACAGAGTGAGACTCTGTCTCAAAAAACGAACAAACAAATAATACTAGTTTGCTAGCTTGAATCAAACTCACTCATGACCTACACAATTCTAAGTCTTTTATTGACAGGCTCATCTTAACATACAGGAGTTGTTAAAATTTCTATGTAATAATCTTTGAGCTGACTCTGTGCCCTGGGAAAAATGGCACACAGTTTACCTAAAAGCTTAAACTTTTTCTGGTAAGGTACTATTCTGCTATGTCTAGTGTTGGGCGAATGGGAGTGGGGCTTAGACCAGCTATGTTAATAGTGCTGTTGTAGTAGTCTTCACTGCCCTGACTTTTCTTCAACTTCTCAGCACATAATAGGGTTGAGTCATAGTTATTTTTCCTAAACATACCATATCATATGTAAATTGTCTCAGTTTGTGATAATTATTATACTAGTTAGAAGAATTATAAGAATTAGAATCATATCAATATATCACATTTCTATATACATGAAATATTACTTTCTTTGAATTTTGGGTGAACTGGAAAATTATTTTCTTTACCTGCTGCATTTATTGAACTGAAAGCAATCTGAAGTCATTAATTATTATGCAAACTGAGACCCCAATTTCATCATTTTAATACAGTTTTAGTTTCTTCCATTTTTGTCAGAATCATTCCCATGTGAGACAAGTGAAACAACAAAAACAAACGATGTGTTAAGCACAGAATAGAAATTAGCTCCAATCATAAGGGACAGGAACTGGTTACAGAATATGGTTAAGAATTACTTCATTTCAGTGAACAAATATTGTTTACCTGTGAGCCTGTGGTGTAGCGTCCAGGAGTTCGAGAACCAGATGTTTTCCCTGAACCAATGGAACTCTCTGTACTTTTGCCACTACAGCAATGTGTTCGCAGGCATTTCCCATACTCTTTTCGTACCTAGACAATTAAATATTAACTTCTGTTAGCAAGTAATTCATTGCAGGTAGGAACAAAAGTAGACAATATATGTGAGTTTTATTTTTAGATAACATAATTTTTTCCTTGCCCTACAGATATAAGAAAGTCTGTTCAGCATGTATTTTACAATACAACATAATTATATGCATACTGTCAAGCTTGAAATTTTGCCTAACTCTGGAGCCTTTTAAAACACACACACACACACACACACACACACACACACACACACACACACACACTCATACACACATACTCACACTCCTCCCATCACATCATAGTGGTACTTTCTCTTAGTTCCAAGAACATATACTTAAGCCCATCGAAGATACTATTTTTAGCTTCATAAATTTTATATAAAGTAGCCTATTGGTGCAAGGGAATTGTAGTTGTTGTTCTTTAGGTAGAAGCCTAGTTAGGAAGTTAAAGAGAGTGGGATGGAGGAAGTAGGGTAAGAAGTGGGGGAGAGAGACAGAGAGAGAGATCAGAGAAAGTGAGAAAGCAGAGAAAGGATATTTAAAGACAGAAAATATGAGTAAGTTGGGCTAATCATTTCTTCTAAATCTATATTTCTCTGAAGTTTATTTTAAAAGAGATCAAATGTTCAAATTGAGAACAAAAATTAAAAAGATTGTAAATGCAGTCCTTCAAAATAGTTCTACTCAATAATCACAGAGAAATATAATTACTTTTCTTTATAGCATTCTTGATTAAATACTTAATCTTGGTTGTAATATAAAATTACAGGGAAAAGGAAAACTTTTAGCTGATGTTTTCAAGCAGAGAAATATATCAACTTTCGGTAAAAATTTTAATCATGTCTAAAATTTTTATTACTGCCTATTTAATTGAACAAGACATATAAAAATAAACAGTAACTGCCTTAAATCACATATCTACTATCAATAACAACAAAGGGACATCTTATTATATCGATTATATGTTCATGAATTTATATTATGAAACAACATCATATACATAAATTATTCTTAGGCCTTTATGTATTTGATCTCACATTAGTTCATTTTTTCCACAACTTATGATAATGTAATATTCAAATAAGATTTTATTTAAATCAAAGTTTTAAACATGTGCTTTAAAAAGGGATGTTATTTAGAATCAAAAGCAAAAAAAAGGTATGTAAATGATACATTAAATTTAGTATTCAAAATGGGAACGTTTCATCTTATTATTGTAAAATTCATTGTGTCAAAGACATAGGAGAATCAAAGACAGAACATATGCAGATTTGCTCAAAGAACTCACATTTATCAGTGCTTATTATGGGATAAGAACAGTGACGGAGATAGGGTCAGGTGACTCAAACACAGAAGAGGAGTGCCTGTGGGAGGTAGGTGTGGGGGGCCAAGGAGGGCTTCTTGGGGAAGAGAGCTTCCCAGAAAGCCTTCAAAAGAGCGGCTGGAATTAATTCATAGAGTGAAGTTGAAATAAAAGATAGGGAAGAAGAGGAGAAAAAGGCATTCTCACCACAAAGAATAGAATGAACAAAACAGGGTTATGATGTGCTGGTCTTTAAGGCCTTTCTCTGCTCTGGCATGGCAAAATTACTTATTTTTAATGTATTTAAAATGCTATTGATTTGTTTTGCAACCAGTCTCTTCTGTGCTACATTTATCAATAATTTGAAA
Organism: Macaca nemestrina; assembly: GCF_043159975.1. Classification (NCBI taxonomy): domain Eukaryota; kingdom Metazoa; phylum Chordata; class Mammalia; order Primates; family Cercopithecidae; genus Macaca; species Macaca nemestrina. The sequence goes on along the minus strand of NC_092127.1, from coordinate 125,031,927 downwards.
TAGAGACAATCATTTTTGTTCAGTGTTTACAAGTTAGTCCATATTTTGTTTATTTAAAAAAAAGACACCAGTCTGCAACCAGTTATGTGTGTTTCTAAGATGCATCTGCAGGGAGGGTAAAAAGAAGAAACTTCTACTTTTTAACTATTATGTGTCAGGAATTGTGCTAGGTATGTCCCTCAAAATGAGTCTGAAAAATAATTATTAATTTCATTTTATAGATTAGGAGATTGAAATGGGTTAAGTAATGAGAGTAAACAAGACTGAAAAGGTCAAGCGATGTGCTCTAGGAGAAAACTCTAAATTTTATGAGTGCTGTATGATCAAAAAGCTCTAAGATGCCATATTTGGAACATGAAATCATTGACCAGCACAGACATTGTATATCACTAATATCATTATTAAAGTAATCTATTAATTATCTCCTTCTTTGTGTCTGGAAAGAATGAGGACAAATGCTTTAATTAGAACTCGAGAAGGCTTAAAATAATCTCTAACCAAAAGTAAGCAGTATCAATGATAGTTTAGTAATTTCTACTGATTTATGAAACATCTCTAGGAATCTAAACTTTGATCATAACTTCCCCCTGCAACATCCCATTGTTTTCCTAAGGTAAACAGCAAATGATATGTTTGTTTCTAGATGAGAAATGGTATTTGAATGAAGTGATATAAACCTAAACAAATATTTCAGTACAATGAGGAATAAAGGCAAAGAAGACAGAAAAAGAACCACTCTCCCTCCTGTTACAAAATCAGCAATATTGTTTAAGCCACAATAATTCATCATGGACTATCTGAATTTTCCAACAAAGATTAAATGTTCTGAACTGATAATATAAACAACCAGAAAATCAAGATATTTGGTGATGCCAAGTCTCGCATTAGCTACATTACTTACTGAATCATTATACTGACTTTATTTTGCTGTGATTTGATTTGAAATGGTAAGCATATGTCTTAAAAAGAAGAAAAAAAAATAACATGGACCGTGTCCAGGAAACATTTTTTAGATTACAATAAAACAGTTATTTGATTGTTCAATCATTTGCATATTCTAATCTACTATTTCACATGGCACTGCATCTTAGTTACCCTAGTTAGATGATATCCTATTTTGGTGTGATGCTGTTCTAGAACATAGAATACAGGAAAGAGAATATATCTTACCAATAAAATATTTCTGATATTTCTCATATCAGAAATAAAATGATCATGGAAGCTCTGAGAATATATAAAATATTTGAATGTACAACAAAAGTAAAAGTGACCACTTTAATGTGGCCAGTGGAAATACTGTTTACACAATCCATACTCAGAAAAAGACTGATGACTCAAAAATTTTAATTTTACGAATAAGTTGAAGCAATCGACAAATAATTCAATAAGACAACAATTTTCAAATATGAAATACTTCATATTTATCTAATCAAAATATATAAGCAACTATACCAGCGATGGCATATTAGTGAAATTTAATCTGATGGCTTAAAAGAAAAAACACCTCCCAACCATTTCTTCAATTTCAAAGACAAGTATATGACATTTTTTATATAAAATAAAAACCAAAAATAATTATGTTTTCTGTATTTTCTCATGTTGGCCCATACACTTGACACCAAATACAAATGCAACCAAAGTTTTAAAATTCAAAACATGGAATGGATGAAAGAACAATATGTATTACTTGTTATCGTAAATCATGAAAATAAACTTTCAAAATCAGGGCCTGGCAAGTTAGACAAGGTCCAGGTAGTCAATATTTTAAGGTTTTTGAGTCAGGAGCCAAAACTAAGGATATGGTGTATATACTTATTTTAAACTTTATGTATTGAAAATGTAGTAACCATTCCTGGCTTCCTGGCTGTAAAAATAAAAGGCAGCTGGATGAATTTGGCTCATGAGCCACAGTTTCTGGAACTCTGTTTTAATGAATCACAAAACTGAACTTGATGACATATATATTTTAAAATTTAACTTATGTTAAATATATTAAAAACTCTAAAGTTGTTTTAGGGTTGTGAGATGTAAAATCTCTACCTGGGTATCAAATGCAATTCTTACTTATTCCAGTGATATGTTTATGTTAAGACAAGAAAAACTAAAATAACATTTTTATTAATGTTGGGAAAACTGAAAGAGGTGTTGGCTAATAAAAAATACTCAAAGCAAAATAATCTGTGTGTAAAGTACAAAAATTTCTTTTCTGCCTTGCAGAAAATTTCCAAATTAACTTTAAAATTTAAAAATTACTTCTTAATGAGTTAGTAAAAAAAAATTAAATAAAAATTTAAAACTATGTTGGTCCAAATTTCCAGCTAATGTACAAAATAAAGATGACAGGCAAATAAATCTACTATACTTCAATATGTTATGACTGATTATAATGACCCAATACATTCCCTTTTTTTCACGGGCAAATGCTATGTTTTCCCTTAATCTCCTGATTTTGTTCACATTTTTTGTATGTATTTCTCTTGAGCATCAGTTATGGCTATGGCTTTCTTCTATCCAAATCTAAACATCTTTCCCAAGTTTTAGTCTCTCTGACTTCTCTAAAGTCTTTTAGAATACCAACCACTGTCTTCTTCTTGACATTTTCTCCTATCTTTAATTCAGTGTATCATCTTGATTCTTGTTCTTCCTTCCAGCTCTATTCTCACTCGTCACTTACATGTCTCCTATTCTTTAAATACATTAAGTGTGGCAGACTGCCATCTATTCACCATACCCAATTTCTTCTCTTTGTAACTAAGAAAGCTATACTATGTTTTTCTGTCTCCCTTGCAGTTTAGGTGGTACCATCGACAGAGTCCTATCTGATTAAAAAAAAAAAAATTAGTAGAAGCCATGTGAGCCACTTTCAAATCTTTAGTACAAAATCATCTCTCTCTCTCCCAGACTTCCTGTTGGATGTCAAAACCAAAGAGGACTATAAAATCATAGAGTGAGGTTGTTTGAATCTTCATCAGCCTATGTCCCTTCATGGGGCAACCCCATCCATTGGGCAATGAGTAAAACATAAACATATGTTGAGTAAGGCTTCTGTAATTTGGGAGGTATACATATTAATTATTTGGGAGGGTTCATCTATTTTATTGTATTTTTATTTTTTCTAAAACATCCTGTTATAGCAGGATTCATCTATTTTAAAACAACCTCTTTATAAGGAGAATTCTAATGAATTAGATTAGAATGCATCCATTCTAATGTTACCTCTTTCCTTTTCTGTAACATACGTTTAGAAGCCTGCCTCATCATTACTACTCTATTCTGTATTTGTGATCGTGTCAACACATTTTAGATATCTACTACCTTCTAAATTTGAAACAGAGTAGTGTTTTGTTTTATGTTTGTCCATCTTGTGACAAGTGGACACTCTTTTCAACTTCTTGTTTTGGTCCCACCAGTCTCTAAAACTAAAAATCCTAGAAAGGGATATCTTTACTTCTTATTTCCTTTGTTTTCCAAAGAAAAATTATAAATCTTATTGTTTCTTTCCCACAAATTTTAAAACATAATGTTCTACCTCATTTTCAGAGTCATCTCTTTGAATATTTTATAATTATTTTTACCCCCTTCATGTCACACATGAGTAAACTGAGACATGGGGAGGTTAATTAACTTGCCAAAAGTCACATACGTTTTTAAATAGAAGAACAGAGATTCAAACCCACATATGTTTATTTCCTATACTGTGATATATTTCCATGATGTGTGTGTGTGCATGTATCTCATGCCTCCACAACATTTTTAGAAAATAATTACTTCCTAATATACAACTACAATTGGCCATCAATGGGAATATTGAAGACTACAAAGTCAAATCTACAAGAAAATAATTTTTGTTAATATTTTAAATCTGAAAATGTTTTTATTGTTTTTTACTATTGGACACTCTCACCAACTATTATGCTTGTATTTTGTGTTTGTTTTGCTTTACTATTATAAAAGATGAGTATCTTCATTTCTTGTAGACAAACATATCAATAATAATATGTTAGAATATGTTATGGCTGCTTTGCTGTCATGAAATGTATGCCATTTATATTTTAAAAAAAGAATTCTAGCTTACCTTCTTCTGTAGGACACAATGGAAAATAAATATAAACATTCCCTGTAGAGAATTGAAAATGGTGAAGAGATACGCCATGATGACTGTGCTTTCATTAATATACATGAGTCCAAAGGCCCAGGTCAATCCTAATAGGCAGAGAAGAGCTATTGCACCTATAACCCATGACCTGTAGAGAGAAGAGAAAATTAAGGGTTATTAAATAATTGGTCTTTAATTAACAACCATATCAGATCAACAATACGACACTGAAAAAAAATGTTACAGTAACTTTTATTGACAGAAAATGTAAGACAGGTGGTGTAAGTACTTTAAGGTTTTAATGAGACTACAAGTTTTCAAGCTTGAGGAGATATACATGAATGAAAATGTAATGAACACAGAAATTCATTTAAGCAAAAGCAGATTTGTACCATAAATTATTCATGTATTTGCAGCACATATGCAAATGGCATGAGGTGTAATTATGGTGAATGGCAAGAGGAAAGCAGGCTATAAAGCTATGTTAGTCTTCACTGGGCTCACAGGGGTAACATTTGTTTGATTGATTTCCCTCTATTAGTGCGTCTTCTGATACACTTGTACCTCATTTTTTCAAAATTTCCTCTTTTTCCACAAAAATTTTATTGTTTACTGACAAAAATATAACTCGTATTAGGAGGAAATACATGGATTTGAAGTTAATGTATGAATTTAATGAGCCCTACTTGTCTAACCTATATTTATAAAGACTAAGAGTGAGGGATAGTAGATGGAAAAAAATAGTTCCACTCTAATGGAAACACTCTGTTTCTACTCTCCTTCAGCCTTTGGATCACTCTCTTCTATGCTACATTGTAGTAGATTTTAGAAATCAGTCATTTGGCAGCTTTGCTGAAAAAATTTTTGAAGGCTCAGAGAAACTTCACTTCTTTGAAGTGTCTGTAAACTCAAGGGAGAAGATGAAGCTGAGAATGAAGATGGAGTGGTATGAACGGAGTGGTATAGAATGAAAGACAAGCTCTCACTCCCATTCCATTCTCTTAGTTTCCTCCAAGATGTCATTTGCAAGAGTATAAGCAGGTAACAAAGTTCATATATTTGTGGTTAAGTTATGTATTGAATATCAAGATAAAATGAATTCTTGCAACAGGTGGGACTCATAACTGAAATGAAATCATTCTCAACTCCTAAGTATATGGGAGAACAGGACCAAATCAGTAGAGATCTCTATACACTAAAAAGCCCAACCTCTTTATTCCCAGCACATCTTCCTTGAAAAGGGTGAATTCATATTTCTTTCTAGCAGATTATTATCCTCCACTATAATGTCTCTGGAAGATATATTTACAGGGATTGAGACTTTGTAAAATGAAGGGGAAAGATCATATATGTTTATGATAATCTGAAGCTGAGTTCAGTTTGTTTTTTAGAGGGAACTGCATCTTAAGAAAGATATGGTTCCAAAGTAGTTAATTATTAAAGTCTTATTAAAATTAATTATAAATATTTACTATTTTTCTCCCATAACAATCAGCCACTATATTTCATGTTTAAATGCCCACTAAATTTAACACGTTTAACTGAAAACATCAACATTCTTGAATAAAGAATCTCTAAAGGAGTTTTGCTATTACATGTTACATGTTTCCTTATATCATTTAGAAAACATTTTAGGTGTTAATATTTTATTCTACAGCGGGATTCAGAAGTATATTAACTTTCAAGGAAAAGCTCTCAGCTTCTTATGGATGTTCAAAAAAGAAAAAATAAGAATTGCCATTAAATCAAGGCAATATTGCTATTTAGATTTAGAAGCAAAATAATGGGATCAAATACTGAAGTCAGGTATTAACCACTGGAAAACACATGATGGGCCCAAGGGTTAAGTTGCAGAAAACTGCAATGAGCCCCAATTTCTTAAAAAAAGAAAGAAAGAAAGAAAGAAAGAAAGAAAGAAAGAAAGAAAGAAAGAAAGAAAGAAAGAAAGAAAGCAAAAGCATGAAGAAGCAAAATGGCACTAGAAAAAAATGAAAACAAAGGACTCTTCACCAGAAGAACAAACTGAAAGTCTACAGCAAGATTGCCCATAGGTTACCAATCTTAGTTTATTCTTGCAGGACTTGTAATTTTAAAGTATACATGGGAAAAATGTCCAAATGTTAACATTTATGTTCACATTTGTTAGATTAGTACAGACTTGTGGCTTTATTTCAGAAACTGAAATATATTCATACAGATTAGATCATTAATCAAGTGATAGGTGTCAAATTTGAAAGGGATAATTTTGCATATGTAAAAATTAATTTTTAGGAAGGCAATTTTTTCTTTATTTATATTTAGTATAGCAATTCATTAATATCAATTGCAATTGGGTAGTTTTATACCCGTAAGATCATTTTGAAGATATACCAGTAAATGACAGAATAATTTTAGATGAATGATGCCCAAACAAACAACAGAAAAGCGGACGTATGTGGCACAGAGGAACACATCACAGTGAGAGGGAAGCTATTAAAAGAGAAACAAGTCTGTACCACAGGAAATTGCTATTGCTGTGGCACTAGATTCAGGTGATATCCAATTAACAGAGGTGAAGCAGAATTTTTTTCTTTGGCAATACACCTGCAGCATATTTATTCTGCATGTAAGTTGTATGCCAGATTATTTTCCTGCACAGTTTGCTCTTCTGCCTCAATGTGAATGACAGAGGCTCTAATGATTTTTCAGTACTGATCTGACAGCTGGTTCATGGGACCACACTGATAAATGGAATTTATCAGCCATTCAGGTCATTCTTACTTGATGAAGGGTCTGTTATCCTCATAGCTAAAGAATGCATAGACATAAAGACAAGAACACCAACATTAGCATTTTATGACAAAGAATTTCATATGAAAAATATTCTCCTGGTCCCCAAAGGCTTCTGTCCCCCACCTCCCTAAAAGAAATCATAATCCTTTATATCTAGAAGGTAAATCCTAAAACGACCATGAGAACTTAAATAACAAGAAATAAAAGCAATTTTATAATACTGCAATATCCCTTCTAAGACTCAAAATTCCATTTTTTTCATGTGCTCATATTACTTGTGACTTGAAAGAGACATTTATTTCTTAGAGATCACATTTCTCTAGAGAATGAGAAATTTTATGAGCAATCTTGAAAAGGCTTGGGGGCATGCTTAAAATGACAGATTTCATGTCACCTAAAGGTATTCTTATTCCGTAATATTAGTAGGTAAGATTACTTAATTATGGACAGTACGCTTCTAAGTAATTTTAACTTGGAGATGATTGACCTGAGTTAAATCTTAACGTTATAGCCTTTAGAAAATAATCTATCTTGAGTACTTTATAACTCTTTCTGTTTGTGTTCTGAGTAAGATAAACCTGAATAATCATTTGTAGTAATAGGAACAAACATACAGCGCCTGCTTATTTTCACTTATGTTTACTAATTTATTTAATATCATTTGGATAAAATAAGGTACTAATACTCAGTGAAGATAAGGAATGGTTTGGATCAATTTTTATAAACATAGTTTTTGCTTAGAGAATTGTGATAAGAAAAAGAAAGAAGAGAAACTGTTCCTTTCTCTTCTCTCTTGTCAGAGGCAAGACAGTTTCCTATATTATGCATACACAAATAAAGCTTCTAGAAAGGCTCCAACTGTGATGTATTTTGAATAAGGAGAACCACTGATGAAAACTTACTCTCCAGAATGATGAAATAATAAAGAATGGTATTTGAAGCCAGTTTGCGTGAGGTTTACATCCTAGCTCATCCACTTACTAGCTACCTATTTGATCTTAGACAAAAATTGATTAACTTATGGTTGTGTCCTTTTATACATATATAAGATGGTGATAATTATAATGCTAGTTTCTTGTGATAATGAAACAATTTATTATGAATAAAATGCTCAGAACCGTTTCTAACACAAAATGTGTTCAACAAATATTATATAGGTATATTATTATTAGACTACTCAAAGCTAGGAAAAAATCACACCTAAAATACAAAATTTCTCACCCAGAGAATAAAACCCCAAATACATACATGTTGAGTAAGTAAATTTATTGAAGGATATTTCAGGAGTAATATGATGCAGTAAAATAGATGTGGCTGAAATAAGTTGGTAAACGGAGTGGAGAGTGACTAGAACTGTATGTCCAAGGGGGTGATCACTAGTCACGTCTGGCTATTTACATTTAAATTCATTAAATGAAATTAAGTTTAAAATTCAGTTCCTCAGTTACATCAGTCACAACACAAGTACTCAAAACCTTCACATAGTAGCTACCATAATGGATATGTCCATCATCACAGAAAGTTCTATTGGTCAGTACTGGACGAGAACATTCAAAGAGAGTTTTAAGCCAAGAAATGGAAATCCAAGAGATATTTAAATAATGCCATGGATGTGTGAAAGATAAAGAGAGAAGAATTTGTAAGAATTGATGGTATTTAACAGCTGTAAAACAGGCCTAGAAAGAAAAATCCTGTACTTACATTACTATCAAAAATTTATAAAACATAATATGTGATATTTATTATACTATATGCATTCCCATTGCATCAGTATATTCCATCTGTGATGTACTATTCATGATTCGAATAACTCTACCTTAATTCATATAGTACAAGGTCAAGAAAAGAAAGTTACAGAGGTTGACACATAGGCATCCATGCAAAAATGCTCCAGGAAATGGATTAAGCTTTGTATATATTTTAACTAAATTTCATTATGTATATTTTGGATACACAGCATGATGCTATGGGATACATGTAGACAGTAAAACTGTTACTATATTGAAGCAAATTAATGTATCCACCATCTCACATAGTTACCAACTTTTTGTTTGTTTGTTTTTGTAGCAAGGCAGCCAAAATCTACTCATTTAGCATGAATCTCATACACAATGCAATTTTATTACTTATAGCCCTCATGTACATTATGTCTCTAGACTTGTTCATCCTATGTATCTGCTACTTTGTTTTCCTCTGATCTACATCTCCCCATTTCTTTCCCCTGTCCCTGTGTTTTGTTCTCTATCTCTGTACTATAAAAATGTTTGTAAAAATTAAAATACAAAGTTTGAGGACTCTGTTCTGTTCCATTGGTCTATATCTCTGTTTTGGTACCAGTACCATGCTGTTTTGGTTACTGTAGCCTTGTAGTATAGTTTGAAGTCAGGTAGCGTGATGCCTCCAGCTTTGTTCTTTTGACTTAGGATTGTCTTGGAGATGCGGGCTCTTTTTTGGTTCCATATGAACTTTAAAGCAGTTTTTTCCAATTCTGTGAAGAAACTCATTGGTAGCTTGATGGGGATGGCATTGAATCTATAAATTACCTTGGGCAGTATGGCCATTTTCACGATATTGATTCTTCCTATCCATGAGCATGGTATGTTCTTCCATTTGTTTGTGTCCTCTTTTATTTCACTGAGCAGTGGTTTGTAGTTCTCCTTGAAGAGATCCTTTACATCCCTTGTAAGTTGGATTCCTAGGTATTTTATTTTCTTTGAAGCAATTGTGAATGGAAGTTCATTCCTGATTTGGCTCTCTGTTTGTCTGTTACTGGTGTATAAGAATGCTTGTGATTTTTGCACATTAATTTTGTATCCTGAGACTTTGCTGAAGTTGCTTATCAGCTTAAGGAGATTTTGGGCTGAGACAATGGGGTTTTCTAAATATACAATCATGTCATCTGCAAACAGGGACAATTTGACTTCTTCTTTTCCTAACTGAATACCCTTGATTTCTTTCTCTTGCCTAATTGCCCTAGCCAGAACTTCCAACACTATGTTGAATAGGAGTGATGAGAGAGTCCTCAGAAATAATACCACACATCTACAGCCATCTGATCTTTGACAAACCTGAGAGAAACAAGAAATGGGGAAAGGATTCCCTATTTAATAAATGGTGCTGGGAAAATTGGCTAGCCATAAGTAGAAAGCTGAAACTGGATCCTTTCCTTACTCCTTATACGAAAATTAATTCAAGATGGATTAGAGACTTAAATGTTAGACCTAATACCATAAAAATCCTAGAGGAAAACTTAGGTAGTACCATTCAGGACATAGGCATGGGCAAAGACTTCATGTCTAAAACACCAAAAGCAACAGCAGCAAAAGCCAAAATTGACAAATGGGATCTAATTAAACTAAAGAGCTTCTGCACAGCAAAAGAAACTACCATCAGAGTGAACAGGCAACCTACAGAATGGGAGAAAATTTTTGCAATCTACTCATCTGACAAAGGGCTAATATCCAGAACCTACAAAGAACTCAAACAAATTAACAAGAAAAAAACAAACAACCCCATCAAAAAGTGGGCAAAGGATATGAACAGACACTTCTCAAAAGAAGACATTCATACAGCCAACAGACACATGAAAAAATGCTCATCATCACTGGCCATCAGAGAAATGCAAATCAAAACCACAATGAGATACCATCTCACACCAGTTAGAATGGCGATCATTAAAAAGTCAGGAAACAACAGGTGCTGGAGAGGATGTGGAGAAATAGGAACACTTTTACACTGTTGGTGGGATTGTAAACTAGTTCAACCATTATGGAAAACAGTATGGCGATTCCTCAAGGATCTAGAACTAGAGGTACCATATGACCCAGCCATCCCATTACTGGGTATATACCCAAAGGATTATAAATTGTGCTGCTATAAAGACACACGCATACGTATGCTTATTGCAGCACTATTCACAAAAGCAAAGACTTGGAATCAACCCAAATGTCCATCAGTGACAGAATGGATTAAGAAAATGTGGCACATATACACCATGGAATACTATGCAGCCATAAAAAAGGATGAGTTTGTGTCCTTTGTAGGGAGATGGATGCAGCTGGAAACCATCATTCTGAGCAAACTATCACAAGAACAGAAAACCAAACACCGCATGTTCTCACTCATAGGTGGGAACTGAACAATGAGATCACTTGGACTCAGGAAGGGGAACATCACACACCGGGGCCTATCATAGGGAGGGGGGAGGGGGGAGGGGGGAGGGATTGCATTGGGAGTTATACCTGATGTAAATGACGAGTTGATGGGTGCAGCACACCAACATGGCACAAGTATACATATGTAACAAACTTGCACGTTATGCACATGTACCCTACAACTTAAAGTATAATAATAATAAATAAATTTAAAAAAAAAAAAAGAAAAAAGAAAATAAAATACAAAGTTTGCAATATAACTGGTGAGGCCACGTATGTTTTGCTTTTAAGATGAAATATGAAAAAGTAGAGATTTCAGGGTGCAATTCAGCAGTTTTTATCAATTGGTGGGGACCATTCAGTTGCTCCATTTAATAACAAAGACAACAGCAACTCCAGCTTCACTTACAGTTTGCTATAGTTATGTGTAGAAGTAGTGTTCACAGGGATGTGGCCACAAGTGAATTGTGACATTTCTGGGTCTTGTCAATTAAAGGATGGGAATTGGTCTCCTCTTTACCATTTGCTGCTGTCCTTTTACTAGGAGAAAGTGATGCAGAGCCTTAGGCATCAAAATGGAAGTTGTTTATTTATGTGGAGCTGAAATATTAGGTTTAGACTACCTACTACTAGACTCTCATAAAGCAGAGTTTAAGGCACAATATTTTAGAATTTTTTTTTGCAGTGGCTTGATTTGTGCAATAATTAACAAAGCATTTATTTTATCCCCAAAATGAGACAATAATATTCAATGATTTAAAATCTAAAGATCACTAAAGGTAACCTATAATATGTCAGTACCCTCCATAATTTTTGTCAAATATTCTACCGGTCTAGATGATCTAGTTTTATAGTTTCTCTCCATCAAATCCAAATTAAATTGACGGTAATGTCATCATGCTGTTGATTCTTTTTTTTTTTTTTAATTTGAAAAAGCAGATCCCCAGAACTAGTTTCTATAGCTGAATAATTTTTATTATGTTTTACCAATGATAATCCATTTAAATAAAATACTATTACAGGTTGTATGACTAAAACAATTTTACTGGAGTATATTTAAGAATTTTGTAAAAATGTCGATGCAAAGGCCTAATACGTTCTTAGCAGATGTTAAGAGGAACTTACAGGTTACCTTATCATTTATAAGTAGTGACTTACAGATTTTTCAAGATCAAACTATTCCTCATAGAAAAAAAAAAAAAACGGTAAAATATTCTAATGGATCTGTATGTTGAGTGGGCTTTTCCTCAATCAACAACAAGGCTTCCAAACTGAGGACTAAGAAGATTCAGTTGCCCATATTCTAAAAGGAGCCAGCAGTAACCTGAGATAAAGAACTTCCATAAGGTTTACTTAGAAGTGATCTAAGAGACACTGCTTTGCCATACTATAAGCCCAGGTGTTCCAAGTCCTTATAAATGCAAGGGGACAAACAAGGCCATTTTAGGATTGTAGTATTCACGGAATATATTAAATAGTAGGAAGAAGAAACAACTTTTATTATACTAATCCCCTAGCCACAAATCTTAGCAGGCAGTGGAGGAAGAATGTTTTACGTGGGTATGTTATTAAAGTTTTAAGTTGGTCAGACATATAATAACACGAATAGATTGGCAACATTACAATGTATATCTAAAATAGCAGTAAGTGATCTGCTACCCAGTGGTTCAAGGATATTTAAGATAGCATAGCTAGATTAGTGATCAGAAAAAAAATCTAAACATTTCATCTTTTATTCTATTACATTAAAAATGCTCAAATGGTTATACTTATGATAGAAATCTTGACAGCTTAATATTTCTTCCAAATGTGACTTATGTTAATGGGACTATACCATCCTGAAATTATATTATTATATTTGTTATTTGTTCATCACTATAGGAAGAATAAAAGGAAAAGGAAAAGGCATTCAGAATTTTTTTTTTTTTTTTTTTGAGACGGAGTCTCACACTGTCACCTGGGCTAAAGTGCAATGGTGCAATCTCAGCTCACTACAACCTCCGCCTCCCGGGTTCACACAATTTTCCTGCCTCAGCCTCCCGAGTAGCTGGCAATACAGGCGCATACCACCACACCAGGCTAATTTTTTGTATTTTTAGTAGACACAGGGTTTCACTATGTTAGACAGACTGGTCTCAAACTCCTGACCTTGTGATCTGCCGCCTCGGCCTCCCAAAGTGCTGGGATTACAGGCATGAGCTACCGTGCCCAGTCTGGCATTCAGAATTTAATTCAATGGTTCTGAGTAAAATATTAACAATTTTTATCTATGGCCATATAATAAATAAGCATTAAAGATATTAAAAATTATTCAAAAACATGAAAGTCACATACATATAAAAATTATAAATGACAGATTATTATATTTCAACTATGAATTTTTTTACCATTTAAGTATTCCTACCAAAAGCTATATTCCTATGTTTTGTTCATAGGAAATTTATTAAGAGAATGAAATGAACCAAATAAATAAAATAAATGCTTTAGAATACATCACAAACATTTTAGAATATATAATAAATATTTTATCCCTATGACTCAAGGGTACCATAACAATGTTGCAAATTTGAAAGCAAAACACCAATATTAAACTTTAAATAATAGATTGTGTGCTGCTTATGAATCAGGTAAGTCTGAAATTAGGAAAAATTGAGTATAATAAATTAAGACCAATAAATATCAAATCAATGACAGACAAAATTTTACTTTCTCTACTACTCAATGTTATACAAATTATGTTTCCTCTACAACTCAATGTTATATAAGTTTCTTTAACTCAACATATTAATACTATCAAAGAATTAATTTATATGTGAGAGAAGTTAAGGGTATCAACAAGGAGAAAGAATCATGAAGTATTAAATTGTACTTCGTTTATATAATTAAATGCTTATTAGAACTTAGTATCCCTCTCTATCAGATTTACAAAAATGAATTGGTAGGTTGCATACAAATAAGATATGGGCATACCTCAGAGATACTGCAGGCTCGGTTCCAGACCATCACAATAAAGTGAGTCACAAATTTGGGGATTTTCCAGTGAGTATAAAAGTTATGTTCACATTATATTGTAGTCTATTAAGCATTAAATAGAGTAAAACACTATACATACCCTAATTTAAAAATACTTTATTGTTAAAAAAAAAAAGTTACCAAATCTGAGGCTTCAGCGAGTTCTAATATTTTTGCTGATGGAGAGTCTTGCCTGGATGTTAAAACTGCTGGATCATGAGTTGCTAAGAGTTATGGGAGCTATGGAAATTTCTTAAAATAAGACCACAGTGAAGTTTGCCACATCAATTAACTCTTCCTTTCATGAAAGATTTCTCTGTAGTATGTCATGCTGTTTGATAGCATTTTACTCACAATAGAACTTCTTTCAAAATTGGAGTCACTCCTCTCAAACCTTGTTGCTGCTTTATCAACTAAATATGTAATATTCCAAATCCTTTGTTGTCATTTCAACAATGTCCATAGCATCTTTACCAGGAGTAAATTCTGTCTCAAGAAACAACTTTCTTTGCTCAACCCTGTAAGAAGCAACTCTTCACATATTAAAATTTGATGATGAGATTGCAGAAATTTAGTCGCATCTTCAGGATCCACTTCTAATTCTAGTTATCTTGCTATTTCCACAACATCTGCAGTTATTTCCTCCACTAAAGTCTTGAACTCCTCCTTCATCCATAAAGGTTGGACTCAAATTCTTCAAAAATCCTATTGAAGTTAACATTTTTACTCCTCCCATGAATCACAAATGTTCTTAATGGCATCTAGAATAGTGAACACTTTTCAGAAGGCTTTCAATTTATTTTGTCCAGATCCATCAGAGGGAGCATTATCTATGGCAACTAGAGCCTTAAAAAACTTATTTCTTGAGTAATAAGATTTTAAAGTAGAAATTACTCATTGATCCATGGGCTGCAGAATGGATGTTGTGTTAGCAGGTAAAAAATATTAATCTCCTTGTATATCTCTATCAGAGCTCTGGGATGACAAGGTGCCTTGTCAGGAAGCAGTAATATTTTGAAAGAATATATATATATATATATATATTTTTTTTTTTCTGAGCAGTAGGTCTCAACAGTAGGCTTAAAGTATTCAATAAACCGTGCTGTAAACAGGTGTGCCTTTCATCCAGGCTTAGTTGTTCCATTTATAGAGCACAGGCAGGGTAGATGTAATATAATTCTTAGGGATTTTCAGAATGATAAGTAAGCACTGGCTTCAACTTACATTCACCAGCTGCATTAGCTCCTAACAAGAGAGTCAGGCTATTATTTGAAGATTAGAAACCTTGAAGCCAGACATTGACTTCTTCTCTCTAGCTAATAAAGTTCCAGATGGAACTTTATTGTTCCAACAGAAGGCTGTTTTGCCTACATGGAAAATCTGTTGTTTAGTGTAGCCGCCTTCATCAATGATCTTAGCTCTATCTTCTGGATAATTTGCTGCAACTTCTACATCAGCACTCGCTGCTTCACCTTGCAGTCCCATGTTATGGAGCTAGCTTCTTTCCTTAAATCTCATGAACAAGCCTCTGCTACCTTCAAAAAAACTTTTCTTCTACAGCTTTCTCACTCCTCTCTGACTTCACAGAACTGAAGAGAATTAAGGCCTTGCTCTGGATTAGGCTTTGGCTTTAGAGATTGTTGACACTGGTTTGATCTTCTAACAAGACCACTAAACTTTCTCAGCAATAAGGCTGTTTGGCTTTCTTATCATTCATGTGTCCACTACATGAGTACTTTTAATTTCCTTTAAGAACTTTTGCATTCACAACTTGGCTAACTGGTATAAGAGGATTAGCTTTCAGCCTGTCTCAGCTTTTGACATGCCTTTCTCACTAAGCTTAATGGTTTCTAGCTTTTGATTTAAAGTGAGAGACACTTCCTTTCACTTGAACTCTTATAAGCTTTTGTAGGGTTATTAATTGACCTAATTTCAATATTTTTGTGTCTCAGGGAAGAGGGGAACCCAAGGAGAGGAAAGGGAGAGAGACAGAAGAATGGCTAGTTGGTGGAACAGTCAGAACACACACATTTATTGACTAAGTTTGCTGTCTTATATGGGTATGGTTCACGGTGCCCTAAAATAATTGCAATAGTAACATCAAAGATCAGTAACCATAGATAACCCTAAAAGATATGATAATAATGAAAAAGTTTTGATATATTGTGAGAGTTATCCAAATGTGAAATAGATCCATGAAGTAAGCACATGCTGTTGGGAAAATGGTACTGATGGACTTGCTTGAAATAGAGTTGCTACAAACTTTCAATTTGTAAAAAATGCAATGTCTGGGAAGTATTATTACCAAAAAGAGAAGTACAATAAAATGAGGTATGCCTGTATGCAATTTTTGAGTCTTATGTTTGAATAAAATAATAATATCATTCAATTATTAATTAATATTAAAGTATGAAAGGCTGTATGCTGATGACTGAAAATATGGACGTGCAAACCAACCTGTCTGAATTTGAATGACAGCCAAGCATTTTAATAACTCTGCAATATTTCACTAATTGCGCCTCATAGCCCTCTTCTGTGAAATGGGGATATAGACACTGAAGTTCCTTCATAGGACCATTGTGCGCATCAAATAAAAGGTCTTGGTAGTTTTATTTATTACAAAAAACTATGCAAACATACACAATTTTTATGTGCAAAAGTACTATATAAATATTTGCTATTGTAACTGCTGTTGTGTATTGACCTTCTGACTTCAATAAAGGGGTTGTAGGAAAAAATACATACATGATTCTATATTAGGTTTTTTTATTAAGTATTTTGGAAATTATATATTAAGTGTAAATACAAAGAAGATGAGGAAGTCACTGCCTCTTTCTGAGTTGATCTTTAATACATACATTTAAAGGGCCTCAGTTTATATAAAGTAGCATTTTCTTTTAGATTATTAGTTTAAATTTAGTAAATGCTATGCATTTTCATATTCTGAGTTGAAATTGAAGTATTTCCAAAATTCCTACTGAACATTAAAAGAGATAACCACAGTTCTTTGGTTTACATGAGAACTCTAATTCATGAATATATTATATCCTTAGTGTTGAAAAGTCCATTATATAATGGCAATGTTCTGCTAAGTGTAATCATTTGACTATAAAGAATAAAAGCCATAACATCACATGTGAAATGTTCCTGAAGATTCAATTAGAGATTTAAGTTCTGGAATTGGATTGTTTAATGTTTTTTTCTTATGACTTTTCTAAACTTTGAAATTTGAATAGGAAAAATGAAATAAATGAGAAGATGCTTATATATACACATTTATATTTATTTCCAACAGTTTTTATTTTGAAATCAGTGGAAACTTGAAGTCAGTAACACTTCAAGATCCATAAAATATTTTTAGCAAGTTGACATATCTTAATTATTGATATTTATGATTAAAATTTACAATGTTTTCTGGTTCACTTTTGGAGGTCCAGTGTTTTCTACACTTACATTGAGCCTTAGAATTCATGAATTCCTTAGAACCTGTAACTGTGGGGCTGATAAAATATGGTCATTGGAATGTAAGGAGATGAAGTAGTTTAAGGACTATATTACCTACTCTCAGGATTTATTTTTTCCACTTACAGAATATACAAACTTTTAATTTAAGTAAAATAAGTCAAGAAATTAAAAACCTTTTGTAATCCTTGCCAAACATGCTCTGACTAGGTGAAATTCTGTTATATTCTTCCTCATACTGTATGGTATTTTCACCTCTCTTTTCACCAACTTCCAACGGAAACATTCATTGAATAAACAACGGATTATAAACTGCTTGGGAGAATAACTAAAACACAAGGAAAGCACAACTGAGAATTTAAAAGACATCTGTACTAACTAAAGATTCCAACAAATGGAACCATCGAAGGCACTGCAACACAGTTGGAAGCAGGCAAGGTTTATTTAATTTTGGAAGTATCTTATCCTATTTATAAGCCTCAGTTTTCTCAACTCCACAATCAATAAGATAATCTCACTGGGATCTTTTTAGAGTTGAGTGGACTCAAGAAAAGAATATTCGATGGTCCTTAAAAGGTTACAAATTAGTAAAAGCTTTTGAAGTACACTCTGAATCATTGAATTTATCATTTATATGGAACAGTGAATGTCCATTGTAATTTTTCTTGTAAAGATTTTGAAAAAAATCACACTCCACATCTACTGCACAAGAGCTATTACTTTGTCAGAGAAGACCTGATTAATTACTTAAGAGCTCTATCTCAATTCTGCTTTTAATACAGAAGTCCAGTGAGATATAATTATTCCTAATTCAAATTGTTAAAAGAAATTGAAAGATAATCTTCTTAAAAAGATGTCAATGAGAAAAACATTAATAAATATTATAGAATATTTAAACAAAATAATAAATCAAATTTTATAAATACATAAAAAGCTCCAAGTCACAAAATAAAAAAAATTATATCAAACATATTCTAAGCCAAATGGCAGCTTCAAAAATGTACTAAGAATTAACATCAATTGGAATTTACTCTCTGATGATAATAAAGTTAGATACCAATAACTAATAAAATATGTATATATGCATATGACTACATGAGAATTATCCATTTGCTGCTGTCTCTAAGAAAGCCTCAAGTCCCACACCACTTTGCAAATAAGTTCTACCTAAAACTCAACAAATAATTCTTCTTCTAATCTAGGTTAAGCCTAAAAGAAAAAAGAAAAACTTTTTATATGTATATAAAGGATTTAAAAATTCAAATTTAGAAAAGCAAATGTAAAATGGCTTGGGCTTATAAAACCAGAATTTATAATTATCTGTGAATAGTCAGAGATAAATCATAGAACTATTTTGATTACAAATCCAAAGTAATGTTAATGTTGGTTACAGAGTCACTTTCCTGTTCCCCTGATGAGTCCAGGTGTTAAATTGTACATATCCCCACTGCTATGCAAACTCCTTCATCTTCTTCTCCTCAGTGTTTCCATACCCCAGCTGCATCACACACAGGAGGCACATCTTCCCTTTCATAGAGTGTATCAGGATGATATCTCCTTTTGGCTTACATCAGCCACCTTCTGTTTACAAATACCATACCTAACGCCCCCAGTGCGTGAACTCTTCCAAGTCTTCTGCATCCACAGACAGTCTCCCTCAGTCCCAGTTCCAGCAGGACAGGCCTTCCTCTAAAGGAAAGCTGGGGCAGTGAGGCCACACCAGTCAGCATTCCGTCCTTCCTACACCAATCCAGTTGGGCTCCTACTTGTCTGGCACTTTCACACTCAAGAAAGTATATTGTTCTCTCTCTCTCTCTCTCTCTCTCTCTCTTTCTCTCTCTCTCTCTCTCTCTCTCTCTCTCTCTCTCTCTCTCTCTCTCTCTCTCTCATTTCTTGCCAGTATTCTGCCTTTTCCTGACGTCTATGCCAACAAAATACCTGGTCATTCCTACGTCTTGTCTTGCACAGCCATTCATTGATAATTGAGTAAGTGCAATCACCACTGCAGTGCTGAAAAGCTCTTGGTCTTTTCCCCTCTAAATCTGTATCTACTGCAATGAAACAGAGTCTCTTCTGGTAACCAGGAGTCTTATATCAGAGACTCCTCTCCTGACACCCTCAATCTCCTAATTGATCTACTCAATAAGAATCTGTTATCCTGAAATGCCTACTGCTCTGCAAACTCTTGTAAGAACACAACACAAAACTCCTGAGAGCTCTGTTTTCCTCTGCTTTTAATATGCCTATGTTCCATCACAGGGAGCCAAGGAAGCACCTGCTGGCCTTTGGGATGCCTCTTGGTATCTAGCACCTACCAGGTTAAAGTGTGTAATCCATAACTAGTTATATTTTATGACCTCCACGCAGTACATGTTGCAGCACTGCTCATTTGCAAACAGTGAAATTTTTCAGGAATCTACATTCTCTTGAATTTGATCTTAGGTGCTGTACTCCAGCCTGGGCGACAGAGCGAGTCTCCATCTCAAAACAACAACAACAACAAAAACAAAGCTCTACTTTTAGTATGTCCACATTAAATGCTGGACAAAGGGTTACTTAGAGAAAACATGGACGATTTCTTTAAGAAAGGAACCATGCTTTCTTCTCCAGCACAGCCAGTGGGTGGAAGGCCTGCTTCCGTCCTCCTTTCCATTCTTTCAAGAAAAACTTTTATGAGTCTACTCATAAAAGTTTTTATAATGTATTTTTTGTCTTACCACAGAACAAAAAATACATTATACTAACATTTTATTTCAGAACTTAGTTAAAAGCCTTAAATAAGCTATTAAATAACAAAATGTAATGGTGCATAAACATCATAATCAACTAAGATTTATTCCAGACAGTAAAAAGAGTTAAATCAATCTATCATGTCACTTACTTCATAGTCTAATAGACAGTCTCAAAAAAAAAAACTCCCAATAAAATTAAAAAAAAAACTATTTGATGAATTTTAGTATTTTTCAAGAAAATACAAAACAATTTAGAAAACTAGTATATAGTAGTTTCCTTAACTTGGTGAAATCATTCATTTTTTTAAATCCATAGCAAATATTATATTTAATGGGGAAACTTCAAAATGTGTATTATTAAACCTCAGGACCCAAGCAAGGATATAGGTTATCCTGGGACCTGCTCAATTATGATACAAATCAAATACAAAAATAAATAAATAACTGGTATAAAGCTGAGACGTAGAGAGATAATTTTTAACTTATTATTTAAATATGACATGATCATCTCCATAGAAAATACAAATGAGTGCAGAGAAAAGGTGTTGTAACTATTTAATAATGTTCAATAAGTTTGTCAGATATAAGATCAACATGCAAAAATCAACATCATTTTCTTATTTGGCAATAATAAACTAAAAAAAAAAAAGGGAAATTAGGTATCATACCTAATAGCAACAAAACAAAAAGAATCTATACAGAAATCAACCAAGCAAAGAATGAATGGACATTAATGGAGAAAAATCTTAAAAACCTATAAAAGGATATGACGAAAGGCCTCAATAATAGATAGGCATTTGTATGAATGGTATGACTTAACCTCATAAAGATACCAGGCCTTACAACATAATCCACATATTTAATGTAATTCGAATTGAATATATTGAAAAAATTTTAACAACTGATTCTGAAATTTATGTGAAGGAATAAAAAAAATTATGAGTAACTAAAACAGTTTTGCAAGAGATGATCAAAACGGGAGGACTCGCCCTACCAGATATTAAGCAAGTTCTAGTAATGATGTAGTAATGATAGAAAAACACAAAGTATGTCCATGGAACAGAAGAGAAAGCACAGAAACAGATTTAATGTAGGATAGTATGGTAGCATAAATGTTCAGAAAAAGGATGGATTATTTAGCAAATGGTGTTGGAAACTTAGCTTATTACATAAAGAAACGGAAAATGTCCTTCAAAGAGATTAAAGATTGTAACATTAATTGTAAAACTGTGAGACAAACAAAATATAGAATGGAAAATAAAAGTCCGGGCGCGGTGGCACATGCCTGTAGTCCCAGCACTTTGGGACGCTGAAGGGGCAGATCATGAGGTAAAGAGATGAAGACCATCCTGGTCAACATGGTGAAACTCCATCTCTACTAAAAATACAAAAATTAGCTGGGCATGGTGGCATGCACCTGTAGTCCCAGCTACTTGGGAGGCTGAGACAGGAGAATCGCTTGAACCTGAGAGGCGGAGGTTGCAGTGAGCCGAGATCATGTGACTGCACTGCAGCCTGGTGAGAGAGCAAGACTCCATCAGAAAGAAAGAAGAAAGAAAGAAAGAAAGAAAGAGAGAGAGAGAGAGAGAGGAAGGAAGGAAGGAAGGAAGGAAGGAAGGAAGGAAGGAAGGAAGGAAGGAAGGAGAAAGAAAGGAAGGAAGGAAGAAAGAGAAAGGAAGGAAGGAAGGAAGGAAAAGAAAGAGAAAGAAAGAAAGAAAATAAAAGGGAATGAAGGAAAAACTAAATTTTAAAATTCTTAGTTTAAAAGGATTTCAGTTGAAAGACTTCAAAAGCATATACCTTAGAGGAAAAAGTTGATGGTTTATATTTATATATTATAAATTATATACTTATATTTGTACCAAAAGGAAAAAGTAACAGAGAGGTAACAGACTGGAAGAAGATATTTGCAATAGCAAAAGCATTCAAAATGGATATCAGCAAGTAAAAGAAAAAGGACAGGGAAGCTAACAGAAAAAAGTGGAAAAAATTAAAACCATTAAAAAAAGAGAGAGAGAAAATCTAGTAGAAACAAATAGGTACACAAGTTTTACTAAAATGTCTCTTTGAATATTAAGAGATATGCTGCATTACAGCACATTATTAAAACTTACAGAATGGGAGATCTGGCAGCTTTAGAAACCTTTCCACAGCTAATTGTGCAAGATGCAGTAAATTCAATGAAGGCAGAAAAATCAGAGCACTGTGATGATGAAGACTATTACAAAGAAAATGTGCTACCTTTTGAGTCATAGCATGGTACGTATAATATATTATCTAATAGTGTCAATACTTGTGCTAATAAATTATTACTTTTTATGCTCATGGGTTATTATCTTAATCTCAAAATTAAATAGTTTTAAATTGTAGCCTTAGACTGTCAATCTCAGTTGTGGAACAAAGAGGATTTTTGTGTTAGCACTTTGAAGTATCTGGTTTAAAATATCAACTTCCATAGGCAGCAATCCAGAGTACTGCAGAATGCATGCTCAAGTAGCACATTTATAAAAGTACCAGGGACCTTGATGACAGACCTTTTAAGAATACATAACTGTATGTAGTGGAGAAAACCAGCAACAATTGGTTCTCAGCCAAGAGAAAATTAGATTAGGAAATTTTCAAGTGAGGACTGAGCGGCTCAAGATGCTTAACACTCCAGTATACTGTCTGCACATTTTAATTACAAATCTAATGATTTAATACAGTCTTTTGTCTTAGGTAACTCTGACTTGTATGCTTTCAGCACTTTTCAAATGAGGTAAAGAAAAAATAGCATTTTAAAACCAAGTAACACTCCTGATGGAAACCACTGCCGAAAAACAGGAGAATGAGAAAAGCTGAAATCTGTTACCTTATTGTTGTTTTGCTTAAACGGGAGGTATTTGTTTGGAATTGGGGGAAACTGATAAGCACCTGGAGTATAGTGAAGCATTTGGCATTCCGTTTGTGTAATCCACTAACCTTTTCAGTGATGAATTTGCTAATCAGTGATCATCTGCAGTAACTTCAATGATAGAACATTTTACAGACTTCTTTTATGAACAGTGGTAAAATTGAATAGCTTGAGCAATGATTCTCAAGATTTATGTATTATAGTATTTTTTGGAATTTGGGGAGAATGTGTATGTATCTAAAGCAAAGCAGAAGTAGTGTTCTCACCCATCTAGGGGGCTTTTCTATCGCTAATGAGTGGGATTCTATTGCCCAAGATTGTAAGTGACTGCATGCATATAGTAAGTAATGAATTTAGGCAACAAAAATTGTAAAAAAAACTTGTATTATAGGCTATTCCTTCCTTTCTTCTGACATTTTTGTATACCTCCTAGACCAACTAATTTTCTACCATTTCCCTTTCTCCCCACAAATTGTATCCTGTCCTTTGAAACTCATGATCCAAACTCAACAAATTCCCTTAAATCCTAAACTTCATTTTTGGTGTTTCTGTCACTTACTGCTTTTAAGTGAAATTGTTGCCCACCAGCAGCGCTTTCCCTTAGGAGCACACAAACTCAAAGGATTGGTTCTCTCTCATCCCTCAGGTGGTGGACGTGCCATCACCAGATCATGATTTCCCCAGTGCAAAAACCCCAAATCCTCTGAGGTTTTGCCATGGGTTATTCAGTACTATCTTCTTGTTTTTGTTATCTTGCACATTCCTAGACCTCTTCTTCTTCTGTCTCTCCATCTTTCCACTGCATTATCACCCAATTCATGTTCATACTTTCCCCCATGAGCAGCCCAGATACTATGACCATTTACTTTTTTATAACCCCTTTCCTCTTTAATGATTTGAAAAAAACACACACACATTGAGGTAGCTGAACAAGGCTGAAGAAAAAAAAAAATGTGTTTTTTGTTTTTTTTTTTTTGTTTTTGAGATGGAATCTCGCTCTGTCACCAGGCTGAAGTGCAGTGGTGCGATCTTGGCTCACTGAAACCTCCGCTTCCCGGGTTCAAGTGATTCTCCAGCCTCCTGAGTAGCTGGAATTACAGGCGCCTGCCACCACGCCCAGCTAATTTTTGCATTTTCAGTAGAGACGGGACTTCACCACGTGGGCCAGGATGATCTCGACCCCTTGACCTCATGATCTGCCCATCTCAGCCTCCCAAAGTGCTAGGATTATAGGCACGAGCCACCATGCCCGGCTGTTTTTTGAAGACATGTTAAATTCCTAACAACTGTCTTTTTTTTTTTTTTTTTTTGAGATGGAGTTTCATTCTTGTTGCCCAGGCTGGAGTGCAATGATGTGATCTTGGCTCACTGCAACCTCCTCCTCCCAGGTACAAGCGATTCTCCTGCCTCAGCCTCCGGAGTAGCTGGGATTACAGACACGTGCCACCACACCTGGCTAATTTTTGTAATAGAGATGGGGTTTC
The DNA here is from genome assembly GCF_043159975.1 of Macaca nemestrina. Taxonomy (NCBI): domain Eukaryota; kingdom Metazoa; phylum Chordata; class Mammalia; order Primates; family Cercopithecidae; genus Macaca; species Macaca nemestrina. Next base: position 125,007,322 of record NC_092127.1, on the reverse strand, counting down.
ACCATGTTGGTAAGACCATGTTGGTCTCGAACTCCTGACCTCAGATGATCGCCCTCCTCGGCCACCCAAAGTGCTGGGAATACAGGCGAGAGTCACTGCGGCACCCAGCCTGTAACAACAAATTTCTAATGGCACTTAATATCTGAAATGCCAATCATACTTCCCCAGTGCATGTGATTTCCCATTCTCCATAAGGGATATTTCACATCTTTCTTCAATTCCAAACCTCTTTCCCATCACAACTCCCTCAGCTGAGTATTTCCTAGTTTCTTGAAAAAATGGAAACAATCTGACAGTGCAAATGTTTGCACTGTCCAGACCTGTCAATTTCTTGTACAGCACCCAAACTCATCCCCAGCTGCTGCTTCCTTTGATTTTTGCTTTCCATAACATGATGTTTTTACATTTACCTCAGTGACTTTTCTTCCCAAGTCATCTTCACCAGAACAATATTCTTCTTGAATAGTTTCACTCAGTAATTCACTTTACACACTAATAACGCTGAAATCCCTGTCTCTCATCCTGACAAGATTACTGTACACTAAGACGCCTTATAATTGCATTCTGCTGGCCAGATTTTATAGTTCATAATTTAAAATATTAACATAATCATAGGTGTTAAAAACAGGACCCTTAATGATCATCATTATCCAATCAATATCAGGATTAAAGCTTTTTGAGCATGCCCTAGAAAATGATCTAAACTGATATGTTTTCTGAAATGACAATCTCTTAAAAATTTGACACATTTTACTAGATTTATAGGTATGCAATTTGATGTGACAAGGACTATATCTAAGAGTTAAGTAAATGGACAGTGAAGCCAGACTGTCTGTTGAAATCCTGGTTCTGGCACTAACTAGATCTGAGGTTTGAAGTGAGTTAATTAACCTCTCAGAAACCTCAAAGGATTATTGCAAAGATTAAATAAATTACCACATGTAAAGAACTTAGAACAGTGCCTAGCACACAGTAAAATGTCAATAAACTAACTATTCTTATTATTTGGCACACATTTTCCAAATAGACACAATATTTAAAATTCAAGTTGGTGTTTAATCAGGTGCAGAGATTACAGTTGATATGAGGGCAGAACCAGGGAGCACCTATCTTTTATTTCAGAATCTATGACTACGTTTTGAGTATGTGACTCAAAATACAATGGAATGTTTAACTTCAATGCCTCACAAAGTTTCACTTTATCTCCAAGAAGCTTTAAAAAGAGGCTGGTTTGAACTTGGAGGCCCAAATCTTTCAGTCTAACATCACTTATTTAAGTTTTCGCACAAAAAAATTTTTAAGTCAGCAAATTTTGGTCAATTTTCACACAAAATTATATGTATTAACACATATAATCATCATATTAAATAAAGCCCTCAATTTAAAATAAGTTGTGTTATTTTAAAGAAAGCTATGTTAGGAAAAAAAAATGTATTCCTAGTTGGTTTTTGTTATAGCATACAAGGCAAACTCCTAAAAACCACAAGATTATATTATCAAAGAGATTTAAGGCGTATTTCACTTAGCCTTTAGAAGAAATTGTATTTCTGCTTAAGACGTTTAAGAACTTTGACTTTAAGTAGTAACTAACTGGTTAAAAATCGGCTTATGTATTTTTAAAAAGTTATGTTCATTTTTCTTAAAACTGGATTCAAACAAAAAAAGATATGTTCAGAAATAATTAGAAAGAGATTTACTTGATACAGTTCCAGACATAGTATCCTAAAATATGGCACCTTCAGATTTGAGAAAACAGCAAAAGTGGGAAGGTCTCTTTGACATTGCCCTCACCCTTCTCCTCTGAAACAGACCATAAAAGAATTCTCTGACCTTTCTCTCTGAAGTAGATCATAAGACCCTTACCCCAGAGATAACCGCCCTGTACCCAGAGGAAAGGAACATTTTTATCCTCTAAGACAGAGAGACACCCACAATAATCTGAGAATAAACAGGCCTTGCTAAATTCTCCTCAGTTTATTAACATTGAATCATAACCTTTTGTCTTCCAATCGTATTTCTCCACATCCATCCACTTCTTCATCAAACTTAGTAAAAAATATTCTCAAGTTTAACTGCGTTCCTTGAGTCTCCATTTCTGAAAGCTCTAATAACATGTAAAACTTGTATTAAATTAATTTGTACGCATCTATCTTGTTAATCTTTAGTCATAGGAGTCTCAGCCATGAACCTAGTAATGGGTGAGAAAAGAAATTTTTTCTCCCCTATGGAATCAAATACTTTATTTTGGAATGTACAGTTCCAAATCCTATTTCTTGTGTAGTTGTTTAGGAGCTGAAACTGCACTAAAATAAATAAGTTAAAAAGTTTATGAAGTCATTTTAGGATATTTTTTAGTTTTACCTATAGCACATGAGATTCAGTTTTACAAGTTGGAACTAAATATCATTAAAGATAAGCACTCGGTTTTGAACTTTTATTCTAAAGTTTAAAATCCAAGGTAAATAAATAGCAATTACCTTTTAAAAGTGAATACAAAAGATAAAAACAGAGTAAGTTTTAAAAATTTTATACCCGAATCAGAAGTGGATTCTTTCACTAATATTTTAATGATACAAATAAGAGCAATTCAACATTAGAGTGAGTTCTACCTCATAAAGAATTTGCAGACAGATAAATTACAATAAGTAAATGTTCCCATTTTCATAAGACTTCATTAAATTTTCATTATGTAGATATAGCCACAGTAGCATATTAACAATAGAATACCAGACTTGATTTTTTAAAAACTGTTTCACAGCTCAAAAATATAGAAGGATAATCCTTTCAGGGAAATGACATTCTTATATTGTTCTTTCACAAATATGTTTTCGGACATAACGTAGGGTGAGATATTTTTAAAATAAAACGTTTTTATAAGAGTACTATGTATTCATCATACTAGCTTCTGAAAACTCAAGAGTGAAATGGTGTAATAAAAAATAAATATTTGTTCTTTGTACCTGATTCCTGGCACAGAGCTCCTAAAAGCCCTTGAAATCTCCCATGTACCTTCTGCATACTAATGAGATGACTAGGTGTGTTGAGGGGGAAGGTGTGTGGCAAGGCGATGGCAGGAGGCTAGAGAGCTTCAGCATGGGGCCTCGTTCCCAGAAGGATCAAGCTAACATTAAAAAGGCCGAATGAGGCCGGGCGCGGTGGCTCACGCCTGTAATCCCAGCACTTTGGGAGGCTGAGGCGGGCGGATCACAAGGTCAGGAGATCGAGACCACGGTGAAACCCCGTCTCTACTAAAAATACAAAAAATTAGCCGGGCGCGGTGGCGGGCGCCTGTAGTCCCAGGTACTTGGGAGGCTGAGCCAGGAGAATGGCAGGAACCCGGGAGGCGGAGCTTGCAGTGAGCCGAGATCGCGCCACTGCACTCCAGCCAGGGGGACAGAGCGAGACTCCGTCGCAAAAATAAAATAAAATAAAATAAAATAAAAATTAAAAGGCCGAATGTTCAGCCTCCTCTACCCTCCTGCATAATCACTGGGGAAAAAAGGGGGGCTGGAGATAGAGTAGCCAATGTTTAATCAATCATGCCTATGTGATAAAACCTCCATAAGAAATTCCAAAGAATGGATTTCGAGAAGCTTCTAGGGTGGTGAAAACATCCACATGCCTGGGAGGGTGATTTCTTGGAAAGGGCATGAAAATTATGCCTTCTCCTCCATACCTTGCCCTTGCATCTCTTCCATTTGGCTGTTTCTGAGTTATATACTTTATAATAAAGCTGTACTTAGAAGTACAGCACTTTTCTAAGTTAAGAATTGTTCTAGTAAATTATCAAATTTGAGGGATGGTTGTGGGGACTCCTGAATTTGTAGTTGCCTGAGCAAAATGTGGGTATCCTGGGCACTCCACTGGCACCTGGTGCCTAAAGTGGGGGCAGTCTCGAGGGACAGAGCTGTTAACCTGTAGGGTCTGCGCTAACTCTAGGAGTTAGTTTCAAAACTGAATTGCATTGTTGGACACCAGTTGCTGCTGGAGCACTGGTTGGTGTGTGAAAAAAGGACATGTATTTGGTTGAGAAGTGGTATCAGAAAACACCATGCAAGCGCATAAAAAAGAAAATTTTAAATTATGCATAATCCTGACACTAAAACATTATCATTATTAACTTTAGTACATTTCCATTTAGTCTCCTTTTCTCTATGTATAATCATTTATTTCTGACAAATAACAATGAGTGTTCATTTAATGTCCAAAAAGGTATATTACACACAGCTATTTTATAAAGTACACTTCATAAAATTTTATAATATATAACACTATATTTTATTTTTAGAAAGACAGTTAAATAAAAAATTATAAGGTATCAAAATGCGTGCCTTATTATTGCTTGAAGGAAATGAATTGTGTTGCTTAGGTAATTTTCATTGACAAATAATTTTTCTCCAAAACATGTGATTTATTTAGTTTCTTAAATTCATGAAATTACACAACAAAGTTACTAAATGTGTTTTGATAACTAACTTTTATATGTTAATAAAGCCTTTGGACAGTTGTATTTTCTAGAAAGCATATACAGTCATGTGTCATTTAACGATGGGAATACATTCTGAGAAATGTGTCCTTAGGCGATTTCATAGTAGTGTGATTATAGAGTGGTCTTATACAGACTTAAAGGATTTAGCCTACCACACATCTAGGCTATATGGTAATGCTTATTGCTCTTAGGTTATAAACTTGTATAGCATGTTACTGTGCTGAATGTTCTAGGCAATTGTAACACAGAAGTATTTGTATATCTAAACAAATGTAAATGTAAAAAAGGTACAGGAAACAAACAGTATTACAATCTTATGAGATCACCATCATATATGCGATTGTCGTTGGCTAAAATGTCATTCCGCAGTGCATTACTGTGTGCGTGGATATGTGTGTATATATTTCGATTATATATAAGCATATATATGTATGCTTGTACCTATATACACACACACGCATATATATATAGATATAAATAGATTTTATAATTGGAATATTAATTTATAACCTGTACATATATTACTATATATTAATATCAAGGGGAAAAATAGAAGATTAAAACTTCATAATAATGTTATATTTGTCAATATTACATAATTTTTTTCTAGGTAAATAAACGTTTTTCAACACACTGAATACTTATGAATCATGATAATTTATTGCATTACTTTAAAAGAAAACATCTACTGGTGAATAGGTTAGCAGGTCTCAGTCATAATTCTATCACATAAAGAAATAATGATATTGTCTGCATCCTTCTTATCTAAGATCAGCCTTCACTTGTATACTGTATCCCATACTCTTTTGCCTATTCAAGTGTAGATGCCAGATCCCATACAATTTCCTCTCTCTTTCCAATATCAACTAATTATGTATTCTTACCAAATTAAAAGGAAAAGACTGTAACATATCTCATACTTAAAAACAAACCAATTATTATCAACAACAGCAACCTCCTGAACCTAAGATCTCTGTCCACTACTACATTTCTCAGCTCTTGTTTACAGCAAAAGACTTGAAAAGATTGTCTTTACATGTGGTTTTTAACTCCTCCCCTCCCATTCTACCTTCACTCTATTCTAATAAATCTTCATCAACCACTCTGTCAAGCAGCCTTTGTCAAGTTCACCAAAGATCTCCATGTTGCTAAATTCAGTGGTCAAGTCTAAGTTCCCATCTCATTTGAAAAGCTAGATTCAGCTAGCTTCCAGGATCTGTAGATTTCTTCCTATCTCACTGGCTACTCCTCCTCAATCCAGTTTGCAGGTTCTACACTTCTTCTAAGATCTCTAAAAGTCAGAGTGTCCCAGGGTTACAGTCCCTAGTTCTCTTATTTTCAGTGTCTACCCTCAATCTCAATATCTTACCCAGTATCATGGGTTTAAAATAAAATCGACCCTGACCCTTTCTCCCAAGGTTGTCTAGGTTTGAGGAGTGGCCAAGGGGTGCAGGTTGGGAGAGGTAGAAAAACCTTGGACGTGTGGGGCACAGTGTCCACATACCTGTGCATGAGGCCCCACATGTGGTATCTAGCTGGAGGCAGCTAGATAGAGAAGGAAGACAGGCAGTGAGCCAGGAGCCATATCCTGGCATGGAACTCTAAGACGTCAAAGGATTCTAAACTCACACTTGATCTTCCAAGTGTTTTTGAAGGTGTATCTATCACAAGAGGAGGTTAGGAGATATGTCCTCTTGCCCTGAGCTCTGCAAATGTTGAGACTGTCCTGTTCCCACAGCCCCTTTGCCAGACCTTTGCTTTTCCAGATTCCCTTCTAGCCAGGAGTGGTCATATGACTCAGACATGTGATGCCAGCAAGGGGCTTCTGAGGAATATTTTACACCCTGAACATGGGAGAGAAGCCCATGAGGAAATGCTCATGAGGAGAATCCCTTCTCTTATCTCTTCTTTCCTGCTTTTGAATGCAACCAAGAAAGGATATAATAATGCTTAGAGCTGAAGAAGTCATCCTTGGACCGTAAGATGACACAGTGCATGACAACAGTCAACATTCCAAGGATGATGTAAGAACTTTGGTCCTTGTTGACATTACTAAGCTTTTGAACCAACTCTAGAACACTTATCTCTGAATTTTAAGTTTCATACATCACCAGTGTCACTATGATTTAGGACACCATACTGGTCAGCATTTGATACTTCCAGTAGTGGCCATTCTAACAGAAACATACTTTATAGTGACTAGTGAGAGAAATCAGTTTGGCTGGAAAATCACCATTTCAATTGTTTACGATATCTCTATGCCTCTTTCACTGTTGTATTTTTTTCAAATCATCTCACTTTTATTTTCTTAATGTTTTAAAAGGAAATAAATAACTGCCATAAATTTTAGAAAACCAGGATAATTTGCTATTATAGAAAGTAATAGATATATAAAGTGAAATCAATACTGAAAATAAATAAAACATGAGTAACACTAAAAACAAAAAAATAAAATCTATACATTGATGATTCCAAATTGTATCCTCAGCTTTCACTACTCCAGCTTCCAACTCAGCATCTGCACTGAGATATTCAGCAAGTTATCTTACAAATAAATAAATAAATAAATAAATCTGTTCAACCCCCAAAACTGATCCCTCCACAGTTTTCCGCATTTCGGTAACAACCATTCACTGTTCTAGAACCTCAAGCCAAAAACCTTGGAGTCACACTCCACTCCGTTCTCTTAGAATCTACATAAAAATGTAGGCTGGGCTGGGCGGCTCAGGTACTTTGGGAGGCCAAAGCAGGAGGACCACTTAAGGTCAGGAATTCGAGACCAGCCTGGCCAACATGGTGAAACCCCGTCTCTACTAAAAACACAAAAAAATTAGCTGGGCATGCTGGCACATGTGTGTACTCCTGGCTACTTGGGAGGCTAAAACAGGAGAATCCCTTTAACCAGGGAGGTGGATGTTGCAGTGAGCCAAGATCACACCACTGCAGTCACTCCAGCCTGGGCAAAACTCCTTCTCAAAAAAAAAAAAAAAAAATATATATATATATATATAAATAATATATGTATATATAATGTATGTATATATAATAAATAAAAACTAGCTAATTCTGTAAACTCCATCTTTGAAACATATCCACAATTTTCATATTTCTCATTTGTTGAATAAATTAAGAAATAAGGATCAAATCAAATCAAAGTTCATACATTAAAATTAAAATCAAAATATATGAATAATATGGAACACAAAAGTTAATTATTATAACTATTCTCAGATTTATTCTACTCTTATGAAATCTTACTCTTCACTATTTGGGGGAAAAACTACAGTCTTATGAATAGCTAGTTTAGATTAATTCAGATTTTTAAGCATTTCCTTAGACTGATTGCACATTTCTAGTGGGATATAAAGGTAATCTGAGTCTAAGCCCTATATAAAGAACAGAGAACCTGCTAATTTTTATGTTTTCATTATGAAGAAGACATTTTCCCCTTAGATAGGTTTTTAGACTTTCTCATCCTTAGATAGCACTTGACTCTCCTATATCTGATAGAAACCTAATTATTTTGGGGAAAAGTGAAACTATAATTTGACCTCAAGGTATAATGGAAAACAATTCCAGTGTGCCTATGGCAGTCATCCTTCAAACCAGTTTTCTGAAATGTGAGCTTCCAGTCGACGAAATATGTTAAATACACTTATTCATAAACCCTGATTCATAGGAAGATCATATGGGAATTTTAATGCATTTTAAAGAAAAGCCTAAAAAGAGAGCAGTCCTTTTACATTTCAGAAAACTTAAAACCATAGCCTAAAATAAAGAATACAATGAGACTGACAATAACACTTGCAGAATGCACAGTTTTTTGAATCAGTGACTAAAATTCAGTTTTTAAAGAAGTGATTGCTAAATGCATTTAAATGCTAAAATTAAGGCAATCAGCAAAGGACCCACTATTACCTTAGAAAAGTCTTAACTTGTCTGAAGCAAGTCTAGTAGTGTCATTAAAAAATACACAAAGCTCCACACAATGTTGTTTGGATTGTACTACTCTTTAAATACACTTGGATCGCTTATTACATCGTTATGGTGATTTCTAGTAATGTTTAAACATAGATCAAAGAAATAGAGGAAGATAGAAAAAATGGGATAACAGACAAATTATATTCACTTTCAGAATTATCTTTAAAAATGATTCTATCTTATTACAATGAATAAAATAAATTTATTATTGGTTCTAGCTAATTCTTAAAACTAAAGTATTCATAGTATACATGGGCATTCAGAAGTATATTTGGTTTTTAAAATTTGGGAAAATACATCTTCAGTATAGCATGTTGACCTAATAATCTTTTTACAAAACGGGTAACAGTTTTTACACATACTATCTCTACATAGTTAAAATAATTAGAAATCTGTAAAATCTTGATTTTAATTGAATAGCTTTGATGGTGAACGATAAACCATGAATAAAATCAGTTGTATAGAGATATAAGCTAATATTTTTAAGTTCGCATAGATGATTTTGAGCTTCCTTCTTAAAAATAAAAATCAGTATATCAATATTTTTATCAGTAACTAGTATTTTGAGAATAAGTTCTAAAAAAAAATTTCCTCAAAACTCATCCAGAAAACTCTGCAATTGATGAAATTTTTACTACACAACTCAGAACTAGATTTACTGTTCTCATAAAGGCTTAAACTTTTAAGTTATTGCTTTGACTATAGTATAGAGATGAGATAATTTTAGAAAGTAGGCTATATATATTTATTACTTTTAACATATTAAGATGAATGTTTTCATAAGTATATTCATTATATTAATATGAAATTGAAAAATTAAAGCATTAAAATATTTTTGTGATATTGTTGTATTTTTCAGGAACATGTCCATTTGGTTTTCTGCCTTTACTTTTTTAAACCTCAACCACAAAGTACTAATATAATACTAATCAAGCTGAACGTAATTCTGACTTAATTGTTTTTACTAACATTTAGACACATGTTTCTCAAAGTAAAGGTTATATTCTTAAGAAATATAATAAGTTATTATGGGTACTGGTAAGGTATTTTGCTATTCATCCCTGAAGCTATTCAGAAGCCTTCTTAGATTTCTTAGCATTTGGCAGGTGTCCAACCTCAATGAGAATACTTTTTTTTTTCCTTCCAGAACTAAGAACAAAACTAGTTATTTATTAATCAAATGAGCATTCCACCCCTGGAGCCAATTCTTTCATAATAGGATAAGTTTGGCTTAAAAAAAGAAAGGATCATATCAAGCATAATTCTTCATGATACCATATGGTAAACAAAGCCAGTCAAATTCTAAAGGGATTTTCATAGAGGCTGAGCAAAGCTTCACCATTAAAAACACAAGGAACCAAAGGCAGCAGGGCATTTCCATACAGAGTGGTTAAAAATACTCAAACCACCCTGTATGGGCAACAAATTACGTGCTGTATTCTTTACATATGTGATTACATGTAATTATCACAAAGCTCTATGAAACAGGCATAATTATTCCCAATTCAGAGGAGAAAGTAAGACCCAGACCGCTGATGTAACTTGCCAAGGTCTTGTAAACACTACAGGACTGAAGAGAAATTCAAACCCAACTAAGTTGGACACTCAAGTTATTACTCCCCTTGACCATTATGTCTTCCTTGACAGTTAGGACTAGGGAAGAAGAAAGGAAAGTAAAAGTTATATCTTTAAACAAATACTTGTTTAAACCATCTGACAGAGTCTTTGCCAACCTATCACTCATATAAAACCTAAGGAGAGAGACTAGAAATCAGAAAACATGACCCGGTGAAATCCTAAGTCTTCATGCAGAAGTCCGTTGATGAGAAGGGACAAAGGGACAGATACAGAAAACCAAAGCCTGGGAGATTCTGTGTTCCCTTCACTTAGGCACCAATGTTCTTTCCTACGTCTTAAAACGGCCACTATTTCATTTTTTCTTCAAAATAACTTGAGATGTTATTAAACAAATTATTTTGAAATACAGTTGTTAATATTTTTCAATAACAGAAATGGGTGATTAGAGAAACTATCCATTTTTATTTTATTTTATTTTATTTTTATTTTTTTTTAGAAGGAGTCTCACTCTGTCGCCCAGGCTGGAGTGCAGTGGAGCGATCTCAGCTCACTGCAAGCTCCGCCTCCCGGGTTCCTGCCATTCTCCTGCCTCAGCCTCCTGAGTAGCTGGGACTACAGGCGCCCGCCATCAGGCCTGGACAATTTTTTGTATTTTTTTAGTAGAGACGGGGTTTCATCGTGTTAGCCAGGACAGTCTCGATCTCCTGACCTCGTGATCCGCCCGCCTCGGCCTCCCAAAGTGCTGGGATTACAGGCTTGAGCCACCGCGCCCGGCCCCATTTTTATTTTGAAGGTAAATGTCAAGAGAGTTCTAAAGTCTCCTCACAAATTAAAGTTTCACATGTCATAGTACTTCAGCCATACTGTAAGTTAATTTTGTGCTGGTAACAATTCAATAATAGTTTTATTCATATTTACATATACTATTTTTTAATTAGGTTAGAGTTTTGCTATGATAATTGTAAGCATTGATTTTGACCTGTCAGAAACTCAATGAGAATATTCAAATGATTGGAATTCTTTCCTCTAACTATAATTACCTATTTGAATGAAAAAGAGACAAAGGACAAGTAAGCAAGCAGGAAATAATACAGACAAGTATTATTTAATTTTAACTACTTTTTTAGTTAAATCCAAGAATTAGCATACCTCAGTTCCCCTGTAATCATATTACCTATATTACCTCACTCTATTTTTTATTATTTTTTCTAGAGAATTCATTAATATAGTAACAAGCCAACTAATTAAATGTTCTCTATTAACATCAAAAGGGGTTTTCTATGATGACTTGCAGTAAATTTAGAATTTAAAAAAGTTAATTTTTAAGATAATACAATAATAATTCAATTAATTAGGATAAACAGGAGTCAGCCAGTCATAGTGTTAGGGAAATGAAAGTCAGTAGAGAAACAACAGAGGTAAGATCTGAGGCAAAAGAGAGCATATCTAGAATGGCCAGAGGGCCAAAATGCATAAAATGAAGCTGAAGAAAGAAAAGGGCAACTAGATCAGGGAGGTTTAATGGGCCTTGGCAGGAAGTCTGACCTTTAGTTCAGAGTAATGGGCTCTTTTTGAAGAGTTTTACCCCAGAGTGTTGTATGAATGGTTTTAAGTTTTTCAAGAGATCTGTCTGGTGAAGGCAGGGGCAAGAATTGATGTGGGTAGAGAAGTTAGGAGACCACTGCAGTGATTCTGAAGATGATAGTGGCTTAAAGAAAACAGTGCCAGTGAATATGGGGAGAAGCAAACACATTTTAGATAAAGGAGATATATGTGTGTGAAAGAACGTGTATAATCAAAGCAACGAATACTTGGTAAATGAATGAATGACTTGTTTTAGAAAGACAATGACTTCCAAAGGGCCTTACATGGTGATTTTTTATTCTTAATACATTGAACAAGGGGACCTGTCTTGTTCACCATTTTACAAAAAATTTTGAAAAATACAAGTAAACATTAACTTTTATGCTTTCCCCAATATACTAAAAAAAAGTTTTCCGGATAAATGATGCTTATATCTTTAAAGCGAACACTTTCACATTTCCTATACCATTTTGAATACATATTATACAGAGCTTTATTCTTGTTAAAAAAAAAAAAGCCAGATTTTCAGTTTTAGTTAATGTTCAACATCATTATTACTCTTCTTAACTCCTTTTTTCCTTATAAATTATGCCCTGCTGATTTCTTTACAACCACTTCTTAAACAGTTAATATAATGTATTTTAAATAAAATGAAATTTTCTTCAGATTCTGGAAAACATTAAGGGATATTTTCTGGAGATATCTTTCTCGTTGTTTTTCTTCAACATGTCCCGTTATCCTGCCAAAAACTATCTTTCCTAACTCACTGAGGAGACTACGCAGAAATCCCTCAATTCACTGCGCTACCGCAGTTCCACCAACATATCTGCATCACACCTATCATTATTTATTCCATTCAGTCTCAGTGGAAACGGATCCTCCTGCCTGGCTTCTTTTAGCTTACTGGACAAATGTCCTTCCTGAAATCCAATGTAGAGGAATTGCTCTACCACTATCCTGGATCACATTCTCTACACAACCTCACATCACAACTATAACAGTAATTCTCCTTTCCTATATTCTTAATTTCTTTATCACTGGTTCTTTTCCATCAATATATCCATATTCATAATTCTTTCAACTTAAAACCATCCTAGGCCAGGTGTAGTGGCTCATGCCTGTAATCCCAGCACTTTGGGAGGCTGAGGCAGAAGGATAGCTTGAAGCCAGGAGTTCGAGACCAGCCTGGGTAACATCATGAAACCCCATCACTATTAAACAACAACAACAACAACAACAACAACAAAATTAGCCAGGCATGATGGTGCATGCCTCTGGTTCCAGCTACTAGGGATGCTGAGGTGGGAGGATATCTTGAGCCCAGGAGGTTTAGGCTGCAGTGGGCTTTGATGGCACTACTGCACTTCAAACTGGGCAACAGAGCGAGACTCTACCTCTTGAAACAATAAATAAATAAATAAAAATAAAAACAAAGAAAAAAAAAGCCATCCTCTATACCCCTTCTAACAACTACCCAATTTCTCTCCTTCATTTACTAAATTTTTTAAAAAGCATCATCAAAGGTTTATGTTCTTCTGCCCGTTTAATGGTCAGGTATATTTCATTATTATACCCATTTCAAAGAGAGGAAGACTCAGGAACATTAAGCACTTTCCAAAGAATATAATCTAGAAGGCAGTTTAGACATAATTGAATTTAAGATATTTTCATTTAAGGCTTTATTTGCTTTGTAATATAAAACTTGATGCTACCAATGCCACTAAATATAATTATTGATTTTTTCATGTTTAATTATTTTTCCAAACAGTAATATCATAAAAATTCATCCACATTATGTAAAAAAATACATATGAACATTATTCAAACAAATTGATTTTTAAAATATGTGACAGTACTAAATACAAATCATAAAGTTAAAATTAAGCAAAGGCTTTACCTTTTGTTGAATTAGACAAAAAAGTTAAAAAGAAAAAAACAATTACCTAAAAAGTATACTTGAAATATAGGACAAAGAATGATCCTTTTTGCCAATTTATAACCTAGTGTTACATAAATGTTAAAGTCTTATTCCCTTATTTCTGCTAGTATTTAAATATATAATATAAATAATAAATAAAGTGTTACTTGTGTTTTACTTTATACTACAAAGTAGGTACAAAGATGTAATTTGTGCTAAAGTGGGTAAAAGTACAATATGATAAATATATTTTATGTGCCTAATTGAATATGTGCCAAATTCAATTTCATCAGAACAAATAGTCTAAGAAACCAACATTGTACTTCAGAAGGACAGTTTAATTGTATATAATTAAACAATATGATGACTACTAGCTCAACTAAGTAATATTGAGAATTACAAAAGGCTATCACTCATTGTAGATAATTTCTATTTTGCACCACTATGTTTTAATTTTTCTAATTCCTTGGTTATCCTTTTTATTTAATGTAGAGAAATAATTCCTTCAACAAAATTAACTACTTAATGTCAATACACCTTAGGCACTAAAGTCTTTAATATGTTACTTTATTCTGTAAACATTCATTGAGGGTCTACTATGGGCCAGGAACTGTCAGGCATTGAATGTAGAAAGATGGAAAATGGGTGACATAATTGCTATCTGAGGTAGTTCAAGGAGAATGTCAGTAGCACAGAAAAGTCACAGATTACCTCATGAAACTTCTGAAAATACATTCATTTAAATAAAAGCATTTAACAAATATAACACTAGCATAAGCAAATTATATGAAAATGCAATTCAATATACCATATCTTAATAACTAATATGCATTTAAATATTACTATCTTTCTAAAATATGATACATTCCAAAGAAACAATATTTTTTTTTGTTATATCAAGGATTGCAACTCTTCTTCTTTTCAGAAAATGCAAATCAGCTACGTTTTTTTGCCCACATAAAGTACTACTACTGTTGAAAAGTAATGTGAATGTTTTCATATTTCTGCATGGCAGAACTTCCTGAACATATAAAAGTAGATCTTGGGATAAAGAAGAAACTTTCAAACTTGAGAGATGATTAAATAGATAAAGACTTCTGGAGAGATTTAATTTTGGCTCCCAGAAGGTTAAGCGTTAATATTTCAAGGGGAGGTAAAACGTAGAGCCATATTTTTATATTACAAAGTATCTGTTTACATTAGGAAGGTTTCTTTATTTCTCTCCGAAGATGGCAGCCATGTAACAGCTCTTATATAAATGCCCAGATTCATAATTCCAGGGTTCCTCTTCTGTGATGTAAAATTCCCCTTTTGGTACTTGTAGGTACCATCATCTGGCTCTCATCACATTGCTCTGGAGTGAGAGGAGTGTGAGGAAGTGATGTGGTAATTGCTCTAAGAAACAATAACCTGGCCAGGCATGGGGGCTCATGCCTGTAATTCCAGCACTTTGGGAGGCCGAGGCAGGTGGATCATCTGAGGTCAGGAGTTTGAGACCAGTCTGGCCAAAATGGTGAAATCCTGTCTCTACTAAAAATACAAAAAATTAGCTGGGCGTGGTGGCGGGAGCCTGTGGTCCCAGCTACTTGGGAGGCTGAGGCAGAAGAATCCCTTGAATCCGGGAGGAGGAAGTTGCAGTGAGTTGAGATCGTGCCATTGCACTCCAGCCTGGGCAACAAGAGGGAAACTTCATCTCAAAAAAGAAAAAAAAAAAAAAAAAGAAACAAAAAAACAGAATAATCTGTCCTAAATGGAAATGTTGTGTTTGTTTTCAGGACAAAATGAATATATATATTTAAAACTTATCATGTTCCAAATTAGAATTTAGGAGAAAAAGTATCTTTGAAAACAGAACTTTATTATACTTATTTTCAGGCAGATCAAGTCACTTTGATAGTCAATCAATAATCTTATTCAGCAAATTCTTTATCTTTTTGTCGTAAGATTTTGGTATAATAGAAAGGATAGTTTGTAGTATAAATGTAAGGCAACCTATAGAAAACAAAAATAAAAATCACTTACTTGATGTTATCAAGACAGCCTGATTCAGGTTTCAGTATAGCAGTATGATGAAACATTTTATATAAAGCAATCCCAAGGAAGATTACATTAAGCTGGAATGCAAAAGGTAGTGTTATGTAGCATAATTGGAGTAGGAAAAAAAAAACAAATCTATTCTCTGTAACAGGTGAGTTGTTCTGGGAAATTAGGTCTCAGTACACTTTTAAAGGAATTGGATCATAGATGACTGCCTAGTGTTTTAGTAAAGGCAAGAAGCCAGCTTTGAGAATTGGGATACTACTGAGTTACAAAGCACTATTATGCCTGCTATGCCAAATCACACAAATACAAAATCAGCATCAGCTGGAATGATGCTGTGGAAATTGTGAAACAATTCAAAGTCTAGTGTATGTCAAAACAAAAACAATACTTTTTTAGGTGTGTTACTATTTCTACACTCTGAACATTTATCTAAATTTATTGTTTAGTGACACATTTTCAAATACTGTATTACAAAAATGCAAATACTAAAATCAATATATTTTTGTGTAGCTAGTTCAAAAGGATTATAAAATGTTGGTTAAATTCTGATGCTACAATAAACTAGGACTAAAGTAAAGGGAACCACCCGTGGTATTGCCATGTCACTGGAAACACAGAAAGCATAAAATTTGAAACAAAACAAAACAGAAAAACAGAAAGCTCTGATGTAGACTTCATATATCACACACAGGTAAACTGTACAAAAACCACATAGTGAGTTGCCCTTTACCACTTGATTAATTTATATATTCCACAACTTGGCAATAAAGGCACTCCTGAAATTCTCTCAAAAATACATGTTTGCAACACTTTATCAATCATCCCCAAATCCAAAAAGTCTGCAAAATGAAAGTTATTTTAAAAAATCCATTCAGTGACCAAAAAGCCTAACATGAAGTAAATCTATGTGGTGGGAAAACCTAATTTGAATTGACATAAGGCTGTCCATGGTCTTTCCACTATTTGCTCTTACTTTTCCTTTTTTTTTTTTTTCTCTGTTGAAATATTGTATTTGATTACAGACTGCTGCCTAGTCTCCACTGTGAGTATTTGTTGATGTATTTGATTTTGGGTAACTGCCTATTCCTCAATAGGGTTATTGTATATTATGCAGTGTATGTACCATATTATCTTTCCAAAGTCTGAAAACTTTCTGATTCCAAAATACATCTTGTCCCAAAGATTTCAGATAAGAAACTGGAGACCTATATTTATCCAAAGTCAGTAGGCTAACATTTTATTCACAAAATGGATAGCAAATTTGTATTTTTAAAATGGTAAGTATATAAGCAATTCTACTAACAGTTTTACCTAAATTAAGTTAATCCATTTTTGAAATCAGAATATTATGGATCTAAAAACAGAAAAGGAAGCATGATTCCAGAATGTATGCCTAATGCGATTGTGCCATTCTCAAGTAAAGTGTTAAAGTTTTGCTTTTAAATTTTAAAGTTTTCAAGATTCATTTAAAAAACAAAGCTGATAGGAACAGTCAGGTATTTTCCCACCTTTCTAAGTTATATCAGTTCCCAATTCAAATTATCCAAAAGAAAAATAATGGAAATACACTGTTGTCAACCTTAGAGTTATCCCTGTTCAACTATCTATGAAACCAAATGGATTATGTTGGATTGGACCCTTGAGTAGCTCCATAAGCTTTTGCAAATGCATATTTTCTTTCCCACCAGTTTTGATTAACTATTTTACAACATAAAATAGACTATAATGAGTGTTTAATTGCTTGAATTATGTTGGGTCAAATAAGTACATGCTTTCCCCAAATCAACCTCTGTAAATTAAAGACAGTCAGAACTGGGATAGTGAAAGTTTTATATCTTGAGCTGGGAAACACATAGTTAATTAGGAATTCTTACCATAATTATCAAGGTTGCTGGTCCTATAAAACTCCAAATGAAGTAGGTGTCAAGTCGGAGCCAACATCTGCAATGAAACACAAGGGAGAGAAGGCATTCAAGGACTGGGTATGGGACATACATCAAGAGTGAGCAAGTGACAGAGAAGAATGTGAGCTGCAAAGCATTCCACTGGGAGACAGGAAATATTACATTGCTTGTTCATTTAAATGCTGAATTATGTGCTCAATTTCTGACAGCACTATTGATGGAGTAAGATAATTACCCCTGGAGGAAGCAGGAAAAAATGGCACTGGGCCTATTTGCTCAGACCTTTTGTGTCTGTCATAGAAACTTAAAAAAAAAAAAAAAAAGAGAGAGAGAGAAAGAAAAAGCCATACACGTAGCCATTAAATCGAGGAGCTTTAAGCTATCCTTTTCTCTTCAATTATGGTGCTATATAACCTGTCTATCAGCTGTCAGGCAAAGTGACATTTTCCTGTCAAGAAGATCTGAGGAAATGCAGTACAAAGAAGAAATAAATTTGGTATCAGAAGATTGAAGTTTAATTAGGTTGGGCAGCCAACCTTTGAGATTTCTGGAGTCTGAAAAAGTGCGTTGTTACTGCTCATTCTTCTGGGGTTGCAAATGATCCTTAGCATCCCATGAAGTTGATTCATGACCCGGAAGTAAATTATTAATCACTTAATTTCAGCTACATTTAATACTCCCCCAATTCTTAAAACCTCTGGGAAATTACATTTTCATTCTTCAGGATGACAGGAAGACAAAATGGAAGTGACTAGTTATGAGAAAGATTAATGTAAATTTTGAACAAATTACATTTGATGTTAAAAATAATATCTTGAATTATTTGCCATTTTGCTATAGTTAAGGCATAAGAAGAAAATAACTCCAGTGGTAAATATTCAAGACTGGTTTGCTATATAATATAAACATGCAAATCCTAAGTACTCAAATATTTCTGTGATTATAAAAGTTACTTAAACCTAAGTAATAATGGAATAACAGAAAAACTATCAAGAAGGGAAATTAGAAATGCCTATCAAAAAAGGAATGAATAAATACAATATTTTCTATTCATATGATGAAATGTTATAAAACAGTTAAAAAGGAGGAAGTAGATCTACATATGTCAATAGGATAAATAAAAAAACAAACAAAGTTGGGGGCTGGGTGTGGTGTCTCACATCCGTAATACCAGCACTTTGGGAGGCCATGGAGGGCGGTTCACTAGAGCCCAGTAGTTTGAGACCAGCCTAGGCAACATGGCAAAACCTTGTGTCTGCAAAAATTAGCTAGGCAGGGTGGTGTGTCCCTGTAGTCGCAGCTACTCAGGAGGCTGAGGTGGTAGGATCACCTAAACCTGGGTGGTTGAGACTTCAGTGAGCTGAAATCACAGCCCTGTGCTCCAGCCTGGGTGACAGAATGAGACCCTGACTCAAAAAAAAAAAAAAAAAGTTGAGTAAAAAAGTAAGGTACAGAATCTAAACTATATCAAATGTATATATAATATAGTGTGTATATATACATGTTAAATACACACACACAGACATTAAAAACTACACACAATACATTTTGATGGATATATATATATATAAAAATCACCAAACTCATGTTAGTGGTTGCCTCTCACATAAGAATAGAGAGCACTAGAAGTGAACAAAATGGGCTTTAGCCATATGTTTTAGGTTAGTAATTACTGTTAGCAAATACACTAAAATGCTAACAGTTTTAACATCTGAGTAATGGAGGCAATGATGTTTATTATGGTTTTTGGCCTTCACTTTGCTATAACTTGTAAACTTATTTTAAGAGCTAGATTTTTAAGCCAAAAAAAAAAAAAAAGTCTTGAACCCAAACAGATTGCCTACAAAAAGCCCATTTTAAAACAATGAAGAGGCTGGGCACAGTGGCTCACCCCTGTTATCCCAGGACTTTGGGAGGCCAAGGCAAGAGGATTGCTTGAGCCCAGGAGTTCAAGACCAGCCTGGGCAATATAGTGAGACCTCATCTCTACAAAGAAAAAAAATATTAGCTGGGGATCGTGATGCATGCCTGTGGTCCCAACTACTTGGGAGGCTGAAGTGGAAGGATGGCTTGGGCCCAGGAGGTCAGGCTGTGGTGAGTCATGAACCCGGCACTGTACTCCAGTCTGCCAACAGAGTGAGGCTCCGTCTCAAACAAAAACAAAACAAAAACGAAAAACGAAGTCTGGCCTTCTTCTATTAAGTTAAATACATGTAAACTAATTTCAGTAGAAGTAGAATAGGCACTCTAAAAAGAAACTGACTACAAGTTCCCATTTTTTATGTAGACAAGATAATTTCTATATTCAAAATAAACACAATAATCCTGTTTGAAAAAATGCTATTAGTGAAGCAATCAATGTTTAAACACCACTGGTTTGTTTGGATAATTAGTTACCCTTTTGTTGTGGTGGTGTTCAAAAAACTTGGTCATATGAAATAGAAGTGTAGTGCTAAATATAAGCAGAAACAAACCAGAGAATTCAAGGTTGAAATATGAACATTGTCTTCATTCTGATTATAGGCTAGCTTGTCATCAACGTAATAAAAGAGAGAGACAGAGGGTGTATGTGTGTATGAGAGAGAGAGAAAAAGAGAGAGCGACAGACGGGGGCAGAGAGAGAGAGAAAAAAGAAACCCTTGGGGAAGGAAGATTTTCAAAGGTCTGAGTTCTGAACAAATATCCTTTTTTCCCTCAGGGTAAAAACAATGAAGGAGGCTGGGCACGTGGCTCAGGCTTGTAATCCCAACACTTTGGGAGGCCGAGGTGGGCAGATCACTTGAGGTCAGGAGTTCGAGACCAGCCTGGCCTACATAGTGAAACCCCATCTCTACTAAAAATACAAAAATTAGCCAGGTGTGGTGCCTGTAATCCCAGCTAATTGGGAGGCAGAGGCAGGAGAATCTCTGGAATCTGGGGGCAGAGGTTGCAGTGAGCCAAGATCGTGCCATCGCATTCCAGTCAGGGCAACAAAACAAGACTTCATCTCAAAACAAAAACAAAAACAAAAACAAAAAAACAATGAAGGACGAGACCAAAACATGGACATTTTCCCAGACTAGATCAGACACACACACACACACACAAACACACACACACACAACTGCAGCCCATGAATGCTGCTGAAATTATAGCAACATGATACAATACTAATAATACGTTTTAAGAATGACTTAATAATATAACTCTAGTTATTTTGTAGGTCAAACAAGTTTTTGAAAGCTAATGTGAGAACTAAAACACGTTTTCAGAAAAATTTTTAATAGGAAAATGTGCTTCACAATCTTCTATAGAAGATTATTTTACAAGTTAAGGAATCTTAAACAAATACCTTTATATTATTAACAGTTGTCTTGGACTAAGGGAATTTTAAAATATTAAATAATCTTACCAAATGTTTCAATAAAGTAAAATAGTATCATTAAATTATAGCCTTGCACAACTTTGCTTTTTTGACAATGATCTCAGCTTAGCTAACGCTTTATTTGGAAATGTGCTTTCAGCATAGTGATATTTTCTAAATGTAAAAGGGCATTTCAAAATGATTATTTTTATTCTTTAAGAAAAATTTTTATATCAGTTTGGCAAAATGGATTTACATTTCATTTGGAACTGAACAGTGAAAGAGGCAATATAAAATAAGTAAAATGTACTTAACAAATCATCCCTCCATGAGGGCTGCTGGGGCTTTACTCTTTTCTGGAAGGCTGTGTGGCAAGAATCCCTTTTCTAATTTGATTGCCATATGGCCACACCTGCTGTTGTTTCTGGCCACATGCTGGCTTTCTCAAAGCCTTCTGTATTTCCTCCTATTCCTATTAAGTACCTTAAAAGTTTGCATGATTCCCGTCCCAGTTCACTGTGTCTATGTTACAACACTTCACTCAGCCTTTAAGGTGGAGAAGAATATTACGTGGGGTGTATGTATACATGCCTGAGCACATATATCCTACCTCAGAGTTATAAGTCTGACCATTCAATGACATTTAGATACAAGGTAAAAACACTGTTTAAGGTGAGACAAAGCTAGAAGAACAATTTATCACACTAAACACACTGAAGTCCAGCTTGTGAATGGTAAGATAGACCCGCTATTGAAGAATACAATTTATCTGAAAATTGCCTTTATCTATCTAGCAACATTTAATTTTTGAAATTAGTAATTTGGATTGGACATTCACATTTAATTTTTAAGATATGGCAATTTCTTTTTTATAAATGAAATTCAATCATTGTATATCATCTATACATTATGTTTATAAAAGTACTGTAACAAAAGACATAAGAGACTTGAGAAAGCAGGTGCATTCTGACCACACTCGTGTTTATTTGAGGCCATAGTAAAAACCTTTTGATACTAGATATATCCTATAATTCAAAGAAACACTTGTCATATACCACAAACCTTGACTTGACCTCCTTTTCATTTATCTAATATAAATATGTTGTTGAAATTCATTTTGTAGTATAATTTTTTTCAAATAATAAAAGTAACATATATTGTTAGCTACATGATGAAGTCTTACTGAATTATACAAGTTTATTGATTTCAAAACTCTAAAGGACTGGTGTTAACCCACAAGAATAAGTAGTCTTTGTCCTTGTGAATTACTCTATTTCAAAATATTAACCAAAGTTTTTTGGGGTAATGTAAATTAGCAATATGTTTGTTTCACTTTCTACAGGATGCTAAATCACAGACTGAATTATTCTTGATGAGTATTAAATGTAACCAGTAAACAATCGTTGGCTACTATTAGATGATGAAATTCACAAGGCTTAATCATAGCAAGTTGTTTATGAGAATTTTTAATTATATAATATCTTTTTCTCTGTAATATGTGCCGACATTGTTATATTTGTAATATATATATTTATATGTAATATTATATATATTTATGTATTGATGTATTATAAATATATTTTTATATAAATATAATATGTAAATATAATATTCATATTATATTTACATATATATATACCTGGCAAGATTGAGAGAATAAGAAAGGAATAAACTGGACAAGAAAGAAGGACAAGAAGAGAAAAAAGGGACAGGTATATATATCAAGTATAATAAATCTGGTCCTCAGTTTATTGCATAATACGATTGTTAGGGATTTTTTAATGCCATTTTCATCACAGCACATTCATACATCTAATATTGAAATACTTTGCAAGCAAGTGCATGAATTTTAAAAAAAGGTTGGTGGAGTGATACAGGGATGCAGTGAAATCAGCGGTGGTCAAGACTAGCATTTGAGGTTCTGCTACAGTTTTGGATCTTAGAATTAAACACTACCTCTAATATATCAAAAATAGATTGTGTTGTCTTTATTTCCTCAACATGTTATAGTTTTTAAAAGAATTTCATTATTTTTTTGGTAAAATGCATACTACATTCTATGATGGACTATAAAGGTAAGAATTATAACTATTATAATTTATTAATACTACTAAATGTTGAGTGATTGCCATGGTCTCATCTTAAGATTATATCATAAGAATTGTGTACAAGAAGCCCCTGTGACACAAGTTTACCTATATCATAAACCTTCACATGTACCTCTGAACCTGAAAGGTAAAAAAACAACAAACAAACAAACAAACAAAAAAACCAAGAATTGTAATCACTACTCTAGTGAATGGTTGCTTTTTAATACAATCTATTTTATAATTAAAAACAATGTTGCTGATCATGTCTGTATTTCTTCATTTGTATCAGCCAAATAATAGTACCAGTAATAATAAAAGTTCTAATTTAATAAATACTTATCTATGCTAGTCATAGATGTCTAGCATATGCTTTACATATATACATACTGTTTACATACAAATATACACTTTATGTATATACTCTGATTCATAAATACACACACACACACACACACACACACAGAGTTTCAAACATTGGAAGAGTCTTGCAAGGTACTTACAATAACTCCCATTTATGGATTAGGAATGTGATACTCGGGTAAATACACACAGACCCATAGATAATAAGTAGTTGAGACTGAATTTTGTTCTAGTCTACCTGACTCCAAACTCACTGTGGCTGTTAGATGTTTCTCCAGAGAATAAAGATATAAATTATAAAACAACTAAAGGTGTAGCTTGGTTGATAATTAAAAATTCTCAATGAGTAGGTGAGAAATTTATATGCTGTATATAATGCACAGATTACTGAAACAGTTCTCAAGTCAAAATATCAGATCTTTCTAAATATAAGGTCATCTCGATGTTAGTGAAACTTTTAGTACTATTAAACAGCTTCACTGCAATATGATTTATATATCATAAATCATTTATTTAACAGAGTATAACTCTAAGGTTTTTAGTATATTTAAGAGTTGTGAACCCATCAGCATAATCTAATTTTACATTTTCATTTTACCAAAATGAAACTCTGTACCCACCAAAAGTCACTCCCCATTTTTGACCTCCCACTGCCCTACAATGACCCATCCACCCTCTCCCCAATTTTAGCAACGACTATATTTTCTGTCTTTAAAGATTTGCCTATTCTGGACATTTTATATATATGCGAACATATAATATATAGTCTTTTATAACTGGCTTTAATCACTTAACATAATAATTTTATGGCATGTGTTAATACTTCATTTTTATTGCCAAAAAATACTCATTTAGGTATTTCACATTTTATCTTTTCATCAGTTGATGGACATTGGTTATTCCCATGTTTTGGCTAACATAAATAATGCTGCTATAAACTCTTGTATACAAGTTTTAACGTGGTCCTTAGTTTTTATTTTTTAGTTTTTGATAAATACTTAGGAGTGGAATTGCTGGATCAAAACTATGTTTAACATTTTGAAAATCTGTGGAACGATTTTCTGAAGTTGCTAGCTACATCATTTGACACTCCCATCAGCAATACATGAGGGTTCTGATTTTCCACATCTTCAACAATGTTTGTCACTATGTACTTTTTAATGTAGTCATCCTAATCAATAAAGTCATGCTATATTATACGTGATGCTCTAGATGTCTAATGATAGCTGTGGAAGTTGTTATACTTCTTTGATTCCAATAAGAATTCAGGTCCAATATTCAATTTTAAGTCTAGCATTTCATTGCATTTTAAAAATAACAGTACAGTGGTCCTGATGATCTCTGACATAATTCTAGTATGGATAACTTCTTAATAGAAAAAAATTATGCTCAACCCAGAATTCTTGTATATATGATGATAATTTTATATGTTCAATCAATCATTGGCTTTCTGGATGATAAAATGATGACACAATAACCCTTCAGCATTTACTACACATACACATAAAATGCTCTTGGCCTTGAATAAAATAGTATATAAACATATACATGTACTCCCTGTAGACATATTGAATGACGACCTTCATATGTCAATAACAAATACTTCTCCATTATCTGTATTATTTCCTACTGGCCAAGCTATAGTCAAACACACCTGGTGATAATATTACAGCAAGGCAGATGCTTTACGTCAACAAAATGTTATAAGAACATTTTATAATATCATGTAATCATTGCTTAGAAAAATACTCCTTAAGTGAAAATATGATTTTCTATGAATTTGAAATGCTAAGGAATTGTGAACAAGGTAATTAAATAAATCTATGCATATAACTTGCAGGTACCATCGAGTTCAATGTTCCTTAACTAATCTCTTTCTTGAATAATACTCTAATCTGATATCTTTAAAAAATCTATAATCACTTTTCTACCTACATGATTATGCTGGTTAGATGATGAAGTGAAAATAAGGAAGTCTGGGGTCTTTTAACTAACAGAGGAGAGATTACCCCTTTTAGAGATACTCTTAAGCTAATGAGCTGGAAAGACAAATGTAAAATTTAATAGATAATTTACAACAATTTTCAGATCATAAAATTTGATTTCAATTATTTTTAACAGCTTGGCTATTCTTCTAGTACTCAAGAATATTCTGATCGATTATAAATGTTCATGACTTCATCCACATATTTAGAAACCACTCAACAATTTTTTAGCCCAGATTTTCTCTCCTAGACAATTCTCTGGGCTTAACCCCTTCCCAGTGTACTCTCTCCCTCTTCCTGGTACCCACTTCTAGTTCCTTCTTCCAATCCACTCATGATGGTAACCACTGCTTTTCCATACATGAGATTGAGTGGAAAATGCTATAAACTATCAATGTGATTTTTTCTTTAAATAAAAATTTACTGTTCAAACAGTTTGCATGCTTTGGTAATATTGGAATAATTAAAGTTTAAATGAAGTGATTAGTTTCAGGTCATAAAACCAAAGTATTTAGCACTGAATTTCCAAATCTGTCCCATTCGAATTATTGTTAAGTCAGTGCCAGCCTTCGCTATAGTTTTCTTCTGACAGTATCATATTGATGTCATCCCACTGAATATCCATATGAATAACACTATGAGAGACATAAAAAGATAAAAGAAAGAGGTAAATGAAAATAAATGCCCATTATTAACAGTGCAATTTATACCTGTGGTCTACTAGCAGAGTTTTTTTTTTTTTTTTTTTTTTTAAGATTATTGTTTTTTAAAATGGATTTTTAAAATATCTAATTATTTTAACCAGATGTTATTCTAAGTACATTCTTGAATATAATGTCAGTACAGATAAAAAGGTTTTGTTAAACAAATAATGGCTCCTTACAAGCACTGCAAATTGATGGCAAATTAAGCAACTTCTCAGAATCAGATTTGTATGCTTTGTGTGTATGTGTGTTATATAAAATAATAAATTCAATAGCCCTAACAACATTTCATAGAAAAACGTCAAAATCCATCAGCCAGATGGAATATGATATTTATCTCCATATCTGTAAAAATAGCATTTATTTAACCTATGAAACAATTTTATCTCTGATTTTATCTCCTACCATTAATATAATTCTCTATATTTTAGAAATGTAAGGTATTATTATTATATTAAAGGTTTCAGAAATAAAGCCTCATTGTCAGTATAATAAATACATTAAGAGGAGAGAAAAGGGAGATATGTCTATTATCTGAATTATTATAATAGACATTCAATGGTTTTATTCTAGATGTACTCTAAGTGGGCAAGACTGAAGAATAAAAACTTAAGAATCATGAAGTTGCAAAAACAAGTAAAAAAGATTTCCAAGACATACAATTTTACTGTATTGAGCTTAATAATAATTTAAAGAAAATAGTTAACAATATTTCTCTGATTTCTGGCTAGTTCCACTGTATTATAGGCTGTGGACTATACATTTTCATACTTGAAAAAATCAGTGTAGTACATAGGAAGGTGACACTGCAAACAAACAAACTTGAGACAGCAGAGATGTGTGAAAAAAAGATGCACGTGGTGAGCAGGGAGTGGGAAATGTCATATTAAATAAAATAAAAGCAGGCCGGGCATGGTGGCTCACACCTGTAATCCTAGCACTTTGGCAGGCCAAGGCTGGTGGATCATCTGAGGTTGGGAGTTCGAGATCAGCCTGAAAAACATGGAGAAACCACATCTCTACTTAAAAAATACAAAATTAGCCAGGCATGGTGGTGCATGACTGTAATCACAGCTACTCGGCTACTCTGGAGGCTGAGTCAGGAGAATCGCTTGAACCCGGGAGGCAGAGGTTGTGGTGAGCCAACATCGTGCCATTACACTCCAGCCTGGGCAACAAGAGTGAAACTCCATCTCAAAAACAAAATAAAACAAAATAAAAGCAATGCACAACAGCAGGAGAAACTGGAACAAAGACAGTCTCGATGATAAGAAACAAGATATATAATTCTATATACAGAAATCCTTTGAGTTGCATAAAAATTAATGGCTTCTATTTTCATTGCGATGTCTTGATTAAACCCCAATGGAAACAATCTGGTTCACTTCAACTTTTCAAGCAAACACCATGGCTCAGTACTGGTTCTCTTTTCAGTATCTGCTTCTTCAGTGGGCAAAACAGCACTGTATAGATGTTGGACTGCGTGAATTCCGAAAAAGTAGAAGTTAAACATTTTTTACATGTATTCTGAAGGCTTCTCTGTGGACAATTTATTTAAAATGTACAACAAGACACTAAAATGTGTTATGCCTGCCTGTGAAATAATTGAAATAATGAAATTTTCTCTATCTTTTCCTCTTTATTTTCCATCTACCCTCCCTTTTCACTATATCTGTTTTGCTTCTCTTTCTGTTGGAAAAAGTGATAATTGCAAAACTGAACTGTTATTAAGGCTTGTTTTAAATCAGTGCCTGGGAAATAAATTAGCCCCTAGTCTCACACAGTAATAATGTCAGTAAATGAGAGCTTCCAGTTATGGTGCAGGAAATTAAAGCAATGATGGCCAAAGCTTTAACAAAGTCACAAGAGACTACATATTATTGATTCTAAGAAAAGATAGATTTCTACTATCCAAAAAATGACATCTGTCTCAAAGTAAATGACTAAAACACAAACCAAACAAATTGAATGAGTTCAGTAACAGGACAATTTCCAAATACCTAAGGAGAAAAAAAATAATGTAAAAGAAAAATATAATTTGGAACTTCAAGAGAGCAAAATGGAGCTACTTAGCAACAATATTTGAAATAGTATAAGGTCACAGATAACTATATTACTCAATTTCGTGGTAGAAAATGCATTGAGAAAAATGTAAAGTCCCATGATCTAGGTGAAATGACTGCTAGGGGCTTTCTTTTTTGTTTCGATGAAAATATTCTAAAATTAGACAATAGTGATGCGTACATAATACCATGAACATCCTAAAAACAACTGAAGTGTATGCTTTAAAAGACTGGATTTTGTTATATGAATATATCAAAGATATTATTTAAAAAAACAAATAAATCTATATCAATCTAACACCCCTCCCCTAAGATATCTTTAGGGACAACCTCAGATAATGTGTTTTGTTTGTTTTTTGTGTTTTTTTTGCTAATCCTAGTCTGTATCACAGATGTCACTGGAATCAACAGAAAAAAATCACAGACTTGATTACAATTCACAAAGGTGAGATTAAAAAAATAATAGTTATTGGCATATTTAGACAAATAGTTTTATACAGCCTGTCAGTGTACTCAAGACAAAGACTAGACAAATGGTTTTATACAGCCTGTCACTGTACTCAAGACAAAGACTCAACGTGAATAAGTCTTCTTTTAATTGTAGTGTTGGTGCCTAAAATAGCATAGTTCACATATGCTGTTTTAACTATGCTCCCAATAATTCTGGCGTCCTCTTCTTGTCGTTCCCTTTTTATGAATCCTCACTTCTGAGAAGCAAGCTGTTTTACTGCCAGCATGTTCAGACTGCTAATTGCCGGTGGAAAGTCATGAAATTTGGCTTATTAACTTCTGTACAAATTGAAGTTATCTAACCTCATCTGAGCCTTCACTGCTGCTTGAAAATCTTTTTATTAATATCTAATTGGCTCCTTAGCACATTTTCCATAGTCTTCATTTCAAAGCTTTTCAAATCCGTTCTCTTGACGTGACCTCACCTATTCACTCAATAGAAATCAGCATCTTTTACTTGATGGAAAAGTTCCTCTGCTTCGAAATGTACCTTGCCTGTCCTTTTCTTCACACTCACCTCAAAAAAGTGAGGTCATTTTACAGTTTCAAAAAAAAAAATTCCTAGTTTATTTGAAATAACCTGACTTGGTTTATCTCACATCTGCTACCAACTAACTCTATAACCACAGGCAATGCAATTAATTAATCTAGTATTTTATTTTCTCACCTGTAAAATTAGTGCCATGGACTTTGCAAATTCTAAGACCACTTTTATTAATAAATCAAGAGTTTCCTAATCTTGTGTTGAGTCTTGTGTCATTCTAACCCCCAAGACTTTTCGCTTTCATTTGGCCCATATGTACCATAAGGAATTTTCTCTCTACGAATCTCCTCCTATTAATTTGATTCCTCTCACCCTAGATATGCTTAAGACTTCATATTTAAAATCTTCCTTCATGATTATCACATAAGTTAATATTTTAACTATTTTTCAATCAACTTACTTCCAGGTGTACATACCACTATTACTACTGACTTATCTCTTCACACCTCCCAATTTGACTTCTGCTTCCAGTACTTTGCAAAAATGGCTGTTGCACTACTTGGGAGGCTAGGCAGGTGGATCACTTGAGCCCAGAAGTTCCAGCAGCCCAGGCAACATAGAGACCCTGCCTCTTAAGAAAAAAAAGACTTAAGAGGTCAAATGTTTTTTTTTGTTTGTTTTTGTTTTTTACTTAAGTTAATTTTGACATAAAACACCACTGATGGTGGTTTTCTGTTTTAGTTTTGTTTTGCTTCTTAGAGATGAGTTCTCACTCTGTCATCCAGGCTGGTGTAAGGTGGCATGGTCACAGTTCTCTGTAATCTCAAAGGCTGGGCTCAGGCGATTCCCCTGCCTCAGCATCCTAAGTAGCCTTATAGACATGCGCCACTGTGTCTGGTCACTGATGGTGTTTTGAAACACCATCTTGAGACTTTCTTCTCCCTTGCCTTGAATCTGAACCTCATGGTAATCTTTATAAGCCTCTGCTTACCTCTTCTTTTTCTCTACTTGTAATTTTTCTCCTGAGGCTATGTTCTAAATATGATTATTCATCAGAGGTCTATCTTGGTTTACTTTCTAATCTTCTCATAAAACTTTGATTTACTCTGGAGATCTCAACTGTTATACGCATGTAGATTACAAACATATTTTTCTCTGAACTCCATGCTTATATGCTTCACATCTTGATAGGTATGTCTTAGCAATTTAAAGCTATGTTGAAAGCAAAATTCATCACTCTACCTCAATGTCTACCCAGGAAAAAAGGGGAAAAAACACAGGCTGTCCCTGCTCCTATACTCTTCCTGTTGATGACATAAAAGGCTTTCCAGTGACTTGAACTGACCTGTCAGGAAGAAGAGAAGCCAGCAATGTCAGGGACTGCACCATCCTATACTAGCAAACAGCTCTTCATACAGCTAGTTCTTCCTTTGACTAATGTCTTAATGTTCTGAAGAAAAATAAAATTATGATCTCTTCGTAATTACACAAGGTTATGATGTGGATGTGGAAAAATTATACTGTTTTAAAACAGCATCGTGGTAAGTCTCAAGGTATCTTTTTCTTTTTACATCGTAACCAAAGTATAACCATGGATTGAATTATACACATTTGCTGCTCAGTTTCTTCATTTATTGCTGTGAGGTAATATAAAGACCTTAGCTTCCAAGAAAATCCAACACTTTTATTTCACCTAGATTTAAAAAGAAAGAAAACAATAAACTTACACTTTATCTGTTCCATAACTCCTGTAGTCTACTGCAGCTGACACAGCCACAATGAGTGCAGGCATCCCATAGCCGACCAGATAAAAGTATTTCCTACGTGAATGTTCACTCTCAAAAACCTCCACCAGCATGATATAAAGCTGCACCCCCTCCAGGAACATCCAAGTGAAGGCAGCCAAGAAGAAGAAATGTAAGAGGGCAGCGAAAACAGCACAGGCAATCTAGGAAAAGGAACAAATGATTTAGTCAAATCACTACCACATGGGATACTGGTCAACTGCCATAAAACCAAATTAAATATTTACCGAAACTGCATTACAATAGGTCTGCAAAATAATCATCTAGGGAAGATTCTTAAAACACAGATATTAAAACTAACATACTTAAATATAATCTACCTTTGAAAACTGCCTTTAACATTAATAATGGCTTATGGATGACAGCATATCATCAGAATAAAAAAAATACTTAGGAAAAATTCTAATAAAAGTTTATGAATAATTATTCCTGAGAAATGAGCATAAATATTTTAAAAGAGATTTTAAGAATTTTTTCTCTTAGCCATAATCATGAGTTAGAGTTAGAGTTAGAGTTAGAACATACTAACCGAGTAAGTTTTTCAATAGTCAATGAAAGAGAAACATTAAAACTAAGGGGAAAATTAAATAGTGTAGTTAATTGCAGTCTTTTCATGATGAGATTATTACTATTTGTTTGTTTCATGATGAAATTAATTATTAGTAGTTGTTTATTTCTCCCTGCCTGGTATCAAAAAGGATTTAAGGTGGTGGTGGAAAATTCATGGTGAATATGAATAAAAATTGATCTACTTAAATGTTCCCAAACTGCTTTCTTTCTTTGATTTTTTTGTTATTGTACTAAATACTGGTTTAGACAAGCTTGGTCAAAAAAGGCAGCCAGTTCTCATTTTTGTATATTTTCTAAAGTACTACAATTTTCAGCTGACCAACTATCAATTTCTTACCCTTATGTTAGTTCCTGAATTCTCATTTCTTTGAGTTCTTCTTCCTTATAGGAAGCCCTGATTAAAATCTATAACTGCTACTGGAAAAGGGCAACAAACTTACAGAAGTTATCAGAGTAATAGAAATTCATTGGTGAGTATAATCTCTATGAAATGAGACAAAAGGGCAGGTGAAATTTTGGGTTACAAAGATGACAATGAAGGAGAGATCAGGAAGTCTTACATCTGAGGAGCTAGAAAGCTGGTCCTAAACACTACGTGGAGTGCAGAAAAGGACACCTCGCTAGCAAGGAGAGTAAAGACAAGTTTTGCTGAGCTGCACTCTACCCATGTTTTTCATATCAATCATTGTTCTCTATATTACTTGTTAGAAATGAGTTTTGTGTAGTCTGCAATATTTGGCGAAGTTTTTCATACCATATGTAACATCAGGAAACAAAAATAAGAATAAGGTTTCTAAATGAAAAGAAATCACACAGCATTTGAATTGCAAGCTAACAAGAGAATAAAATGATATATTCTTGGAAAATAACACAATTTTCCATTTCTTGCTTTTTTGAGTTGGAACTTCAACTATTAATTTTTGTTATCATAAGGCTTTACTTTTTTGGGGAAAGAAATGTGTACTTTGATTGCTTATTCATAGGTATGCATTTATGGGGAAAGCTGTCACATTAGTATATGATACCCAATTAAAAATATAATCACCATAATTGTACCCTTTACAGTCATTAATCATGAATGTGTAATCACAAACATGAATCCAACTGCATTTTTATTGTAAAGTACTCCATACATATGGACACATACCAGAAAACAGCATTAAGTAAGCGAACTATTTATTATGCTCAAAAGTCTTCTACAAAATGAAACTTTTCTGCTCATTTGCAATTTTACTCATGATAACAAACTTGTATCATGTGCATAAATCTTAAGTAAACTGAAACTGGCTCACAAAAATTATAAGTGGGCATAAAGTCTGTGTAATATTAAGATACTGTCTATTATTTACATTTTCTGTTTGGTTTTACCAACAGCTGGCTAGTGCTGTTCTTTTTTTTTTCTTTTCTTTCCCTTTTTCTCTTCCTCCTTTCCTTGATACGAATAAATGTAGGGTGCAATAACGTGTAAGGTTAGCACTTAAAGACATGACCAGAACTCATCCAAATATAAAGTGCCAAACGAAAACTGGGAAGAGCTTACATATACTAAAAATGATTTGCAGGTTGTACTATTTTCCAAAATACATCAATTAGAAAAACTTATTTTAGACCTGCAGATTTTCATATAATATTGTCTATTTTTAAGGCATATTACAAACTTTAAAACATTATTCTGGCCGGGCGTGGTGGCTCACGCCTGTAATCCCAGCACTTTGGGAGGCCGAGGCGGGCGGATCACAAGGTCAGGAGATCGAGACCACAGTGAAACCCCGTCTCTACTAAAAATACAAAAAATTAGCCGGGCGCGGTGGCGGGCGCCTGTAGTCCCAGCTACTCAGGAGGCTGAGGCAGGAGAATGGCGTGAACCCGGGAGGCGGAGCTTGCAGTGAGCCGAGATCGCGCCACTGCACTCCAGCCTGGGCGCAGAGCGAGACTCCCTCTCAAAAACAAACAAACAAACAAAAAAAAACAAAAAACACATTATTCTATTAATTGGAAAAAAAGATATTCTTTCATTTTCTAAATAATTTTACCAAAGTTTCCTCAATATTGAGCCCTGTGGTTAAAACAAAAGAAAAAAAAATGACAATATGTAGTTCCTTAGAAAAACAAGTTTATGAAATAATTTCTGAAGAAATGTACATCTCCTTCATTGCTAATGGGAACACAAAATGGTACAGCCACTTTGGAAGACAATTTGTCAGTTTCTTTAAAGCTAAATATACTCTTACCATGTGATTCACAAATTGTGCTTCCTGGTTTCACCCAAAGGAGTTAAAAACAGGTCCACACAAAAACCTGCATACAAATGTTTATAGCAGCTTTCTTTGTAATTGACAAACGCATAACTGACATCTTGGAAGTAATATCTCATCAGACAATGAGATACTATTTAGCACTAAAAAGAAATAAGCTATCAAGTCACAAAAATGCATGGAGGAAATTCAAATATATATGACAATTTGAGAGAAGCCAAGTCCAGGCATGGTGCTTCACATCTGTAATCCCAGCACTTTGGGAGGCTGAGACAGGTGGGTTGATTGAGTCCAGGATTTTGAGATCAGCTTGAACAACATGGTCAAACCCTGTCTACTAAAAATACAAAAAATTAGCTGGGCATGGTGGCAAATGCCTGTAGTCCCAGCTACTCCAGAGGCTGTGGTGGGAGGATCGCTTGAGCCTGGGAGGTGGAGATTGCAGTGAGCCAGGATCATACCACTGCACTCCGGCTTGAGTGACAGAGTGAGACTTTGTGTCAGAAAAGAAAAGAAAGAAAAATGAAAGAAAGAAAGAAAGAAAGAAAGAAAGAAAGAAAGAAAGAAAGAAAGAAAGAAAGAAAGAAAGAAAGAAAGAAAGAGAAAGAAAGAAAGAAAGAAAGAAAGAAAGAAAGAAAGAAAGAAAGAAAGAAAGAAAGGAAGGAAGGAAGGAAGGAAGGAAGGAAGGAAGGAAGGAAGGAAGGAAGGAAGGAAGGAAGGAAGGAAGGAAGGATGGAAGGAAGGGAAGGAAGGAAAGAGAGTGATCAATCTGAAAAAGCTACATACTAAATGATTCCAATCATATGACATTCTGAAAAGTCAAAACAACGGAGATAGTAAAAAAGAAAAATAGTGGTTACCAGAGATTAGTGGGAAAGGAGAGATTAAACAGAGGAAGCATAGAGGATTTTCAAGGCGGTGAAAAAAACTCAAACCCAGAGAATGTACAATACCTAGAGTGAAACCTAAGGTAAACAATGGAATCTGGGCGATAATGATGTGTTGATGTAGGTTCATCTGTTGTCACAAGTGTACCTCTCTGGTGGGGGATGTTAATAATGAAGGACACTATGCATGTGTAGGTGCAGGGAATAGATGGGAAATGT
Source organism: Macaca nemestrina (assembly GCF_043159975.1). Lineage (NCBI taxonomy): Eukaryota > Metazoa > Chordata > Mammalia > Primates > Cercopithecidae > Macaca > Macaca nemestrina. The sequence goes on along the minus strand of NC_092127.1, from coordinate 124,972,550 downwards.
CTGTAGCTTCTGCTCAATTTTGCTGTAAAGCAATAACTGCTCTAAAAAACAAAAGTCTATTTAAAAATGAAATATACACCTTATTCATAAAGTTTGCTGCTTATTTATGATGATGGGATATGAAAAATGGAAAACTGAGTAAGGCCTGAAAATTAGTATCTATCTTAGATGACCAGAAGAAATGATACTTTCAAACTAAGTAGTTTTAGTATTGGCAGTACTGAAAAGCTGGAAGTGGAAAAATTCTTCACTGGTATCAATGTAGGTTGCTTACTGGTTGGTCAGTTCGGTTGATCCCAATCAGGAAGAGCAGCTCTGCTACAAAGAGACTGATGCAAAGGTTCTTGTGGATGGTGTTACGGTCACTCTGGAGCCCGCGGAAAAAGCAAAATGTGAAGATGCAAATCAGGAGACAAACAAGCGACAGCAAAATTCCAACCCACGTGATCACATCCAGAAGGAGGTCATGGACCGCATCACTGTGCTGGAAACACAACGAAAAAGCCATAAGTTGCGCTTATGCATAACCAATTACAAAGTTTTATAAGGGCCTGGATTCAGAAAGCATGATAGTAATAATGCACAAAATACCCTCTATACCCACAACGAATAAAGTAACTTAATGATTTGGGTTTTCTCTTCCACAGATAGAGCGTTTTATCTTTTCTGTAAGGTGTAAATCAGTTTGATATTCAGAGATGCCAATAGTGTTTGCTTCTTTCTCAGCTACAAACATTTTCAGAATATAAGTAGTTAAAGCAGACCGACTTAATTCTGGCCAAAGATTTCGAGGTAAAACATTTTATTTTTTAAATTTGTATCACTTTTTTGGACTAATTTTCAGACCATCTCCACTAGGAAACACTATTTAAAATTTTAAGCTTTATACTTGGGGCAGTTGTATCTCAACTAATTTTTGAATCATCTAAGGATTTTTAAAATTAAAAATGCAATTCCTTTGTCCTATAAATCTTGTATCATAATTTCCAAGGTTGTGTTATGTAAGTATGTATTTTCATAAAGATCCCCAGGGAATTCTGATGAATAGCCACACATGTGTACCATTTATTTTTGGGAAGATCTAAAAGAATGAGGATATTCATTGGATTTATATTCATATTGAATGGCTTAGAGACATCAGCAAGTTTGATCTTTGAAAGATTTTGCATGAATAGAGCCTGTTATACATTGACAGAAAATAAATATTCAGAATTGCTATACTAAAGTGGCATATAGCAGACAATAGAGCTAAGAAACAAGAAAAAGTTCGTGAACTGTACTGAAACATCATGTTTTGGTTCTATTAAAATAGTAGGGGAAGCTCTGTGTCTGCCATGTTCCTTGGTTGTCAATTACTTCATTTCTGTCCTTGTTTTAAGATTCAGAACTCTTATTTCCACCTTGAGATATTTTGTCCCTACCCTAAAAAAACTTCTGTGAAACTTTAGAATTTATAGAGGCCCAACAAATAAGTATATCAAGATGTTGAGAAAAGTTGAGAAATTGTCTATGACTGTCAATTCTTTTCCTTCAAGGTTTTTTGAAGAGCCCTAAATACCTAACTTCTATCAGTAGCAGAATGGATAAATGATTGGGTAAAAGGTTAATTTGTACAATGATATTTTAAAGAGTAGTAGAAAATCAGTGTACTATATTTACAGTCACAAACATGGATAATACACAAAAATCTAATTTTTTTTTTTTAAAAAGCAAGCATCAAAAGGATCTACACACTATGACAGCATTTTTGTAAAATTTTAAAAGATGAAAATCAGGCCGGGCATAGTGGCTCATGCCTGTAATCCCAGCACTTTGGGAGGCCAAGGCGGGTGGATCATGGATCATGAGGTCAGGAGATCAAGACCATCCTGGCTAACATGGTGAAACCCCATCTCTACTAAAAATACAAAAAATTGACCAAGCGTGGTGGCGGGCGCCTGTAGTCCCAGCTACTCGGGAGGCTGTGGCAGGAGAATAGGGTTAACCCAGGAGGCAGAGCTTGCAGTGAGCCAAGATCGTGCCACTGCACTCCAGCCTGGGTGACAGAGCGAGACTCTGTCAAAAAACAAACAAACAAAAAAAGATGAAAAATCAACGGCATTGACTTTTATGAATATACGTAAAATTGGTAAAAGTATAAACATTACATGGAAAAATTCTGACAACAAAGAGTTGTCTTTCTAAGTGATGCCTTTTTGAGCTATATAGATCATACACACTGACTTTTGTTTTAGGATGGAAGTCGTCACATTTAGTAGCTTCCACACTAAGCCCAATTTTGACCTATATAAATGTTCAGGTTTTTCAAATACTGCATGTTCTCACGTATAATCAGGAGCTAAACACTGAGTATTCATGGACATAAAGATGGCCGCAATAGAAACTTGGAGCTACCAGAGGTGGGAGGTAGGGAGGGGGGCAATGGTAGAAAACCTATTGGGCACTATGTTCACTCAATACCTGGGTAATGGGATCATTCGTACCCCAAACTTTAGCATCACAGAATACACTTATGTAACAAGCCTGCCCATGTACCCGATGAATCTAAAATAAATGTTGAAAAAAATGGATTTTAAATGAGGACATTTGAAAAACATATATCCAGATTTTCTTCTTCTTTTTTTTAACTTCATCCTTTCAAAAATTTTTCTGGATGTGGAAATTCTTAGAAGTGAGCCATCATGCTGTAATCTGAATCACAGCATTCCTCATACTGCCAGATATGACTTCACAGTTGTTATTTGATAAAGACCTCCACTAGAATACTGTCAATGAAACAGTTTCGAAATATTCCTGCATACCTCTTGATATATTTCTCAGAAGGAGCTCAGGTCATGAAAGAAAACCACCTGAAATTTTGCTTTAACTGCTTTGTTCTCTGGGGGATACTACCAAAGCAGTGCTGGGTCTGCGGTAGCTTAAATTACTTTTAGTGTTTGAGAATGGAGAGTGGTTAGTGCTACCTGGTTCCCTGAATAGACAGCTATTTGCTCTCTTCTTTGATTCAAAGGAAAGATGCTGTGATTTGAGAATCAAGTACCAACGTTTAGCACAGCAGTCTCTCATAATGGAAAAATGGCAGGCATAACACCCTCTCAAATGTATCCAAAAGACCTAAAACACCCTTTTGAAAAAAAAAGAAAAAAAAAAAAAAAAGAAGAAGAACAAGAACAAGCAAAAATGATAAGAAACCAAAGAACTCCCACTTTTATCTGGGTAGATGCATTATTAGAAATTTATTTATTTTACTCAGTGCCTTAGTAGGCTCTTCAAAAACCCCATGCAGAGTTACTAAGAGAAGAGTATCAGATCTTGAAATGTCAGTAGCAAAAATTTGTAGCACTCAAATATAGAACAAACAAGTCTAGTAAATAAGTCACTTTTAGTTATGACTATTTAGCCAGGAAAACATCAACCCCAACCACCTATATGTCCATGATACTGGGAGGGCAGCACTCATCAAAGACAACTCAATACTTGAATTTTACCAGTAACATGAACAGGAAAGAACAATGGTGTATTAGTCCATTCTCACGCTGCTGATAAAGACATACACAAGACTGGGTTTATAAAGAAAAGAAGTTTAACAGACTCACAGTTCCACTTGCAGGCCTCACAATCATGGCAGAAGGTGAAGGGGGAGCAAGACACGTCTTACAAGGCAGCAGGCAAGAGGAAGTTTGTGCAGGGGAACTCCCATTTATAAAACCATCAGATCTCATCAGACTTAATCACTACCATGAGAAGAGTATGGGGGAACCACCCTCATTCAATTATCTCCACCTGGCCCCACCCTTGACACATGGGGATTATTGCAATTTAAGGTGGTATTTGGGTTGGGACACAGTCAAACCATATCAAGTGGACACTGAATGTAAATAACAGATGTAAATATGAAAAGCCTTGTTTATAATTAATAGTCTGCCATAATAGAACTTCTAGGAAGGAGGTCCATGTATGGAAAAAAGCAAACTCCTTTCATGAGGACAACCCCTTGAATTAAACTCCTAGGTATAGTTGTACCAATGTGATAATGGCACAAGGATTCCTTTCTGAGATTACATGTTTGTGAACACTACATAACTCAATCACCTATAAGACAAACTATATACCATTAGGTGCCTTGAGAGCAGGCATTATATCAATTTTATTAATATTACATCCTAGCACCTAGTACTGTGCTTAACATTAAAACAATCTATAAAAATATTTGGTTTTGAATGATTATATTCCCACTTCTATTAGGCTAAATGCCTTAGAGCTGAACCCTCTCATATCAGTACAGCTTTAGCACCCATTTAATCTCCACTTGGATATTTAATAAGATATCAAATATTATATGTCTAAAACAGCTCCTGATCTTATCCTATTCTGCTCTCCTGGCTTCAATCTGCTCTTCCTTCTGTTTTCCTCATTTTAGCAAATAGCAACTTCATTCTTGAAAATGTTTTGGTCAAAAACTCAGGAATTATATTGACTCCTTTATTTCCTTCACACACTACATTTAATCCAACAGGAAATCTTACAGGTCTTACCCACTAAGCCTGCCAGGTTCTTATCTCAACTGCACCAACTTGATTGGAGCCATCTGATTTCTTATGAAGAGCCTCTTAATTGATTCTTAACTGATCTCCCTACTTTGACCCTAATCCCACTTCTCTCTATATTTAGCAGAGCAGAGAGATTCTTTTTATATATAAGTCATACAACATCGCTCCTCTAATCAAAGCCTCCAATGGCTCCCACTCAATGAAAATAAAACTGAGTCTTTACAAAAGACTTACATAGCCCTAATAACTGCACCCCTGTGACATCATTTCCTATTCTTCCCTTCCTTCAGTTCATTCCACTTCCATTGGCCTGCTCTGTTCTTTGAATGGGTGAGAGATATTCCAGTCCCATGGCCTTTGCATCTGATGCTCCTTTGGCCTGGAATACTCTTCCAAAAGATATCTGCATGGCTTACTTGCCACCCTCCTTTTACTATTTATTCAAATGTCACCTTCCCACAGAGGGTTTTTTCTGAGTCTTCCTATCTAAAATTACAGACCCGTTTTCCGTATTCTGACTCTATTGCTTTTCTTGTATTATTTTCACCTTACTCCTTATCACTTATGTAAACTATATATTTTAATAATTTTTTCTACTTATTTTCTGTGCCCTTCCCAACCAGAAAGAAAGCTCAAAGAGAGTAAGTTGTTTCATCTCTTCTGATTACCACTCCTCCAGGTCCTGGAGAAATAGGTGGTATACAGTAGCTGCACAATTAACGCATTGATTGAATAAATGACCTCTCTTTAATCATCCCTCTCTTCTACAATGGATTTTTATTCAAACTACAAGTTGTATCATGCTGCCCACTAAACAGTCCTTGGGACTCTTCCTCTTAAATCATCAGCTCTAAAATGTTGAGTAAAAGATAAAGAAAATTAGAGCTAGAAAATAAGAAGGTTGTTACATCACAATACCTTAAGGTATCCTATAATGTGAAGGTGTCAAACAACTACAAAAATGAAGACAAAAGTACAGATGTAAATAAGAGGTATCTTGAGTAATTCTTGGAGTCTAAAGCCTTGAATTTAATCTTGTCACTTCAATTTAGTCATTATTACTTTTAACAAAGTACTTAATCTGTTCGAGTATCAGAAGTCTTATCCACATAGCAGTAAAATAACTGAGGCTTCAGGATACTGTGATAAGTAATTCACATAATATATGAAAGTAAGAAAGCGAGTATTTCTTTCCTTTTTTAAATCTGAATGTATTCTGAATTTTTTCATGTTCAATAGCAATTTTCATTTAAATAATAAAAAGCCTATATAAATGATATAGGGAGGATCAGAAAAATAATAACTATAATAATAATAAATGTTAATGTTATTTTAACTAAGAACACCAAAAAATATTCCAATCAAGTATGAGTTATCTAATTTCACTTTATAACATTTCCAGCTTAGTTATTATTAATATTTGTGGTAGTTATAAATGAAGACTATAAAAATGCCTATAGCAGCCAGGCGTGGTGGCTTATTCCTATAATCCCAGACTTTGGGAGGCCGAGGCAGGCGGATTGCTTTGAGTCCAGGAAATCAGGACTAGCCTGGGCAACATGCTGAAATTCCGTCTCTACAAAAAATACCAAAATTAGATGGATAGGGTGGAGGGTGCCTGTAGTCACAGCTACTCAGGAAGCTGAGGTGAGAGGATGGCTTGTGCCCAAGAGTTGGAGGTTTCAGTGAGCCAAGACCACACCACTGCACTCCAGCCTGGGTGACAGACCCAGATCCTGTCTGGGAGAAAATAAAACAAAAAACGTCCAAAGCAGATGAAGACAGCAGATTTTAACTTTTGAATCTGAATTACATCTTGATTACTGTACAATTGCACTTATGACTTTTAAATGATAAAACAAGAAAAACACTAATTCATCTGTATACTTTTCCTTAGGTTAGAACAAAAAGACAAATAAAGTAGCAAACAAAGAATGACACTAAAAAATTTTGTCAGGGTCTGTACCACAGACCAGTGTAATTTTTGCAAGGAACTCTTGGAAAACTCATTAAAAAATAACAATAAACAAAAATATCAAAGACTTCAAGGAAATTAGCTTCTTAAGGGAAGATAAGGAGATGTGAAAGAAAAATCAGAGGAGAATGACAGAATTATTCCTCAGAAGATAGTTTCAGAAAATTCAATGAATCTATCATCTCTAGAAAGAAATTTTTATATAAAAAATAATTGTTTTTCAGGCTTTCTGTGAAGTTTCTATTCATATTCAAAAGGCCAAATATTTTGTAAAACTTACATGAAGCTTCTGATTTTCCTTTTATTTTTGTCTTACCTAATCTGCTTTGTCTTTGTCACTGAGTGCTCACATACCTCGAAAGGGGAGTGATGGGAAGAAAGGATGGCTTACATAATTATTGTCACTTGTGAGAGTGACTCTGTCCGTGTAAACCCCTCCAATATACCATGAGGTACATTTAATGATACTAAGACCAAATTTCTGGAACAGGGAAATGTGACTTTTGCCTTATGATTTTAAAAAAAATAATAATCTTAGTACACGAAGACTTTATGTGAAACTGTTGATATTTCTAACTTTATTGTCAAAAAAGCAAGTCAGCAAATGAGATAGACAGATCTTAAAATAGTTTTCATTTTTAACTATGTAAGTGTTTCCAGATGGGATACAAACTATACAAATTAATTGTGAACGCTTCTCGATAGTTTTTTTTTCCTTCTTTTTTGAAAAAAATAATTTTAGAGAACTGCATTTTTCAGACTGTTTGAACAATCACCCTGTAATAATTATCAACTGCTTGCCAATAATTATCAAGAACCTATTTTACTTTTTACATAATAATGCATTATTTTAATGTTGAGCTGGATTTGGTAAAGCAGAATAATATGAGTTTAAAATTGCCTCTTCAACATATCGTGTTCTGAAATATTTGTAATATAGCTGAGTTTCTTTTTTTAATGAAAATGTATGAGTGTTCACCTTACCACTAACATATCCATGAGCATAAAACATTGATTTGAATCGTAAATTAAACTGAAGACAGCAGGATTCCAAAAAGCCTATTTTCAGATAAATGTGGCATGAACTCTGTGAAAAAAATTCCTGGCATTGATCTAACTGTTAAGAACCAGGTCATCAGACACAGAGGTCACCTCACAAGCTCTTGGGAAAATGAAGGGATTAATGGTCTGAAGAAATTAGGATTTCCTTTGCAGAACATACCATAGTTGGGTAACCCAGTAAGAAGGACAATATGATTATATTTCTTACTTCTTTTTAGGTCAATTAACTGAAACAACCTACCAACAACATTCAAGTTTGTATCAAATTGAAAACCAGTCTAAGTATTTTCATGCTTTAATTGGTAAAAGAGAAACACTAGCAAGTGTGTGCTCTTAAGAGCATACAACATTCATATACAATTATCCTTTGGATTCAATGGAACTTCTTTAGCAAAATTTCTGGCTTCAGAAGCATAGTTACTATGATGAGCACACTGTAAGTTATTGGTGATCTTCTTGCTTTGAATTAAAAAAAAAAGCCAAACAAACAAACAAACAAAAAAACTACATTTGGTGTACCAGATTTGCAACTACCATAACAAATGAAAGAAAACAGCTGAAATTGTTAAAGGAAATGGAATGATCAATCAATAGAAAGAAAATAATTTAAGAGTGTCTGGGATGGGGATGAAGGTAGGAAATGAAACTAGGCAGATGGAAAAATTTTATCCTTTGCATTTCTGAGTTAAATAAAGTGGCTAATAATGATAGCAGTAATAACTAACACATAATTTTCAAAATGTCTGATTCTATTAGAAGAGCTTATTTATTTTCTTAAGGTACTCATTTTCATTCTATAAAACACTGTGATGTGATACTATTATTATCTCCAACTTACAGATGAAGAAACTGAAGCAAAGAGTATACAGAATTTATCCACAATCATTCTACTAGTATGCGGTAGAGACAGAATTAATGATAGGGCAACCAACTGCCCAGGTTTGCTCAGTACTGTCTTGGTTTTAGCAGTAAATTTTTGTTTTCTGGGAAAGCCTTCTCCAAGACATAAAAAGCCTCAGATTTCAGAGATGGATGCAGAACGTTGAAAGAAATCTACAAAATCCACAGGACCACCTAGAAATTGGAGGCTGAATGCCACAGTATTTTTAGTGTTGAATGGATGAAGCATCAATTACTCATTTTTCTTAATGGCGCCTTCAAGTTTTCTCCTTACTACTGAAGTTGGTAATGAAGATTTGTGATCCCAATACCAGTTCATCCATTGTTGCATTACTCTAGATGATGTGATTGAATATTTAACCCACATGCATTGTGATCCTGAGCTCCTCTTTGATTTTGCCTGTGAATTAACTGTAGTGATTTGTGTCAAGATTGTGCTACTTTAATCCCTATATTGTGAATATCGTGACCACATTTTCCTACAGTTCAGTGATGAAAATGAGTATGACTATAATACCAAAGCTAGCATGACAATACTGACAAAAAAAATCTAAACAATTGTGTTACTTTAAAAATAACATAGAAGGATGCATGGATCTAGAATAGGGAGAAAATCAAAACAGAGTAGTGTACAATAAACAGAAATAAATTTGATACTAGACAGAAGGTGATGTGAATACACCTGTAGAGCCTAGATCTCAGAAGACTAGGATGAGACAGGCAAGTTTTTGTAAGTCAATCAAAACCATTTTTTATCTCCTCCCAACGCCCCCCCCCAAAAAAAAATCAATGCTCTTTTGAAAATGGAATAAGAATAAACATGCATTATCATTTTGTTCTCTTGATTGCTCAACACACCTGAGTACAGTTTTTTTTCTGATTCAAACATTGCAACTAAAAACGTTCCTGAGGGTAAACAAAAGAGGAAATTTTGAGGACCAATATATTGACCCCTTAGAGTGTAGAGCTGATTTTGTCAGATCTTTTTAATGATCATGGTGCTACAAAATATCAAATGATATGTTGAATCATGCTAGCAAAACCATGCTCCCTCTAGCTCTTGGAATTTTTAATTCTAAAATGGAGTTTCAAATCATCTCCTGGAATTCTGTGAAGATTTTAATGAAATTTCAGATGACATAAAAGATGTTGCATCTTGTCCAAATTTAAAGTAGACTCTACTCATTTATCTGTATATTTGACAGACTGTGCAAATGTAAATGTTGGAAAATTCCATTCAGCCCATAAATGTCTTATAAGAGAAAATGAACAGTTCTTACCTATTAAATGTCCTGTACATCTTTATACAATATTAATAAAAAGGTATGTGGTTTGCTTAGCTATGATATTGTGGTTTTATAATGAAATTTTTGGGTCACTTTTCAGTTTCCTCAAAATGTGCAGAGCACTTAATGAGCTTTTTGACTTTCTGGAAATGGAAGAAAATATGTACTTTGAGACATATGCCGACAAGATGCCCATCACTGTGGCTGGCCATAAAAATATGTTAAAATATTGGCCTTCTGTAAAATTATATTTTCAAAGCATGGAACAAAAAGAATGTCTCTCTTTGATTTTTAAATACACGACAGATGAGAACAAAGAAAAAGATTACCATGACACAGAAATGTAAATGATGTTTCTCTAACACTGTTTAATGATCTCTAAAGAAGATGTAAGAAACCTAGAAAAAGATGAACTGACTCTACTTGAGTTGTTTGAAGTTCTGTGTAGTTTAGGACAAAAAGCCATAGAGGGAAAAAAGGACTCATTTTTAGGATTTAAGACTGTTTTCAAAAAATGTCACTGGAAAAGGGCAGTCAAGTTAAACAAGAATTTCTCACTTATTTACTAAAGCTGTAACTTGTTTAGAATCTGCTCTGGTTTGAATATGACCCCCAAAGTTCTTAAGTTGGAAACTTAATCCTCAATGCAACTGTGTTCAGAGGTAGGAATTTTAAGACGTGATTAGTTTATGAGGGCTCTGCCCTAATGAATGGATTAATATTGTTATAATGGGAGTGGGCGAGTTCGGCCTTCTCTTTCTCTCTTGCCCTCTTTAGCATCCCTGTTCTCTTGCCCTCTGCCTTCTGCCAGATTCTGGTGGCATGCTCTTGGACTTCATAGCCTCCAGAACTTTAAGAAATAAATCTCTATTCTTTATAAATTAACCAGTGTGTGGTATTCTGTGATAGCAACACAAAATAGACTAAAACAGCATCCAATCTCTATTTCATAAGGTAAAAAACTATGTGCTTTACAACTATTAATCCTGATAGTGTTTTAATTTATGTTGACATCCAACATACTTCTAAGTGTTTAAAACTGATGGACATTTTGGACATAAAGAACATATATGATGAATTCATAGATGCAAACGACCTGATTGAAAGGCAGCTGGTCTACCAAAACAAGCATGTAGATACAAAGTGGATGGGCATTTTGCAGAGCTGGGAACTAATTCCTACAAGTCTGAAAAGCTATTTAGTAAAGCTATGCAGTAAAATCGAAGGTATTCCATGCTCAAACATTTTTTTTGAGAGGATATTTGGTTTGATGTTATCACATTGGACTGACACAAGAAATCAACGTAATATGGGATTAATGAGGGCAGAACAGAACTATGACTCAAAGTAAATTTTAGTTTTGACTGTATTCATTTTTACCTCTATTAAAAAGAAAAGAAAGGAAAGGCAAATATAAACATGCCATAGTTATTTTATTAAATAAAGGTAATATATATTTAATTACTACATTGTATCTACCTTTTAAAAAATTCTTATATTTACTTAAAAATGCACAATAATACAGCCTCAAAATTTAAATATCCAGTGAAGACTTAAAAAACATTAAAATAAATGTCTGAATCAGAAGACAGAAACGTTAAAAAAATTAATACATTGTTTCATACTATTGGCCCTACTATGAACTAGCATTAAAGTACTATTACTTTTCATTGTTAAATAGTAATAACACACACGTGAATAATTATTTATGGTGTACTAAGCATATTTTTGGTCTTGCAGTGCTATCTCCCGTTGGCTCTCTAAAAACTTGGTCACCCTAACTGGTAGCTAAATATTCCATGTTTTCAGCAACATCATTAACAGTGGGAAGGTCCACAAATGCTTGCTATATTTCCTTCCATGACCAAACATAGGTGGCCCTAGATTTACAGTAGTTTGACTGATGATTTTTTGACTTTACAACAGGTGTATGAGCACATAACCCCGTCACAGATTGAGGAACATCTGTATACTAAGCCCCTAGAACAGGAAAGAGCAAGGTTTACATGGGTAAAAATGTCTTAACTATCCTTTGAATATAATGATTAAACCCAGATATCTTGTTAAAACAGAGTTTTCTGGGCTCATTTCTAGCTCTAAATTTTCTTATTCTCTGATAAAATGGATAACTTCTGTTTGTCTTCATTCTCACACACACACACACACACACACACACACACACACACCCCTTTTGAAAGTACTTCTTAAAGGGGTTGGGTGATGTGGAGTGGAGTAGAGCAGCTGAAGAGTAAGGAAAAGTAATTCTAGAAATACTAGACATGAGTTAACCTGATATGTATACTTTTTTCACTTTATCATTCTCACAGAGTTATTACCTTTAGCTTGTATGAAAAGAGAAATTTACCACAGTGAGAAAGAAAATTTTGAATTATAGATGAACAGAATTAGAATTAAAGGAGAAGGTAATTTTTTATATCTAGATTATAAAAACCATGTAATAGACATTGACAAGGCAAGAAACATTCAATAAAATTTTGGTAGATTAATTCTAAGAATATTTATTGGGTACCTATTATGTGCCAGGTACTGAACAAAACAGAATATAAATATAAATATAAATATGTACATGTGCACATACACACAGCCATGTCATTTTTTTTTTCATTTTCGTTTGGTTTTCTTAGCTACAGCAATTTCAGGAAAAAAAAAGAATATTTATTAGGCTCTGTTTTTTACATTCTGATGAATAAATGCATTGCATTTTAAGCAGAATGCAGGTCTTCCAGGTATTCTAGAGACAATTATCCCACAGGCTTAGTGACAATAATGTGAGATAATACAAAATTCAAAAAATAATTAACATCTTAAAAGTTTCATGAATTGGATTTTTAAATTAGCAAGTAACTATAGGAGATTTTTAAATATTATTTACATTGCAATGATACACAGAGTAAACTCGCAATCCCTTGAATTGTACATATCAAGATAGGCAAAATGGTTTAGTTTAGCCATATTTTTATTCAAATGCTTTTTTTTTTCCCCCTTTTTGTGAGATGGAGTCTCGCTCTGTCGCCCAGGCTGGAGTGCAGTGGCGCCATCTTGGCTCACTGCAAGCTCCGCCTCCCGGGTTCACGCCATTCTCCTGCCTCAGCCTCCCGAGTAGCTGGGACTACAGGTGCCCGCCACCTCGCCCGGCTATTTTTTTTTTTGTATTTTTAGTAGAGATGAGGTTTCACCGTGTTAGCCAGGATGGTCTCGATCTCCTGACCTCATGATCCACCTGCCTCGGCCTCCCAAAGTGCTGGGATTATAGGCGTGAGCCACCACGCCCGGCCTCAAATGCTTTTAAAATCTTGTTTATACAATTTGTCATTATTGTCTATCTTATAAAGCTATATAAATAACTATTCTGGAAAACCTAGCCTAATTCTAGTAGTTTTCTAACTTTATCACTTTATTTACTAGAAATAGCCAAATGAAATAGGCCAGAAAAAGGCCAGGTACAGTGGCTCACGCCCATAATCCTAGCCCTTTGGGAGGCCAAGACGGGCGGATTGCTTGAGCCCAGGAATTCAAGACCAGCCTGGGCAACATGGCAAATCCCCATCTCAACAAAAAATACAAAAATTAGCTGGGCATGGTGGTGGGTGCTTGTAGTCCCAGCTACTTGGGAGGCTGAGGTGGGAGGGTCACCCAAGCCTGGGTCAAGGCTGTGGTGAACCATGATCATGCCACTGTACTCCAGCCTGAGTGAAAGAGTGAGATCCCGTCCAAAAATCTAATAAGCCAGAAGAAAAGAAAAATGATTACAGAAATGTTGCCATGTTAAAGTAAAATTTTGTGATCTGGAACAAATATAGTTAATAAACACCTCAACTAGTTCTTACCAGGGACAGTACACACAATTGAAAATATTTTTAGGATATTAGGATGGAAAGGTTTGTAGGTATCTTCTGCTTCGTTGATTGATTATGCTTAAGCATGAATAAATTGGATGATTAGAACCATTATATTTAAATTATTTTTAAATAATAATTCCTTCAGTTAAACAATGCTAAAATCATTTCACTAATGAAGAAGAAACCGAATCAATAAAAAAGATTATTTATTTTTAGTACTGATTTATGATTGTACTTAAAACTAAATTGAGTGATACTGATATTGTGGGAATTCCCAATGTTCATACAACCAACATTTGAAAGAGTTGGGAAGTTATATGTAGTTATATCTTGCCACAAAGCTATTATTAGATAATTTCATTATGAAAAAAAAAAAAAGAGTCTGTCACTTCTAAACCCAAGGCAAAGCACTGGCCTAAACATTTCTCTTTCAGGAAAAGTTTACCTGATTAAATGTAGATAAAATCATTTTTTTTATTAGAATCTCAATCATGTGTTTGTGCCTTGAGAGTTAACTACATCCAGGATGAAGAGCTTTAAAGGCTTTGAGAATAGTTAAACAGTGAATTAAAAATCATATTTCCAGAAAACTTTATAATTCTCAATATGATTCTTATAGATTTTGTTATTCAATTCCTAAAATAATTGACAGACTGTTAGAAAAAATTGTGTTAGTCATATTTGATCAATTAATAATGGGAACAGGAAGTTCAGATGATTTGCCTAAGAACAAAATGGAATTACTTAAAACACTGGAATCAGAAACCTAGGCCTCCTGATTTTTAATTCTTATTTCTACTTTCCTGAATTATAAACTTGGAAAATAAAGAATTGTGATGACAATATCTTTTGTGATGCTATGGATTAAAATGAGGTAATCTATGTAGACATTAAAGGAATGATGTTCATCCTTATTAGGAAAGGTCTTGAGACACTCTGAGAGTTGAAGTCTTCATCCAGTGTCCACATTTAGGATCCCTTATGTACTCGATTACTTTTTTTTCTTACAAAACGTTTCTCACTAGAATTGCAGATGGACCTCTAGTTGCTATTTTTAGCCAATCTTATTTGCTGAAGATGAAATAGAATCTAAATATTTCAAGTGTGAGGATCCAAGCTGTGCATGGGAGGATCACGGGATTCTTTCTGCTTAAAAGTTATATTGTCCATGATTCATAATAGTAAATACATGGAATCAACCTAGATGCCCATTAATGGTGGACCGGAAAAATAAAAATGTGGTACATATACACTATAAAATACTATGCAGCCATAAAAAGAATAAAATCACGTCCTTTGCAGCAACATGGATGGAATTGGAGGCCATTATTCTAAGAGACTTAATGCAGGAAGAGAAAACGAAACAATGCATGCTCTCTCTTATAAGTGGGAGATAAATACTGCGTACACATAAACACAAAAAAGAGAACAATGGACACGAGGGCCTTCTTGAGGGTAGGATGGGAGAGGGGTGAGGATTGAATAACTACCTATCAGGTACTCTGTTGATAATCTGGGAGACAAAATTATCCGTACACTAAGACCCTGTGACATGCAATTTATCCATGTAACAAACCTGCACATGCACCCCCTGAACCTAAAATAAAAGTTGGAAAGAAAAAAAAATTGTCATAGTAAAAGAAAAAAAAAAATTCTGCTATAATCCAGAAAAAAATTCAAACGAAGCATGTTATTAAATAATATAAAATGTATTGAAAAAATATATATAGCAAAACAAACAAACAAACAAAAAATACAGCCTTATATCATGCTATCATAATTGTGTCTCTCGCTTTGCTTAAATTAACTGTCCTAGGAAGTGATGTCACTTCCTCTAGGGTGTCTTCCCTGACTCTTCAAGGTCCAGGTAAAGCTCATTCCCATGTGTTTCCACAGAATCCTCTATAGTTGTGAGAACTACAACACATTTCTCACAAGATGCTGATTTTGTTGATCAGTTGTCTGTATTACTAAATAAACTGTAAGCTTTGCTCGTTACCAAGATGGTACTCAACTATTTGGGGAACAATAAAGGATGGATTGAGCACATTATAAATTTAAAAAATTAAGATTAATAGAACAAAGTTTCCAAATACGTTCCCACAGATTTCTCTTAATTACAAAAAGTTCAATGTTTCTGTACAATGTCACTTTTTAACTAAGTGATCCAATTCAGTAATACAAATGACTAAATTGATAGTAACTGGACCTCTTGATGCAACGGAAAGGATACAGCATTTACTACATGGTGTTCTTGACAAAAATGTTTTACCCAAATCTAATCATGAGGGAAAAAAATAAGAAAGGTTGTGACTGTGGAACATTCTATAGGTCAACTGACCTGGACTTTATAAAATGTCATTCTTATGAAAGAGAAAAACAGGCAGAAAGACATAAAAGAAGATTAGCAACAAGGCAAATGAAGGCAATGTATGATCTTTGGTTGGGTCCTACTTGAAAAAACAATGACTCTATTGGGACAACTGGGAAAAATTTTTTTGTGGATTATATAGTAGATGATAGTATTGTATCAATGTTAAATACCTTGTTTGTGTTAACAATAATGTTCTTAAAATATAATTGCTTGAAATTTTAGGAGTTAGGTAATATAATATCAGTAATTTACATTCTATTTTTCTATTTTTATTTCTTTTTTTATTATTATTATTTTTTTTTGAGATGGAGGCTTGTTCTGTTACCCAGGCTAGAGTGCAGTGGTGCAATCTTGGCTCACTGCAAATTCTGCCTCCCAGGTTCAAGCAATTCTCCTGCCTCAGCCTCCTGAGTAGCTGAGACTATAAGCCCATACCACCATAGGCCCATACCATCATGCCTGTCTAATTTTTTGTATTTTAATGGAGACGGGGTTTCACTGTGTTGCCCAGGCTGCACAATTTACTTTCAAAAAGTCAAATAATAACAGCAAAATATACACACATGCACAACATATACAGAAAGCCAACTGTGTCAAATAGATATGAATTCAGAAAAAAGGGGTATATGAATATTTATTGTATCATTCTTTCACCTTTTCTATAAAAGTTCTGTAAAGGAGTGGAGAAAAAAAAATAAAATGATTTAAATGGGTTTTCTTCAAGTCCATAATGCTCTCTTTCTACAAATAATTTTAGACGTATCTTTTTCTTTCATTAATTTAAGAAGATATACAACAAGTTGGTGTCAATTCCCCTCCTCAAATAGAAACACTATCTTTCTCATTATCTCTAGGTAGATTCTCTTTCTTCTTTTTTTCCTCCCTGCCCTTCACAGAGATAAGTAATGGGGAAAATACATAGACCCTTTACTCTTCTTCCTCCAATGATTTTTCCTATTCAGAACAATTTCATCAGAAATGAAGTAAAAGAGGTTTTAGATAATTGGTGGTCCACTCTAGATGGGAGAAAGTGGTATGGAAGGCAGCGTTCTCCTTTTCCTGTTTTGTAACAGGAAATGAACAAAAGAGAATTAGAGTTAAGGTTGATGTCCCAGGAGCTATGATGGTAGGAAGAAAATTCTCCCATTATACTCATTCATATTTTGAAATGCCCTTTTTCTGCTGATTGTATGCAAGTGAAATATAGTTCTAAATACTCTCTACAACCTGGGGAATTAAAACATCAGTGTTTGCAAGTGTCTGGCACAGAAGGAGCGAAAGCGAGTGGACGAGGAAGGTGGCAGCTATCTTTTTTTAAGTAAAAGGGATTTGTTGTTTCTTGGTAGCCTGGGCAAAAATGTAACCAACTCTTATAAATGGTTAATATCTAGTTCTAGACAATTATAAATGGTTAAGAACTAGCTCTAGATACATAGGAAGCCTGAGTAAACATGCTAACTGATCTCAAAATTTAGAGGGGTTAGACGTACAGACCTATATTGCAAAATACAGATTTATTTTAATGTAAAAATTAGGCTGGGTGTGGTGGCTTATGCCTGTAATCCCAGCACTTTGGGAGGCCGGGGTGGGCAGATCATGAGGTCAAGAGATCGAAACCATCCTGGCCAAAATGGTGAAACTCCATCTCTACTAAAAATACAAAAATTAGCTGGGTGTGATGGCACACTCCTGTAGTCCCAGCTACTCGGGAGGCTGAGGCAGGAGAATCGCTTGAACCCAGGAGGCGGAGCTTGCAGTGAGCCGGGATTGCGCCATTGCACTCCAGTCTGGGTGACAGAGCCAGACTCCGTCTCAAAAACAAACAAACAAACAAACAAACAAAAAAACTAATCCATACTTTTAGGAAGTATGTACATCATTGCATCATTTAGGATCTGCACATGGGCATGGCTGAAGTTTCCTTTTTAGTCAATATAAAACTGGTAAATGTAAAACATTCTATATATTAAATATTTATAAAACAGGCCATGCTGCTCCTCTGCTCAAAACTCTCCTGTGGCTTTCCAGAGTGCTCAGAGTAAAACCCAAACCTAGAGTCCTTCCTATGTCGTACAAAGTCTTCTGTTCTAGACCCTGCAGCCTGTTCTGCTAACATACTCTCTCTCATACTTTTTCCACTCCAACCATACTGTTCTCCCTGCAGCTCCTCAAACATATCAAAATCATCCTGGTTCAGGGACTTGTTTTTGTTCCTTCTGCCTGGAAGAGTCTTTCTTTCCCCAGGTGATCTTCAAGGCCTACTCTCTCACTTCCTTCAGGACTCTGCTCCTAATACTGAACTTGGACACAAGAGGAGGAAGTAAACAATAAAACAGCATACTAGCAAATAAATAATTTCAAATTTGAATAAGTGTATGAAGGAGATATATTATGACAAGTGTGTTCAGTGAGAAAGCACCAAAAAATTCTTGGTTCTAAAAGGTTAGCTTTTGGATAAAGTTAATATTCAAGATAATATAATAAAATCTTACGTTTTTGAAACCAGTTTCTTTTCAAGAAATTTTCTGTATTTGGAGGTACTCAACATACAAATTATATAGTTTTTCCTTAAATAAATACATTACTTAAGGTACTATTTATACTAAAGTATTATACTAAAGTATTAGCTATGATTTTTAATATCTACCTCCACCTAAATCCCACCATACTATAGACAGCAAAATACAAAATGAGTGTAAGAACTAGAAATAGGATTGTGCAACTTTTAGCATCATAAATTCAATATTTTGTTTTCTAATAATAAAATTAATTTCTTACATTTTTAAAGTAACTTTCTTTTTGGACGTTAAAAAGTAAAAATATTCTTTTTGAAAAACAAGTACTTTCATGTTCAACTGTAGAGCCTTACAATGTTAAATTACCTAGTGTTTTCTTCTAGCCTAGAAAAAGTTTAGCCATAAAATATTCAACACACAGAATCCATGGTATGGAATTAAAATGTTCCAACCTGTGACTGTTTTCAATCAATTCTACATTTAGAAAGAAATACAATGGCTTTAAACAACAAATCAAGTTCTATACTTGGAATGAGGTGAAGTTGGGATGGGGTGATAATAGTAAGCTTTAAAAAAAATACAATCATCAAACTAAAGAAAGTGAAGCATTTTAAAGATAATAAAAATCAATGACAAGTTGAATTGACAGGAGAGAGTAGGCAGACTTTTTGTATTATCTCCAAAGAATTATAATTTGACTAGAGAAAAGAGCTAGTAGTATAAATTATAAGACCATTTTCTGAGGCATTTTTACAGTGCTCTACAAAACCACAGTAGAAATGTTAATATAATTACTTTGAAACTTATGCTCCTGTAAATTAAAATATTCCCTCCACAAAGGGGGTTACAAAAGAGAATTACTACTAAGAGATGAAGAGACATTTGGATTTAGTTTTTTAACATTCTTCTAAACAACAGAGAAATCTGCAATTCCCAATAATGGAAAGTTTTAAAATATCATAAATACTATATCTCAGTTAAGTATACAATTACATGACCTAAATTTTGTAATGGTTACTTTTGTGTCTAAAGGAGAAGACAATCAAATGTTTCCTTAGACAGTAGAAGCAGGGGGAATTCAGTAGTTAACCAGCTGTGTTGCCACCTTGAGGTTTATGGTAGCAATTCAGAAAAGTTACAAGTAGATGAGACAGGCTCTTCTCACCTTTGGATGTTAGCATAATTGGGAATTCAGAGATAACACTGATATAATTTGGCTCTGTGTTCCCACCCAAATCTCATCTTGAATTGGAAGCCCCATGTGGGGAGGGAGTGACCAGGTGGGAAGTGATTGGATCCTGGGGGTGGTTCCCCTACACTGTTTTGTGATAGTGACGAGTTCTCATGAGATGTGATAGTTTAAAAGTGGCAGTTTTTCCTGCTTTCTCTCTCTCTCTTGCCACTTTGTGAAGAAACTGCCTGCTTTCCCTTCACCTTCTGCCATGATTATAAGTTTCCTGAGGCCTCCCCAGGCATGTGAAACTGTGAGTCAATTAAATCTCTTTCCTTCATAAATTACCCAGTCTCAGTTATTCTTTATAGCAGTGTGAAAATGAACTAACACAATTCCTCATAGCAGTTGGTTTTGTGGTTTCTAAAGAAAGAAAGAAAGAAAGAAACAAAAAACCCTTACAACATCAGCATTAATAAACTTACAATCAATTAGAAACAAGAATGAAGACAAAGCAAAACAAGACACTTTTTGGATATTTAAAAGGTCTTATACCATATAACATGGTTTTTCTTTCAATGAATTCTGTCCACTTAGTCAAAAAAGATTATTTTATATACCATACAAGGCACTGAGGTTGCAAACAAGAAGAAAAGACATTCCCTAATAGGAGGAAGTCACAGTCTAGAGAAGACAAATACGTTTCAAGAGATGATTATAATATAAAATGATGAGAGGTACACAAAGTATTTTAGAAATACGTGAAAAGAAAGTTAACTTTTACTGAATACTCATTATGTGACAAGCACAGCTCCAAATCTTTAAATTTGCACAACTGCAGCAATTTCTGAACACACAGATTAGAAATTAGTAACATTTGTGAAACATTAAAAACAATATTTTTTTTATAGAAAGCAAGAGGCAGAGTCTGTTTAATTGGCAAAAAGCATGTATGAAGGAAAGAAAATGAAATAAAAAGATGCTATAGGATAATTTTACATTTGACTAAAAGCTTCACCATTTTTCAAATTGTAATTAGGTATATTTTTCATAAATGTAAATATTTCAGAAATAATCAAAACAAAGCTTTAACTAGTTTTCCTTGTATCAACAGTAGTGTCCTTGCACACACAAAAAAAATTTAGTTTTTCCTAAGGTCTTTGTCAATTCCAAATTGTAAACTACTATATAAATGTAACCTTCAGCCTGGGCAACAAGAGTAAAACTCTGTCATAAATAAAAATAAATAAATAAATAAAATAAATAAAAACCCAAAAGAGAAAAAAATGCACCATTAAATTAATAAGTAATCCTCTTTTATATAGAGAGATTACTTATAATTTGGCTATGCTTATTTATGGACTTTGAGATGGCCAGGCGTAATTACTCTTTTATATAAAAGTTCTCACATAGCCAACTCTAATAATTGAGAGGTATAAAACGACAAGCATTCCTTTACACCAACAACAGACAAGCAGACAGCCAAATCATGAATGGACTCGCATTCAAAATCACTACACAGAGAATAAAATACCTAAGAAAATAGCTAACAAGGGATGTGAAGGATGTTTTCAAGGAGAACTACAAATCACTGCTCAAGGAAATAAGAGAGGACGTAAACAAATGGAAAAACATCCCATCTTCATGGATAGGACAAATCAATATTGTGAAAATGATCATAGTGCCCAAAGTAATCTATAGATTCAATGATATTCCCATCAAACTACCATTGACTTTCTTCACAGAATTAGAAAAAAAACTACTTTCATATGGAACCAAAGAAGACCCCGTATAGCCAAGACAATCCTAAGCAAAAAGAACGAAGCTGGAGGCATCATGCTACCTGACTTGAAACTATACTAAAAGACTATAGTAACCAAAAAAGCATGGTACTGGTACCAAAACAGACATATAGACCAATGGAACAAAACAGAGACCTCAGAAATACCACCACACATCTACAACCTTCTGACCTTTGACAAACCTGACAAAAACAAGCAATGGGGAAAGGATCTCCTATTCAATAAATGGTGCTGGGAAAACTGACTAGGCATATGCAGAAAACTGAGACTGGATCCCTTCCTTACACCTTATACAAAAATTAACTCAAGATGGATTAAAGACTTAAACGTAAAACCCAAAACCATAAAAACCCCAGAAAAAAACCTAGGCAATACCATTTGGGACACAAGCATGGGCAAAGACTTCATGATGAAAACACCAAAAGCAATTGCAACAAAAGCCACAGTTGACAAATGGGATTTAATTAAACCAAAGAGCTTCTGCACAGCAAAAGAAACAATCATCAGCATGAACAGGTGACCTACAGATTAGGAGAAAAAATTTGCAATCTACCCAACTGACAAGAGTCTAATGTGCAGAATTTACATGGAACTTAAACAAATTTACAAGAATAAAAAACAAACAACCCCATCCAAAAGTGGGTAAAGAATATGAACAGACGTTTCTCCCAAGAAGACATTTACGCAGCCAACAAACATAGGAAAAAAAGTTCAACATCACTGATCATTAGAGAAATACAAATTAAAACCACAACGAGATACCATCTCATGCCAGTCAGAATGGCAATTATTAAAAAGTCAAGAAACAACAGAGATGCTGGTAAGGCTGTGGAGCAACAGGAACACTTTTACACTATTGGTGGGAATGTAAATTAGTTCAACCATTGTGGAAGGCAGTATGGTAATTCCTCAAGGATCCAGAGCCAGAAATACTATTTGACCCAGCAATCCCATTACTGGGTATATAGGCAAAGGAATATAAATCATTCTACTATACATGCACATGCATGTTTACTGAAGCACTATTTATAATAGCAAAGTCATGGAACCAAACCAATTGCCCACCAATGATAGACTGGATAAAGAATATGTGGTACATATACACCATGAAATACTATGCAGTCATAAAAACGAATGAGGTCATGTCCTTTGCAGGGATATGGATGAAGCTGGAGTACATCATCCTCAGCAAACTAACACAGAAACAGAAAACCCAACACTGCATGTTCTCACTCATAAGTAGGAGTTGAATAATGAGAACACGTGGACACGGGGAGGGGAACAACACACACCAGACCCTGTTGCAGGATGGGGGGCCAGAGGAGGGAACTTAGATGACAGGTCAATAGGTACAGCAAACTACCATGGCACAAATATACCTATGTAACAAATCTGCACATTCTGCACATGTATCTTGGAACTTAAAGTAAAATAAATAATAATAATAATTGAGAGGTGTTTCTTTATTGAAATGACTTTCCCCCAGCAGAAATTCATCACTAATTAGTTTAAATTAGTTTTTGTATTTAACTGTCATGTACTTAAAGAAAAATCATTTCAAAGTATATTTTATCTTTGATATGGGATAGCTACAATGAATGAAACTACATGTATCTTAATTAATTTAGTAAGCATTCATTATTATGTAGTTTAATCTGTTTACGTTATTTTGTTCTAAAGTTTGAAGAACATATCTGAGGTACAAGTAATCAGCAACTCTAATTTAAAGTATATTTACAGTGTTTTTACTAATGTCTAGTTTGAAAGCTAAGGACTAGATCACTGAAAAATAGTTACCCAGTATTGTCTTATTCAGACCTCTGGTGCTAAACTAAAAGTTTTGAACAAATAATCAAAATAAGAAAAATTTAAAATTTTAGAAAGAAAACAAAAACAATAAAAAACACTTACCCTAACCCACTATCCCCTACTCTGTAGGAAAAAACAAAATAATGTTTGTGAAAAGGTAGAAAAGTTTCAGTCCTCGTATTTAATTTTCTAAGCAACGTTCAGCTGGAATTATGCCATTTACTTTTCTTGTCTGCCTGAGGGGAACCTAGCTGAAATCTCTCTGAGCACCCTAGTCAACAATCAGCCTTGACACAACCTTCCCTTGATAAACTATAAATTCTCTGAGGCCAGGGACCTGGTTTGCCTTACTCCTTCTATATTTTGTGGAGATGGGGTAATCTAAAATGTTAAATAGGGTGAACAAGGAAAGCCTCATTGAGAAGGTAATATTTGAGCAAAAACTTGAAGGAGATGAGGAATCTTGGCAAGTGCTATCTTTGTGGGGGTGGGGTGGGGAGTGTTGAGAAGAGAAAGACACTTAGGTCTAACTAGGACACATCTGATGTGTTTGTGGAAAGGCAAGGAGTGGCTTTCCACTGTAACCAGTGGCTACAGCAGGGGAGCAAGGTGAACAGTGGTAGGAGAGGATGTCAAGAGATGCTAATGGGGGCCAAGATTTGAGATTTTTCTCTTACTCAGATAAGGAGTCATTAGAGATTGAATCAAAGGTATGAAGTGCCTGATTTGCATTTTAAAGGGTTTTGGGAATAAATTTGAGGAGTGACATGATCTAACTCACAATTTAAAAGTATCCCTCTGGCAACTATGTTGAAAATTAAATTAAGAGAAACGAAGAAGGAAACAGCAGTTGAGGCGCTATAGCAAACAAGTAGAGGAGAGATGATAGAGGTTTGAACCTAGGTGGTAGAGATGATGTTGAGAAGAGGTCAGATTCTGGATCTGGCAGGAGATGTTGATGGGATTGACTGTGCAGTATGAAGGAAAATAAACAAATCAAAAGTGATGCCTGCTTTAGGACCAGAGCATCTGAAGGAACAGAGTAGTCTTTTACTAAAATGGAGAAGACTTAGATGAGAGAATATCATAAGTATATAGCTCTAGGATTGTGACACTTTTAGATAAGTGTAAGTAGTTACATCAAGCCACTGGTGAAATCCGAGTCTGGAATTTAAAAATGGAGATAGAAATATGTGAGAGTCATGAGATGAGGTATAGAGCCATACGACTGCATGACATCTCCGAGGGAGAAGAGCAGGTATTTAGGATTATGCTCAGGACCAGAATGGCAATGAGAGGTCATGCAGATGAGGAGAAAACAGCAAAATATGCTAAAAAGGACAAGTTGCTGAGAAAGGAAAGAAACTAGGGAGTGGTGTACCCACGGCACAGTGAAGAAGGTGTTGCAAGAATGAGGCCAACTCAAATTCTCCACACATTAACTCATGAAATACATCTGATCTTCGTAACAGGACACTTCTTTGATAAGCCCTTTCTGAGGACTCCTGGCTCACACAGATGATTTTCCCCTATGTCTCTAAATCACAGGGTAGGCCTTGGTTATAATTCTTATCAAAACTATGACTCTAGCTGCAGTTTCTCTTCTGTGCCCTTCTTCCCTATCACCACTTCTCTAAAAATACGAGTTTCCTGAGGGCCTGAAGTTTGCACTGGAGTCCTTGGAATCCAGTAATACATCTGACAACTAGGAAGGAGGAAGTTAAATTTATTCAGAGCCTACTGTGTATTAGGCAACATGTCAGTATCTTCATGATGTTTATCTTAACTTACGTGATCGAAAATGTGAATAAAAGAATAAAGAAAGTGTTGACCGAACAGCAGAAATAACACATAGGACAAATAAAAGCTATTCAGTGTATTGGGAGAGCTCTGGAGTGGAGAAAGATGCATCAGGATACCATAGCTTGATGCCAATAGCTATCAAGATTTTTGAGCTAACTCTTCCTGCACTCTTTCCAAATTCCTCAAACAAAGTTCTCCAATGATAATTTTGTTTCCTTTACAGGTTTTCTTGTAGAGTTAGAAACTGAAAACTAGAAGACATAAATATCTGTTCCAACTGGCTGCTGTACTTCTCACTGTGTATGAATAAATTAATGTTCTGTTTGAAACATTAGTCTTAGGTAAGTTTGGCTAGTGTGTTTCTTTTTGAAACTCTAGAGATGATCAGTCTCCTTGTCTTCTGTTTTTCATTGACGGCTAACATTTCAAAATCTTGTTGTGAGATCCAAATGGGGCTGACGCAGATAATCACAAGAGATTATGATATAAGAATTCCAGGACACACATGCTTTGTGATTGACTGCTAAAGGAAAATATTGATTTCCATTTATTTTATCTCTTGTTGACACACAATAGTGGTCACAGTCATGACTGTTATACAATGGATTGGGGAAAGGTTGTTAGGCAATGAACTGAGCATAAAATGATATTTTTTGTTGCTGCCTCAAATTTGATTCATTTTTCTGAGTCTGAGTTTATAACCTAACCTAAAATGTAGGCTTTCAGAGCCAGAGTAATACAATCCAGATTTAAATCTATCACTTGTGAATATATAGCCAGTCTTGCTAAGATGGATCATTTGTGATGCTCTGACAAAATAGAGTTTGTAGTCCTTCGAACATCAAAATTTAAACTGTGCTGACACAGCTAAGATAATTTTACTTTTAAGCTGCTAATTGAGCATGAATTTGCTCTCCCTCTGGTATACCTGCACCAACTCTCTCTAAATTTGAATCAAATAAAATTTTGGACGAAATTGTTTTGTTCTGAGACAGGGTCTCACTCTGTTGCCCAGGCTATAGTGCCGTGGCACAATGACAGCTCACTGCAGCCTCAACCTCCTGGGCTCAAGCAATCCTCCCACCTCAACCTCCCAAGTAGCTGGGACTACAAGGGCATGCCATCACACCTGGCTAATTTTTGTGTTTTTTAAATAGAGATGAGGTTTCACTGTGTTGTCTGGGCTGGTCTTGAACTCCTGAGCTCAAGTGATCCGCCCGTCTCAGCCTCCCAAAGTGCTGAGATTACAGGCTGCAAGCCACCATGCCTGGCTTGGATGAAATTATTTGGATCAATAACATAAGGTAGCTAATAATTCTGCCATCATTTTTACTTTGTAAAATGTTAAGGACATTAATACTTTCCCTATTTTTACTGATAGCAGGGAGAAGACAATGTACATGTGTATAGCCCTTCTATCGACCTCTATAAACAAGGGAGTAAGCCATTTATATTTTGTATCCTAGTATATCTGAAATATAAATCCTCTTCATGACTACTACAACAGCCCTTGCCTATGCCCTAGACATCCCTTACTTTACCAGGACTTATTAAAATAACTGTCACACTACAACCAGTCTAATCATTTTGTTTGTTTGTTTGTTTGTTTGTGACACAGTCTTGCTTGGTCACTCAAACTGGAGTTGCAGTGGTGGATCTCAGCTCACTGCAACCTCTGCTTCCTGAGCTCAAGTGATCCTCCCACCACAGCCTCCTGAGTAGCTGGGACTACAGGCATGCACCACTATGCCCAGCTAATTTTTGTATTTTTAGTAGAGATGGATTGCCATGTTGGCCAGGCTGGTCTCAAACTCCTGACCTCAACTGATCCAGCAGCCTCAGACTCCCGAAGTACTGGGATTACATGCATGAGCCACTGCGCCCAGCCAGTCTAATCGTTTGACATCTATCATCCACAAAGAATTGGGAATAATCTGTCTAAAATTGCAACATAAACTGGTGCTATTATTGTTTTTTTAAATAGGAACAGTCATTTTTATGCTTTATTTAAAAAGCCTTAACCAGTCTAATTTAGTTTTCTATTTTATATACATATATTTACTATTATTATTATACTTTAAGTTCTAGGGTACATGTGCACAACGTGCAGGTTTGTTACGTATGTATACATGTGCCATGTTGGTGTGCTGCACCCATTAACTCGTCATTTACATTAGGTATATTTCCTAATGCTATCCCTCCCCCCTCCCCTCACCCCATGACAGGCCCTGGTGTGTGAGGTTCCCCACCCTGTGTCCAAGTGTTCTCATTGTTCAATTCCCACCGATGAGTGAGAACATGTGGTGTTTGGTTTTCTGTCCTTGCGATAATTTGCTCAGAATGATGGTTTCCAGCTTCCTCCATGTCCCTACAAAAGACATGAACTCATCCTTTTTTATGGCTGCATAGTATTCCATGGTGTATATGTGCCACATTTTCTTAATCCAGTCTATCACTGATGGACATTTGGGTTGGTTCCAAGTTTTTGCTATTGTGAATAGTGCCGCAATAAACATACGTGTGCATGTGTCTTTATAGCAGCATGATTTATAATCCTTTGGGTATATACCCAGTAACGGGATGGCTGGGTCAAATGGTATTTCTATTTCTAGATCCTTGAGGAATCACCACACTGTCTTCCACAATGGTTGAACTAGTTTATAGTCCCACCAACAGTGTAAAAAGTGTTCCTATTTCTCCACATTCTCTCCAAAACTGGTGATATTATTGTTTAGAGATCTGGCAATCATTTTTTAGTTGCCCATGGAATCACAGCAAAGATCCATACCACAGTTATACCCTGAGACTCTGGAAAGAGAGCCCCCCCATCCCCACGCCTCCTCCTTTTGAAGGGGTTGGCTAAACCACTGACTGTGAGCCAGGAGTTGGCTCTTCTGACACTGCCATGTACAGGTGCACAACTCTGGGGATTCTGAGAATCTTAAGTTCAGATTGTGTGTCTTCAGTTATTATAAAGCTATATTTTGTTAAGTCAGGTTATATTTCATTTTTCCCAACTTTATGTATTACTTGTAAATATTTAGACATGTAGGATATTGAGACTTCTACTCCGAGACTACAGATGTTAAGCCCATCTAAATTTCCACATCGTCCTGATTCAAGCACCAGAGATGGAAATAAATAAATTATGCCCTTCATGGCCACAGTCCTACTAAATTCTTCAGTCCGCCTCCAGTTTCTAACTACAATGAAAGATGGTCATATGAATGGGGTTATTCTTGTCATACCAACTAAAACAGAGGCAAAAGACAGGGAAGAAAGCATTCAGGGCACAAAACATGGCTCCAAGAATGGAATTCACTGTAAGCCTGCATGCTGAAACTGTCTGTTGTAACCTGAAACTAGTTTTACCCAATAGCTACTGAAACAACCTCCTTTGACTCCAAGACCCATTGCCTGTCACTCACCAATCAGAGCTTGCCAGCTCTCCACACTTGACTAGTGCCAATGAACTTTCTGGGAAAACAATATGTAACACTTCTTCTTTTTATGAAATCTCCAACTTTCTTTTTGTTCTTCAGGCATAAGGAAGACCATCCAGTCTGTATGTATACCTGAACTGCAATTCTTGCTTCCCCAATCAAATCTTACATTTAGATATTTTATTTTGACTTAAACACTAGCCTTGTTATACTTATCGTGTATTAAATTCTAAACTCTTTTACCATGCTCTACACAGCATGGTATATAACATCTTTGTGTTTTCGCTCCTGCTGTTTTCTCTGATTGAAATGGTCTTCACAACTTTTCTGGCTAATCCATTAATCTCTTAATATACAGCTTTTAAATCTCTAAGAACTTCTCCAGACTTTTATTATACTTATTCAATTTTCCCACAGTACACTGTTCAAACTTCATTCTTATCACTACCTTATTAACTATATAGCTGTTTTTTTTTCTGTCTCATCTAAAGAGAAAACCTGTAAACTTTTGAAGCCAGTGTTCATATCTTATATTATTACACTAACATATATGTGCTGAACTGAACAGTATGGTTAAAAATACACGTTATTTCACATTTTATTGAACTTGTAAAGACAATTGTTTTGAAAATACTATTTACCAGTTACTAAAGTTGAAAGCTAAGTAGTATTAGTTAAATAGTGAACAATTTTAATGAATTGTATGAAAGAATGTTCAATCTTTGTGAAAGCCATTCCAGGGTTTTAAGTACTCATTTTCTTTTCACAATGAAATATGTACCATATAATTACAGCAGAGGTATTATAATATAAAAAGCTGTGAAAACTAAGCTTTAACTTTTGCATAAAGTGTTGAAGCTATAAGTGCTTTTCCCTACCAAAGCAAAATACCAATGCTAGTTCTAAAGACAAAAATTTTGTATATATTATACAGGATTAATAATCTTAAAGACTAATACATATGAAATTGTATTTAACTTATAAAGACATTTTTAAAAAAACAAGAAGCTATATTTCAAGATTTTTTTTTTTTTTTTTTTTTTTAAATTTGAGACAGAGTCTCACTCTGTCTCCCAGGCTGGAGTGCACTGGTGCAATCTCAGCTCACTGCAACCTCTGCCTCCCCCGTTCAAGCGATCCTTCTGCTTCAGGCTCCTGAGTAGGGGGGATTACAAGCATGCATCAACGCTTAGCTAATTTTTGTATTTTTAGTAGAGAGGGGTTTTGCCATGTCAGTCAGCCTGGTCTCGAACTTCTAACCTCGAGTGATACTCCCGCTTTGGCCTCCCAAAGTGCTGGGATTACAGGCATAAGCCACCATGCCCAACCTATTTTAAGATTTTAAATGTCATTATCCATTTAGTTTAAGACATACAATATTTATTTTAAAAGTATTATTTTTGTTGAGCATCTTGTTTCAAAGTTCAAAAATTAAATTTTTAATGCCACATAATGTATATAATCTATTAATAGCCTTCTTCCAACTAATAACAATTGGTGGAATCCAACATGTGGATCTGAGTCAGCCTCAGTTCTTAACTATTGTGATGAGGGAAGCAAGATATTTGCATTCTCGAACATCTCTGGCCATGAAGTATCTTGCTTGAAATAAAAATTGAAGTTTTCAACCCCATACATTTCTATAGGTTAAGTATTAATATTACTCAGTGTTAGCAATAATCTTACCTACTACTGATGCACTGACCTACTTAGCGTTTTTTTCTGTTTCCTGGCCTAGGCCTCCTAAAATCTGATAGTTACTGCATTTCTACCTTTTACTGTTATTCTGCTTGAGTTGATCTCCTGAAACCCTGTCAACCTTCCCTTCCCTTGCAAACTCATAGACTCCATCTGACAACCCTCTATCCATATGAAAGCTAGTCACACTGGGAGGAAATTGATGCAGCCATGTTTCTGACTTTGGAAACTATCTATCATCTGGAATTTTCCTTAGAGTAATGTCCTCTTGCATGGGCAGAACCCATTTCCTTATGTCAGGGTATGCCAAGTCCTTTGCACTATCATTCTCTGGGTATTGTGCTTGAAGGTTGCTTTCCCAAGAGTCAGTTTGACTGTATTTAACCTATGCATAGCTCTTTACTTTTCCACCTCACTAGTCCCACCTTTCTAAACCAACCCCACTGGCCTTTGGTCCTGGGGTGCTATCTTACCCCGTTCGTGAGGTTATGGTCTGACATTTATTATACAAAATAACAGGGGGACTAGGGGAAGTTTATTAAGCAAACTTCAATTTTAAGAACTATATTGATAATAGGAAAAGAGATAACAAGTTCTTTGAATCATCCACAAGGATATGGTTTGAACATCGAGAGTTCCTTAATAGAATTACTACGAAAGTAGAAAAACATTGAAATATGATAGCCCATATAGTTAGGACTATTTACAGTTAGTGATCATATTATGTACTAAAACATTTTCATTGTATGGTATATATCTTACCTTAACTTCCACATGTGCCATCAGTACTGCAAAATTTGTTAGGTGGTTACAAGAGCATGTAGTATGTGTCTTATTTGTTGTCAGGAGCCGACAGCCTTGTGTTGACCAATAACCTGTCATTGTACGCTTGGAGTAGCTCCAAAATGAACAGTTAGGGTTGAAATTTTCCTCTGACTGCTAAAGGGGAAAAAAGTCCATAAAATCAACAACTACTTTATGATCATGTAAATTAAATTGGCATTTTCTTTACATATAATACAACTTCATATTCTATCTTTTTTTTAGAGATGTCTACCAATGTTTCCATGAATGGGCCTCATCAATTCTAAGGGAAACTGAATATATGCTGTTGTTTGTTCCCTCTGACTAGAGAGGAGTGCACTATTTTTTTAAATTAACAGTAAAACAACATACTAGTATCAATGTTTCAAAATCACACTAATTAATACACATTGCAAAATAAAGAGGTTAATTGCTCTTAACAACCAACATCTGAATGGATGATCTTTAGAAATCTTTGTTGAATTTACAACCTCAATCTTTGTATATATGCAAAAATATATCTTCACATGGACATAATTGCTTGAAATATCAAATATAGAACCATGTCTAGTTCTGTTAATGTACTCCTATTCTTCTTTAAAAAACATAAATAGTATTGTGAATATTTAAGGTATACAACACAATGTTATGAAATACTTGTAGATAGTAGAAAGGTAACCAAAGTGAAGCAAATTAACATATCCATCATCTCACGTAGTTACCCGTTGTTTTCTTGTTTTTGCGGCAAGAGCAGCTAAAAATCTATTCATTTCACATGAATCCCAAATACAATAGAATTTTGCAATATTATCTATGATTTTCAGGCCGTATTTTAGATCTCTACACTTGGACTAGGTCTTTTTAGTTATGGAGAAGCATTTATAAATCCATCTATGAATGCTTTCACCATAAATATTTACAAATGCAAGGATGATTCTCCTCCAAATCTTATTTCTGAAAAAAAATTACCACTCTATTGTACAAATAATGAACTGCTATATGTCAAACAGAAAAAATATTAAAAGAAAATTAATACACTTAATGTTCAGTGTTATAAAAATATAGATAATATGAACAACCAAGTTAATATGCCATTTTCTTACCTTGATATGTTTAACAGTAAACACCACAGGATCAGCCAAATAAACCTTGTTACTGAACTCTTTGTTTATTGCTGCCGTAATAACAGGAGAATTGACAATAACAGAATGATTTGTGGACAAAGCTTCCGTTCCCAACTTCATACTGGCATTCTCCGTGGACAAATAAGGACCCAAGTTGTTATACAGCACAAAGGCCACTCTGATCTCTCCTAAAATAAATGCAAACTCTGATTAGTTTGTCCATTCTACTTAAATTAGTTAGTACTAATGAAACAGAAAATTAAATTCATATAGTATGTATTCACACAAAAAATTCAGCATTCATTTCAACCAAAGTACCAAGTCATTTATGAGAGGAAAGTCAAATTATGCTAAAACAACTACATACCACTATTTTAAAAAATGAACCTCAATCCCTAACTCACTCCATACTCAGAACTAAATTTAAGATCGATCATACACCTAAACATGAAAACCAGAATCATAAGGCTTCTAGAACAAAATATAGAAAAATATCCTTGAACTTTGAAGAAGGCAAAAATGTCTTCAATAAGACCCCAAAACATTTATCATAAAATGATAAACTAAACTTTATCAAAACCAAAAATCTATCAAAATACATTATTAAGAAACAAGCAGACTGAAATACATTTAAAAATAAGATTCATTAATATATACAGCATTTTTACCAACTAACAATAAATTAATGGCATCTTAAAATGGCAAAAGACATAAATACACACTTTAGAAAATAAATAAAGGAAAGGCCAAGAGACACATGAAAAATGATCAGCATCATTAGTAATTAGGGAATGAAAAAATAAGACTACATTGAGTTACCATTTCATACCCACAAGAATCTCTAAAATTGAAAAGACTGACCACACTAATGTTGATAAGGATGTGGAAGAAACGGAACTCTCATACACTTCTGGTGGTAGTATAAAATAGTTCAACCATTTGGAAAAAATGTTTGACAATTTCTTATAAAATTAAACATACATCTACCTTTCCTAGATAAGTGGAAACATATATCCACCACAATACATGTGGATATATATCCTTATTCTTAACAGTCCCAAACTGGAAACAAGTCAATTATTATTTATAGGAGGACAAATAAATTATGGCATATTACATAATAGAATATACTATTCATCAATAAAGAACAAAGTATTGATACATGGAACATCATGAGAAAGTCTTAAAAATATTTTGCCTGGTTAATGAATTCAGACAGAAAATGGTATATACTGTATGGTACCAGTTATATGAGGTCTTAAAACACTGGCAAATTTTGGCTGGGCACTGTGGCTCATGCCTGTAATCCTAGCACTTTGGGAGGCTGAGGCGGATGGATCACAAGGTCAGGAATTCAAGACCAGCCTGACCAACATGGCGAAACCCTGTCTCTACTAAAAATACAAAATTTACAGGTGGCACACGCCTGTAATCCCAGCTACTCAGGATGCTGAGGCAGGAGAATCACTTGAACCCGGGAGGCAGGGGTTGCAGTGATCTGAGATTGTGCCACTGCACTCCAGCCTGGGTGACAGAGTGAGACTCCGTCTCAAAAAAAAAAAAAAAAAAAAAAAAAAACCAAAAACTGTCAAATTTGGTCTACAGAAATAGTAATGAGAAGAAAGTTTTATTAGGTGAGGAGAGGGAATAAGAAGACTGGTAAAAGACATGGGAAAATTTTCTGGGTACAGAAGAGATTTATTTTCTTTCTTTTTGTGATATTATAAAAGAATGTACAACTGTCAAATTCCCAAGCTAAATGCTTCCTCAAGCTAAATGTATATTTTAGTGTATGTAAATTATTTCTCAATTGCAATGTTAAGGAAAACACATAAGAATTCACAGTCTTTACTGTCTTAAAACTCAGCTGTCATGTTATTTTAAGGTCACTGTTTCCACAAAGTCACCAAGTCCTTCCACCTAATTTTTTTCCTTTATGACAGTCTCTTAAATGTAATCCTCTATGAAGTGAATTTTCTCTTAACACACTTTTAAAAATTGTCTTATTTCCTTTATTTAAAAAAGTCAAGCCCTATATCTTATTTCTGGCCCCAACTACTATGGTTACTAGGAAGAGGAAGTCACAGTCCCTATCTCTGAATCTTAGAATCAAGTGGAAAAAAAGAAAATTGAGTCGTGTGAGGACATAGGCAAAAAAAAAAAAAAGTTACTTTCTTTTTTCTTTTTTTCTTTTTTTGAGGAGGAGGGCTATTTAACATCTAACTCCCGTGTTTGGGAAATTCCCTACTCTTCGGGATTTATAGACACAAAATGGACATATACTTGCTTTCCTAGCTTATTGTGAATAGGTTGCTCTAGGCACTTCTGCTAGATGCATCCAATCAGATGCAGTAGCCTCAGATATCAGATGAGGAGCTAGTGATACAAATAAGCAGGAAGTGGTACAGCAACAGCAGCAGCAGCAGCGGCACAGTTACTGCTACAGAGTTCACTTGGGGCAGCAGTGACATTTCACAGCAGTGATTTTGTGATGTAGTATAGGCTGCTGTCAGCCTCCTTGCTCTAGTGTATCTTCTGGGCCTGATTCTCCAGCCGTCTCAGTGATTCTATGAGATATCCATTATCATTTCCGTAATCCAGCAAAGAGATTATGATGAGAGCTACATAATGGAAGAGAGCATTCTTATCTAATCTACAAGTGTTAATACAGTACTGAGCAAATCATAGTAATTCACTAAATACTTATCTGTTATAACATACAATTTAATTTTGTTCTTTCCCTCTAGATTTGGTATTAAAATGCTGATTTTTGAAAGGTGAAAATTAAGAACATTCATGCATTTTTCTTGTTGACATTAAAAACTTCAATTTTAATTGGTTTATAATTGGCTGATAATTCATGCCAATTTCCACTTCCAGGATGGCGTCATTTTGCCATCCCACTGTGTGTTACCAGCACACTTAGTCACTGGCAATTCTCTCATATTCTCTGCTCTAAAATGAATGCTTAAATGTGACTTTAACAAACAAAAACAAAAACAGGCTGGGTGTGATGACTCATGCCTGCAATTCCAGCACTATGGGAGGCTGAGGTGGGAGGATCCCTTGAGGCCAGGAGTTCAAGACCAGCCTGGGAAACACAGAAAGACCCTCTTCTCTATTAAAACAAAACAAAACACACAAAAAACAACTATATGTTAATTTAGAAAATAAATGAACACAGAACTGAATTTGACTAATATATTTCTACATGTCTTCGGATACACAGCTTTGTATCTGAAGGTTCACACATTTATTGTATACTTAAGTAGTGAGTATATAGATGTA
The DNA here is from genome assembly GCF_043159975.1 of Macaca nemestrina. Taxonomy (NCBI): domain Eukaryota; kingdom Metazoa; phylum Chordata; class Mammalia; order Primates; family Cercopithecidae; genus Macaca; species Macaca nemestrina. The sequence continues at coordinate 124,937,085 of NC_092127.1, read as the reverse complement.
TAGATGAACCAGGCACTGAAGTACTAGGGTTACATCAGTGAACAAGATTAGACAAGGCCCCTGCTCCCATGGAACTTACTGCCTGGAGGGAGACCCAGGCAGTAAGCAGGCAGATTGAAAAATAATAATAATATTATTTCTTATAATGGTAAGTGAATAAATGCTATGAAGAAACATTGGCATAATCATGGCTAATGGGGAAAGAGTGATTGGGAAAGAGGAGTTTACCTTAGAGGAGATAGGGAAGACTCTCCTTATAGAGGTAGATTTATTCTAAAAAGTGAATGATAGAGAGGGTGCCATGAAAAAAAAAAAAAAAAAGTAAAAATTGTATTCTAAGAAGAAAGGTTTAAAAACACAAAAACAAAAACACCCCAAACCTGATGCAGGAACATGCTTGGTGTGTTCAAGAAACAGAATCAAGATTACTCTGTCTGGATCACACACAACATGCTGAAGACAAATGTGAGGTGTGGCAAATGAGGCAGGAAGGAAGTGGACCAGGTAGCACCTGGCAGGCCTAGTTAAGTCATGAGATCTCATTGTAAGTGTAAGTGGAGGTCAACTGGTCAGATGTATGTTTCAGGAATAACCCTTTGTCAACAGGATATACTGTTGGAGGGCAAAAGAGTGGAAGCAGGGAAATGATTTAGGAAGCTAATGCAGGAATCTAATTTTGCTCTACTTAATCTTACTGCTGTCTCAAAAATTTTCTTAGTCAAATGAGTAACATAAAAATGATTTCTAAGTTTAGTCTTACAATATTTCTAACATTTACAGACCATTTTATTCTGATGACAACAAATGTAAGTTGTTTTTCTTGATATTATTTATCAACACTGTTCACCCTGCAATACGAAATATTAGCATTAAGTTGGTGACTAGGAACTGAGGTCATCTTCCTATCACCTGGCAGATTAAACAATCTCCCTTTCTTGGCAAAAAAGAAATATCTCTGTGTGTGTGTGTGTGTGTGTGTGTGTGTGTGTCTGTGTATGCATATATGTACAAATATGGGAAAGAGGGGTCTATTTTAGAGGAGATATATATATACACATACATATTATATATACACACACATCTATACATACATATATACACACACATACATATATACACACACATACATATACATGCACATACATGTGTGTAAGTTTAAACATTTTTTAATATTAGTGAAGTTTGGGACATACTTTATAAGATTATTTATTGAATTTTAATTATTTTCAGTGTATTCAATTTAGTAGTAAGCTAAGCTGATTATATTTATAGTTCCATTTCCCAAAATCATCTCCTTATATTTAAATGTTTGTATGCTTTGCAAAGAAAAGCATAAAAACTCTCAAAAAGAAGCTGAATAAGCAAAAAAAAAAAAATTTAATTAAAAGTAAAATTTCCATAAAAAATTTTACAAGTGAAATCTGCACACTCAGTGAGAGTTCCTCCTTTTGAGGAAAGATGTCAGATCCTCTGAATTTTGTTGTCCATAATTTCCTTTATATTTAAGTTTCTGGCAACTGAAAAGTAATGGAACAATTTCCAAATCTGATTGGTAATTTTGTAGAATAAATATCACTGTAATATTGATGGTGCTGTACAGTAGAGAAAGAAGAGGAAGAGGAGGAGAAAGAGAATAGTGTAGGAAAAGGAAGAGGGGAAAAGCTCCTCAATAGTGGATCTAATATTCTGGGCCAAAAAAGAATGAATTGATGCAAGTTCAATTCCCTCAAGCTTAAAAAATAAACTCTAACCTACCATTTCGGCCATTTTGCTTTAAAGTATTTGCAGACAGCTGGATAGTGCTTCCATGGCCCATGTTTTCTGGAAATTTTAGGTCTTCTAAGTTTCCTTCTGTGCTCAGTCTTGCAACTTCCAATTCTGTTAATATCAAAGAGATACCCGTGCTCATTGAGAAACATACCTAAGCTACAATAATTTCCTAAATCATTGCAGTATTTCTGAAATCAAAACACTGGAATTCTCGTTCTATTTGTCATGATTTATGAAAATCTTTCAGAAAATATATTGTTCGTATTTTATAAAAGTAATGCAAATAAAAGTTATTAAAATTATGTAAATAATACAAACATGTCAATAATAAAGCCTAAAATTTAAAATTCAATCCCAAATTGTAATACATTGTCATTGGCCTTAAGTTTCAAAATATAATCTTTATTTTATAAATTAAATAAAAATCCTTTCATAATCTAGAGCTGTACTATCCTATCAATATTGATCTTTAAGCCCAATAAATTTGAAACAGCTTTATCATAACTTCTGAAATAAAAGTGTTAGCTACTCCTAATCCACAATAAAAAGATTGATATCCTTTATAAGTCAAATAACATGATTATCAAACACTGTTTTATCATTTTCACTCAAATGACTTACTTCTTTATAATGTGAATTCAAAGATACTCTCATTATAACTGAAATAACTCCTAATAGTCCTGTATTAAGAGGATAAAATTTTAAATGGTATAATACATACATAAAAGTCCTTTAAAAAAACAAACCTCACTGTAAGTGATCTCAGGCTACTATGTTCAATATTGAACCTAATATTGAAATGTCCTAAGACAGATAGCACACATGATTTTCTATCCTTTTAAGCCAATGACAAGTGATGCCCTCTTTATTTTAGAAAAAGAATGACTTTTCTCCATTGAAATAAAGTATCACTCATATCTGGGACACCAGAGATACTTTTTTCTTTTCCCTCTTCAGATATACAACAGTGTCTAGACCTTCTGTATAACAAAGGCCACTTACTAATATTGTCTGTGTTCTCCCTGACAATGTCAGTCTTCAAAAGGTTATCAGCCAGCACAAAAGCACTTTCCTCCACAGTATGAAGCAACATGGTGGCCGCACGTAGCTGATCGCTTATAGTCAGGTCTCTCCACGCATTCAAAGCTTGTGGCTGAAGGAGGTTGTTAACTGTCTCGACCATTGCCTATATAAGAGGATGAAAAGAATGATAGAGGTCTCTAGTGAACCCACATAGCTGTCAGAAATCCAGGTGTACATGTTGCCCAGCAAGCAAGGATCAGCAGTGTGCATGAGTTCAGTATTGTCCCAGCCTCCCCTGTGACATGCTGCAGCAGAAGCATTCATTATTTTGTTCTGTAAAACCCTAGCTGAGACTTTGCAAAGCAAGAGGAAAACCTGTTTTTGTTTTGAAAGACAACAAATAAAGTCATGCTTTCTTCTTAGAATCAATAACACAAGCTTCAACAAGACTATGATCACATAATTAAATTATTTGGCTGGGGAACTGTTGACAAAAAATTTAAACCAAGAGTTTTACCACATGACTCAGAGCAAATCATTTTTTCTGTACATTACCATAAAACTGGATGCTGAACACAACAGAGATTAAAAGGATGACCATAAATGTGACAATCCAAGAATTTGTTGCCTATAGGTTGATGACTCACATAGCAAACCTATCTGTTTTTTAGCCAGCTAGTAAAATGTCAGAATGGGGAAAATATCAAAGCATACATACTCCAGGGGCTTTAGATATGTTATGTACAAAGAGAAACGTTCTTCATGCTGTTTACTACTAAGGAGGGGAATAAACAGTTGAACCTTACTACCTATGGTCCTCAGGTGTTTTATCTTTAAAAAATCAGCAGTAGGTACACCCACACATAGAGACAAAACACTACAGTTCTCATTGCTTCATCCAAAAGAATCATCTCTATAGTTACAATTTATATATTTCCTGTGGTTTGCTTTATGCTGTCGGTTACAAAGAAAAACAGTTCTCCCAATAAGGTCTTGGGTTTCATTCAAACATAGAAAATTGTAAAATAGAAAGATACAATACCTTCAGCTTGAAAGTGATCATCCCTGAACCCAAATCATTATGAAATATGCATCTAATCCAGAAATAAAGTTGAATAAACAGCCAACACAGGCACAGTTACCAGGCAGCACATAAGTGTTTTAAAACAGGACTCACATTATTGACACATTGGCAGAGGGGCTGGGAGACACTAGAGAAATACCCTCCACAAGGCAGTGTTTTCTCCTGGCTGGTGTTTTCATAGTAACCAAGTAACAACTGTTAAAAATTCAGCTTCCTAATGAAACACCTTGGCTGCCAATTAACACCAGCTTCAAAAACTAATTTGCCTTTTGATAAAAGTTGTTTTTCTTGATATTTTCCCAGCTATTCCAAGTTTTGGTCAAAAATCAACATCACTGTACTTTTAAGTAAAATAATCCTACTCACAACTTGCATGCTTTGGATTATTTTTTAAAAGAGGAACAACACAAATCGAAAAAGTCTCTCACAAGTTTAAACACTGGACATTTTAATATAGTGTGCTTAGCTCCGTCATTTATTCTTGGTGTAAAGCATGACCTAGTAGCCAGACAAAAGTATTTCTGGATCACAACAAAATGATCTGCTTTCCAGGAAGTTCTCTATAAGGGAATGCCAACAGGATATGCCAAACAAAGAGATGCCAGATAGGAACCCCCCCCCAAAAAAAAAAAAAAAACTTTAGATATTTTCTGAAGCCAAACAGAAAACAAGAGAACACAGACCTCTTCAGTGTAAATAAGTATTCTTTCAGGGATTAGATGATACTGTGAATTCATTAAAAATGCTCTGAAAATCCCACATGCAAGAGAAATTATGCCTGTTCTTTATGGAGCAGCCATTTTAGCTGCTGATAATCTTAATAATTAGTTAATAATCTTATAATAATTAATTAAAATCTTACCTTAGGGGAAATTTTATTGGGCATAATATATTTCTCTTCTGTCCTTTATTGTTTTTATTTTCATAATTTAAAAAATGCAAGATGAGAAAAAAGGAAAAAGAAACAACTATGGTCAACTCCGAGAACGTTCCAAGAAAGAACGTGTTCCAAGACTAAATTAGGAAAAAATAGAAAGTCTGACTAGACCTATAACTAATACGGAGATTGAATCAGTGATCAAAGCCTCCCAAGAAAGAAAAGCTCAGGATCGGATGGCTTCGCTGGTGAATTCTACCAAAGTTTTCTGCACTTAAAGAAGAATTAACACTAGTCTTTCTCAAACTCCAAAAAATATAAGAGGAAGGGACACTTCCAAACACATTTTTATGAGGCTAGCATTACTTTGACACCAAAGCCAGACTAAGACACCACGAGAAAACTGCAGGCCATATCCTGATGAATACAGATGCAAAAATTCTCAACAAAACGCTAGCAAACTAAATCCAACAGCACTTAAGAAAAAAAGTATAAACCATGATCAAGTGCAATTTATCCCTGAATTCAAGGAGAGTTCAACATAAAAAAAATCAATGAATGTGATACACCACATTAACAGAATAAAGGATATCACATGATTGTCTTAATAGACGCAGAAAAAGTGTTTGACAAAATTCAGCACCTTTCATGACAAAAACTCAACAAACTAGGAACAGAAAGAAGTTACCTCAACATGATAAAGGCCATGTATAAAAGCCCTTAGATAACATCATACTCAACACTGAAAACCTGAAAGCTTTTCCTCTAAGATCAAAGACAAGGCAAAGATGCCTACTCCTGCCACTATTCAACATAGTACTTGAAGTCCTTAGCCAGAGCAATTAGGTAATAATAATAATAGGCATCCAAATTGAAATGAAAAAGCAAAATTCTCCCTGTCTGCAGATGACATGATCTTATATACAGAAAACCTGAACGACTCCATTAAATATATATATACATAAAAGACTGTATATATGTGTGTGTATATATATATGAAAGACTGTATATGTGTGTGTATGTCCTTTAAATATATATACACACATAAAATGCTGTATATATGTGTGTATATATCTATAAAATACTGTATATATTTGTGTGTATGTGTATATATATATTAACTAATGAACAAAATCAGGAACGTGTTTACAACAGACTGCTTTATCTAAAAAAACTTTGTATGTCTTTGAACCGACAGCAAATAAATCAAAGGTACCATTTATTAATTTATCTTAGTTTTGCAACTGAAAAAGTGCAAGGTGCAATATTTTTTCATAGCTACAAGTATTCAACAAGTGTATTCTTCAAGATAAGGCAGTCTTTAGGAAGGCTTTCTACTAATTTTGGGCTTTAAGCCCAAACAATTGCCAAGTTTACTAAAAAGCAACACACTCAACATGTGGCCACCAAACCTAGGATTTGGTGAGTTATGATACCAATTTAACATTTATTTAGTCTGCTCAAAGACACACCTGTTCACCATTGCTTAAGTATAACTGCAAGGAAATGTTTACACAAGGATCGAGAGACAGTATTCTGTAGTTCTAAAATCAGAGTGTGGGATTTGGAACCACATCCCCCAAATTGTACCTTCACAGTGCCTCTTACTGTGTGACACTGGGCAAGTTATTTAACTTCTCTATACTTCATCTACGAATTTGGTATGATAATATAATCATCTCAGAAAGTTGTCTGGCTCATAACAAGTGCTCAAAATGTAACCTTGTTTTTACTTTTAATTGATATCACAGTCCAGTGTAGGAAGAAGGGAAGTCTTCACTTAGAAAGCACATTTCACATCTGATAATTGCTAAATAGCCACACTGAATTGAGATCTGGAAGGAATAAATCTTCAGTAATGCAATCTGCATAATTTGGTCTCTTACACAACTACAGAAGCCTATACTACCTGAAGCTTTGAGGAATTGGAGAGTAAAGGCAACATGTGTATTAAATAGTTCATAATGATTTTTTTAGAGACTTGAATAAAATGCCCCATTTCCTGCTAGTGAGACAGCACAATTAAGTCCATCTTAAAAGCTTTATAATTATAAATGACTTAAACTTTCTAAAGCTTGCTGACATGTCCCTTTACTAGCTAAATGAAGGTTAATTAAATAGTTACAACTCCTCAATGAATACCTATATTTGGATTTCCTTATACATTTATGTATTGTATATTTTATTCACACACTATGACATCTGGTCACAAGATAATTATTTTTTCTCAAACTAGTTATTTGCATTCTTTTCATAAGCTCAACATAAGACCTATTATATTTCAATTTGAGAGTAGGTAGGGGTGAGTATTATCCTTTTCATCATACAGTATACCCACTAAACTCTCAGTGACTTTTGACTGTTTCTAAAAATCAAACACAAATGGGAAAGAGCCAAAAGTCATTTTGATTCACACCAAGATTATGGACATACCATATCCTACTAGATATATATTTGCATTATTTTTTAATGCAACATTATTAGGACCCTTATCATTAAATTCAGACCTTAGGCGAATTCAGTTGACGGATATTACTCATAGCATATAATTCTGATATGTTCGTTAAGGATGCTGTATACTTTATAATTACACTTTATATATTTCAAAATACAGAGTTTATTTGTTATAACTACTGCAAAAGCCTTTGCGAAAAACTGCTATATATTTTTGCAATGACAACTTTTGTCATTATTCCAAGAGGATGTATTTGTGAAATAGCCTAAGATTTCTCAGGAAGAATACACAAAAGAATCAACAGTGAGAAACACATGAGTGGCACCTCTTACCCAGGTGAGCAGTAAATATCAAACTATGAAAGTAAGCAAAATCATCTGGGGAACTTAGTTATCCCCTCTTCCTCCATTTGAAAATCATAAAAATAAATACTCCAATAGAAGGAATGCCTTATGGAAAGATGTATAAATGTCTAACTTTACCACCATGGCTTTTTTGTTTTTCTTTTTGTTCTTTTTTTTTTTTTTTTTTTTTTTTTTTTTTTTTTGAGACAGAGTCTCACTCTGTCGCCCAGGCTGGAGTGCATTGGTGCCATCTTGGCTCACTGCAAGCTCCACCCCCCGGGTTCACACCATTCTCCTGCCTCAGTCTCCCGAGTAGTTGGGACTACAGGCACCCGCCACCAGCCCCGGCTAATTATTTTGTATTTTTAGTAGAGACGGGGTTTCACCGTGTTAGCCAGGATGGTATTGATCTCCTGACCTCGTGATTCACCCGCCTTGGCCCCCCAAAGTGTTGGGATTACAGGCGTGAGCCACTGCGCCCGGCCTTGCAGACAAGTTTTTAAATCACTAGCTCATTCAGGTTTTAGCTCAAATATCATCTGCTCTGAGAGGTCTTCCATTATTAGCAAAACCAGGGGAAAGGTGGGGGAGAATCCCCCCATCCTTAAATCTATTACCTGTTTTGTTTTCTTTGTATCATATGTCATTATCTAAAGATGTCTCATATATTTGTTTACCTGCACAACTATCTTAAACTTCCCATTAGACAGATGGCGAGCTCTCTGAAGGAGGAGACACTGTCTCATTTACAAGAGCCCAAAGCAGTGTTCGGTAACTCCTAGATGAGGGATTTGCCATCCGTGATAACTCATACGTAAGTCAGTTTTCTCCATTTTCATATCAGCCAAAATAAAAATCTCTGAAGTTATTAGTCTGATGAGTATAAGAGCAAAGAATAAATAGAAATGATAAAACTTATTAGCTAGCCAATACCTCCCTGAATTAGTCTCACTTCAGAGAATCAATACCCCAGTGGGCTCTTAGTCCATTTGGGCTGCTAGAACACAATAGCTTAGACTGAACAATTTTATAAACCACGGAAATTTATTGCTCACAGTTCTGGAAGCTGAGAAGCTCAAGATCAAGGTACCTGTAGATTCACTGTCTGGTGAGGTCTCACTCTCTGCATCCTCACAGGGTTCAAGAGAGAAACAAATTACCTTGGGCCTCCTTTGTAAGGGCACTAGTAACATTCATTCATGAGGGCTTTGTTCTCATGGCCCAATCACCTCACCAGAAGCCCCACCTCCCAACACCACTATACCGCAGAGTAAGTTTCAACACATGAATTATGGGGAGACACAAGCAGTCAGACCACAGAAGGCTCCCATTTTAGTATTTGTTTATCTTTAACAGAATTATCCATATTTGTATCTGGTTTTCTCACCAGACTACGATGTCCTCAGAGAAGAGATCATATTCATTTGTGTTTTCCCAGAGTAAATTTTAGTGCTGTGATACCTTTTAGGTATTCATTAATATTTATCACATAAAGATAAGTTACTTTTATTATCAAATTATTAATGACATTATATACAATAGGAAAATTGAAAGCATCCTTTTTTGTTTCTTTAATTTTTTCCCTGTCTCCCCAAATACTTCTGAGAGAATAACGTGTTCATATATCACCATAATTTGGGAGGGAGGCAGGGTGAATGAGAGGAAGTTAAGATGACAGAGTTCAGAAGAAGAAAATCTGAACCACAGGTTATTATAGTGAACACAGGACACTATGAGTAAGAAAAAATATATATATATATATTTTATAAAAAGTTTTCCATAATGTTTCCAAAGGTAATTTCTAATGTAATTTAATAAGATTTCATTAAATATGTATTATATGCAAAAAACTAGGTAAGGCACTGTTGAATGAGGTTAGAGAAGAAAACATAGAGTTTGCCTTCAATTTACCTATGATCCAGCACAAAACAGATCTAGAAACCCACAGCATACAGCAAAAAAGTAACAGATTCTTGCTGGGGAGGACCATAAAAACATCCCAGAAAATGTTTATTTTTGAGTTAGACACTAGAGGATGAATACATTTTCTTTGACTCTGAAGAGGAAATCCAAAGCTAAAGTACGTAATGAGCAAGCTGATGATGATCAAATAAAAAAAGCAAATTGATATTAGGCAGCCCAATACAAAGTTGGAAACAATTATTTCATAATAATAGATACATTTGTACTAATGAATTGCCTAAATTCTTTTGAAAAACAGCCTAGTAATATACATTATATTTTACTCTACTTCCACTTTTTAAATATGTCTTCCTGAATGCATTATGTCCTTATCAATATATACCATAATCATGCTGAATAATGCTATTTTATTATATTATTATTTTATTATATTATACAGTTACATTTAAATATTTTTCTTCATATCTAAATCTCAGGATATATTAAGGAAGAAAAATATATTTTCAGGTCTCTGCTCCCATTTCTTGCTTTCTGAATGTATACACTGTAGATAGATAGATGAAAATAGTATCCATTGATTTATAATTTGAAATAATAAAAACAAAATGTTCTTTAATTCTTTACTTTGACTTCTTGATATAAAGTTTATCAGTTGAGAGTAAAGTAAAATGAAGCAAAAGTTTAAAATCATTACTGAATAGGACACATTGTACTGCAATCTGCGTTTAGATATTGATTCAAATCAAAATGTAAAGGTCAAGTGTTAGAAGTGTCTTCAAAACAGTTTATAACTTGCAGGTTTTTTATTACAAGTCAAGTTGAATGACTGATATTTACACATCTGATCAATAAACCTAAGGTGCTTTTTATAACCACTGTCATTTGATATTATTAAGTATATAAAAACCACTAATCTCTGAACTACCTTTTATATTACAGTGAAGTGCTGGCATTTTCAAATCTTAATTAAAATTAGATCATATAACACAAGTGACCTTAGTATAGCAATAAGGACCTTTAGGAGTAAAACAAGGTGAAACTAAAATTTCATAGAACAGAGTGTGTCTTTAAGAGACCCTTATTTTTTTTAAAGCATTATTTTTTGCAAACTGTATTTGATCATATCACTGTTTAATTCTACTTTAGAATGAAATGACTGAATGCTGTCAAATAAATCTCTATCATGTTACAGGAATTAAATGGATCTACAGACCTGTCTTAAACTCCTTGCTAACTCAATATTCATTCAACAAATATTAATTGAGCATCTTCAATGTGGCAGTCAACTGGGATGCAGCAAGAAAGACAGATGTTCTCCCTTCCCTGAAGGTAATGGCAATATAGTTAGGCCAGGCAATTAAACAAGTAATTAAAATCCAACATGGCAAGCATTTTAATGATGGAAACATAGAGTTCAAGCTCTGTATTGGAAAAGCTCCATGAAGTGGGACATTTCCAAGATGAAACTCAACACTGAACAAAGAGACAAAGGTCACAGCGTGTACTTACAGGCACAGAGGTGAAAGAGAACAGGCACTGCGAAGGAACTGAAAACAAATTCCTTATGGTAGAGCAAAGAGTATAAGGGGTTCAGTGGTAAGACTGGTAAGTGAAGGCTAGATTTCAAAGAGGTTTGCAAACTATGTTAAGGTATTTACAATTCTTCCCCAAAGTGACAAATAGTCACTGCAAAAAAAAAAAAAAAAAAAGAAAATTTAAGGTAACAGAGTGATACACAGTAACAGTTAATGTTTGTGGAGTGTATTCCAGACCTTGATATGAATGGTTTACATGCATTAACTCCTTTAATTTTCGAAGTAACCCAGCGAGGTATAATTTATTATCATCATCTTACAGTGAGAATACTGAGACTCATAGAAGTTAAGTAACTAGCTAAAAGCTAATTAGCTAACATAGAGTAGAACCAGGGCTCAAGTACATGAATTCTGGTTCTGGAGAAAAAGAAAAGCAGGGATTATTCCAAAGATATTTAAAATTATTTGCTGATTAGCTAATGTCAGTTGACGAGGAAAAGAAAGAAGTGCAATGCGTAGAATTTGGGGTAGTCAAGGAGGTAGCACTTACTTCAAATGGGAATTTTGTTTTTCAAAAGGTAGTGGGCATAAGAGTATATGTGTGGGTGGAGAGTATGAGTAACACAGTAAATTCAGGTTGCCTATTTTGAATGGAATATACAGTCTTGCACTGAATAATGATGTGTTGCTCAACAATGGACCATGTATACCATGGTGGTCCCATAAGATTAAAATGGAGCTGTCCTATTCAGGTGTACTAGCTTTTATCTTTTTATCATATTTTTACTGTATCTTTTCTGTGTTTAGATACACAAATACTATTGTGTTATAATTGTCTACAGTACTCAGTACAGTAACATGCAGTACAGGTTTGTTGCCTAAGGAACAGTAGGCTATACCACGTAGCCTAGGTGTGTAATCTGCTATCCCATTTAGGTTTTCGTAAGTATACCCTATGAGGTTTGCATGACAGCAAAATGAAGCATTTCTCTGAATGTATCCTCACTGGTAATGCATGATTGTAGTTGAATGGCATCTAGATGGGCCTGAAGCTTATATAAGATATCTGATATTCAAATATAGTTCATGAGATAGTTTGGATATTTTTCCTTTTAAATCTCATGTTGAACTGTAATCCTCAATGTTGGAGGTGGGGCCTGGTGGGAGATGTTTGGGTCATGAGGGCGGAGTACTGTCCTCACATAGCGAGTGAGCTCTTGTGAGATCTGGTTGTTTAAAAGTGTGTGACACCTACCCGACTCCCTCTCTTGCTCCTGCTTTTGCCATGTGATATGCCAGCTCCTGCTTTGCCTTCTTCCATGAGTAAAATCTCCCAGGGCCCTTCCCAGAAGCTAAGCAGATGCCAGTGCCAAGCTTGTACAGGCTGCAGAATCATGAGCAAATTAAACCTCTTTTCTTTATACATTACCCAGGCTCAGGTATTCCTTTACAGCAGCAGAAAAACGGCTTAATACAATGCATGCATCATAAATTTAAGTAGGCTTATTAAAGCCATTGATATATCTGAAATTACCCAGATAAACTGTGTGGAAGAAGAATTGATGGTACAGAAACACTAACAAAATAGAGGGGCAAATGAAGTAAGAATAGTTGACAATGAAGATGAAAGAGTAAGCAGTCAGAGAGTGTGGTATCACAGATGGAAAGAGGGTTTTCCTTGGTTTCAAAAATAATCAAGAAAGTGTCCAAAAATTCTTCTTTTTGAACTAGAAATAATAACTCTATTTTTGTTCCGGGTAACAGAGTGATTGTAAAACAAAAAAGAAAACCACAGAGATACTGCTTTTGAGGAGCAATCAATACAATTTTATGTATCAACACTTCGAAGCAGGACATCTATTCATTTAATTAATATTTCTTGAGCCCTTAACACATGCCAACACTGTTCTAGACCCTTGAGATACATCTTAACAAAACAGAGAAAAAATAATCTTAGAACTGAACATTCTGGCAAGGGAAGCAAATAATAAACCATATACTGTTAGAAGATGCAATGTACAGTGTGAAATAAAAGAAAATAGACAGGATAGGCGGATCTAGAATCAGGGATGGTGTTGGGATAGAGGTTGGCTTTCAAATATGATGGTACAGACGGGCATCACTGAAAAGGTAACAATTCAAAAACGACAAAGGAATTAAGAGAGTTAGCCATGCAGGCATCTGGAAGAGAAGCATTCCAATCAGAGAGAACAGCCAGAATAAAAGTCTTCAAATGGAACTTTTGAAGGTTTGCATGGTCCAAAACCTTAAAATGGCAAGCGTCTGGAGTAAAGTGAAGGAAAAGAGTAGAGGTGGGAGGAGGGGCTCAACCACTTCAACTGAGATGCTGAAGAATGGTTTGCAAATGAAGATTGGGAATTCAGTTATAGATATGGAAAGTTTGAGGTGTTTATTACACAACAAAGTGAAGCTATTGAGAAATTGGCTGGAAAATTAATTCTGGAGATCAGGAGAATGGTCTGTGCCATGGATAATATTTGTAGGTGATAGACGTATAGGTGGTATGTAAATCAATGAGATCACCAAGGGTGTGAATGTACAAAGCTTAGACAAGAGGACTAACTGTTGTGCTAGGGGGCACTCCAAGCTTAAGGGTTTGAGGAGAAGAGGAGGAACCAGCAAAGGAGACTGGAAATAAGTGTCAATTAGGTAGGAGAAAAATAAAGTGAGTTGTCCTAAAGATAATATATCAAGGAAGAGGGGGTGATCAGCTGTGCTAGATGTTTCTAATTAATCAAGTAAGGTATGGATTGACTACCGACTGTTGGTCTAGCAGCATTTAGAAGTCATTAATGACCTCAACAAGGTCAACAAGGGCAGTTTCAGTGGTGTAGTGGGGGCACAAGCCTGAGGAGGTGAATTTAAGGGAGAATGCGAGGAGAGGGACTGGCAACAGCAAATGTTGAAAAGTGTTGTCAGAATTTCTGCTGCAGTGGACATACTAGTAGGCAATCAGAAATTTGAGCCTGGAGCTTGAATCAAACAGTAAATATTTGGAGACCACTTAATATGTGCTAAATACAATTTAAAAGGTCCTGAAGATGTAGAAATAAAAGTGGCACTGTTCCTTCCCAAGCAGCTTATTGATAGAGAGAATGAAGAGACATTAAAATACAGCTTGATAATTGAGGAAATTGTAATAGAGGAAAACTGAGAGTGTTGTAAGTTCGCATAAGAGGTCATTCATTCAGACTAAGTGGGACAAAGAATGCTTCCTTAGAGTGATTGACATATGAAGTGAGTGTTGATAGGTAAATCAAAGTTACTGGAATAAAGAGAAGGAGAAAGGAAAGCAAATCTAGAATTAATCCAAGCAGAAGGGGCTGTGACTATAAAGGTACAAAGACACGAACTGAAAGTATTTAAATCCTCTGGCAGTGTAGGATCTGAGGAGGAGCCAGTTAAAGGGGTGAGAAATTAGCAACAGGAGTCTGATATTCAAGCACTGTAGTTCAGAAAAGGATTTTTTTTTTCTATAAGGATAAAAAAGAGTAAGGGACAAGCTGAATAGGGTCAAGTCATGATCAAATTTGCATTTTTAAAACATTACTCAGACAGTAGGTGGAATGGATTAACAGAGGAATTTGACAATGTGTAAAGCAGTTGTTTAAATTTTTTTTTTTTTTGAAAATCATCTACACAAGGATAATAGCTGAAGTTATAAGAATCAATATCAGAGGAAAACAAAGTTTGCAGCGAAAGTCATTTTGCAAAAAATACGTCATGACCCTGGTCAAAGGTTTTTAATAGCACTCAGATGCTTGACTTTTTTCCATAGCCTTCTCCCTCAACCCATTGCTTCAGGCATATTTGTCTTTTTTCTATTCCCTGAACTCTCCAACCACTTGTCACTTGACCATCTCGGCCTTGGGTGACCTTTGATCTTGGATTGCTCTTCTCCAGGTAGTCACATTGCTGAATTGCCTATCACTTCCTTAGAAAGTCTTCCCTGATCTGCATGAAATGAAGTAATCATAAGGTCATATTTACTCGTATGACTGCTTTAATTCTTTGAATAGCATTTCTGCAATCTTATTTTATTACTTTGATTGATTGACTGATTTACTGGCTATTTTTCTCCATAACTCCAGCTGGCTGAACTAGGGTGTGAGCCCTAAGAGACAGAAACTCTGTCTGTCTTCACCCCCGAATCCCTGCACCTGAAATAGTGTCTGAATGAGCTCAACAAATGTTGCCTGATTGAATGAAGGAATAAATCTATGCTTTTCTTAAAGTATATATGTTTACTGTTTTTTAATAAAAAATGTATTTTTCAGACTTTGAAAAGGAGATACTTGTTGGAAAGTCTGAAAAACTGCCACAGCCTAGCAGAGCCAATTAAATGTAATATGATATCCTGGATAGGATCCTAAAACAGAAAAAGGACATAGATAATAAATTTAAAAATCTGAATAAACTGTGGACTTCAGTTAATGATAATATATTAACATTGGTTGATTAATTATTATAAATATACCATACTAGTGTAAGATGTTAACAATAGAGGAAGTTGTTCATGTCAATGGGAACTTTCTATCAGACTTGATCAATTTTTTAGATTTTCTAGATACAAATCTAAAACCATTTCAAAAAATAGTATCTATTAGTTTTAAAAAGACATATTTACAAACAGTTTTAAATTACAGAAGTATATATGGTAAAAGCTGAAATTCCATTTATAGAACACCGTAAAACTCCACACACAAAAAATCACTTTTGACAGTTCATTGTGGATCTCTCTAGACCTGTAAATATTTATGTATTTATGAGAGCAAACTCAGTCCGTACAATAAGGTTGTTATCTGTCGTTTTTGGCTTGCTTGTTTATTTTTACTTGAAAATATATCACACCTATCTTTCTAAGTCAACACAAGTTCTACCTCACTGTTTCTGAGGCTAGGAAGTATTCCTTTATTTAGTAGTTTATTCAACCGATTTCCTACTGATGAAGAGGTAAGTTGTTCTGTTGATACAAACACTACCCTAATCTAGCTTGTGATCCTGTCTACACATTTACTCTTTTCCAGGGCGGAATGCTACCCCATTGTGTGGGTCGGCCACAAGTTACCCCAAAGTCTTTTCTCTCGACAAGGAGAACAACACTGTTTTGTGATTGTATGACAAGATTTATAAAGAAACAGTATAAAAATATAGATGTGAGTAAAAATAGTCTCCTCTGGTAAGATATTTAAAAAGCTAACAGGCCGGGCAGGGTGGCTCACACCTGTAATCCCAGCTACTTGGGAGGCTGAGGCAGGAGAATCACTTGAATCCGGGAGGCGGAGGTTGCAGTGAGCTGAAATCGCGCCACTGTACTCCAGCCTAGTGACAGCAAGAATCCGTCTAAAAGAGAAAGAAAGAAAAGAAAGAAAAGAAAGAAAAGAAAGAAAAGAAAGAAAGAAAGAAAGAAAGAGAGAGAGAGAGAGAGAGAGAGAGAGAGAGAAGAAAGAAAGAAAGAAAGAAAGAAAGAAAGAAAGAAAGAAAGAAAGAAAGAAAGAAAGAAAGAAAGAAAGAAAGAAAGAAAGCAAGCAAGCTAACAGTGATCATGCTTTGGAAAAGGACTGCTGAAAGACCGTGAAGAGAAAAGAGGCCGGGTTGAACTACGCAACCGCAAGAGGGCACCACTGAAATAGACAACAATGTCAGTGGCGTGCCCTGGAGTTAGTAATGCAGAGGTTCCAGAGGGAGGGAGAAATAATTATTTTCTACCTTTAGAATTTTATACCATGTGTCTATATTAGCTATTCAAAAAATTACTTAAAAGGTAGAAAAATGCAATCTGAGAAGTTTCAAATCGCTTTTAAAAGTTTTTTTTTTTTTTTAAGACAAAATGATTAATCTCAAACTATGACTAACAGAACAAGTAGAAGAACATTGTTATCTATATCTAGGGTTCAAAAGTTACCTTTGTATTGTCAAAAATCTATGGTAGGTTATTACATTAAAACTGAGTAAGATTTCACTGTTATTAAATAAGAAAAAGAAAAAGCATTTTCGTTGCATCTGAAGCTGCTAGTTGCCCAATATCCCTCTTGTGTTAGACACAGAATCATTGGACACTATGCCCAGCTGCAAAGCTGCACCTATTAATGAAGTATTTAACCATGCAAATAGGCTGGCCGACATAATATAATAAGAAATAGTTTGGAGAGACTCCTGGAAAGTACTAAAAGGGACAAATCCTTCCGGTACTTATCCTTTTCCTTCTTCCTTTTGGAAGATTGGCATGACGTGATGATTGGAACTTAAGTAGCCATCTTGTCATCTTGGGGATGGAAATGCATGTGCTAAAGATGATGGAGCAAAAAACCAGATGCAGCCTTGGTCCCTGATGATTTCATGCAGTTTCCAAGCTAATCTTGGACTGCCTCGTCTGCATTTTTCATATGCAAGAATAAAGCCCTGGTTTGTTTAAGCTACCATAGCTAACTTTCCGTTACTACCAGCTGTCCAAGATTCATATATTAAACAAAGGAATACATAAAAATTGTAACTCTGGGAGCAGTCCTAAAAAATCATTTGTTTGGTTCCACACCCTCAGACAAATACTTTACTGCAAATTGGACTTCAAAATTTCCATTTCTTTTCTGATCTGTACCAAAAAATTAATGATAGTTTCAGAAAGTAGGATCTTAAATCTGTAATGTTGTTTTTTTTTTTTTTTGGTTTTTTTTTTTGAGATGGAGTCTTGCTCTGTTGCCCAAGCTGGTGTGCAATGGCACGATCTTGGCTCACCGCAAACTCCGCCTCTCGGGTTCAAGCAATTCTCCTGTCTCAGCCTCCCGAGTAGCTGGGATTACAGGCATGTGCCACCATGCCCGGCTAATTTTGTATTTTTAGTAGAAAGGGGTTTCTCCATGTTGTTCATGTTGGTCTCGAACTCCTGATCTCAGGTGATCCACCTGCCTCGGCCTCCTAAAGTGCTGGGATTACAGGCGTAAGCCACTGTGCCCGACATGTAATGCTGTTTTTAATATCCTTTGCCTTCTGGTTAGCTATGTAACCATCAAACTATTAAATAAATGGAAAAGTAAATTGATATGTATTCTCTTGCATTTGCATAGAAATAATATCTATTTATTTTCTATGTATTTAAAACTTTTCTGAAGGTAAACTTATGTTCAGAAAGCATTGATGCATAGAATGGACTTTAAGTAAACAGTTTTACAATTACATAATGGCCCAGACTTTGATCAGAAAATTAAATAAGAGAAGAGAACACAAGTTGGTGCAAAGAAGAGAGAAAACATTTTTGTTTTAGATGACAACATTTTATTTAAAAACAGAAAGACACTTTTTTCACACCCTCATTAGAATTACTTCCTGAAGCATTCACAAACCATGCATATACAAACAGCAGCTGGAACATTTGTTTATTTACAGGAAATGTACAAAACGAAGGAGGCAGAAATGGCTTTCTAAAGCAGTCATTTCTATCTAACCTGACACATTCACTAGGGGAATTGTGGGAGATTCCCAGAATGATGTTCTTTCCACGTCAGTGCAGAATCTCCATCATCAACATCTGTCACTGTCCTTTGGAAGTTTTTAAATCATTAGATTTACAACTTGACCTGTTCACATTTTTCAATAATACCTGTGTGATTACTCTGCTTACATTACTTATGATTTTACTCTTTTGATTCAATGATTGCTTTGTATGTAGTAGCGTTTAAGGTCTACAATTTATAGAAAGGAATTCTTATAACCATTCTTTATCTGAAAAAAACTACAGTACTCTGGTTTTGTAGATAGAAGTCACTTTCTTTGATCTCAATGTCTTTTAACAATAGGTTTAGGGCACCAGAAACATGCAGGGTGCAGATTTATATTTTCTTTCTTACTGACATAAATCAAGTGCAGATTTATCAAGCTGTGAAATATATTAAGTTCACAGGGTTTTAACAAAGGGTTACCAAACCACAAGAACCTGCTGTGATTCAAACTACTTTCAGATGTCCTTTTAATTATATTAAATGAAAGTTTGGGTTGGCTTTGATGCTTATGGGCAAACATCTAAATCTCTTGAAAGAGCTGCTAAAAGTACTCCCTGTTGCTGCAGTTAATATACTACATTGTATGCACACTGCTAGCCAATTTATTCTAGCCACTTTAACAAGGATATCCAGCCTGACAGGCCACACAGAATAGTATCACAAGTCAAGCAAAGCACAAATCATTAGAGGACTCTGAAAGTTGTTTGACATGCACCACAGAGCTCTTTGTCACACAGCCAATTAAGTGACCAAACAAGGAACTTGAAAATACTCATTAATTTCTTCCTAGCAGTATAAATGGAGCTTAGAATCCTTCTTGTCTTATGCACCAAAGGCACACAAGTAAAACTGGCATAATTCAATTTGCACTTTGTCAAAGGCGCAAGTAGCAACTTTGGTTCACAGAAAGTGTGCATTTATAATACAAAAAAATTGAAAAGAATGGGCAAAAATGTTTAGATATTGCATGTAATAATGTAGACATGTGGGCTTTGGAATTTTTTTAATTATCAAAAGTTGACATTACTTTTATCTTTGAAAAGCTGTATCAGCATTTCTGAGCAGATTCAGCAGCACTTCACATCATTTCATCCTCTCTGCAATAACTTCAGTTGACTCCAGGATACCATACTCTCCTGGTGCTCCTCATTCCTTAAGGCTGTTTTTTAGTCTCTATTGCTGACTTCTCTTCATTTCCCCAACCTTTTCATGTTACAGAGTCCTAGGGCTCAGTCCCAGATTCTCTTCTTTTCTCTCTTTATACTCATCCCCTTGATGGATTCATCTAGAACACTGATTTCAAATGCCACTCTAAGCATAACACTACCAAATAATTATTTCTAGGCTAATCTCACAAATGAACACCATGATTGTATATTTAATGACATATTTAACATCGATATTGCATGTCTAATAAGAATCTCAAACTTAACATGAGCCGTAGTGGAGTTCTCTTCCTGACCCTCCCAAATTGGCTGCAGATAGACCATCTCAACAACTAACGGCGACTTCATCCTTCCAATTGCTCAGGCAAAAAACATTCTGTCATTTCAACTCCTCTTTTTCTCTGAAAACTCCACACACTCTCTTAGCGAATCTTATTTCATTTTTTTTAAAAATTCTGAATCCGAATAATTACCTCAGTATGCGCACTAATATACTAATCCAAGTGGCTGTCATTACCCAAATGGTCACCCAGCTTTGGCCCTTACTTTTCTTGCTATTGGCTACTCTCTACTTGTAACACACATCAGATAATTATCCTCTCCTCAGAAACCTGCAGTGGTTTGTTTACTAGGCTTTTCTGAATAAAAGCTGAAGGCCTTACAATCATCTATCAGAATCTGAGCCTTGTGGTACCACAAGCTCACACCCTGTGATCCTCTTCTTTTTCACTCTGTTCCAGTCGCACTAGCCTCCTTCATTACCAACAAGAATACTTCCGCTTCAGGAACTTTCTGTTCTCTCTGCTAAAATGCTCCCTCCTGCGTATCAGCATAGTTGACTCCTTTATCTCCTTTCGAGTTTTGCTCAAATATCACCTCGGTAATTCATTTCATGCTTTCTTGCTTTATTTTACTCTATAGCATTTATCATCATCTGGCATACCATATATTTTACATATTCAGTGTATTGTTCATATTCTTTCACTAGGATTTTCACCTTAGAAGAGAGTGCAGGGATTTTTGCCTATTATGTGTACTGCTGTACTCGCAGAGCTGGTAAGATTATACTGGGCACATGTGCTTAACTAGTAATTCTTAAATATTTTTGTTGTTCACTATGTGATGGTTTTCCATTACTAGGATATAGTATTATATCATACTATATATATAAAATATATTACAGTAATAAGCTCTCTATGTCCTATATACCTATATAGTATATATATTGCATACTTTAGTATACTATAATAATACTCTTTAAGCATGAAAAAAATCATATAGACTACCTGCCTTTCAAAAACAAAAGAAGAAGAAGAAAAACCAGGTGTGTGATTTTTGTTTTTAAATTCACACCTGCCTTTTTTTTTTTTCTGATCAGTTCTCAACCGAGCTATGCAAGTGACCACAACAGAGTCTACACAATGACTCAAAGGAATCACATCAATACCTAGATGAACTTATATTTTCCATTAAGCATGGTCAACTGCAGACTCTCTAGCAAGTACACACTGCCTCTGAGATTTGGTGGGCAAAAGAAACTATTGATAAAAATGAAAATATTTTTAATCATGAGGAAAATGTCCTGTCTTAAAAGTAGTAAAAAATAAACACCAGTAATTCTTAATAGTTCCTGCTAAAGAGGAGAACAATGCTAACAACTATTACTATTTTAAAAATGACAATTTGAGGTTGAAAGATAAGGAAAAAATGCAAACCTAAGTTCTGGTCACATTTAGAAAACATAAAGGCAGTTGTTCTTAAGCTCTTGGAGGTCATACTCTACTCCCATATTCTCACGAAAACCATGAACCTCTCTCTGAAACCACATGATTTGTACTGGTTCGTAAATTATATTTTTAAACTTTCCTCTGCCCCCAATCTCATGACTACAGTCAAGAACTTCCTCAATTCACAAATACTAGCATGGCAATAGTAAGAAAGACAGAAAATAACAAATGTTAGTGAGGTTGTGGGGCAACTGGAATCCTCTTTTTTTTTTTTTTTTTTTTGGTGAGACGGAGATTTACTCTTGCGGCCCAGGCTGGAGTGCAATGGCATGATCTCGGCTCACCGCATCCTCTGCTTCCCAGGTTCAAGCGATTCTCCTGCCTCAGCTTCCCAAGTAGCTGGGATTACAGGCATGTGTCACCAAGCCCAGCTAATTTTGTATTTTCAGTAGAGACAGAGTTTGACCATATTGCCCAGGCTGATCTCCAACTCTTGACCTCAAGTGATCCGCCCGCCTCGGCTTCCCAAAGTGCTGGGATTACAGGCGTGAGCCAGTGCGCCCAGCCTGGAATCCTCATATATTGCTGGTGGAAAATGGTACTGTCTCTGGAAAACAGTTGGACAGTTCCCCTTTAACATAGTTACTGTATCTTTCTGCTGGTTTTTTATTCTCTTAAGATGAAAACTTTTTCATCAGAGTTTCCTCTGAAAATAAAAGGACCTCAAAGCAAATTATATTTGGATATGACCTTAAGATGGCAGCACAAAATTACCACATAGCCATTTTACCTCTGTCTCAAAAAAGAGATTAAAAAAAAATGTTTTACTGCATTCCATGCTTGGAATACAGTGCAAAAAATCAATAAACATAAACCTAATGATATATCTTGCCCCCTATCACCAAAAGATGAGATCAGTCCTGCTAATAACAGTATCTCAGAGATTAGGAGCACAAGCATCTGAATTAGAAAAACTTAGCTTTGAATTTAGGGCACCCTCAATTATTATTGTGCGATCTTGTGAAAGTCATGTAACCCTCCCTGGGCCTCCAATTTTTCATTTGTAAGTTAAAAATCACAATAATTATATCATATGGTGGTTGTGAATATTAAATAAGAATGTATTCTAATTGCTCTGTACAATAATGGCACATAATTAATGCTTAATAAATTTATTTTTATTTATTTTTATTTTTTTGGAGATGGAGTCTCACTCTGTCGCCCAAGCTGGAGTGCAGTGGCACGATCTCAGCTCACTGCAACCTCCACCTCCCTGGTTCAAGCAATTCTCCTACCTCAGCCTCCCGAGTAGCTGAGATTACAGGCATGTACCACCATGCCCAGCTAATTTTTGTATTTTTAGTAAAGACAAGGTTTCACCACGTTGGCCAGGCTGGTCTCAAACTCCTGGTCTCAAGTGATCTGCCCGCCTTGGCCTTCCAAAGTGTTAGGATTCCAGGAAATTAATTTATTTTTAATAACAAATCATTGTTATTCTTAATCATGGTGTTGAAGCAGCACAGGACACATGTCAGGAGAGAAGCAGTAGTACCATCAGTGCTATTTGTGTGACCCTGGGCTAGTACACTATCTCATCTTCATCTATAAGGCCTCTTCTGTTAATATTAAATCACGGTAACTGTTTAATATGCACGTGTAACACAAGTCTTACTTGTTTTCTCTAATATAAAACTGAAAACTCTCTGTCTTTTCTTGTTTTTTTAAGAGACATGGGTCTCACTAAGTTCCCCAGGCTCAAAAAATCCTTCTGCCTTAGCTTCTTGAGTACCCGGGGCTCTGTAGGGCCATGTCATTGTGTCTAAGAAATGGAAGTAATATGTTTTACTATGACACATATCAATTTATATCTTGTGATACCCAACAAGAATTTTAGTGTAATCTAAGATTATAATTACAATTAAAATATGCACATTAAACTCAATTTTTTTTTTTTTTTTTTTTTGTTAAAACTCTTGGGATGCAAACATAATGGCTTTTAAGGAGATTCACATATTATTTAAAATATCACACCAGCCACTTTTAATTGTACAACTACAGGTCAGTTATCATAGTTGACAAGTGATAGTTAAAATTTCACTGTGCTTTCATTTGTGTGTGAGATAAACAAAAGGTTAAAAGTAAGAAGATACAAAAGATAACTCTGGATAATTCATAAAATAGACACTGAACTTCTAAGTAATTGAAAGCTAAATGGAGTTAGACAGCCAAAATCAACCCTAAAAGATTCATTGCTTATGCCTATGAAAAGGCCATATATTTTTAAAAAATTTATGATGACTTAGAAATAATCTTATTTCAAATTTAATGCATAAAGCACTTCAAACATATTTCACACCTATTTCATAGATAGGTCTGAATGTACTCTGAACATAGAAACAATAAGAAACATAAAACAAGTCTTCAAAATGTAAATAGACTAAAGTTTAAAGGATTATTCACTCTGGAATTTCATGGAATAATGATTTACATTAAGAGGAACAGAGGTGGTGTAATGTATTAGAGAGCAGAGCATTTCTGATACACCAATATTCTGTTTGTGTTTGGTGTTATAATGTTTACTCAGTAGCTGAAACATTTATTCATAGTGTTATAACCCAGGAAATCAACCATTGAATAAACTGCTATTAATTTTGCACCAGAGATTCATGTTTGAATGACCATGCATTTCATAGGTTTAAATACCAAAAGACTAATTATCCCAAAGGCCCCATTAAAGGATAGCATAGATTGCAATCAAAAACAATCCTAACACTGCTCAGCTCAAAAATGATCTTCAGCTTTTGATGATAAAGGATATTTTTATTTCTCTACCTACTGCACTCACTAAGAGTATAGGTCATATATAGATATATATTTATATATACATATATATATGTGTATATGTATATAAACACACCTATATAGACCTCGCAAGCAATTTTCCCCAAAACCTTAGAAAAATAAACCTGGACAGTTTCTTATACACAAAGATTCATTATTTTATAAAATAAAACACAAATTAAAAGTTTATCTTCCTAATCTCTGTTCAATGTTGAAATTTTCTTTTTCCTTTTAAATAGTATTTTCACAAAATGTCCTTATTAGCCTTATTCTAATAGCTTCGCTTCACATTCAGAATGAAAAGCGCAAGAATAAAATAATATTTTTTTTCAATCTGGTTTTTAAGTTTCTAATTGCTCATTCTGCAAAACAATGCTGAGATTAAAGTAGTAAGAATGATGAGACTCAGAACATGTGACTCCAAAATATGGCACGTTGGCATTTGAGAAAACAGCAAAAGCAGGAAGGTAATTCTCATCTTCACCCTGCCTTTTTCTCCTGATGCAAATCAAACAACTGAGCAAGAATTTTCTAACTTTCCCCTGAATCAAGTCATAATATTCTCCTTAAAGAATGTCCAATTCTCAATTCTATACTACCCAGAAGGATAGTGGAATGTGAATATTCAGATCATTGGAAAGGCATAAATGAACAAATTAATTTTTAGCGTTTACATCAACCTAATTCACATCTCCCTATACCTCAAAGGAAGGATCCCAAGACACAGAGATGCCCAGAACAATCTGAACAAATGCCTTGCTAAGTTCCCCCCAATGTACTACCATTAGATAATTCCCCCTTTGTCCAGTTGCACTTTCCCACGACTGTCTCCTCTTTATCAAACCTACACATAAAAAAATACAAGTTTTTCTGTTTCTTGGGGTCATAACCAAATGCTGCTATCTCACATAAAACTTACACAAAATAAATTTTTGTTTTTCTCTTGTTAACCTGTCTTTTGTTATAGGGGCCTGAGTCATGAACCTAGCTATAGATCAGGAAAGAAATACTTCCTTCCCTACAGAAACCACACATAATCATAATAGACACCTTTAGCCAACTACAAATTTAGCCGACTTATAGGGAACATTTGTAATGTGTTCTTGTGTTGCTCAGGAGACTTAGAAGACACCAAATCCAATCAAAGTGATCAGTATACATTTCCAGAACGAGAGTATATCTAAAGAAAGTTGAGTCTACTCAACTGCATTTTCATTCCTCTGAAGTGTTAGAGTACTAACATTTATTAATCAATGTTTTCTCCTAGATAGTAAAATTCTAGACAAGGACTGTATTATATTTGCTTTGTTCACTTATAATTGTTGAGGATATGAAGATAGTCAAGTATAGAATTTACAAATGGCATAGCTGCAAGAAAAAGAATTTGCCAGCCAGAATTAAGCAAATGATTATAGCTGGCACACAGAGGTATTTCCATTCATTAAAAAATCTACTGTATTGTGCTTTTCACAATCTAAGTTTGTCCCAAGCCTATCCAGTTCCTTTTGCTATGATTTTATGCTCATTAAGTCACTTTCTCATTATAAATCCAATTCTCAATTCTATACTACCCAGAAGGATAGCAGGTGTGAATATTCAGATCACTGGAAAGGCATAAATAAACAAATCAATTTTTACTATTTATATCAACCTAACTTAAGAATTTTGGTTTAAAGAAGTAAACACCCTGATATTATGTTCACCTTCAAATTAACTGATAAAGTTTTGTTTTTAAACTGCCATTTATAAAGAGAGACCCTCAAGAACCAAATTAATCTCATACCCATTAATTTGGTTCTTGAGGGTATCTCTTTATAAATGCAGATGGACTTTCTTTTTTAAAATGCTGTGAAATGTATACATGTAGAATAAAGTTTACAGCCAAACATTTTCATTGTTCCTCCTGCCTTTTTTGTTTCTTTCCTTAATTTCTTATAAAACAAAACAAAACAAAAACTAGAGAGCTTGCTTCTGAGGTTGTTCTCTGTCATACAAAATCCATAAAGATAGGTATGGTTTATTGCTTATAAATTACAACATGCTTACAAATTAGAGCGTGTCAGCCAGAAACACAGCACATTTACATTGGGATTACAGTTTTCGCAATAAGTAAGAGAGTAAGATAGTCACAATCATGCCTTGAGCCAATAAACAGCTTTACTGAGGAACAGAAGCATGATATTCCAAGTATCCTGGATTACTTGTTGTTTTGTAAGACTGATTTAGTTTCATTTCTGAACGACTTGCTACTCAAATATGGGCTGACCCAATGAAAAAATGAAATGTTTTCATACCACCGCTATGAAAAATAAATAGGGATTTTATAGATAGGGATTTTATAGATTATACCCAACTCACCTCTTAGTGATGATGAAAAAGTTCACACCTCAAGTTGCACCTCCTTCTTAGTCTGTGTTCCTCTTGTTTGACAGAGCATTGGCCCTGCCAACGCTTTTGTTTTTCTGTTCCCACCCTTCTGCCCCCCATGAAATTCCTTTATTTCAGTAAGGTACATTATCGTTTTTCTATCAGGTGTCCATGCATGCCATCACAACACAGACATTCAACAACTTAACACATTTATAAAAACGCAGAAAGTACCTGGACATAGGCTCTGCAAGAGCGCTCTCTTTTCTGAAGCTGAATCCATTAAGACAGCAGATTAAACACAGAATAGAAAAAACAAGTTAGTGACAGAAGAAAACAAGAAAAATAAAAGAACACATCTACACAAAACACCTTATTTTGTCATTCACTGCTTTTCAGAAGAAAATGAAAGCTAAGCAGCAGCAAAATGTAAGCAAGCAATGGCTTGAAAAATAGTAGCCAACATCCTTTCAGAACAACCTAAGTGAAAACTGTATGGTATGAAGTTGTTAATGATAGCAAGAAATCTTTGAATACATTTAGTAGAAATTAGTAAAAATCAATATACTTCATTCATCTGCAATGATTCATTTCACATTAGGTTAGTTATGAATTTATGGGTGACAAAGACATGAAGTTAAGGAAATTACGTCAAAAGTTTGGAACCCATTTTTCAAACATTATTTGTGGTTTACAGATAATATAAATGGTTAATGTGCACCACAAATCATATGTTCTTCATATATACAACAACTTCTGTTTATCAGGAAAAAGGAAATGCCCATTCATTATGACTCTTTGATTCTAATGGGCACATACTAGAGATAACTACTACTGATTAAAAGAATGTGATTATTCTCCTGATTAATCGCTGCTTTTATTTCTTGAAGAATTTCTTTTGACAGTTTTGGCCAAAAATCAAATGATAGAAACTTTGGTGGGATAAGAAGTATATTTCTGTTTGTTTGTTTGCATAGAGAGTGATGTCTTTCTGGGCAAAAGGTTAGCAACAACTCATGTTATGTCCCAAACATTATTTCCTGGTGATAAAATGAATAATTAATAGCAGTTTATCCACCATGTTTAAATAAATGAGCTAAAATTTTATAAATTCATTTGTGGGTTTTCCTCTTCTTTCCTATATATATATATTTTTTTCCTTAGTAGCCTTGATTGTCGAAGGAGAAAATTACCCAGTTTTAAGAAGCAGTTACCCAGATGCCTTTTGTGTGGCTTATACTCTCCCAACTCTAATTCATGCATTCTTCAATGAGCATAGAGCAGTTACTCCTCTAAAGAATTAAGTGAGGAATGAGTGCAAGTAAATTGCCAGGGCTGTCATTTGGATCACTGACTTGCATCGTAGTTTGCAGGACTCTAACCCTCTAGAATTTCAATACAGAGCACAGTTAATTTGTACTGAGTTGACTTTTCAAATCTGATGGGTTATAACTGCTTCAGGGAAAGTGGGAACCACAGGAAATGAGAGCAAGCCAGCAAGCATGTAAATAAACTTTGCCCTCCCTTCTCCTTACCCCATCATGCAAATTAACATATGACAAACCACATTATATAAACAATTGAAAAGAGCCAAATGGGTAACAAAAGAAAGCATTAAAAAGCTTCACAAATGGAAATTTGCCCATTATTTAGTTATTTAATATTCAGAGTAGGCAAGCTGATTAGCTGTAGCCAGTTAGAATGTGACATTAATTGCCAGCTTTACCTGATATTGTCAGACATCAACACCATTTTTAAATAAAGATACAAAGTACTGCTATAACAAGTCATGTTATGGATATGTAACATTAATAGAAATGACTACATCCAGTACATTATGATAACAATAGCTGGCAGCAATATTCATTAATAGCATCCAGCCAGTCTGGGCAACAACGCATTAAAATCACAGCATGCCCAGATTATATAGGTAGCTGTGGATTATATTCCATCAAGCAATTAGTTGTGATTCTATCAAGGGCATAAGTGACAAAAATAACTCCTTTATGCTCAGAATGAAAAAAATAATAATTTGTATCGAATAATAAAACTGTACCTGTTTTCTGCAGATGAAATTGCAAAACAAACAAAAAACAAACAAACAAACAAACAAAACTGTTTGCCAGATAAAATACCTGGCTTTTCTGTGTTGAATAATCATTATTTAGAAAATTTATTTCCCTTTGATGAGTGAAATTCTTAACCTAGTAAGCCATAGAAGAACTAAACATATTAAAAGACTACTTTGCAGTCATTTTCATTCTAAACGAGAATGTTCTTTTAGTGAATTCCATAGAGGAATATTAGTCTGGCAATGTCAAATTCTTCTTTTTTAAAGTAGTAAGGCTATCATGATATTCAAGGCCCTAAAATTCAGTTTCAATCATTGAACATCTCTACTACACAAATGCCAGCCAGTCAGGGAACACATGTCATTTGAAGGTAGCTATGCTAATATGTTTTACCATGGGGTTAATTCACCATGTGATATTTTGTTACATAATTATATTATTTATAAATATATGAAATATATTTTAAATGTTTATGTAAATAAATGCCTATTTCATTTACGTAAATATAAATGAAAATTCATAAAATGTATTTTCCCTGAAGTTGAAAACATAAATAATTTTTTAAATTACAATTCAAATTTGCTGGAAAATATTTAAGCTTTTAACATTTTAATGTTAGTGATACAAAATCTGAGTGATTTCAAAGTCAAAAGGAAGTAGAAATTAAACTTAATTACTTGCCTTATGAATTTTTTAAAAGTTTTATTAATTAGGGTAAATTATCTCAGTTTTTAAATAATCTATAATGGATGTTAGAGATTCATCCATCCTTCCAGAAGAAGATCTGTAATATCTTCTTGTTATTATGTTCTAAAGTCTTACTTATTGATTAGACATTTATTTCATTGTCAATTATCTTAACATAAAAGTTTGAAAGAAAAAAGAAACTGCATTTATGTACATTAACCCTCTCTGAATTTAGCATACCAGAATAACTGCCATGGAAAACAGAATTATAAATTCAAAATATATATACAGAGATTATCATTTATCATTTCTTTAGATTAAGAACCACGTAGTTCTATTATTATAACGAAATAACAAAGGAATTGAAAATAACTTGATTCTCTTTATAATGATTATATTCTATAGAAGGGGGAAAATTAAGCAGTGAAGTCTTTCTGATTTTACGAAAACTTTAAAGACATATATATACACACACACACATATATAGACACACACACCACACACACACACACATAATTGGGGTCCTTACCTTGTTCAAACTCCGGGCAGCGCTATCTTTTCCACCTGGGGTCAAGTTCCGAAGTTGTACATCTAGGAGGCCTACCAGCTGGTCCATGGCCCGGACAGAGTAGCTGATGTCCCCAGCATTCAAGTGATTTCTTGTCTGTTCAGCCAGCTCTCTAGCAATGTTGGCAGCTGTCTCACCAGATTTCAACTATAATTTTTAAACGGAATACAAAGGAAAGAGATCTCACATAAATACTTTTATTGGTTTCTTTCAATGATCATGTTTGCATGTAATTGTAATGATTGATTAAAGAAACAGTTGTTAAACTCCATCTTCATCTGGAATACACTCCCCAATTTTTCCTGCGAATTCATCTTTTTCTTCAAAACTTGACTTTAAACTCATGTCTTCAGAAAGCTCCTCCTGAGGAAACTTACTTTGAAAAATCATGTTTACCTTAATTATCTATTTGGGTAGTTAAGTCTAAGGTTTGCCCTGTGGTTTTTCTCTGTGAGTTTCTGAAGTTGACTTAGTTGCTTGTGTGTTGTGGATCCCCAACCACATTGTAAGTTCTCAGAGGCACGTACACATTTTCCTTTGTGTCTAGTTTAGCACTTAGTTCACAGTGAATACTCATCAGCTGCTAAGCTCTGTGAAAATTCTACCAGAAATAAAATCTGGGCTTTTCAAAGTGATTTTCGTCTTCTTACTAACTGAATAAGGAATTTCTCTCCCGGTATGTTATTGCTTAGTTTCTAGTATTTTTTTTCTCTGAAAGTACATGCTGATTTTTCAAGTACATTCTACAAGAATATGTCAAATTGTCAACACTCCAAAAATATTAAAATAGATAAAGACCTAATACGTCATCATCATTAGAACAAATTTGTTAGCCATGGGTAATTCAAACATAGGAATATATATTAATTGGTAAGAAAGTCATGAGAAACAAGAATGAGTAAATAAGTGTAATTTCCCAAGTTATACTCTTCTTTGTTTTGAAATTAAAAAAGTAAAACAGGACTATAACACATTTACATTAAATAAATAAAAAGTGTACAAAGTAAAAATAATGAACACCTCTATTTCACCTTTCTATATTCTCACTTTCTAGAGACTCTTTATTTATTTATTTATTTATTTATTTATTTATTATTTATTTATTTATTTTTGAGACAGAGTTTCCCCTTTGTCACCCAGGCTGGAGTGCAATGGCGCAATCTCTCGGCTCACTGCAACCTCTGCCTCCTGGGTTCAAGCGATTCTCCTGCCCCAGCCTTCCGAGTAGCTGGGATTACAGATGCCTGCCACCACGCTCAGCTAATTTTTGTATGGGGGTTTCATTCACATGTTGGCCAGGCTGGTTTTGAACTCCTGACCTTAGGCAATCTTCCCGTCTCGGGCTCCCAAAGTGCTGGGATTACAGGTATGAGCCACCGCGCCCAGCTTTTTTTTTTTTTTTTTTTTTTTCTTTGGTAAGGCAGGTCTCACTGTCACCCAGGCTGAAGAAGTTCAGGGGCACAATCATAGCTCATCACAGTTCACTGTAACCTTGAACTCCTGGGCTCAAGGCATCCTCCCAGCTCATCCTTCAACATAGCTGGGACTACGGGTGTGTACCCACTATGCATGGCTAATTTTTTTTTTTTTTTTTTTTTAAATTTTGTAGAGATGGGGCTCCTGGTCTTATGCTATCCTTCTACTTTGGCCTCCTAAAGCGCTGAGATTATAGTTGCAAGTCTCTAGGAGTTTCTTAATAATTTGATATTATCTTTTCAAACTTTAATCTGTCCTACTGTCAGAGGCCTTCCAACCAGAGTAACTGCATTTTGAGTGAGGGCTAAGAAAATGAGGCCGGGACTCGCTGACTTGCATTCTCAGAAAGTTAGGCATTCCTAGCTTCTAGATATTTATGGTTAAGGGAACAAACTAGTAATGTTTGCTAAACAGACGCAGCCTTGGGAGATATCCCGATATCCAGAGAACAAAGGCATTCCTAATTTTGCTTTAAAGACAACAATACTAATTTTTGCAAAATATAGTAATTAAGAAAAGTAGCTGGATGCGGTCTCCCAGCCTTTTGGGAGGCTGAGGCGGGCGGATCACGAAGTCAGGAGATCGAGACCAGCCTGGCCGACATGGGGAAACCCCGTCTCTACTAAAAATACAATAAATTAGCCGGGTGTGGTGGCAGACGCCCTTAGTCCCAGCTACTTGGGAGGCTGAGGCAGGAGAATGGCAGGAATACGGGAGGCGAAGCTTGCAGTGAGTCGAGATCATGCCACTGCACTCCAGCCTGGGTGACAGAGCGAGACTGTGTATCCAAAAAAAAAAAATAAAGACAGAAAAGAAAATTAACGCTTTATCACAAACCTTTGGAGCATAGCACATCTCCCCAGTATCTCATTTTATCTCATATATATAAATACACACACACACACACACACATATACAAGCACTGGGCTGGGCACGGTGGCTCATGCCTGTTATTCCAGCACTTTGGGAGGCTGAGGCGGGTGTATCATGAGGTCAGTTTGAGGCCAGCTTGGTCAACATGGTGACACCCCGTCTCTAGTAAAAATACAAAAATTAGCCGGGCGTGGTGGTGCGTGCCTGTAATCCCAGCTACTTGGGAGACTGAGGCAGGAGAATTGCTTGAACCCAGGAGGTGGAGGTTGCCCTGAGCTCAGATTGCACCACTGCACTCCAGCCTGGGTGACAGAGCCAGACTCTTATCTCAAAAACAAACACACTAACTAACTAACTAACTAACTAACTAACTAACTAGAAAAAATATACATATACAAGCATTTTATCTAGGGTGGATGCTTTCCTCCTCTTACTTTTGGGAACGTCCTACACTGCCTATGGAATAGCTATCCTTTCACCACTGTACTTTCTTAATCAACTTGCTTTTGCTTTGCACTGCGGACTCGCTCTAAATTCTTTCTTGGGCAAGATCCAAAAGCCCCCTCTTGGGGTCTGGATCTGAAGCCTTTTCCTGTAACACCATTACTATTTAAATATATAATAGTGTCATTATGTACAAAATTATTTTCTTCCCCTTTTTAAAGGTAGTCCAACACAGAAAATGGGAACAAAAAGAGAAAGCCATACTCTCTGTAAGTTGTTTCACTAATGGCTATTCAGAAAGCTAAAAGGGGGACAAGTAAAACTCTTATTTAAATAGGTAGGTTATCGGTTATAATGATCTACTTGGGATGCTTAGCGTTTGTATCAGGATTGAATGTTAAAGAAACAATAAATTAATTAAACTGATTAGAACACCTAAATTATTTACAGTCATATTCTCATGTATATAGAAAAGCCTAACTCAAAAAGTAAAAACAAAACAAAACAAAAAAGATTTAATATCATTAAGTGGTGGCAAGGGTTTGTTTCAACAAATATCACCTTCATAAACTACTATTGGTAGTGTATATTTGTATTGCTCCTATGACAGTAAATTACCATTGTCTATTAAACTTTGACATGTGAAGACTGTGTAACTCAAAGTATCAACCATAAGAAATAATCCCACAGATATACAAAGAGAAATGTTCAAGGATGTTGATTCCAGCTTGTTTATGATAAACAATAAAATGGATTATGACTATATAAAACTCTGCAGGAAGATTCTTACCTTGGAATTTTCTTTTAATTAATTTTTTAAATTAAGCCAGTCAAATTTGGCAGTGAGGGGGTTGTATAGCAAGTATATTGACACTAATGTTAATAAATTCTGATAATCCACTACCATCTGATCCATGAAATATTCCATACCATGAAATATTATCCAACAGTTTAAAATTATGAATGAGATCAATAATGTGAAGATTAATCTTCAGGCTATATTGTTGAGTTAAATGCAGATATGAAAGTTATTTACATATACATGCTAATAAATATTTGCATGCTATTGAGAAATATAAACACACTACGTAAGTAATTGTAAATATGCTACTTGTGAAAAAGAAATAATATATACAATATTTGTGTTTATTTATATATGTGCATTTCTATATATTTAAATATATAGAACAAAGCCTAAAAAGGGAGAATCAAAAGAAAAATCCTTACCTATAATGTTAAAATTTTACATGAAAAATATTTTAAACAATTATTATATAATCAATACTTTCTAGAATTTTTTTTTTTTTTTTTTTGAGACAGAGTCTTCCTCTGTCTCTGAGGCTGGAGAGCAGTGGCATGATCTCAGCTCACTGCAACCTCTGCCTCCCCAGTTCAAGCGATTCTCATGCCTTGGTCTCCTGAGTAGCTGGGATTACAGGTACATGCCACCATGCCCAGCTAATTTTTGTATTTTCAGTAGAGATTAAGTTTCGCCATGTTGGCCAGGCTGGTCTCGAACTCCTGATCTCAAGCCATCTGCCCGCCTTGACCTCCCAAAGTGCCGAGATCACAGGCGTGAGCCACTGCACCTGGTCCAACTTTCAAGAAATTCTTAAAATAGAAAATATCAGGACTGAGTATAAGAAATTTGTAAAATATGGTCAGGGTCTTTTTGCCTAAAATACCTGTAAGACTAAAAGGAATACATTATAGGGTTCAAGGATATGTATGTAACAAATTCAATGTAGATCAAAGTAGCACTCGTGGCCCACTGGTGGGTCATGAATGTACTTTTAAGTGTTCATAAAGTGATATAAATGTGATTAAAGTCCATACGTTTAAATTTCTGTACATAAATTAGGGCTACTTACTGATAATATAGTAAATCAAGTAACACATTCTAAAATTCAGTGTTCATTAATTAA
Organism: Macaca nemestrina; assembly: GCF_043159975.1. Classification (NCBI taxonomy): domain Eukaryota; kingdom Metazoa; phylum Chordata; class Mammalia; order Primates; family Cercopithecidae; genus Macaca; species Macaca nemestrina. Next base: position 124,902,411 of record NC_092127.1, on the reverse strand, counting down.
TTTAGTGAGATGCCAGTATAGTGTAAGTATTCAAATTCAATATTCCATCAAGAAGTCTGGACACCTGATACAACTGATACTTTGGAAAACTCCCCCACTGGGCATGGAGATATCTAAGATAGCTGGAATTCCTATAATTTTCCAAAGGGACATTATTTTAATTAATGTGCCATTCATAGTGTCTTGCAGGTTATAATTTTTCACCTATTATACTCTTATAATAATGAATATGTTTGTAGAATTACTATTGTTTTATTTTGTTAATCATGGGTTCTTATGTAATTATTTTGTTGTTATTATTATTAAGTTTCTTTCTCTGTCTTTGTTACCATACAATATCATTTCTATAAGAAAAAAAGTCAGTTTGATGGACCTCTGAGGTTTTATGATTCACTACGGTGAATCATAAAATATACTACGGTTTTAAATATACTACGGTGACAAAAGTTTGAGACCTACTAAATTAGGTAATCCTTTTTTCTTCATCAATACATCTTCAAAACTAAGCATACAAGTATTGACTTTAATTACATCTATCGGTGATCATTATGAATAGCAAAATTAGTCATCAAATAGAGAAAAAAATGAAATAATGGTACTGGTATTTTCCTATTGTAATTCCATTTCTTTTTTTTTTTTTCTGTGTGGTTATACAAGTATAGTTTTCAATATGAATTATTACATTATTGGAGTGGGAAATGAAAAGGTGGAAAAGAAGGCCTATGTAATTCCCTTATATAAAAATTTATCAATATAAAAGGGCAGAAAAAAATTAAACATTTTCTTTATGTGCAGTAATGAAAAAGTTGAAAATGTAGATGACCAACAAGTCAAAATGTAATTGTTCTCAATACAAAAGATAATAATGAAGGCCAGGTGGATGGCTCACACCTGTAATCCTAACACTTTGGGAGCCTGAGGTGGGTGGATCACTTGAGCTTAGCAGTTCAAGACCAGCCTCGGCAACACATTGAAACCCCATCTCTACAAAAAACAGCCAGGCAAATTCATCTGTCCATATATGTGTCAACAACAGTGTAGTTTTATAAATCAATAAGTAAAATAAGAAAATCACTAATGAATTCTCTTATAAATAGTAACTGTATTTTAGCATTCAAGAAGTGGGGTTTTTGTTGTTGTTGTTTGTGAACAATAAACTTAATCCTTCAAAAGAGCCCTGGAATTCAATGTTTAACAACAAAAATGTTGGAAGGAAAAAAAAAAACTGAAGTGCAAATAGGTTATAAAAATATTTGTAGGCTGGGCATGGTGGCTCACACCTGTAATCCCAGTACTTTGGGAGACCAATGCAGGAAGATCACTTGGGCTCAGGAGCTGGAGACCAGCCTGGGCAACCTAGGGAAGCCCCATGTCTACAAAATTAAAAAAAAAAAAAAAAAATTCTCAGGGCCCACAGTGGTCCCTGCTACTTGAGAGATTGAGGTGGGAGAATTGTTTCATCCTGGGAGGTTAAGGTTATAGGGAGTCATGGCCATGCCACAGCACTCCAGCCTGGGTGACAGAGTACAGAGTAAGACCTTGTCTTTAATGAATAAATAAATAAATATGTTTATAGTAAAAATATGAAAAGTACCTTTTTAGGGTAAAATAAAAGCTGCTATAACAAATTATTTTCTGACCCTCTATTCTTTTTTTTTTTTTTTTTTTTTTTTTTTTCTATTTCCCAAGCTGGAGTGCAGCAGCACAATCACAGCTAACTGCAGCCTTGAACTCCTGGCCTCAAGCAGTCCTCCTGCTTCAGCTTCCCAAGTAGGTGGGACTACAGGCCCTCTCTTCATCTTAAAGTGAATAAATCATAGCAAAAATGTTTCATTCTTTCAATGATTCTTTGCACACTTGTTATTTCCTGAGGAAATAAAGATGAATCTTACACAACTCTTGCACTCATGGGGTTGGAGTGAGGTGTGTAAAAGATCATATGAGTTCACAACAATTCAGTTGTTGTGACAGGAATGTGTATGAGGTATTATGGGAACAGAGAACAACCACAAAGCTGAGGGACGGCAAGAAGAAGTAACTACCAAGTGAAATCTTAAAAGATAAAAGTCGAGGGATACAAGGTACAATGGAATACTAATCGGTGCTATTGAGGGGAAAGAATAAGCCAAGAATATGATACATAAAAAGTAAGATCTAAAATAAACATGGCTTGAGTAGACATAGTACTAGGTACGATAAGAGGAAAAAAAATTTTTTATACTTTCAGAATCCAGTATTGCTACCTGCATATCCGTACGTTTTTGTCTAGCGATCTCCATCCGCTTATCCATCCATCTATTATTTCAATGATTGTTCATTCAGCCTATATATTCATTTGTTCTTTGATAAACATTTGAATCTCTATAGCCCTGTGCTAAGGTCAGTGTTGAATAAAATGCTTTCTAATGAGAGGGAGTTTATATACTAGCCATGGAAATAGTTATTAAGAATTTAACTGTACAAATATATAATTTTAATTTTGTTGAGAGCAATACAGAATCCCAGTGTGGTAGAGTAGTTTGAAGACATTTTAACCTGGCATGGAAATGCTTCTCTGAGGAAGAATGTTTAATTTGAGATGGAACAGAAAGAAGAAATTAGATTGGGATGTGGGTGGGGGCATCTGGGCAGAGGGAACAGCTTTTAGGAGGGAGGGGCATGCAATCTTAGGGAAATTGCACAAAGGGCACCATATCTGGTGTTTAGGCAGCTGGAGAGGTGAGCAAGGACAGGATTAAGTAGTTCTGGTTTAGAAGTTATCATGAAGATTTGCGGAATTATGTTAAGAATAATGGGAAGGTCCTGAAGAGCTTACATGGGATATGCCAAATTAGGTTTGTATTTGAAGTCAAATTCAGGGGAAAGGATTAGAGGGTTCAGGAGTGAATGAAAGGAGATCTGGGTGAGGAGAAATTGCTATGGATTGGGGTAGTGGGTATGGAGAGAAGTGAAAAGCAGTGGCCTGGCCTGAGAGGAATTTACAGTTACACCTGACAGGACTAGTGTCTTACTGGGTGCAGGAGGGGAAGGAGAGGGAGGCACCAAAAGCCATCCTTGGGTTTCTGGTTTTCCTAACTACACGGTGGTACCATTAACTGATTTCTCCCATAGCTGCTCCCAATTCAGTTTCATGGCCACATTTTCTGTCCGGCTGTCACGGCCCACATCCTCTCCAGTGGCATCCAAAGTGAATCTCTTTCTGATCACCCTGTTTACTTCTCTTACTCCAGTTATTGCAGACTATAATGATCTTATTTCCATACAAAAATATATATATATGTTGAATGTGCCTCAAGTTTTCTGTGCACATAGGCAGGGCTGAAATACATTTATTCTACATCTCACAGCTTAAAGACCTCACTAACTTCTTTTGCTAAATTCTACTAAAATTTTTCTCAGAAATAAGCAATACACACTGAGAAATGTTACAAGTTTTGTGAGGATTAGTAAATTAATGCCTATATTGATATGGTGGGATTATATCTAGGATTTGAATCAGGGAGGGAAAACCCAGCAGCTTTAGTTAAAAATAATAATTATGATGGAGACAGATAACATTTTAAATTTGGATACAAGTCAAAGCAATTTTTAAAAAATCAGCATTGAGATTTTATTATATCAACCACTAATCAAGTGCCAAAACAATTTATAAAGGAATTACACACAGCGTTCAAGTACATAGCTACCATTTCTTTGAGATCTATTTTACCATAAATCTGAGTCAAATGGGTATACAAGCAACAAAATGCTTCTATCTTACAATTAAACGTAAGTTAAATAAGTGTAAAATTTTGGAATTGCCACTCATCTCTGACAAAATAAAGAAGCAATTTACTTTTATTTCATGCTAGATCTAAGGAAGATAGAATGGGGAATTTAAGATACAGGAGACAGGATTCAACCTAGTTTTTAGGGGAGATAACTGACTTATGTTGTAAAGTAGCTACATTCTTTCTAGATTTTCACATCCCTCTTCTTTAGAAAGTAAGGAATAACCTTGCATTATCTGAAAATCTATCAGTAACTTGTATACAAACAGAAACAGAGGCACTTTGGTTTCTTAGAAATAGGAAGAGGCTATTCTCACCATTACAACATTGACAATTCTTTTTCATGTAATAGTGGAATCAGGCAATGGAGTAGGAAGCTGACTTCCCTTTGCATGTAAATAAGGAAGCTATACAGAACTGTACTACCACCAAACTTGAAGTGAAAAAAGATGGGTGAAGTTATAAAGCACAATGCTTTCTTTAAAAGTATGCAAAATAGTCTCCTTTTTGAAAAATTGAGTGCAAGCTGGAGATCAAGCTGAGGCAAGAGACTATGATTTTACAGCAGTCATTAAAATAGGTGAGAAATGGGATATTTTGCCTTCATGTTTCAGGAGGCATGGCTCTAAGCCAACTTGTTGGCTTTCAATAAAAACTGGAAACTTTTTTTAAAACATTAATTTGAAGACATATATCTCTCTTCCAGTGTATGTAGATATGTATACAGATATGTATCTATTTATGTACCTATCTATTCATTTATTCTTCTACCTACTTTTCTCCCTTTTTTTTTTTTTTTTTTTTCCGAAATGGAGTCTCACTCTGTCGCCCAGGCTGGAGTGCAGTGGCGCCATCTCGGCTCACTGCAAGCTCCACCTCCTGGGTTCATGCTATTCTCCTGCCTCAGTCTCCCGAGTAGCTGGGACTATAGGCACCCGCCACCACGTCCGGCTAATTTATTGTATTTTTAGCAGAGACAGGGTTTCACCATGTTAGCCAGGATGGTCTCGATCTCCTGACCTCGTGATCTGCCCGCCTCGGCCTCCCAAAGTGTTGAGATTACAGGCGTGAGCCACCGTGCCCAACCCTTCTACCTACTTTTCCATCCATTCATCCATCCATCCATCCACGTACATCCATCAAGACTTCCATCCACCTGCCTACTGGCCTGTCTTTTCCTCTCCCTTTCGCTCTCCTTTTCTCTATCTCATTGTTGGAGTAAAGGTAACCTTTTGTACAACTTATGATTTTCCTCCTTTCTCTTCTGCACAAATAATTTTTTTAATTAAATCTCATCTTTATGAATGTATCCAGCTGGTTTATTTACAACAAATTCCTTTGTGATATTCTAACTTTAAAAGCTTACATCTTCTCTAGTGAAAAGTAATCCACTCTTTAGTGTCACACAGAACTTAATCTCTAACTTCACAAGTACATAAGTGACTCAAATTCATTTGTGAGTTGAAACTGTCAAGATTCTTTAGCTGTTTTCTCCCACTTGGCCTGATTGCTGGGGGAAAAAAACATAATTCATGTTTTCAAGAAAATGTAAACGTAAGATTTCCTATTTTGAACTAAAGTCAGCAACTTGGTTCATTTAGTTGAGTATAACTGCTACCTATGCAATCTATAATGGTGGTGACATACAGTGAGCACTGTATGTCTAAAATTTAGTGAGCACTAAAATTAATGATCTACTCTATTTTACAAAAGGGGAAACCAATCCAGAGGTTAATGCTGTGTCCACCATAACTCAACAATCAAGATCCTCAGGTCAGTGCTCTTTCCTTCAACATTCTTAGGAGTTCTCCGGGGCACTGTAAAGATGAGAAGGAGGTTGCAGTGATCTGAAAGTTTATGTCCCTCTAAAATTCACATGTTAACATTGAATCCTCAATGTGATAGTGTTAAGAGGTGGGGCCTGTGGGAAGGGATTAGGTCATGAGGCCAGAGCCCTAATGACTGGGATTAGTGCCCTTATAAATGAAGCCCCAGAGAGCTGTCCCTTCCACCATGTGAGGATTCAGTGAGAAGGTGCTGCTGATGAACCAGAAAGCAGACCCTCACTGGACAAAGGATCTGCCGGCACCTTGATCTTGGACTTTCCAGCCTCCGGAACCATGGAAAATATACTTCTGTTGTTTATAAGCTACCTCGTCTATGGTTTGTATTTTAATTTTAATTTTAATTTTTTTTTTTTTTTTTTTTTTTTTTTTGAGATGGAGGTTCACTCTGTAACCCAGGCTGGAGTACAGTGGCATGATCTTGGCTCACTGCAAGCTTCGCCTCCCGGGTTCACACCATTCTCCTGCCTCAGCCTCCCGAGTAGCTAGAACCACAGGCGCCTGCCACCACACCTGGCTAATTTTTTGTATTTTTTTGTAGAGAAGGGGTTTCACTGTGTTAGCCAGGATGGTCTCGATCTCCTGACCTGGTGATCTGCCTGCCTCAGCCTCCCAAAGTATTGGGATTACAGATGTGAGCCACTGTGCCCGGCCTTGTTTGTTTTTTTAACCATAAACCACAGCAGTCCAAGTGGACTCACCCTTCAGGGTACATTAATTCACAAAATCCCTGAGAAGAAGAAAACTAGCATTTCAAATATATACTTTTTTTTTCTTTGCATGTGTATATTGTGTTTTTTTCACTTGTGTTTCCATTGGGGGTAAAAAGCATTTCTTTGCTTTACGAGTTTGAAATTCACAAAACTATACTGGCAGCAGGGGGAGGGTAGCAGGAAGAATGAAACATTAAAGATATCTATTTGACTTCAATTTTTCAACGTGGTAGACGGCAGAAAAAAATCAGTTGCAGAAATGGAAAGAGGTAGGAGATGAGAGCAAAGAGTGTGTGGGAAAAAGGAAATCAAAGAGGGAGGAGAGGGGAGGTGAAGGGCAAAGGAAAGAGAAGGAGATGGTGATACAGGAATTAAAAAGAAATTATTTAGGCAGTTAGGGTAAGAAAGTCCTCAGTAAGGTTTTCCTTTTAAAGAAAAGCAGCCCCAAAATCATTTCTTTTCTAACAAAGAGTAGCCTGTAAAATCAAGCTGCAGACATAGAAAGGCAAGCTAGAAGCTTGCACAGGTGATTGCTGGCAGCTGTGCTGACAAGAGAAGGCTACCTGGGACTAGGCATGTTCAAAATGGCAGCTCCTTCCCTTTGCCAGCCACGTGCACAGTGAGGAGCAGGCAACATGGCAGGCCAAGTGGAAAGCCTATTTGCATAATAAGATTAGTGTGGTGGGGCATGATGGCTCACTCCTCTAATCCTAGCACTTTGGGAGGCCGTAGCAGGCAGACTGCCTGAGCTCAGGAGTTTGAGACCAGCCTGGACAACATGGTGAAACCTCATCTCTACTAAAATACAAAAAATTAGCCAGGTGTTGCAGTGTGCGCCTGTAGTCCCAGCTTTGGGAGGCTGAGGCAAGAGAATTGCTTGAACCTGGGAGGTGGAGGTTGCAGTGAGCCAAAACAGTGCCAGTGTACTCCAGCCTGGGTGACAGAGCGACTTCATCTCAAAAAAAAAAAAAAAAAAAAAAGATTAGGGTGGGGTGGCTAGCCTTCCAGTCTTCCCTGCAGGCTATGTAAACGTCACACCTGGTCCAACCAATCTTGGGCCTTACATAAATCAGACACCATCTCCTCAAGCCTACCTATAAAATCCGGTGAACTACCACTCCAGGTTGGAATTCCCATTTTGGAGCCCCTTTCTCTCTCTCACAAGAGAGAGAGCTGTTCTCCTTTCGCTTCTTTTGCCTATTAAACCTCTGCTCCTAAACTCACTCCTTGCGTGTGTCTGTGTCCTTAATCTTCTTGGCTCTAGATGATGAGCCATGAGCGCTTACCCTAGACAACAATGCTGATTCAATGGGAGAAGGAAGAAGGGTGAGAGAAGGGAGTGGAGAAAAGCCAAGGACTATGTTGGGTACCTTCCATTTGCTAGTTCAGGGCTACTCTACCTTCCTCCATCCTGCCTTCTGCCCTACAAGGTGGACTTACAAGGTAGTCATTAAGTGTGTCCTTCTTTGGCTTCTGGTTGGGTTTGGCCAGTGGGGTGGCTTGGCAGGTAAATGGACAGTGGACGGTAAGTAAGGTCAGGGTATTCATTCACCTGGATTCCTTTCTGAATGGCCACCTGGGGCTAAGCTGTGTCCCTTGCCTTAAGATCATCTTTCTTCCCAATGACAAAGAGCTCCTTATTTTTGGTCACTCCTTTGATCTGGTACTCTATAGGCCTGGGGTTGGGAACAGCTCCTCCCCTGCTACAAGCTCTGAGTTCCTGCTCAATCCCTTGCAGTTTGCCTTTACTGTCCCATACCTTTGTAAACAAAACCTCCTCAAGTGTTCCATCTGTGTGGACTCTGGTATTACGCAGGTATTACAATGAGAGGAAGGAGATGAGAAAAGGGATGAATTCTATGAAAGACAGCCTGGGTAGGAGGAGGATAAAATATAGACAAATAATCCTATGAATGCTACAACAGATTCTTGAAGTTTTCAATACTAATATTTAAAAGTGTTAGAGTTTTGTGGTAAAGAAACCTGTTCAACTATCATTTATAGCCAATGAGTATCATAAATATTTGGAGGCATAAAGGACACAACCAAGTAAAAGGGTAGGCAGAGTGCAGAGGGACAGCATAGGTAACTGAGTGTAAGGCTATGAAGCCAATCACAAGCTATCCATGGTTTAACCAGTGTTGTGGTTAAGTATGATGTCTTCATGAAAGTAGTCTCAACTACCTTCTCCACCACTGACTTCTTCTCCACCAAATACCAGCTCCACCACTGACCTTGGACAAGTTACATAAGCTGATTCAGAGTGCTCAAAAGTCTCTTGCTGCACTTTTTAAGACTTTATAAATTTTTGAGTAATCAATCTAAGATTTTTTTTATAAGTTCCAATTACCTAAGTTATTTAAGTTTAAATGTAATGATCACATAACATAGTTTTGTAGACTCTACAGGATGAAACAAAAATGCCCTGGAAGAATAGGAGGTATTTTTTTACAAAACAAGAACATCCTGTCTATAAATCAAATGGACAACAGCTGTCTGGTCTTTGAATTATCTTTTGTCCTAAGATTAGCTGGGCTGCAGAGAAAAGAAAAGAATTAAGCATCATTATCAGTTAAAGTCACCTAGTAATTTCTACAATAAAATGATCCAACTATATTCAGAAATTATCGTGAAAACATTCAGCCTTCTAGAAGAATTATTATTGAATTTATATTAACCCCTGGGCTAAGTATCTAGGGACTATTTTTAAAGAATTGCTAATGCAAGGAGATATGCTACTGATCTTTTAATCTGATCACATCCAGCAAGAGTTATTTGCCCTGGGGTCTGAGCTACATTGTAATAAAATCAAAGGACATAAAAACTGTGGCAGGAACAGTGCTGAAATTGGAGAAGCATCATTATGAATAGCAACAAGTATGGAGATGCATATGTAAGAGGGTAACTAGAGTCAATATAACCACTATTCTTCCATGATTTAGGGTAAATAGATAGTTATGGCTCATCTGCTAAATGATCTACTGGGTAGATATTTATGGATTATTATACAGTATATTATTGAGGATAAGTCTGGTTAAAAACAAATAGAGAAAACAGCAAATGGCACAGGCAGGCTTTTAGTAAGGTCATCATTTGTAATATTTCTCGGGAAAATCTCTCTCAGAAATTCCTCAGCATAGCTAATGTGCCATAGAAGGACTCTCCATTTTAGGAGTGCATAAATTCACATAAATTGCTATAATAAGGATTCATCCCATAACCCTTTTGGCATAAATGCACATCTGGTCTCTGTTTGTAATGAAATCAATTCAAAGCCCCACAGTGCATTAATAATAAAAATGTTCAACATATTGCAACCAAATAAGTTCTGAAAATTTGAGTCTGCAAGATTCTGTCACACATGTGTATACTTTTAACACTGATAAATGACTAGGTTACAGAACATTAATCAGATGCCTTAAGATTCCAAAGGTAGACTTTGAAAAATTATAATTATTATTTCCACAGGAAAACCCATATGTATGTATGCTAGAAACTTTTACTTGCTTAATTTATAATGCCTCTTGGACTTTTATATCTGTAGTTCACAATACCATAGAAATTTTATTAATAATAAAATTATTATAAGCAATATAAGAGGAAATTCATGGATTTGCACTTTAAAAACAACAAAATTCTAGAATTAGCTCATAACGTATTAGAGGTTGTCATTAAATGTGAAATTAAATTAAAATGGAAGAATTTTTCTACATTGATTTTAAAAGAATTCTTGACTGTTTTGTTTCCAACAGCTATCATCAACAGCAGATAATATAGTTTTAGCAAAGACTTTCTTGTTAGTCACAAGATTTACCTTCTGTGTTATATGATTGACCCAAGGAGAAGAACAGTTGCTGAGATCTGGTCCTTGGGGATCCCAAATTCCATCAGGAGCAAGGCATAGATAAGTTGATACACCTATAATAATGAGAGAAATATATCTGTTTCTTTTTCTGAGAATGACTTCACATCCATAGTATATTTAAAAATGAGCAAAGGTAAAAATGAGATAATTAAATTGACACAATGTTTATTAAAACACCAGATACAGTGCCAGGTAAGCATTTAGCACTAGAGAAATGTAGTACTCCAAACAAAAACATACAATATATTTGAAGCACTTGTGGCAGCCACATTAGGTATGGGGACTGTTTTGTTTTGTTTTGTTTGAGACGGAGTCTCGCTCTGTCACCCAGGCTGGAGGGCAGTGGCAAGATCTCGGCTCACCGCAACCTCTGCCTCCCGGGTTCAAGTGATTCTCCTGCCTCAGCCTCCCAAGTAGCTGGGACTACAGGTGCACCCCACCACGCCCGGCTAATTTTTGCATTTTTAGTAGAAACAGGGTTTCAGCATATTGGCCAGGCTGGTCTCAAACTCCTGACCTCGTGATCCACCTGCCTTGTCCTCCCAAAGTTCTGGGATTACAGGCGTGAGGCACCGTGTCCAGCTGGGGACTGTTTTTAAAGAATTTCATGTGTGAGATGATGTGATATGTGCCTCCGTGGAGCTTAGTGCTTGACTTTGTAGAGGAAAAGTAGCAGCTGAGCCTTAAAGGAGTAAGTGTGCAGGTTTTTCAGAAAAAAAAACAAGGTGGAAAAGGCCATTCCAGGTGGAAAAATATATGCTCTTTGGGAAACGTCAAGTTTTTTTGAACTGGGGTCTACTGGACTGGGGAGTTGTATTTAATGAAAGTGGAAAAGTAAACCAGATCATAAACTCCCTTGTCTATCATCTGTGGGTGCTGGAAAATCAATGAGAATATTAAAAGAGGAGATAGATGATGAGCAAATTTGAGTTTTGAAATGATATTTCTGGCAGGAACATGGAAGATGAATTTCAGAGAGTAATGGAGTGATGGTGAGGAAGCTACTGCAATAATTCAAGTGAGAGACTGTGGGGGCCTAGACAAAGGCATAACAGAATGGACAGAGATGAGTAACAATGAGACTGGGGTGTATTGACAGTAATCCCTGAGGGCTTCAGAAAATATCTTTTCCAATTGTCACAGAAAAATAATGACACATTTCTGCAGAGCAAAGTGCTTTCAAATAAAGTGTTTCACTAATCTTCAAAACAAAGTTCTGCAGTAGGGGGCTATTATTATTTTTCTTTTAGAAGTAAAGGAACTGAAACCTAGAACTAAGGAAACAGAGCTAAGAAAGAAGGTGGCTCCCAACTGTTCTCTGATACCAGGATCACAGAAAACTTTACAAATAAATATTCTCCCTCTTTTTCTTAAAGAAAATGAATATTTTTGAATGTTTTTAAATATTTTGCTGGAAAAAAGTGTATTTTTTATAAAAATCAAGATACCCTTTGGTCTTCCCACCCACCATTTCCTATACCACGGAATATGAAATGATATACCCATATCAGAACTTTCTAAAAAAAAACTTCTTTCCTTAAAGGATCCAAATCAATAATACCCAAGGAGAAAGTCCCTGAGAATGCGAGGTGACATATATTGTGAATTTCTCTTATTTACATATTTTAGAGAATAATGCAAACGTGACAAGTATTCATTTACGAATATCAATGTATGCAACAATAAGAAAATCAGAATACCTTTGCTTAAGCAAAATAAATAATAATATGGTTACCATATGAAGATATTATGAATTATATCAGTAATAAAATAGGCAAAGAAGGCCGGGCGCAGTGGTTCATGCCTATACTCCCAGAAATTTGGGAAGCTGAGGCTGGCGGATCACCTGAGGTCAGGAGTTTGAGACCAGCCTGGCCAACATGGCGAAACCTGTCTCTACTAAAAACACATACACACGCACAAAAATTAGCTGGGCATGGTGGTGGGCGCCTGTAATCCCAGCTACTCAGGAAGCTGAGGAAGGAGAATCTCTTGAACCCTGGAGGCAGAGGGTGAGCCGAGATCATGCCGCTGCACTCCAGCCTGGGCGACAGACTGAGATGCCACCTCAAAAAAAAAAAAAAAAAAAAAAGAAAAGAAATATTGAGTTCTTATCTATCCCCTAGAGGAAACAATGCAGGATTGTTCTCTGGTGGATGCATGAGTGCTAGGTTGACTCCTACAGCGTGGTCCCCAACAGTGTTAAGAGCCTTTGACCATCAGAGGACAACTACAATGGCTGATAAAAAGGAGAGTCAAACGTTCTCTTTTGTAACACGTTAGGTCGTTTCCATGATAATCTTCTAATATAGAAGTCCTCGACCTCATTTTCTGCAATCAATATCTGATGGTTGGTGATAAGCATGAGACTAACTCCCAGCAATCAAGTAATCCCCTCTGGACTGCTGCATAGAAAAGCTGAGCCTCTAGAGTAGCCTGAACATCTGCAGCCTAACTTTACCTTGACCCAGAGACCTGAGACTATGAGGGCAAAACGCAGATCTCACAGGTTACCTGTGACTTAATCAGGTTACATTTTCAAACTGGAAAATAGATAGCTTTAAATTATAATTTAGCTGAGTTCAGAATTTAGTCAAATGTCAAGTAATAAAATATGTTGTAATGAAAATAAGAAAGAGGAAAGAAAGATGGAAGAAAGAAAGAAAGAAAGAGAAAGAAAAGAAAAGAAAAGAAAAGAAAAAAGAAAAGACAAAAGAAAAGAAATGAAAAGAGAAAAGAAAAGAAAAGAGAGACAAGGAGGGAGGGATGGAGGGAGGGAGGAAGGAAAAGGAAAAGAACACTAGAAAATAAAGCCAAAGTAACACAACAGTTTTAACTCAGTGCTTTAGCACAGACTTACCTATAGTTCCTGCAGGGCATGGCTGCTTTGCTATCTGTCCTTGACGGGTCTTAAACCACATGATTTCTCGGGCTTCCACAGGCTCACAGCTCTCTTCGAGAGCTGGGATTTGGGACGATGCTGATGGAAGGTGTGTGGTCATGTCATCAAGCACCTCAACAGCTGGATATGGGGTGCTAGTACTCCGGTTTCTTCTTCCTGACACTGACGGGGTGGTACTCCTTCCTGGGCTCAAAGTTGTGGTCTGAAGGGTGGTACTGGTGGTCGTGCTTCCCATGCCAAGGGGTCCTGTGGTAGAGATATCTGAAATAAAATTAGAAAGAAAACACCTGCATTGCTTGTTCACAGTAGGACCTCAAGATGTCCTAACACTTTAGAAATTATTTTTATTTGACAGTTGAAAGGGCTTTAAAGCTCTAGAAGTCCTCAACCTGATTTTCATTTTAAACATGGCAAAAATAAGCCAATACCAAGGTATCAGGGTGCCACTTGAGTATCAAAGCAACCAACTGATCACTGCCAAACACAGGCTTTTTAATGGTTCTTCGAAACTCAAATCCTAGAAAACAAAATTATAGCACAACTCAACTCTTCAGTAAGCTTCTTAATGCTCCCAGCCTTTTTGACAATTAGAGGATTAAAACTTTAAGCCCTCTCCTTAGAATTATCAAACTTTGTATAGAAGAGGGAACTATATAAAATTTTATTTTCACATGAAGTATAATATGGATTTCTATATATGCAGCAAACAGGGGAGAGGTCAAAAAACAAAAACAAACAAACAAACAAACAACCAGGAAACAGAAATTAAACTGCTGACAAGCTAAAAAATAAAGAGCAATTCTGAATATAGTCTCCTTAATCACAAATTGGAGTAGGTTAGTGATCTACTTTATTGCTCTTAGAACAGACTCACCTTCACACAATTTGCAAATTTGATTTTTATTAATATACAGTATAAGTAGTTTCCAAATGGTTACAACTCTAAATTATCCTCTAACAAGATTTTTTGAATGGGAAAGTGTATTCCAAGTTCCAAATAAAGATAGTTAGGTTCTTTGTCAGGTAATTGAACCTATGTTTCCAAGGAATAGGCATACTACGGAAATAACCACTGCAAATAATCATCTTTCTGGGAAAATATATTCATATTCTCATCATGGGAATGCAAGAGTATGCTTGTCCTTCCTGTACACAGACTGTATTCCTATCTGTAAGATTAGAAACTACTGCTAACCTCACTTATTGGCAATAAACTGTAGGAATATTGGTTCTAGTCTGATTCAAGATCACTCATGTTGAAGGAGATGTAGGGCATTCTGATACGAGCCTCTAGCTGTTTGTAATTCATTTTCTACTTCCCTTAAAATATCTTCACCTCTGCTACCCCAAGGAAGTCCCAGGTTCATCACAATGTATTTGGTGTATATAAAGCTTCCAAAGAAACAGGATAGAGATGGTGAAGGGATGGGATATTTTTGAACATTTCATCACTGACACTGCAGTATTTTCTGAAGTGATGCTTTTTATTATGCCGTTTGCCTCTTTCTTCAATTTTCCCTCCCAGTCTTCTCAGCTTTCCTTCTCTTTCTCTCATGGTCCCTTTCCATATGAATGGTAATGTTCAGAACTGCATCTACTCAAAGTTCATACAAGAAGGCAGAGTGTCTTATTTTCCCTCCTTCTTCCACATACACTATATCTCCCAAATAACCAAGTCTTTTTGATTCTGTCTCATGCCTTTATTTGAAATCCACTTATTTTTTTCTTTCTAATCATCACTACCTATGTTCAGCTCCCCATCATCAACTTTTTGTTAATGAAAGCAGTAGCAGAGCAAAATGGCAATACAGTTATTTCAATATTTACTTTTGCCAAATCAAAGCTCATGATTAAAAAAATAAAGCTGACACTAAACATATAACACAATCCCAACATAACATTTAATAACATATTTCAAAATACTAAGTGCAATTGAAAGCTTACAACTATACACAATAAAAATGACTCTAATATTTATAATTTGCATATATAATCAATCAAATGTTTTAAAAAGAAAACATTACCTACAATCAAGAAAACTGAATAACTTAAAAACTAAATTTTTAGAAAGTATTAGCTTAAAAAAAAAGTGTGTCAGTGGTGTCACTGCTGAGATGTAAGAACATTTTGTGCTGATTTTTCCAGCTGACAGAAAAATCCTTTTTGACATCATACTACTTGGGGAATGCAACAGTTTAAATGTGTCCCCCAAACTTCATGTGTTAGAAACTTCATCCCCAGTGCAAGAGTGTTGAAAAGTGGAACTTTTATGAGGGAATTAAGACCTGAGGGATCTGCCCTCATGAATGGATTAACGCCATTATTGTGGGAGAGGGCTAGTTATCTAGGAAATGGGTTTCTGATAAGAGGATGTGTGTTTGGTCCCCTCCCACCTGTCTCCATCCTTCCCACAAACTGTATGCTCTCTTGCCCTTCTGCCTTCTGCCATGGGATGATGCAGCAAGAAGAATTTTGCCAGTTGTGGGGCCCTTGACCTTGAACTTCTCAGCCTCTAGAACTATAAGAAACAATTCTGTCTTTTATAAATTACCTGATCTTGGGTATTGTTACAGTAGTAGAAAATGAACTAAGATAGGGAAGTAGTAAGGCAATAGTTAAAAGCTAGCTCCAACTATTTTCTCTAACTATTAAAGTTGGAATTATCCTTTAATTCAAATAATGCCAGCTCTCATTTGTACTTCTGAAGGGACGGTTTTGAGCAACTTTTAATTTTTTGACAGGGACTATAATCTTCTCATTGATAATGAGCTACAGTTTTTGTTTCAAACAAAGCATTACGATTTCTTCTTTGTCTTCTTTAGTTTGATCACGTAAAAATGGAGATTCTTAGCAGTTACCTGTTATTAGTTAAATAATCTCATGCTCAACTTAACTTGTTCAGGAGGCCTCTGAAGTAGAGTAGGAATTAATTTTAAAATAGAAGCTGTGTTTTTCAATTGTCTTCTTTCCCTTCTTGAGGATTATGTAGGTACTGACAAATGCTTTCTAAACGAATGCACCTTTCTTCGATTAGATATTTTAATTAGCATATAACTCTCTGGGAGAAGAAAAGATTTGTTCAGCAAAATCATTTTCACTATGACAAACTACCTAGTTACACACGTAGTGCAAGATTTCTCCAGCCTATTGTCTCAACTGCACAAATCATGCACAACGGGCCATGGCACACCACCGCAAGATTTTTGCTGGCTGTGTGGTGTAAGTATTTTAGCATGGGTTTAATAATACATCTTTATCCTCTATTTAAATGATTTATATTTCAGATTTTTAAAGATAATAGAATCAAACCAAACATAATTTAACAATAGCACCAGTACCATGTAATGAAAATTAATGTTCTTTCTTTCTTTCTTTTTTCTCAAATGACCCTATTCAAATCATTCTCTACCTTGTTCCAGAGATACTCTTAGGGTATAAATTGGAATATGTTAGTTTACTGATTAAAGTGCTTGAACAGTTTCTATCTGCCCTTCAAACAAAAGCTGAATTGTTTTCTTCATGCCCAAGCTCTTCATGAGTTTCTCTCTCCAACTCATTATAATGCTTTCTCATCTTTTAAGTATATTCTTTAAACCACACAAAATTACCAGTGGTTCCCAGCTGCGCCCTGTTCTTTCTGCCTCAGGGCCTTTGCATATCCTGTAATGTGTTCTTGCCCCCATTTTCACC
Organism: Macaca nemestrina; assembly: GCF_043159975.1. Classification (NCBI taxonomy): domain Eukaryota; kingdom Metazoa; phylum Chordata; class Mammalia; order Primates; family Cercopithecidae; genus Macaca; species Macaca nemestrina. The sequence goes on along the minus strand of NC_092127.1, from coordinate 124,885,627 downwards.
TGGCTAACGAACTCCTATTTATCCTTTCGGTTTAGCTTGGATGCTATCTCCATCAGGGAGCCTTTCCAAATTTACCAAGACTGGGTTATACACTAACATGTGTTTTGTTAGGATTAGTTCCTTAGCTTTTAGCGTTGTGCCTGACTAGGAGTAAATGAGCTCTCAGGAAAGGGAGATGAACATCAGGACTAGGTCAAGAAGGCAGTGAAGGGTATAGTATCCCACAAAAAGAGAAGCATAACAAAAGAAAGGAAAGGATAAATAGTAGGACAAGCAAATGGGGTAGTTAAGAGTTTATACAATTAATAGACTGGAAAATTTATTTCTTAAATGCATTTTACATTGTCCAGGAAATATTCAGGAAGAAAATTAAGCTCCCTTTCCCCCAAATGATCATATCTCAGAACAATTCTATGAAGCAATAACAATGATACAATATTTTTTAAAAACTTCAATTTGGTATGAAATACATCGGAAGGACTTAGTTTAATAGACATACTAACGTTAGGGATCAATATAGAACTTATTTTCATGGAACTGTGCCACAGAGAGATTGTCTACAAGCAGGGTCATACCATTCCATTTAACTTTAAGCAGAATTAAAATCGATTTTAAAGGCTGTCCCTGATCCCCCATACCCACCCTTCCATTCACTGCTATGTAAGACTATCGCAGGCTCTGTTCAATGCCAACTTTTGGCAGAATAAATCCTAGTGATAGACATGCTGTCACCAGTGCCCAAGAAAGGATTCATCTTATTGCTAAATACAAGAGAAAAACAAAATCTAGATTTGCTGAACAGTCACTGATTGGCAAAGTTCTAGCCCATATTAATAGGCTATGAGAGTTTATATTCCAGGAATGGAGAGGTGACATGACACTTTTTTCAATATGTACTATTATTGAATCTTACCTGATGACATAGCTAGCTTAATAAAACTATGTGTTATAAGTGCTTTGTATGGTTGTATATCAGAGAAAAGTTATTGTCTAAAAGAAATTAAGTTTAAGTGACTATTTACATATGACATTTTATTAAAGTTTTGCAATTTTCCTTATTTCGTCACTGTTTTTGTGCTCATTGTGCTTATACAGACTAGTATTTTCATAAAAATAACTAAATAAAACTCCTTCTTAGCATTTTACCCTCATAATCTTACTTCCAAAAGAAAATTTTAATTCTCCTGTCCTTTGAAATTCACTGTTCATAACTTGTTTCTTTCTTAGAATTTGATTTATTTTGCTTAATTTTTTTCCTTCAGCCTGCCTTGTAAAGTATAAGCATTATTTTGAATGCTATTACGAGTTATAACTTCTGGAGTACAATAATAGAAAACAGTGAAAATAAACACTTGTAAAGTTCTTTACATGTTGCAATTATTATTATTATTTATTTTTTTTAGACAGAGTCTCACTCTGTTGCCAGGATGGAGTGCAGTGGTGCAGTCTTGGCTCACTGAAACAACCGCCTCCCGGGTCCAAGTGATTCTTCTGCCTCATCCTCCCGAGCAGCTGAGACTACGTGCCACCACGCCCAGCTAATTTTTGTATTTTTAGTAGAGACCGGTTTTCACCATGTTGGCCAGGATGGTCTTGATCTCTTGACCTCGTGATCTGCCCTCCTCAGCCTCCCAAAGTGTTGGGATTACAAGTGTGAGCCACAACATCTGGCACATTTTGCAATATTTTAAAGTCACTATCATCTCATTTAATTCAGACCAAAAAAAGTGTAATTATTACTATATATTCCTAGTTTTAAAAATGAGAAAATATAGGCTCAACTAGTAAGTGAATTATAATCATACAAGTAGTAACTAAACAGGCATTCTCTGACTCCATATTCCATGTTTTTAATACTGTGCTATTAAAAATGTCATTCTCAATGATTTCATGATTATGATTAATTATAAGTCTTCCTTAACACTTTAAGAAGAAGCTGAAGGAAATAAAAAGAATCTAGTAAAGTATTACTATTCTTGATCACAAACATTTTTATTATTTGGGATGGGCATCTTCTAAAAAGATTTAATACTTAAGAGAGAATATAAAATTATACAATCCAAGATAGTCTAGGCTGGGCACAGAGGCTCATGCCTGTAATCCCAGCACTTTGGGAGGCCGAGGCGGGCAGATCCCACGAGGTCAGGGGTTTGAGAGCAGCCTGGCCAACATAGTGAAACCCCATCTCTACTAAAAATACAAAAAAAAAAAAAAAATAGCTGGGGCATAGTGGTGGGCATCTATAGTCTCAGCTACTCAGGAGGCTGAGGCAGGAGAATTGCCTGAACCCAGGAGGTGGAGGTTGCAATGAGCCAAGATTGCCCCACTGCACTATAGCCTGGGCTACAGAGCACACTGTCACAAACAAACAAACAAACATATAAACAAACATAGTCTAAACTGCACAAGAGAAGAAAGGTTTACCTTCTACTCATAAAATGCATTAATTTTCTTTTTTATTCTCCTTCATGTTTTCCTTTGCTCTCTAAATATGTGCCTTCCTTCATGGTTTTCCCTTTACAAATCTTTCTTTTGCTCTAACTTCACTCTAGTAGACAATCCTTTGGCTGACTACAGAAGCATTTCCTTCTGCCCACCCTTCAAGCGTTCATTTACATCCAAAGTCCATTACTGAAGAAACCTTACCAAGGGCCTAATAGAGGAAATAAGAAAACTGAAACCATAACAACGCTCTCAGTAGCTTTTGGCTACTTGTGCAGTGCCCTGGGTAGAAAGAGGAAATTCTGCCTGAGACCCCATGGCTATCAGTTGGTGGCAGCAGATTTGATTACATCTAGTTTTTAAAAAGAAGCATTCATATTATCAGTCATGAAATTATCCAGTTCTCTTCGGAATTCATTTTAATACTTGGCTCCATGGCCTCCTGAGATAGTGAAACTCCACAGACTATCAGCAATATGAAAGTATATTTATTTTTGTAATTGGATCCATTTATATTTTCTAGTTCTCTCACGGCTAGGAGATTGAGGAAGCTGTTTTAATAAACAGAAAATTGTAGTGGCTTTATCATGTAAGATTTTGGGGGGCATTTATTTATATTATCTGGTGCATATTTAGCCCCTACCATGCCAGAAACTGTGCTGAATGTTTTACCTATGCGCTCTCGAATTTAGTACTCGCAAGCAACTTTTTGGTAAGCATACTCATCTTCATTTCAGAGATGAAATAGGTTAAATTAAATAATTTGCCCAAGTTTACATAGTTGGCAATTGTTAGGACCATGATTCTAATCCAGGTCTATTAAAATCTCTCCCTGTCCACTAGGCCAATGCTGTTGAAACTTTAACACATATGTAAACATATGTAAACATTTTAATGGATTTGGAAATTAATTTGTCCCAAATACTGCTCACATATGCTTTTATAGGCTTTACTATGGTCCAGACCTGTTGAGAACTTACTGTGCACTTATTATGGACCAGGCAATATTCTGAATACTTTACAAGGACTAACCCATTTAATTAGAACAACATATCTGTTAGAAGGCACTATTAATTATCATTATTTTACAGATGGCAAAACTGAGTCACCAAGAGATTCAGTAATTCTCCAAAGGTTACAAATTCATAAGTAGAACAACGGAACAACACGGGCACTGTTAAGGAGACCAACCGTTTTTTTTTTTTTTTTTTTTTTTTTTGAGAAGGAGTTTCACTCTTGTTGCCCAGGCTGGAATGCAATGGCGCGATGTCAGCTCACCACAACCTACGCCTCCAGGGTTCAAGCGATTCTCCTGCTTCCGCCTCCTGAGTAGCTGGGATTACAGGCATGCACCATCACGCCCGGCTAGTTTTGTATTTTTAGTAGAGAAGGGTTTCACCATGTTGTTCAGGCTGTTCTCGAACTCCTGACCTCAAGTAATCCACCCGTCTAGGCCTCCCAAAGTGCTGGGATTACATACGTGAGCCACAGTGCCCGGCAAGGCTGTTTTGTTATGGATCAAGTTCAGGTTCTTAATATTCCAAGTTATTACAGTGAAGAGTTGGGTCTTGGCCGGGAGCGGTGGCTCACGCCTATAATCCCAGCACTTTGGGAGGCCGAGGGGGGCGGATCACCTGAGGTCAGGGGTTCCAGACTTGGCTGGTCAACATGGTGAAAGCCTGTTTCTACCAAAAAAAAAAACAAAAATTAGCCGAGCGTGGTGGCAGGCGCCTGTAATCCCAGCTACTCCAGAGGCTGAGGACTGAACCCAGCGGGCAGAGGTTTCAGTGCGCCGAGATCGCGCCATTGCACTCCAGCCCGGGTGACAAAGGGAGACTCTGTCTCAAAAAATAAATAAATTAATAATAATAATAATAATAATAATAATAGAAAGCAGCCTGCTCACTGCAGTTGACAGTAGAGGAAGTAATCTTTACAGAGCTAATTTATTTTTGTTTATGGCATTTTAAATCCCCTAAGTAAGGGTTCAGGACCATCTAAGGAAAAACTGTTGATTCCACAAAGCTTGCTATAGTGTTCAGCATAGAAATAAGGCAATAAACAATGAACAAACAATAGTGTGAAATAAACTCTCGCATTTCTTGAGCATTTATTATGCACCAAGCAGTGTTCTAATGCTCTACATGCATAACGGAGGCACGGAGAGGTTAAATAAATTTCCCAATCTCATAGCATTCACAAGTGGTAGAGCCAGAATTTTAATGCAGGTAGTTTGACTCAAGAACCCATACGTACCCATATTTTCTGATGAACTGATAAAGGTTTGCAGTAATTTTTAAAAAGTGTCAGACTATGGCATATGTTATATGCCTGTGAGAGAGCTCAGCTCTGGGAATTATAAGATTAATTTATTCCATCCATATTTATTAATCAACTATCATGTGACAGGTATTATATTGGGAATAAAATGTTGAATAATAATTATGTTCCTTGCTCTCATGGAAACCTTCTCTAAAAAGCCTTATAGAAAAAGCTATTAAAGAAAATAGAAAATACAAAGAGGAGAAATATGCAAACTCTGTTCATTCAGCCTATATTTATTGATATTTGTCTTGCATTACACATTGTGCTGGGCATCAGGGATTCAGAGATGAAGCAAAGAGTACTACCCTTAAGAAGATTTAATAAAGTGTATCTTATGGATGCTACAACATCATCAATTATTCTATGTACCACTTAGAAAGAAAAAAAAAAAATCTCTGTCAATTTAACTCTGACGTGCCTTCAATGGTTAGGCACATCCCAACTCATGAGATGTTAAAGGGTAAAATGAGACTATTCGAATTAATGAAAAACGTAGTAGTAACGGACATATCTCCTTACAATATAATGAAGTAAACACTCCATCATTTAAAAGCGATGTAACCTTGGACAAATTGTAATGCCTCTCTGTGCCTTAGACTTTTTTCACCTGCTAAACAGAGATAATAATATATTTGTATTTATTTGAGGAGAAAAATGGAAATATGCATTTTTAAAGTACCTAGCAAAGTATATGGCAGAGAATAATAGCTTAATAAATGTTTTCTTTTTTTTTTTTTTTTTTTGACACGGAGTCTCGCTCTGTCGCCCAGGCTGGAGTGCAGTGGCCGGATCTCAGCTCACTGCAAGCTCCGCCTCCTGGGTTCACGCCATTCTCCTGCCTCAGCCTCCTGAGTAGCTGGGACTACAGGCGCCCGCCACCTCGACCGGCTAGTTTTTTGTATTTTTTAGTAGAGACGGAGTTTCACCATGTTAGCCAGGATGGTCTTGATCTCCTGACCTTGTGATCCGCCCGTCTCGGCCTCCCAAAGTGCTGGGATTACAGGCTTGAGTCACCGCGCCCGGCCAAATGTTTTCTGTTAGTAGTAATATTGTTATTTATTCCTTAACCAAGAATTATTGATTGCTTACCACATGCCAACTACTATCCTAAGTGCTGGGGATACAGAAGTAAACCATGAAAACAACAAAAAAATAAAAATATCTGCCCTCATAGAGCTTACATTAGTAGGAGAGACAGACAGTAAATAGGATAAAAGTGAAAACATGCATTATATTAGATATTAAGAAGCGTTAAGGATAAGAAGAAGAAAAGCAGAGGAGGGGGATATGCTGTGTTGGGGGAAGGGAATTGCAGGATTTTTTGTTTTGTTTTGTTTTTTGAGACAGAGTCTCACTCTGATGCCCAGACTGGAGGGCAGTGGCACAGTCTCAGCTCACTGCAACCTCTGCTTCCTGCGTTCAAGTGATTCTCCTGACTCAGCCTCCCCAGTAGCTGGGTTTACAGATACCTGCCACCATGCCTGGCTAATTTGTGTGTGTGTGTGTGTGTGTGTGTGTGTGTGTGTGTGTGTTTTGTATTTTCAGTAGAGACAGGGTTTCACCATGTCGGTCAGGCTGGTCTTGAACTCCTGACCTCAATCAATCCACCACCTCGGCCTCCCAAAGTGCTGGGATTATAGGCATGAGCCACCATGTTCAGTTGCAAGTATTAACTGGATGTCAAGCATAGCCTGACTGTTAAGATGACAATAAAGATTTTGATAAAAGAGGCAAAGTGAGGGGTGTAAATAACTTTTTAAGCAGTGGGAATAGCATCTGCAAAGGGCTAGACACAGTGAGGGAGCAATGTGGCTGGAGCATAGTATGTCAGTCATATGAAAGGCAGTATGAAATGAGGACAGAGAGATGATGAGGACTACAGCATATGGGTGTTGACAGGCCATGGTGAGAACTTTGGCATTTACTCTGGGTGGTGTGGGAAGCCACTGGAAGGTTTTCAGCAGAGAAATGATGTGATAAAACTTTCACTTAATAGGATCACTTGAGTTGTTGTGTTGAAGAGTGATTGAATGAGAGAGGAGTCAGCGTACCTATTTGGCTAAACATCTGTGGTGGTAATGGTGATAATGACAATTAGAATGGTATGGATATAAACATACATAATACAGCATGGGGGTGTGAGAGAGGTGGCGGTGGCTTTTGAGTATGGATACCATGATCCTCACTGGCACATGGTAGCCCTTCAGTCATTGTTGGCTGAATTGAACTAATGTTTGCTGCTTCATTGTAGTGAAATGAATTTGTTCTTCTTATACAAATTCTTCTATAGCTCCATTTCAATTATTATTACTTGTTTAAACTTGAAACAATCAAATAAATATACTGACCCCAAGCAGTATGAAAATGTTAATACAGTTATGTTAGTGTTCTCATTACTGTGAAATTGCTAAAAGTTTTAATTGATGGGAATGCCAAATAAACTTTGGGAGTGAGAAAAACATAAAAACAAATAAATAAACTGGGAGATTCAGTTCAACTGAATCAGAGTTGATTGATTTCTCAGTGAACAACAAAACATACCAAGGGCATAAGTAGTTGAATTAGTATAGATTTAGAGTCATTTCTTAGGGCTAGCCTCAATATTGTATTTTACTTCTCGAGTTTTGATATCATTGTTACCTAGTTACTGAAGTTATTGCCTAATATTTCTAGAGACACATTTTTTTTTTTTTTTTTTTTTTTTTGAGATGGAGTCTCGCTCTTTCCCCCAGGCTGGAGTGCAGTGGCGGGATCTCAGCTCACTGCAAGCTCCGCCTCCCGCGTTCACACCATTCTCCTGCCTCAGCCTCCAGAGTAACTGAGACTGCAGGCGCCTGCCACCTCGCCTGGCTAGTTTTTTGTATTTTTTTTAGTAGAGATGGGGTTTCACCCTGTTAGCCAGGATGGTCTCGATCTCCTGACCTCATGATCTGCCCGTCTCAGCCTCCCAAAGTGTTGGGATTATAGGCTTGAGCCACCGCGCACGGCCAAGACACATATTTTTATATTAACTTGTGAATTATAATTTAAGTATGATGATAAAGGGATACCAGAATATAAATGCTGTGGAAGATTTAGTTATGAATAAGTATAAAGTTAAAATAAATTTAAGAAAAATAAAATTAGCCAGGCGAGGTGGCTCACACCTGTATTCCCAGCACTTTGGGAGGCCAAGGCAGGGAGATCATTTGAGGTCAAGAGTTCGAGACCAGCCTGGCCAACATGGTGAAACCCTGTCTCTACTAAAATAAAAAAACTAGCCGGGCATGGTGGCATGCACCTGTAATCCCAGCTACTTGGGAGGCTGAGGCAGGAGAACTGATTGAGCCTGGGAGGCGGAGGTTGCAGTGAGCCAAGATTACGCCACTGCACCCCAGCCTGGGCAACAGAGCTAGACACCATTTCCAAAAAAAAAGAAAAAGACAATTATCCTCCATGTTTGGAAATAGAAAATTTAAAGTGAACAGTAAAAACAAGCCTGTAATTTAAACTTCAAGTTTTTTCTCTTTTTAAGAATGCACTTCTGGTAACTTTGATCTATTGCAGATGGTTAGAGAATAAATATGCATTTGTCTTTGTTACATATGTGTTCATTTCTATGAAACGGATAAAATGTAAGGCCCTATTTTGATTATTTGTTTTGTTGTTTATATTTAGAGTCTGGAAGACAAAGAAGATTATATTACTTTTCAAGTACCATATCATAAAATATGTCTTTAAAAAAATTAGTATTGATTTTTCATCAAATAAACATAAGGATGAAACAAACAAGAGATCCAACTAGGTGCTATAATGGGAATACATGGTTGAGTAAAACAAGGCCCCTTTCCTCAAAGAGCTTAAAATTAGACTCCTTAAGGAGTCTAATTTTATCATGGGTTGTAGAGTTAAAGCTTGACTCTTCAATGTGACTACCTAATAATGAGACTCACTGAATTTTCTCTAAGACTGGTGAGGCCATTAAACATTTCATTTTTCTGAAGTAATTTAAATAGCAAAAAAGAGCGAGCTGCATAATTGGCATATAAATGATTCCTGAATTCAAGTGAAACCACAAAAATATTGTAAATCTTTTTTTTTGAGACGGAGTCTGGTGCTCTGTTCCCCAGGCTGGAGTGCAGTGGCGCAGTCTCGGCTCACTGCAAGCTCTGCCTCTAGGGTTCATGCCATTCTCCTGCCTCAGTTTCCCAAGTAGCTGGGACTACAGGCCCCCGCCACCATGCCCGGCTAATTTTTTGTAATTTTAGTAGAGACAGGGTTTCACTGTGTTAGCCAGGTTGGTCTCCATCTCCTGACCTCGTGATCCGCCCACCTCGGCCTCCCAAAGTGCTGGGATTACAGGCGTGAGCCACCATGCCTGGCCTATTGTAAATCTTTCTAAATCACTTAATAATCAGTGTACAGAGTATACACACTTGATAGATAAATTAAGTCATTCTACCACAACCACATGTAAACTATACAGTTCTTCTTAAGTGCAAGGAAATTTGGCATTCCACTTTGTTTTCCTTATATTACTTGCTTTGTAGTAAGTACTCAGTAGATGCAAAATGGGTGAGTGACAAAATAAATATCTATAATTTATTTTGAAAAGTATATTTTCAGAAGATCTATATATACTACTATGTCTGAATTACACTGTGACTTTGATAAAGTTGGATTAAAGATTTGATCACCCACTCCAGACTAAATTTTATAACAAAACTTAATATGAGTTTTAAATTTTAACTTGCATATTTTTAGTCACTAATTCATAATTACTTTCCTCTAGAAATAGAAGAAAGAACAGGAATCACCTATTTGGAACTAATGACTAAGTGGTTGAGTAATCAGGACAATGTATTTTCTGATGATATGGATTTGGAAACAGAATTCTGGATGTTTATCTCTAAGACAAATATTTGCAGTTAGTCTGTAGGTTGAGGACTCAGTAACTTCTCCTCAATCACTTATTTATCACTTTATTTTCTTTCTACTATCATGGCCAACCAAGCCTACCCACCACCTTTTAAATTAATAGAGTAGCTGTGCATGGCGGATCATACCTATAACCTCAAGAATTTGGGATGCTGAGGTATGAAGATTGCTTGAGCCCAGGAATTTGAAACCAGCCTGGACAATATAGCAAGACCACCTGTCTGTACTAAAATTTTTTAAAAAATCAGCCGGGCATGGTGGTGCATGTCTGTAGTCCCAGCTATTTGGGAGGCTGAGGTGGGAGGATTTCTTGAGCCCAGGAGTTCAAGGCTGTAGTGAGCTATGATTGTGCCACTGCACTCCAGCCTGGATGACAGAATGAGACCTTGTTTCAAATAATGATAACTAATTAATCAATATAGTAAAAAGACCTGAAGACCTCCCAATTTTGCTTTCTCTTGATTGTTTTCTTTTTAAGAATATGGAGTCTTGCTTTCCACAAGTTCAAGTTAAGCATCCCTAATCTGAAAATTTGAAATTGGAAATGCTCCAAAATCTGATGTCACAAGTGAAAAATTCCACACCTGACCACATGTGATGTGTGCACAAAATTATTAGAGATATTGTGTAAAATTACCTTTGGGCTACATGTGTAATGTACATATAAAACATAAATTAATTCCGTGTTTAGACTTGGATACTATCTCTAAGACTTCTCATTATGTATATGCAAATATTCCAAAATCTGAGAAAGTCTGAAATCAGAAACATTTCTGCTCCCAAGCATTTCAGATAAGGTGATATACAACCTGTAGTAATAAATGGGTCAAAGAAGCAGATTGCTTAGGGAAATCTGCCCAGAGGGTCAGTGAGAATTCTTATATTTATTTTAGTAATACCAACACACAATATGTTATTTGGTAACACATAATGTTATTCAACAATAGTAACATTATAATCAAATTCAGATTATGCCTATATATCGTCAACTCTGTTTCAGGAGAGTTCTAAAGACAGAAAAATATTTCTTCAAATTCTCTTGCCTACTCTATGATATTTCAATATTTCAGATGATAGAAAATTGGGGCATAAAGGATATAACAATCTTTAAAAAAAATAAACCTTAAAGGGACATATTAAATCAATATTAAAATGTACAATATGAAGAAGATCAAACTATTTTGGAATCATAATTGTAGATGGCCCATAGAATTTAAGAGTCAAAAATAATAATAATTTAAGAGTCAATGAGTGATAATGGAATTCCACTCATACCTTAGCCTCTTGGAAGTATAGACTGATCTTCATACAGGGGAATGTCAAGAATTTATGTAAGACTCTGCAGACCAAATTTTACCCCAAAAGCACCACAAAGACAGAGACTGTTGCTGTTTTGCTTGATAACAACTCTCAATGTCTTGAGCAGCGTGTGACACAGAAGGGGGGTCAAATAATAGTTGATAAATAAATGAACTCTAACATCAACAACCTTGATTTACTCCAAAATATTAACATTGAGACTCACAAATGTGATCATTCATGTACCCAGAGGAGATCACCCTACTTCATCTTTTGACTATTTTCACTCTAATATGTCTGTTCTATTACAATGGCTTGTTCAAAAAAATTTTTATTTCAAAATACTTATAGACTTACAGGAAGTTGCAAAGATAGTCCAGCTTCCCTCAATGACAATGACTTTTACAGCTATAGTAATATGCAAAACCCAAAAAACCAAACATTGGTTACATGGTCATTAACTTGACTGCAGACCTTATTCAGTTTTCACCTGCTATGGGCTCAATTATGCCTCCATTTCCCCAAAATTCATACATTGAAGTTCTAATCTTGGGTACCTCAGAATGTGACTCTATTTGGAGATATAGAGCTTTTATAAAACTAACTAAGGTAAAATGAGGTCACATGGGTGGTCCCTAATCTTATATGATTGATGTCCTTATAAGAAGGGGAGATTAGGACACAGATTACACAGCAAAAGGATGTGGAATAGTCTGTTTCCACACTTCTATAAAGATACTCCCTGAGATTGGATAAGTTATACCAAATTGGTCTGACTCACAGTTCACATGGCTAGGGAAGCCTCAGGAAACTTACAATCACGGTGGAAGGCGAAGGGGAAGCAAGTCATGTCTAGCATGGCAGCAGGCAAGACAGAGTATGAAGGGGGAACTGACAAGCACTTTTAAAATCATCATCAGGTCTCGTGAGAACTTAGTCAGTATCATGAGAACAGCATGGGGGAACTGTTCCCATGATCCAGTCACCTCCCAAGGTAATGGTCACGTACCAGGTCCCTCCCCTGATATGTGGGTATTACAATTTGAGATGAGATTTGAGTGGTGACACAGAGCCAAACCATTATCAGGATGACCATGTGAAGACAAAATGAGACAGTGGTCATCTCCAAACCAAGGACAGAGGCAAGAAACCAAACCTACAGACAGTTGAAGCTTGGACTTTTAGTCTCCAGAATGGTGAGACAGTAAATTTATGTTGTTTAAGCCAGCCAGTGTCTGTTACTTTGTTATGGCAGCCTTAGCAAACTAATACATCACCATTTCAAAAAGTCTCCATTCACGTGTGCATGTGTGTAGTTCTCTGCAATTTTATCTCATGTATGGATTTGTATAACCACTTACAATCACATACAACCACATTCAAGATACAGAACAGTTTCATCACTATGAAAGAATTGTGTTGTGCTACTCCTTTGTATTCATACCAACTACTCACTCCTATCCCTATCTCCTGGCAACCACCAAACTGTTCTACATCTCCATAGTTTCACTGTTTCAGGGATGTTATATAAATAAAATCATACAGCAGGGAACCTTTTGAGGTAGAATTTTTCACTAAGCATAATGTTTTCAGGTCCATCCATGTTGTATATATCAATAGCTAAATTATCTCTCTGCATCATCCCATGATTTCCTACCATCAGTCTTTCATCTTGCAGCAGGACTGACCTTTGAAAAATGCAGATTTGATGTTCTCTCACTTTTAAAACTCCCATCGATTTCATCAATTCAGAATCCTCAAACTTGTTGTAAAAAGCCCTCCAATCCATGTTCTGCCAACCTCTCAAAGTTCCACTTGAGCTCCTCACCTTTGCTCTCTCTCTTCTAATTATCCTAGGTTTATTTCCTGTGTCCTTAAAAGGCCCCTTCTCATCTTCAATGATGTGGATATTTCTTTCTCAAACTCTCTATTGTCTTCTTCCCTCCCAGGCATTTATTTTTCATACTCTCTACTCTCTTCTTCCCTTCTAGGCCCAACTCCCTTTACTTAATTATACCACTAATTCTTTGAATATCTGTGATTTGTAATGATTGTAAGCAGAAAATAAAAAAAAAAAGAAGAAAGAAATCGTCATTTTTGGATTAGTTATATTTGTATTCAATATATGGCTATTTTCTAGACATTAATTCAGAAAAAGAATTCAAAATTTCATTCTTGCTGGGAAGCAGTCATATTTTACACCACTAGCCAGGCAGGGCCATGCATCAGGGGAAGAAACAGTTCTTCATGAGTATCAGTTATTGTATTTTCTTACTGTGAAACTTTGGGCAAACCCCTAAACTGGACTAAGCGTTGTTCCCTTAAAAAAAAAAAAAAAAAAAAAACTGAATAAAACAGACTTACAAATGATATTGTAATATTGAGCATCCAGCAACCCAGCACAGTTTCTGATATACAACAAGTGCTGAATAAATGTTTTAAATATTTGATATACATGTGAAAAGTCATATGAGATATGCAAATAGTGCAAACATACAGAGAAATTATTTAAAAACTATCTAAACCTATTTGATAGTATAATTTCCACATCTCCTAAAAACTGCATTATGAATACAGCTCTTTTTCTGTTTTCTAATTTTTTTTAGAGACAGGCTTTCACTATGTTGCCCAGGCTGGTCTCGAACTCTTGGACTCAAAAGATCCTCCCACCTTGGCCTCCCTAAGTGCTGGGATTATAGGCCTGAGCCACTGCACCTGGCCTGAGTACAATTTATGTAAAACAGAAATTCTGGTATCTCCTAAAAAAGTGCGAAGTACACTTTCAATCTGACATAATGCAGTATTCTCAGTCATCACATATGTTGACCACAGAATATGCCTTACAGTACAAATCAAACAGATGAAATAGTATCTGAAAAGAACTCTAGTTGTTTGTAGACCTCAAAAGAAGGCAATGGATAAAAAAATTCAATGTAATCATAAAACTTGTGTTTAGCAATATTTGTGTCACCTTGCTTAACAATGAATCCATTTAATGTTATCTTTTTAGTATTACCCTTTCACTTTTGAAATTAGTTTCCAACACTATGTAGAAATTAAGTTGGCTTATATTACAAGCAAAGGAAAACAGAGTTCAGTATCAAGGAATGAACATTCAGCTTATACTTAAAGTATAATAAACAGGCAATGTTCTCCAGCAAAGATCTAGTAAACAAAATTTATTATAACAAGTCCATTTAAATTTAGGTTGGAGAGAGAGATTCAATACCTATTTTTGTGTTATGTGATTCACATTACCTTATTAGTCTTTCACTATTCCATTTATCTTATTTATAATTATGTATTCTAAATGCAAGAGAATTTCCATCTACCACTGGCAATGAAGAAAAATCCAGGATGGCTTTTCCATTCCTCAATCCTCCAACCCTAAATAATGTGGAAAGTCTTTTATAGAGAGAAAGAAAATGAAACAGAAAGAAGACTGACAAAGTGCAGGTCTACAGAAAAAAAGGCACAAATAAAACTAGGCAATTTTGTGTGTTGACTATAAAAGAGCATTTTGATGTTGTTGAAAATATTTTACACAGGCTGGGCGCGGTGGCTCAAGCCTGTAATCCCAGCACTTTGGGAGGCCGAGACGGGCGGATCACGAGGTCAGGAGATCGAGACCATCCTGGCTAACACAGTGAAACCCCGTCTCTACTAAAAAAATACAAAAAATTAGCCGGGCGCGGTGGCGGGCGCCTGTAGTCCCAGCTACTCAGGAGGCTGAGGCAGGAGAATGGCGTAAATCCGGGAGGCGGAGCTTGCAGTGAGCTGAGATCCAGCCACTGCACTCCAGCCTGGGCAACAGAGCGAGACTCCGCCTCAAAAAAAAAAAAAAAAAAAAAAAAAAAAGAAAATATTTTACACAAATGAAAAAGTGGTGATGGTTATCATGTGAAGGGGTTCTGTGGTCTCCCTTTCTCTTAGTTGTCTGAATAATAGTGTGTATATTTTACTAGCAGACTTTTCACATTTAGCCTATCAACTTTAAATAAATAGCAATATTATTTAGAGAAAAAAAAAACACATGCAAACGAAAGAGAAGAAAGACAACTTTTCTAGGGCAGACAGGCTCTAGAGTGGCCCCTCTTGCTGATATTCACAGCTTTGTGTAATTCCCACCCCTTGAACGTGGGTGGAGCCTGTACTTGCTTATACCTTATAGAATATGACTAAGGTGGTGCAATGTATATGATTACACGCACTGATTACATTATAGCAAACTCTAACATTAATCTTGTAAGTAGATTTTCCATATGGTTTTGAAAAAACAAGCAGATTTGTTGTGAGCTACCCAAGAAGAGAGCCATGGGGCAAGTTGCTGAGACCAGCAGCCAGCAAGAAAATGAAGTCCTTAGTTTGACAGTCTACAAGGACCTGAACACTGCCAACAACCACATGAGCTTGGAAACAGATTCTTCCCCAGTCAAGGTTTCAGATGAGAACTTTGTCCATAGTGGCACTAGTACTGTGACCTTGTAGAGGACCCAGCTAAGCTGTACCTGGTCTCCTGACTCAGAGAATCTCTGAAATAATAAATGTGTATTGTTTTAAGCCACTAAGTTTGTCATAGCATTGTTATTTATCAGTAAGTAACATAAGCCTAATGCTTATCACAATAGGAAAAGCTTTTAAAATTTAGGATATGATCCGGCTTTATATCTTTACTCAGAGCAAGAGTTCTCAAACATGGTACTAACTGACATTTTAGGCCACACAATTCTTTTTTTGTGTGAGTAAGGGTGTAAAGGGTTGTTCTTTGCATTGTAGGATATTTAGCAGCAGCCATAAACTCTACTCACTAGATGCCAGTAGCACTTGCCACTCCTCATTGTGACAAAAATATCTCTAGAAACTGTCAAATGTCATTTGGAAGGAAAAATCTCCCATGTTTGAGAAACAATGATTTAGAGGAATTTCTTCATTTACCTCTAATCTGTATTTGTTCAGTGAGAGGGCTACTGCATGCTGATAATGGTCTTAGGATCTTTTAAATATGTAATAATCTAAACATGAAATGGCTGGATGGTTGCTTTTCAATTTGTGAAATGGCTCAAAGGTTGTAAATAAAAGGAAACTGGATGGCTTTCAGAAATACAGATTATGCTTTTTCCAATTTCTAGTGATTCAATGCGTCTAAGACACACTTCCTCAAATCACACATTAATATTTAAAAATTGGTTTTATTTTGCTATTTTACTTAAGGAGAACATGCATAACAACATATCAGGAAACTAATGCAAAGCACAAAATACAAAGGATCTCAATTGAATGCTTGAATTAGCTTAGGGAGGGAAGTTGGAGAGAGAAACAGAAATTGTGAAGGCTTCATGCTTTTTGATTTCAGAGATTATACTGCACAGAAGAAACTCTGTGAGCCTCTTGTTTACTACATTATATTTGCCTTTCAACGATGTTCAATGCCCCCAGTGTCCAGTTGCTTTCTGAGTGAGAAATCTGAGAATGAAACTTCTTGCTTCATCGCCACTCCATTCAGTGATCACAAATTATTAGCTTTCACATAAGCGTACCTCATAGATGTGTTCTCAAGTTAAACATTTAAGGAGGAAATCAAGGAAAACAAACAAGCCTGCTCTTTGAAACAAGTTTTATCTTCCCCTTCCTATTTATTATACAGTTAGATTCACATCATTAACATGCAAATCATACGGCACTACAGTGCATTTTAAACAAAGAACTGAAAGAAGGCATTGTAATTTCTTTATTGGTCAATAAATAGATTTTTCCTTTAAAGGGTAAAATAAACACTAATCAGTTTAGGTTCACAACTTTGGCCTAAATAATAATTTCAAACCAAATAAAAAAATGCTACTTTTCTCACCTTGCCCATGGATATTGCTCATTACCCTGATTTTGGTGTGAAATCTAAATGCTGCTAATTATCAAGGAAAGTTGGGAAAACATACATATTTTTTTCTGGATGGCAAAGTGTTTTACCTTGCCTAAATTCCTTTTTTTTTTTTTTTTTTTAAACAAGGTTAACATTGAGACTAGAAACTGACTTGAGACTGAATAAGTAAATGTCTGAATTAAACCTGGGGGAGAAAAGTCTAAAATAAAATAATAAACAATTATAAATTAATCCTACAAATTATATATCTTTAGTGTCACCAATACTTCTAACTACTTGATAACATAAACTATTATGGAAAGGGTGGGAGAGTAAAAAGAAAAAAAAACAAAACCAATTTTGGAGACCACTTCTTATAAGAAAAAAAAAAAAAGGAAGGAAGGAAGGGCGAAAGGAAGAAATGGTATGAAATGGTATGTTGGCAGGCATTATTCTCTGCTGCCACTAATGCAACACGACTATCATTTTATTTCTCCGTTCACTTTCCTTCCATCATTCTCTGTTTGTCTATACGTAATATGTCTATGTAACATATTCAGTCACAGGGCTTTTCCCTTCCTTTACTGACTTATTTATCATCACATCAGACACACACTATGATCCAGCCACTAAGAACCACTTGTGATGTCCATACAAACCAGGCTGCTTGGGACCTAAGTGCTGTCACTTCAAGTCTTCACTAAACATACACTATGTGCCAGGCATTTTCTAGAAGCTAGAATTATAGCAAGCAATCAAACAAACAAAAAATCCTCACTTTATAAGGAAGTAGACAATAAATATGAAAATAAGTAAAATATTGGGATAGT
This sequence comes from Macaca nemestrina, assembly GCF_043159975.1. Lineage (NCBI taxonomy): Eukaryota > Metazoa > Chordata > Mammalia > Primates > Cercopithecidae > Macaca > Macaca nemestrina. Next base: position 124,867,957 of record NC_092127.1, on the reverse strand, counting down.
AGTAAGTATAAAGAAGAAATTTTTGACATTTAGATTAGTTATCAAGGCAGGCGTAACTGAAATGTAACATTTGAAGGCAATGAGGCAGTGAGCCACACAGATAAACAAGGAAGATCATTCTAGGTAGAGGGGATAGCAAGAGAAAAGAACATGCCTCTCTGCATATTTTTTTCTTAGCTTTTTAAAAATGACAGCTTTATCGAGATATAATTCACATATCATATAATTCAGCTAAAGTGTACAATTCAATGGTTTTTAGTATATTCATAGAATTGTGCATATAACATATTTTAGAACCTTTTATAACCTGAAAAAGAAAGCCCTTACTCAACAGTAGTCATTCCCATGTTCCCCAGCCTCCCAGCTCTAGAAAATAACTAATCTACTTTCTATCTTTATGGATTTGCCTGTTCTAGAGATTTCATATAAATGGAATCATACAGTATGTGCCTTTAGTGACTGGCTTATTTCATTTAGCATGTTGTTTTCAAGGTTCATCCATGTTGTAGCATGAATCAGTACCTCATTCCTTTCGATCACACAATAATATTCCATTAATCTGTTGCTGGAAATTCAGATGATTTCTACATTTTATCTATTATAACTAATTCTGCTATGAGCATTTCTTTTTTTTTTTTTTTTTTTTTTTTTTTTTTTGAGATGGAGTCTCGCTCTGTCACCCAGGCTGGAGTACAGTGGCGCGGTCTTGGCTCACTGCAAGCTCTGTCTCCTGGGTTCACACCATTCTCCTGCCTCAGCCTCCCGAGTAGCTGGGACTACAGGAGCCCGCCACCATGCCGGACTAATTTTTTATATTTTTTAGTAGAGACGGGGTTTCACCGTGTTAGCCAGGATGGTCTTGATCTCCTGACTTTGTGATCTGCCTGCCTCATCCTCCCATACAGGTGTGAGCCACCATGCCCAGCCCCCGTGCACACTTTTTTAATGTAGACATATGCTTTTTAATTTCTCTTGGGTATATACCTGGGAGTGGAATTGCTGGATCATCTGGTAATGCTATGTTTAACCATTTGAGGAACTACCAGATTGTTTTCCAAACCAGCTACAGCATTTAATAATCCCACCAGCTGCGTATAAGTGTTCCAATTTCCCCATATTCTGGCCAGCACATAAACTTATCTGTCATTTTGATTACAGGTCGTCTAGTGATTTTGAAGTAGTATCGCATTATAATTTTGATTGTATTTTCCTGATGGCTAATAATGTTGACCACCTTTATAAGTGTTTATTGGTTATTTGTTTTTCTTCTTTGGTGAAATGTCTGTTCAGACCCTTTGCTCACTTTTTAATCAGGTTATTTGTCCTTTTATTATGGAGTTGTAAGGATTCTTTCTATATTTTGAATACAAGCGCCTTATCAGATATCTGATTTGCAAATCATTTCTCCAGTTCTGTGGATTGTCCTTTCATTTCATGCCAGTGTCTTTTAAGCACAATTGTTTTTCATTTTGATGAAGTCCAATTTATCTTATTTTTCTGTTGTTGCTTGTGCTTCTGGTGTTAAATCTAAGAAACCATTGCTTAATCCAAGGTCATGATTTACTTCTTTTTTTTTTAACAGTTTTATAGTTTTAGCTCTTATGTTTAGATTTATGATATATTTTGAGTTAATTTTTGTGTACAGTATAAGGTATGGGTCCAACTCCATTCACTGGTATGTGGATATCCAGTTGTCTGAAAACCATTTGTTGAAAAGACTACTCTTCTTTCCCTCACTGAGTTGTCATTAACTTCTTGTGTCTGGTGGGCACCTTCCATCATCTAAGCAACTCCAGTTTCACTAAACTGTCAACAATTATAGAACTGTGTTGTTTTCAATTTCAACACCACACTGAGTCCCAACGACAGGCATTTTCCTTCCTTCCTTCCTTCCTTCCTTCCTTCCTTCCTTCCTTCCTTTCCTTCCTTCCTTCCTTCCTTCCTTCCTTCCTTCCTTTCTCTCTCTGTCTCTCTTTCTTTCTTTCTCTTTCTTTCCCTCCCTCCCTCCCTCCCTCCCTCCCTTCCTTCCTTCCTTCCTTCCTTCCTTCCTTCCTTCCTTCCTTCCTTCCTTCCTTCCTTCCTTCCTTCCTTCCTTCCTTCCTTCCTTTCTTCCTTCCTCTCTCTCTGTCTCTCTTTCTCTCTTTCTTTCTTTCTTATTTTTTGAGACAAAGTTTTGCTCTTGTTGCCCAGGCTGGAGTGCAACGACATGATCTCAGCTCACCACAACCTCTGCCTCCTGGGTTCAAGCCATTTTCTTGACTCAACCTCCCGAGTGGCTGGGATTACAGGCATGCACCACCATGCCTGGCTAATTTTGTATTTTTAGTAGAGACGGGGTTCCTCCATGTTGGTCAGGCTGCTCTCGAACTCCCAACCTCAGGTGATCCACCGGCCTCGGCCTCCCAAAATTTTGGGATTGCAGGTGTGAGCTACCACTCCCATTCTCATTTTTAAATCTCTCAGTACTTGCTACATAGTAGGAACTTGGTAAATGTTTGGCATGTTATAAAAAAAGAAAAAAAAAATTGGCTGGGCATGGTGGCTCACACCTATAAACCCAGCACACTGAAAGGCCAGGGTAGGAGGGTGGCTTGAGCCCAGGAGTTCAAGACCAGCCCCTCTGTATAAAACCCCTCTGTATAAAAAGTACAAAAAAATTAGCTGGGCATGGTGGCCTGAGCCTGTAGTCCCAGCTACTCGAAATGCTGAAGTGGGAGGATCATTTGAGCTCAGGAGGTTGAGGCTGCAGTGAACTGCCATCACCAGACTGCAGTGAGCTGCTACACTCTAGTCTGATGACATACAGAGACCCTGTTTCAAGAGAAAAAAAAAAAAAAAAAAAAAAAAAAAAACCTTTCAGGTGGATGTTGGGTCCATCGTGGTAGTACTTGGACAATTAATAGCATCGCTGGAAAGCAGTTTAATTAGGGTTGCAAAAACTGGGTCTTAAAGTGAGTGAGCACAGGAGCCAAGGCAGGCAAAGCTGCAAAGACAGGCTGAGGTGAAACTTTTCAGCAGCTGGAAATGCCTTGCCAAGGACTTTAATTGTCTACCGAATTAGATATTTTGAAGCTTCTGTTGAGATTTGTGAACAAGGAATGGAGTTCTGTTTTAGAAAGATTAATTTAGCTGGATAATATAGAAGAGGAAAAAAAGAAAGACAAGTTTAGAGGTTGTTATCATAATCAACAGTAAAGTTAAAGGCAGTAGGGTCACAATGACAGTGGTATTGAAAAAGGTAGTATGCATTGTAAAGTGCATTCCTTTCATTAGTTTGTTATAGAGACAGAGATGTCAAGCAGGGATTTGGAAATCCATAACTGGGGCTCAGAAAATGGTTGGGCTAGATATGTAGATCTGGTAGTTACCTATTCAAAGCTGCTAGAGGTAGATGTGGGGATAGATGGTGCTAATGAGAGAAAGAGGGAAGAAACAGAAATAGAAATCATTTGACTTTTAAAAGAATCAGAGCTGAAATTTGAGATTTCCTGAGACCTATGGGGAAATAAATGGACTGAAAAAAAAAAAAAAATCTACAGAATCTTGTTAAAAGTCTCAATCACTGAATTACTTTTATATTTCTAGGATATTTAAAAACCAAAGACATATTTTATTGCCAAACAAAAGAAAACACACACACACATATATATATATATATATCGCCACAAGAAAGTATATGATTCAATTTAAATTTTTTGTGCATATCTAAACCACTAGCTAAGCCGAATAATATTAAAACAGGATATTATAAAGCTTCAAGCAAAGAAAATCAAAGCCATAAAGTGACAACATGTAGAGAATGAAAGAAAACCCCATTATATCTCCTTCTCTTTACATACCCACTTAGGGGACTATATCACAAGGAAATAATACAAAAAAATCCAAATATTTATAAAAAGTGTTGTATATCTATGCTACCTATTAACAAGATGATGAAAGGATTATAAATATGCACAGTTTGAGGATGGCTTAAGTTGCCTCTAGATTATTGTCACTGAGGCTGGGTGTGGTGGCTCACGCCTGTAATCCTAGCATTTTGAGAGGCTGAAGTGGGAGGACTGCTTGAGCCTAGAAGCCTGAGATCAGCCTGGGCAACATAGGGAGACCCCTATCTTTACAAAATAGTTTAAAAATTAGCTGGGCGTGGTGGTGCATGCCTGTAGTCTCAGCTATTTGGGAGGCTGAGACAGAAGGATCGCTTGAGCCTGGTAAGTTGAGGCTGCAATGAACTGATTGAACCACTGCACTCTAGCCAGGGCAACAGAGCAAAACCCAGTATCAAAAAAGAAAAAAAAAAAATGTACTCTTGACACTGAAAGTGATAAATATATAAGTTACACAGGTATATCTAAGAGTTTATACGTAATCTAACAGGAAAAAATAAAAAAGCACAAGACCTAACAGCATATGCCTAATTATTACAACCATGCAAAATCGAGTAACAGGCACAGCACTGGAATAGAGTACAAATACTGTCATATGCTTAAAAGTATAGTTTACATTTCTGGATTGAATATAGATGTGCTAAGTAGTAAGTAGGAAGAAAATGCCCTGTCATTTATATTGGTCTATATGGTCTATTTCATATTCTTTGATTTTTACCCAAAACTCCTTACTTCACTGGGAATTAAATAAACGAGTACATTTATAGATATACGTTTATTTAGAAAGTTATGGTGAATAATATGCACTTGTCACACTTATATTGTAACTTATTAGATCTTAACACTTATTACCATAGATATTGAATAAAAAAAACTGTTAATAAAAATTCAACTTCATTGATATATAATGGCCTAAATAAAAGCATTGACATTTCATATCAAAATGCATATTATGAAATATTAGGATGTAAAAGTAATTTTAAAAGGTTCACTGCTGTACCCTCTTATAAAATATATTTAATTATATTCCTTTTTTGAAATGCAGCACGTTCCTAAAACTAAATTACTGTACTATCATCAAAAACACACAACTGCTACATTTTGATTAAGTGAAATTTCCCATAAAGAAGAAAAGATATAACTTCACCTTTATCATAACATAAAAAATCCATTATTTCTTATCAAGTAGCCTAAATTTATTTGGTAAAACTGTAAGAACTGCTTCTCCTCACTGAACCAGTTTCAAATAGCAACACAAAAGCTCTTTGCTCACATTTGATTATAAACATTGGATAAATTTACTAGTTTAAGATTAGTAAGACTTAAGATGTTGCATACTATTAATACACAAACGAAGCTGCATTTTTTAGCTCCTTCTCTAGAAGATACACACAAAATTTCCTGTCGGATTCCACCAGTTCTTCCTTAAAATCAGCCTCACCTAAATTCACTTGTTTGGTCATTGGGGGTAAAAAATTTACTGCATCATTTTGGAAGGGCAATGGTAATAACTATCAAAAACAACCACTTAGAGACACAGATATTGCAGGGAATCAAAACCAGGTCTGTATGACTCCTAAGGTGGATCTTCTCTACCTATCAAGTGATATTTGGTCTTGTTTTATTCCTTACTACCTTTCTAAATTCCTACTCCTACGACTGCTTTTGTACCTTCTTACAGGCTTGCCTTCTCCATGCCCTGTGTCCTTTCCCTTCATATATAGTCTTCCTCTTGTTTAATTTTAATTACAATTCTTTAATGTAGTTACTACTGGGCGTTGCTACGATTATCTGATGAGTTCAGGACACATTACCCCAAAATACGGCACCTTGGCATTTGAGGAAATACCAGAAGCGGACCGTGGAAGCTGGAAGGAATTCTTGCCCCTTCTCCCTTGAGGTGAGCCCTAAAACCTAACTGACTTCCTCCTGAAACACCTTCATTCTAGAAGGAGTCCTGGCCTATACTCAGAGAAAAGGAATGTCACACAGAGACACCAAGAAACCTCTGAACAAACAGGCCTTGCCATAAGTAAACACCTCCCCTCCTCAGTTTATGACGATTAGATCATACCCCTTTTTGTCTAACCATGTTTCTCCATAACACCGACTTCATCAGACTTAGCATAAAACAATTTTCTCTGCTTCTTTTGGTCTTCATTTGTGAAGGCTCTTGTGTCACGTAATAAATATTAAATAAATCTATACGTTTTTCTCTTGTTAATTTGTCTTTTGTTATAGGGATCTCAGTCATAAATCTTAAGATGGGTAAGAAATCTTTTCTCTCCTACAATTATACATATATAAAATACATATATGTATTTACACACACAAATATGTGTGTGTGTGTGTGTGTGTATATATGTATATATGTACCTTTTTTTTTTTTTACTTTTTTTTGAGACAGGGTCTCCCTCTGTCACCCAGGCTGGAGTGCAGTGGCACAATCTCAGTGCACTGCAACCTCCGCTTCCCAGGTTCAAGTGATCCTCCCGCCTCAGATTCCTAAGTAGCTGGGACTACAGGCATGAGCCCACCACTCCTGGCTAATTTTTATATTTTTTGTAGAGATAGGGTTTCCCCATGTTGCTCAGGCTGGTCTCAAACTCCTGAGCTCAAGTGATCTGCCCACATTGGCCTCCCAAAGTGCTGTGGTTACAGGCATGAACCACTGTGCCTGCCTCTCCTACAATCTTAAATCATTTACATTTAGATTCCAATTTTTGTCTGGTTTAATCGTAATAATGCAAATATTCTTTAGCATATCTGCTAAAAAATAGATAGGGGCTGGTATCATAATTCTTTCTACTATTAAAATTCTTTACCTAAAAAACATAATTTGAAGGCCAAGTACACATGAATTTTCCATGTTGTAACCAATAGAAGCTCTCAACAAAGTCAATACAATCCTTATACAGTCTGTGCATAATCTTTACTGTGCTTATAGTTGACTCTCTGGGAGTGCATCTGAATACAATGATCTTCAAAAAAGCAGAGGGGCTTTTCTTTTGTCTTGTTTGATTTTGTTATTCAACAAGCACGTGGAGGATTGATCGATGTGACACTACCTTTAATCCTTAAAACAGAATTACAAGAGACATGAGAAAATAACCTTCCCTCAAAGAGGGCCTGAGGGTATACTCAGGGGAGAGATGCATTTTAGTTAATGCCAGAAGAGCCTTCAGAGAAAGCACTGACTGCATGAGGAGTTCCTTCATTATGAAGTTTCAGAAGGCATATTGGAAAGCTTAGAGGCATTTTCAAATCTGAGTGTTTTCCAGCCTCGGCATTGACAGGAAGCAAGAGAATGAAGTAGCTCTGGGCCAGTACGAATAGCACCTGAGCTTTTCCTAACACGGAGAATACAATGCTGACGACAGGCTGACCAGCTGCAGAGCACACAAATCTGATGTCATTAAAGACTGAAGATGGTCCTGAGGAAGTTCACGATGATCCTGAAAACTTGTGCATGAACGTGAAGAACACACTCCAATGAGTAGAGTATCTCATGCCATCAGCAAGTCTATTTATGTTAGTGAAGGGCTATGGCATTTCTTCTCTCCTCTCTTGTTCCTCTGCCATATTCAGAACAGAGGCTGATTTGATGCTTTCCCCTCATTTAAACTTAATGATAAGGGATTCATGGAGGTTTAATATGTTTGCCCTAGAGTCTGAGGGCAAAACAGAGAAACAGAGACTAAGATGCATAGCGAGCTAGCTATGATTCCACTATAAAAGTGAAAGGAAGGCTGCATAAATTTCTCAGGGGCAGGGGATGGTGCTTGCCTGGAAGCCCAAAGCAACTTTCTGCAGGTGTCTGTGATATCCACAGAAGAGGTATACAACTGGATTCCCAGGCGCACAAAAAAGAAATGTAAATGGTCATCCAGATGGAAGAACATGCATCATTCATTTTCAGTCAAACATTCCTCAATGGGGTAGTACAAAAATCCCATGAAATCACTTATACTACTATTCAGCTTTCAAAAATCTGCCTAAGCCGGAGATTCATCTTTATCCATCTTCCTATGAAAAAAACTGAAACTGGATTCTGTCAAAGCCTGTCATTTAAGACGTTTCCTGCCCAAACCTGTGCTCCCCTCCTCCCTCTTCCTTCCATCTTAACCATGTAGGAGTCAGAGGTAGTCTAGCAAACAAGAGTCAAGTGGAAATATCAGGTAGGGAAACTGAGGAAACCCACTAAACACCTGTTTTGCGTGGCAAGAACTGAAAAGAGGAGAACGTTGTGAAGAAATTTACTTTAAATGAAGTTCAGAAATTTTACTGTCATCTGGAACTGTACACTGAATTTCAATAACTGGATTATTTTTAGGACTAAAAGTAATGTTTGTGGTGCAAAGGAGGAGCTATATGGGCAGAGAAGGCATATGGTACAGTCAGAATAAAGTTGTTTTATGATTGGTCTCGAAATCCTTATTTAATGTGCTTATTTACAATCTAGCTGGTTATTTTAGTACACTGAAATGTCAAACCACAGCCTTCCAGTTACACATGCTATTTAAAAAAATCCTGTCCAGATTATACCCCCACAAGCTTCAAGTTGGTGGAAAGGTAAAAGTCTAATAATTTTTTTCAAAACGACTTAGATTTAGATAATTTTTTTAAAGTAGCTTGTATATGGGGGTGGGCAATACAGATTACATATACAGCTATTAGTCAGCCAAACATATCTTAGAGAATTCTTTTGTCCACGGAAAATTGATTATGAAAATACTCATTTTATTCTTAAGACCAAAATTTTATTTCATAGTTTATGCTTAGTGTAAACCAATCTCATTCTGTGAGAGATGAGTGACATGCAGATTACAAAAATTCAGGCATAAAGAAGAGCTTCTATATTTTACCCTAACAGGCTAAAAATCACTAGGTTCTGCATATTTGGCCATTTCAGGCAAAGTAACAAACATGTGATAGTGTATGTCCCTCAAACAAAACAACAACAAAATACAATTAAGTAACACATTACATTCTATGCTTCCGTTGATTGCATTTTAGTTCCACAGCTTCACAATTTTACCTGTTTTCCAAAACTGTGATTTTTATGTCTCTTTGGGGCTCTATTCAAAGAACTCTCTCAGTTCAGTAAATTTAACACTTTTTTTTTTTTTCTCAGTTGCTTCAGAACCAGATTCAAAAGAATCATTGAAAATTCCATGATTTGCTCCAGTTTCTGCTGGTGACCTTAGTTTTATTTGTTGTCTCAGCAGTATAAAGTTATTCTAAGCACAAATAAAAGGAAACACAGATAAAAATTCTGTCCTTCTAAAGCCAGCATTACTATAGTTTCTGCATGTGTTTTTGGCAGTAAGTGACTATCACAATAACATCTAAAAGCTTGGCTTTTTGTGGAGCTCAGTTAACATAAGTATCTGATACTCTGGGGCTTTGAAATGTTCAGAATCAAATGCAAGACAGGGAAGAGCCAAGGTTTTATGTTTGACATTCAGATATTTACTGAGGCTCATGAAAGTCCTTTTGCACAGCAGACAAAACTAGTTAGTTTGCCTTCTTGCTCTAATCTGGAGCTTAAATTCAATGGGGAAATTGTTATTGACTTAGAGAAGTTATTTTTATAGGCCAGTTTTCAATATTTCTTGCCAATTCACTGATATATGAGAACAAAGATATGGCAGTCATTAATGAATAATCTAATTTAAAAAGAAGACCTAAATCGATTATTACCAGCTTTTAAAACTAAGAAGCTTTATTCAGTAACTGAATTTCCAGGGATAAGGTACATAGTACAGTCTGTTCCTATAGCAGCATTGAGTACACTATCTTCCATTTAAATATGTCCAGGTTATTTTCAAGATTTTGATGACAACCTAGCTACTATCATATAAAATATATGTTATAAATGCTTGAAACCATTTTCCTTCTATTCTCTTGCAGAGCTAGACATTAGAAATAATCAATTCTGACCAAACCTTCATAGAGAGAATTGCAGTACAGGATTTCATTCCAAACACCTGATTGAGCATACTTAAAATATCCTTTGAAAAATCAGCTTTGTCTAAGACCATGGTCTTAGACAAAGATGGATGTTTATGAAACAATGCTTGTATGATTCACAAAGATGGATGTTTATGAAACAATGCTTGTATGATTTTAATCTCTTCAAACTGCCCTCATGCTGGCAGTGATTTTGTGCCTTTTGTTGCCAATAAAAAATTATTACCTTAAAGTTCCAAAATGCCTAAATTCCTCCCACAACTAATATGATATATTTGCAAGTCTTCTATTAAATCCTGGTTGAAAAGAAAGTTATTTCATGTGTACATATATGTGTGTGTGTTTGCATATTGCTACCAAGATAAACATCCACTTTCCTAAAAGAGGTGGGATGGAGTAAGTGAGAATGAATGATGCCCAGACATGATGTGCAGAAGCACGTTTCCTTGTCAATAATGTATTGATCTACGTTAGTCACTTCAGGGTATCATGCATGTCGTGGAATGTCGGAATGAAAAAGGATCACACTGTTCATCTGGTGCCACCAGCACTTCTCAAAGAGGAGTCACACAGTTTTGAAGTGGCTCAGGTGGACTGCCAACCCTGGTTTCTGAAATCCAAGTCATGTTTTTCACCTATACCACTGTTTCCCCAACCTACTCAATTAGAATCACTGTGGTGACAGGACCTAGGAAGCTGACTTTAGTCTGATTTAAAATAAGCTCCCTTTATCCCCACCCCCTCAAAATCCCAACCATTTAGTTTGAATATACTCCCAGGATGAGAACCACTGATCTAGTAGTAGTGTTGAGCAGTGCTTCTCAAACTTTCGCAAGCATCAGAATCACCGGGAGATCTTGTTTCAAAAGAGTCCTAGGTCACCTCCCAATGATTCTGAATTCAGCAGTCCAGGATAGAGACCATGAATCTGGAGTTCGAATAAGTTCCCAGAAGGTGCTAATGCTGCTGGTCCAGGGATTATACTCTGAACTGCAATACTAATGAGAGGAAGGCCATTATTGGTTGCAGAGACTTGGAGCAGAGGAACCCTAATTCCCAAGGCTGGTGGTGGTGGGACATAATATCAAGGAACACGTGTGAGGGGAGAACTGTAGGCTTTGTTTTCACTCAGGGTTAGATTATTCAACATAATATCCCCGTCCCATCTCCTTCTCTCCTGAACTACAGCTGACAATGCCAACAAACAACTCTAGTTAAAAAGTGGGTCATGCCAGCTGAAACATCATTCCAATGCCTGTGATTTGGCTGATGTAGACTCTGGCTGGTCATAGTTACAGCTCTGTCCCTTAGTCCCCATCTGGGATGCAGACTGTATTTTGACCAAAAATCTTTTCTTCCTGATGTTCTTCTGAATGTGACTTTGCCATAAAGAATCCAATTTGTTCTGGTTTTCCTGAGACTTTCCTAGTTTTAAAATGGAAAGACCCATGTCATGGTAACCCCCTGAGTCATGGGGAAACAAGGAAGTTTTATCACTCTACCTTACCATTTTCCTATGAAAAGGAATAATCTAATTCCTTTCCTCTACAGTCTTGGCTGTCCTTAGTGACAGCCTTGTGCCAGGAGAATGTTCCCAAAGTCAAACTATATGACTTGCAAAGCTATGTAAAAAAGGCTGTGTAGTTTCTACTGTTTTCTTGGAACATTTGCTGTTTAGAAGCTTTCTTCTGGGACACTTCTTTTCAGAGAGTAGAAGCTGTGTTGTGAAGTCAGTCCTATGTGGAAAAGCCACACGCAGGTGTTCCGCTTGTCAGTTCCAGGTAGGGCGGGCCTTCAAGTAATCAAGCGCAGCAGTAGACATGTATGTGCAGGAGCTCCTGGAAAACTCCATTCCACTCACTGAAGTCACCTCCAGTCTTCAAATCTTCTCGACTGTGTCCATAGACATGGTAGAGCAAAAGCAAACCAATCCTACTATGCCCTAGATGAATTTGGTAACATAGACTATTAATTACTATCATTTTATTCTGCTCATGACAAGAGTTCATTTTATTCTGCTCATGAATTCTTGTCATGAGCAGAATAAAATGATAGTTTATGCCACCAAATTTGAGGTAATTATGCACCAATAGATAATCACAACCCCACCTAATCCAAAAGGTATCATCTTTGTATCTATCTTGACTTGACTTTGTCAAGATTGTTGCTCAACCAAGCATACTGTTTCTTGGTTTAATTTTCCAACCCATTAATTCCTTGATTCAGTGCAACCCTCCAACCCAGTCTTTCAGAACCCTTTTCCAAACAAACAGTTATGAGCTCTAAACATTTAGCAGGCATTATCATAAATCAATAACCTGGATTATTTGATTTAAACTTCACAACACCCTGTTCAATTATTATCCCCATTTCTCAGATGCTTAAATTCACATCTTATAAGCACTGGATATAAATTCAAATACATGCCTTATTCTCAAATCCTTGCATACACCCCGACTCTCAGCTTTCCCTGGTCCTTCCCTGGTAATCCTGAAATTGGTTTTCTTAAGAAACAAGTGGACACAATTGCTCTGCTGCACCTACCCTATTTCAAAATTGTGTTTTCATCTTCACTATATTTGGAAATAGATTTCAATATTTCCTATGTAGAAATGTTCAGTTTGACACAAAATGATGAGTGATTTAACGCCGTAACATTTGGCAGTGTGGCTTAGGAAAAAATGCAAAGACTTAACAATCAGACTGAACATGGTTCCTATCCTGGCTCTATCACTTTTTATTGACATTAAGTTACTCTGCACTTGCTGAGGTTCAGTTTTTTTATTTGTAGTAAGAGGATGATGATAATAATAACTATCTAATAATACTATGATGATCATTAAATGAGAAAGTATAAAACACCAAGAAGAGTAATTGCCATATGACAGGCACTCTCATGGCAGCTATTAATAATATGAAGGGGCTCTGAGATATGACTGCACTGGAATGAGGCATTTCACTAACAACTTAGCCATGGCACTCAGGGAAGGACCACAGATAGAGTAGAGTGGATAAGAATTGTATGATGCTGGCAACAACAAAGGGGCCCAGATATTGGCATTGGCACACTGTATTGATGCCAGCATCATAAAAGTCTTCTACTCCACCCCGATCCAGAGAGATAAAAGGATTAGCTGGCAGTGGCTACTAACCAATCTCTTTTTGTGGGCAAATTTCTTCATTTTCCAATAAGTTACGCAAATAATTCCACATTTCTTTCCAACTCTGATAATTTGATTTTGGACAATGCTAGTAAAGTAAAAGGGCATATGTTTATCTGTATATTGTTAAAGAAAAAGACCAAAAAAAAAAAAGATGAGGGGATGGAGAAATGAGACTGTTGTTCAGTTCAGTTGTCCTAAGTTGGTTGCCAAGAAGGAATAAAACAACATACACACAAGCACACCCACAGAACACAACTGTGTTTCTTAACTTTAAGCTATGTGTTGGAAAGCACCTGGGGAGGTTTTAACAATGCCCAGCCAACCAAAACCTGCTGAATCAAGACTCTCTACAAGGAACACTGAAGCATGCCCTGTAGCAGAAGCTTTGTTTCAAAACAGTAAACACTGAAATACACCTTTATCTCTATTTTTTTCAGGTGAGTATAAGGATTTTCATTTTGAAAAATATTCCTTCACTTTTAGTGTAGTGTTGTTATTTTGTTAACCTAAAAGCAGTTAAGACCATATTTCTCTAACTCAGACAAGCACTGGAAAAAGACAATGTCATTTATTTCTTTAACATAAATAATTAGGCACTGACTTGTTCTCCTTAAAATTGGTTTTCCTGATGAGATAACCAGCTCTGTTTAGTGCTTCCCTTTTTAGTACGAATACTGTCACTTTAGTACTACATACCACAGAAATAGATCATTATTGCAGATCCACAGTCTCAGTTATTCCTCAGCATTCAATCTGAACTAAGTTATAAATATGTTCTAATGGTATTTTAAAACTTATTTACATTTAAATTTCTTCTGTATCTTACAGAACTTCATGAGGTTACTGCTGTTTCTATGTCATGCTTTTTGACAACTTATACATTGTAAAGAGAAAAAATGGCATTAAGTCAATGTGAAGTTTGGATCACTAAAACCTACCGAATGATTAGGAGCTTTATTAATAAATGTGTTTTTAACTAATCATTTTTCAACATCACAGAATTAAGAAAGCAAAAACATTTAACACCATCATGACTGGAGTATAACAAAATTAAATTTAATCACTAATTTGCCATATTGTCACTACAGATATTTTTATTATTACTTGATTTGCAAGTTACTTCAAAGATTCTAAGTATTTCATTCAGCTTCCTTTCTGCTTATCTAAGTTAATATGTAGAAAAACAAAACAACCCACCACTTCAGGTGTTAAATCAAACACCTCTAAATAAGGAGGTATTTAACATGTTGCTAACCATCCATCCCTTAAACAGACTTTTCAAATGTTAGCTCTATTTCAGGTGGTACAATTATACTAAGCACTGAAAAATACACAGAAGGCTGAGATGAGTCCAGAAGTGTTCACAGGATAGTATATACACGTAAGTTTCATAACGTTAATATATGTATTAAACAGTACGATAGGCTTATTCATCACAATGCAGGATTTGTTTTGCCTTCAAAATCTCTTTTATTGACTCTGATCTTTTAAATTTTAATGGTCTCCTAGCCTTATCCTCGCCATCTTTTTAGTCTCCATCAATCCAAAGAGGTGATTGCATTCACAGCCACCACTTTAGACTTTTCTCTATATGTGAATAACAGAAAACTCCCATTTCTAAGTCAGACTTCTTTCTAGATCAAGGGTCTGCAAATTAAGAACGATGAGCCAAATCTGACCCACTCTCTGCTTTTGTTCAGCCCACAAGTAGGGAATGTTTTTTCCATTTTGTAATAGTTCAAAAAACAAACAAACACAAGAAGAGAAATACTTCATTATGTGTAAATTATATGCCATTTAAATTTTAATATTCATAAATTTTTTTTGTTTTTTTATTTTGTTTTTAAGACCGACTCTCAGTCTATCTCCCAGGCTGGAGTGCAGTGGTACGATCTGAGCTCACGGCAACCTCCGCCTTCCAGGTTCAAGCGATTCTCCTGCTTCAGCCTCCTGAGTAGCTGGGATAGCAGGCACATGCCATTACGCCAGGCTAATTTTTGTATTTTTAGTAGAGGTGGGGTTTCACCATATTGGTCAGGCTGGTCTCAAACTCCTGACCTGGTGATCCGCCTGCCTTGGCCTCCCAAAGTGCTGGGATTACAGGCATGAGCCACTGTGCCCAGCCAATATTCATAAAGTTTTAATGGCGCACAGCCATGCTCATGTGTTGATATATTGCCTATGGATGCTTCTAGGCTACAACCACAGAACTGAGCAGTGAGGGAGGCCTTACATAGCCTGCAAAGACTGAAATACTTACTATCTGGTGTTTTATAGTAAAAGTTTGCCAAGTTCTGCTTTAGATCATTTGATTTACTGATATTGGGTATGTTACCTCTGCATCCTGTAGGTATCTCAAATTCACTATGTAGGTATCTCAAATTCAATATGCAAAAATTTAATTCATTATCTTTTCCCACAAAGCAGCCTCTGTTCCTTTCAATAATGAAGTTATTTGTGACCTTTTCTTTACAATTACCACCTACCAATGATCAAGTTCCCAATGATTCTGCCTCATTAAAGTTTCTCACATCTGCCTTCGTCCCTATTACTATTACTAAACCTTAATGTAAACCTCCCAAATTGACTATTAAAACAGTTGTGCTATTAGGTGGGCATGGTGGCTCTTGCCTGCAGTCCCAGCTAATCTGGAGGCTGAGGCGAGAGGATTGCTTGAGTCTCGTGAACTATGAATGCACCACTGCCCTTCAGCCTGGGTGACATAGCAAGATTTTGACCCTAAAAAAGAAAGAGAGAAGAAAGAAGGAAGGAAGGAAGGAAGGAAGGAAGGAAGGAAGGAAGGAAGGAAGGAAGGAAGGAAGGAAGGAAGGAAGGAAGGAAAAGGAAGGAAGGAAGGAAGGAAGGAAGGAAGGAAGGAAGGAAGGAAGGAAGGAAGGAAGGAAGGAAGGAAAGAAGGAAAGAAGGAAGGAGGGAAGGAAGGAGAGAGAAAAGAAAAAAGAACACAACAGTTGTCCAATACCTTTCTTGGTTGTGTATAATCTATAATCTTAGACCCCATCCAAAGCTCGTCTCAACTTTCTGACCCATCACTCTTCAGGGCTATTTTAGCACCATTCTTAAGTACACTGTTTCATCATAGTGAAAAAAACTAGCAGTGGTTGGTTGGCTGAAAATTAAAAGCCCCCCAAGACATTCTGACAGGGAAGCCAACCTCATTTTCCTTGATAAATAGCTGTTAGAATGATTTGATAATCTTATTTCTTTACTTACTCTAGCCTAATGTGCAAAGCGCCTTACAACCTGACCTATGCCTGTATTTTCAGGCTTTCTCTTATGGAACCTTTTCTCCTGTAGATACTATACTCCCAGCATGATTAAGAAATTATCAGGTGTCAGACGCAGTGGCTCATGCCTGTAAGCCCGGTACTTTTGGAGACTGTGGTGGGAGAATCGTTTGAGGCCTGGAGTTTGAGACCAGCCTAGGTAAGATAGCAAGACACCTGTCTGAAAAAAAGAAGGAAGGAAGGAAGGAAGGAAGGAAGGAAGGAAGGAAGGAAGGAAGGAAGGAAGGAAGGAAGGAAGGGAAGGAAGGAAAGGAAGGAAGAGGGAGGGAGGAAGGCAGAGGCAGGGAGGCAGGCTGAGCACCCTGGCTCACGCCTGTAATCCCAGCACTTTGGGAGGCCAAGGAGGGTGGATCACCTGAGGTCAGGAGTTCGAGACCAATCTGGCCCACATGGTGAAACCCATCTCTACTAAAAATACAAAAATCAGCCAGATGTGGTGGCACACGCCTGTAATCCCAGCTAATCAGGAGGCTGAATCAGGAAAATTGCTTGAACCCTGGAGGTGGAGGTTGGAGTGAGCTGAGATTGCACCACTGCACTCCAGCCTGGGTGACAAGAGCAAGACTCCATCTCAAAAACAAAACAAAACAACAACAACAAAAAGAGATAGAGAAAAGAAAGAGAGAAAGAGAGAGAGAGGGAGGGAGGAAAGGAGAGAGGAAGGAAAGAGGGGAGGAAAGAAGGAGTGGAGGGAAAAAAGAAAAAAGAAAGAAAAGAAAAGAAAAAGGAAAGAAGGAAGGGAAGAAGGAAGGGAGGGAGGGAGGGAGGGAGGGAGGGAGGAAGGAAGGAAGGAAGGAAGGAAGGAAGGAAGGAAGGAAGGAAGGAAGGAAGGAAGGAAGGAAGGAAGGAAGGAATTATTTCTCAGACACAGTTCCAAGTTCTAAGAAAGGAAGGAAGAAGGAAGGAAGGAAGGGAGGGAGGGAGGAAGGAAGGAAGAAGGGAGGGAGAGAGGGAGGGAGGGAGAGAGGGAGGGAGGGAGGGAGAGAGGGAGGGAGGGAGAAAGGAAGGAAATAAAGAAGAGAAGCAAGGAAAGAAATAAATAAAGAAAAATTCACAGACATAAACAGTTCTTTCAAATTTTTATTTATTTATTATTTATTTTTGTAGAGGTGGAGTGTGGCTATGTTGCCCAGGCTGGTCTCAAAGTCCTGGATTCCAATGATCCTCCCACCTCAACCTCCCTAAGTGCCAGGATTACAGGTTTAAATCACTGTCCTTGGCCAGTTCCCTGAATTTGATAGACTGCTTCATGCCTCTGACTATACCTAAGGTTTCCCAACTCTTTCAGTATGGTGAGATACGTTTAAGTTCTAGACTCGCCTGTTCTGTAAAGCCTTTTTCAACTGTCTCCTATCGTCTGGGATTAATGACTCCTTTTTCAATATTCTCAATGAACCCTGACAGAGAGTGTACTTAATTGCTCTTTTAATTATATACCCATTGCCTTCTACTGTAACATCCTTGAAATTAGGGACTAGGTTTGTATCCCTATAGCCTAGAAATTGGTAGGCATTCAATAAATAGTGGTTGAAAAAAAGAAAGAAATTACGTCTGTCACCATTTAGGTGATTATTAGGCAAGTATTTTTTTTTTTTCTTCTTTAATAGCTCACAGTCCTCATGGAACTATTTTTAATGGTTTAAGGTAAGTTATTAAGGTCTCCATATATTTAAGCCCATCAACAACATGTTGATATCAAAAAGAACATAAATCTCATGATATTTTCAATAATCCCAGTTATTTTTTAAAAAGTGAAAAATAATATTTATCAATATTTCTTATCAATATATCAATATTATTTATCTATAGTTAATCCACTCACTAAACAATGAGTTTTAAGTCAGAACTCTTATCTGTGGAAAAGCAAGCAAACATATATTTTATATTCTTCAAAGTTTTTCTAGCTCTGACTGCTTCCAGAAAATATTCTTCAATATAAAAATTAAGTCAACTATATGAATTGGATATTTTGGTCTCTTAATTTTATTTCTTTTTCTGTGTAATTAACATTTTATTTTACAGCTTAGAAAGATGATAGTTCCTAGTTTATTACACAAAACTTGTAAACACATAGTGTTCCCCTACAGCCAGCATTCCGTTTCTATTTTTAATATCTTACATTACTGCGGTACACTTGTCTCAACTAATCAACCAATATTCATAAGTTATCATTAACTAAACTCCATTGTTTTTAAAAATTTCATTAGTTTTTCCTCATGTCTTTTTTTCTGTCCCAGAATCCCATCCTGGATATTACATTACATTCAGTTGTCATATCTTCTTAGCTTCCTCTGGTCTGTGACACTTTCTTACACTTAGCTTGTGTTTAATGACCTTGAGGAGTGCCAGTCAGCTATTTGGCAGAAAGTCTTTAAATTTGTGTTTGTCTGATGTCCTTTTCTCATGGTTATACTGAGATCATAGATTTTTGGAAGGATGACCACAGAGGTGAAGTACCATTTTGATCACATCATAATCAAGAGTAAGTACTATTAATCTGACTTATCACTAACAATGTTAAATTCATCATCTGACAAAAGTAGTGTCTTCTAAGTTTTTTTCTCAACTAAAAACTTACTTTCTCCCTCTTTCCTCACTGTATTCTTTGGTAGCAAGTTAGTGCAGCCCACACTGAAGAGGAAGGGATTCAGCTCCATCTCACTGAGGAAGAAGTATCTGCACAAATTACTTGGAATTCTTTTCTACAGGAGATTTGTCTCTTCTCCTTCACATATTTACTCGCCCATGCATTTATTTGTATCAGTATGAACTCATGATTATTTATTTTATATTCTAGGAGATAATCCAATATTACATTATTTAATTTAAATTTTTCAGCTTTTTCATGAGAGATCTTTCAGTTTGATTGCTCCTATCTCACTTTGACATATTCTTATCAAATTATTTTTTGAGCACTTCCTTACTTTCTGGTGCTGTAAGATTCACCAGATTTATTTTGTATATTTCATCCCCTAGCCCTAGAATCAGCCATTTCTCCAAGGAGTCTGGTGTTTTTATTAGAGAATCCTAATAGATAATCCTACTAGAAAACAACACATGGGTGCTGGTTGGTTTCTTCTATTTCCTACTTTTACTTCAATTCTGTGAGGGAGGAAAGTATTGTCCAGTAAATGCTCTGGATGCCCTCCATTACAATTTCACCACTCCTTCTAATGAATATGAATAAAAGCATATTCACACACATATACAATTCTACCAATAAAGAAGCAATAAATTCCCAGATGCTCTGGCTTATCAACATACAAAGATAGAAGATTTCTTAGAAGATAAACTAAACCGTATCTGCAAATGATAACTGTCATGTATCAGCATCCATAAGTACCGGAAAAGACAGACATGCTTGCAAAGACAAGTAATAGATCTTTTAAGTTCAGGCTATAGAGAAGAGACTATAAATAAAAACAATTATGTTAGGGAATCATTACACCCCATGCTTCTCACATCTGGCTCTCCCTTGTTGAGCTTTACAAATGAAACCTGTCTTTTGGGACTATGACTGGGAAACCTGGAAAGTAAGAATAAATCTCAAATATTAGGAACCATATGTAAACATCAACTTCAGGAATGCAAATCATGTAGGTAAAGAGAAACAGCTTTTGAAGGTAGCTTTCAGATAACACTCTTAGTTGGGTAACAGACTGAGGACACAAACACAAACAGGCTTCTTTATTGTCTCTAAGGGGGAAATATTCTTCAACGTAACTCAAGTAATAATAAAACTCTGTAGCCAGAAAGCGATTTTAATTTTTTCCAAGTATTTTCATAGCCATTATACTAAAGCTTTGCAGCCAAAAGTGAAATCAAGTAGTAAAATATAAAATAATTAGCAACTGATGGGACAGCAAACACACTGTGAAAGCTTACTGATGGTTTGGGAAGGGAAAATCTGAGTAATATTTCACTGTCCCCAGAAGTCAAACTGTGGTATACTAAAAAACATATTTGTTCTTCAGCCTTGGTTCCTAGCATAGATCTCCTAAAACCCTAGAATTTCATGAGTGGTAGGAATGTCTTTTGTTATTCATAAGGAGACCCTTCAAACGCATCTGAGTTTATGCCAATGGGGTGACCCAAGGTGGGGCCTCTAATGGTGTCAGGATGGGGGCTGGTCACCAGAAAGACCAAACACAGAATTTGAAGTTAGGGACTTTCAGCCAGGGGCAATGGCTCCACACCTGGAGAGTAGAGGGAGGTTGCAGTGAGCCGAGATCACATCACTGCACTCCAGCCTGGGTGACAGAGCGTGACACTCTCTCAAAAAACAAAACAAAACAAACAAAAACAAACAAAAAACAAGTGTGCGGAGAAGGATGAACACTAAAAAGAACACTTCTATAGCATTAAAGTTTCTTTCTTTTCTAAAAGTGAGTAGCTGGTGACAGCAAGAGAGGAGTTAACTGTAGTTTTTAAAAGTAACATGCTCTAAGCACAGCTGCATGTAAAAAACAATAAATAAATAAATAAATAAATAAATAAATAAATAAATAAAAAGATGCTGAGTTCAGGATTCCTTTATGGAGAAAAATACCTACTCACTAACTCTGCACAATTTTAGACTTAACTCGTAAAGACTTTTTCATATTTAATTTTACACATTCTAATCAAATATACTAAACAGACTAAACTAACTGTGGTATTTGCACTCCAAAACAGATTTTTTTTGTTATTCTAAATAATTAAATGGGCCAGGAGCAATGACTCATGCCTATAATCTCAACACTTTCAGAGGCCGAGGCAGGTGGATCGCTTGAGGTCAGGAGTTCAAGACCAGCCTGGCCAACATGGAGAAACCCTGTCTCTACTAAAAAGACAAAAATTAGCTAGACATGGTGGCACATGCCTGTAATCCCAGTTACTCGGGAGGCTGAGGCACGAGAATCGCTTGAGCCCAGGAAGTAGAGGTTGCAGTAAGTTGAGACTGTGCCACGACACTCCAGCCTGGGCAATAGAGTGAGACCCTGTCTCAAAAAAATAAATAAAATAAGTAGTTAAATGCAGCAATTTTGGACTTCAGAAACAATTTTTTATTTTATTAAATAGTTAAATGCAACAATGTATATCAGTGTTAACTAAGCAGAGTATAGAAAACATTTATTTATTTATTTATTTTATCTTTTAAAAAAGGGTCCTAAGAAGTAAATGGGAACACAATAATATGGCTACCCTCAGTTTTGCTATTTTCCACCCTGGAAGCTTCCCAACATGTAAACTTTGAGATCTAAATTTTGATTTGCTTTGGAAATACTTAGACACTAACCACACATTTATCCATGGCACTTTTTTCTCTGTAAACACATGCGTGATGACATAATCAGTTCCGGAAAAACTAAAAACTATGTCAATGTTTTCTCTAGGTGTGTGGCAAAACAAGTCTATTATTGTATATTGACAGTGCCATTCAAGAGTTTTAAAAGTCAACACATTGCATCTATTATATTATGCCAACACCACATAAACAGTTTCACAAGGCACTGGAGAGGTTTGTTCTACATGACATCACAAAAAGAAAATAACAAATTTTAAAATCTATTTTTAGGAAACACCATTTTAGAGGGATATTCTTAACAAATGATCTTCTAAAGTTGCTCGTCAGTAATTGTCCCCTGAAAATGACACTCAAATGCACTGAATTAAAAGCCTCAATTTTTTTTTTTTTTTTAATTTTTTTTTTGAGACATGGTCTCACTCTGTTGCCCATGCTGGAATGCAGTGGCATGATCATGCCTCACTTGCAGCTTTGACTTCCCAGGCTCAAGCTATCCTCCTGCTTCAGCTTCTCAAGTAGCTGGGACTATAGGTATGTGTTACCACACCTGGCTAATTTTTGATTTTTTTGTAGAGACAAGGTCTCTCGTTATGCTGCCCAGGCAGGTCTCAAACTCCTGGTCTCAAGTGATCCTCCTGCCTTGGCCTCCTAAAGGGCTGGGATCACAGGTGTGAGTCACTGCACCCGGCCACACCTCAATTTTTTATTAATATTCTAAGTATGTAAAAAATGCTCTTAAAATAAATATATCCCTTTCTGAGATACACACCTTTGCTCACTTATGTTACTGCTAAAGATCTTTATAATTTCTCTGTCATTCAGATATATCAGTATATTTAAAAAGAAACAGATAAAACACTTGGATACTAAAGTATGTAATTAAAAACAGTAGATAGGAAAGTAAAATTACACGTTTAAAAATAATGGATATGAGGCAATTAATTCAAATTTCAGCCAGTGAATGATTAAAAATGACAATTGATTCACTTTTTTATTCACACTTGATATTAAGAAATGTGCTTTTTAAAATTTTAATAAAGTGATGCCATTGGGGAAGATGATTCCATTTAGGAACTGAATTTTCAACAGCAGTATTATTGTAAAAGTGAGTGATTTATTATTTAATTCTACTTAAAGTTAAGGATAAATTTGTAATGATGTGTTATAGCAGCTCAGAGGGTCATGGATCTGCCCCTCTAACATATATATATATAGAGAGAGAGAGTATCCCTCATGGCTTGGTGCTGTCTTTGTGATGATGAATTCTTATGAGATCTGGTCATTTAAAAGCATGTGGCACCTCTCCTTCTCCCCACCCCTCCCCACCTTGCTTTCTCACTCTTACTTTCACCATGTGACATGCCTGCTCCCCCTTCATCTTCTGCCATGATTATAAGCTTCCTAAGGCCTCCCTAGAAGCCAAGCAGATGCCAGCACCGTGTTTCCTGTAAAGCCTGCAGAATTGTGAGCCAATTAAGCCTCTTTTCTTTATAAATTACCTAGTCTCAGGTATTTCTTTATAGCAAGGCAAGAACAGGCTAACATACCACACAAATTAAATGCTACATGAACATTAATGATACTATAGAAAAATATTTATGTGGAAGGTGTTTTAATGACCTATTTTGAAATAAATAAAAAAGCTTGCGAAACAGAATGCACCACAGGATTACCTGCATAAACATTAACAGAAGGCTAGATGGCTATAAATGCAGATGATAATATTGATAACCTGTGGAAAGTAGGCAATTGAAATTTTTTTTAAATTTTATTCACTTTCTTTAGTATGTTCTACATGAATATGTCTAACTTTTTAATAAAAAGTACTTTATGATTTCTTTTTTTAGAGACAGGGTCTCACTCTGTTGCCTAGGCTAGAGTGTAGTAATGTCATCATAGCTCACTGCAGCCTCAAATTTCTGGGCTCAAGAGATCCTCTTGCCTCAGCCCCCCAGATAGCTAGGACTACAAGTGTGCACCTCCATACTCCACTGATTTTTAAAATCTTCTGTAGAGATGGGGCTCACTATGTTGTCCAGGCTGGTGTTGACCTCCTGAGCTTAAGAGATCCTCCCACCGTGGCCTTCTGGAATGCTGGAATTACAGGCATCAGCCACCATACCTGGCCAAGAAAGGACTTTAATTTGCATAAAGACAAACATTTGCAATGAACAAATGAAGGAATTGCTGCCAACAGAATATTATGCCAATAAATGCTATAAAACTCTACTAAATACTACACATTAATAGGAACGGTACTAGTAAGCAATTGCTAGTAGGAATTGGTTTACATCAAATGATGTAAACATCTACATTGTTGCAATTTTAAGTGTATCACTATATTGCTATTATTTTCTGATTTTCTCCAGATGGCCATGTCTCCCACTAAAGCCATTTATTTCTGTCATTAAGCGTTAATAATACCACTGAGCAAATTCTGGGCCATTAAATAAAACATAGTAGAGAACGATAATTGTTCATAAAAGAGGGGAAGGCTGGGTGCCGTGGCTCACACCTAGAATATCAGCACTGTGGGAGGCCCAGGAGGGAGGGTAACTTGAGCCCAGGATTTCAAGACCAGCCTGGGAAACATAGTAAGACTGCTGTCTACACAAACAAACAAACAAACAAACAAACAAACAAACTTAGGTAGGTGTGGTGGCATGCACTTGTAGTCCTAGCTAATGACTGAGGTGGGAGGATGGCTTGAGCCCAGGAGTTTGAGGGTGCAGGGAGCCATGATCATGCCATTGTACTCCCAGCCCAGGTGACAGAGCAAGGTCTTGTCTCAAAGAATAAAAATTACAAGAAAATTAATTAATAAATACAAAGACAAAAATAAAATAAAAAAAGAAAAAGAGAAAAATGTAATGGGAAATCTGCGTAGCTTCTTCATGTTTCTCTAATATTTTGGACAAGATAAGAGATTGTCTGAAAAAGAAAAGGTGAGGGTATATTCCAAGATATTTTATGCATCAAAGAAAATTAAAATGCAAACAGACTGTTAAAACAAAAACATTGTAATAAAGATGATCAAACAGATTATAAATGCATTTGATGACTACACATAAGATTCTAAAAATAAACATAAACAGGAAAGCTGGCTTACTTTAAGAAAAAGTACTTCCATCTTTCCCACTTTCTCTTCCATTTTCTTTCTTAATATTCAGTGAGTAGCTACTATATACCCACTAGTCATGTAGGAACTAATGGTTCTGCTGTTTTTAACTGACATGTGAAGAATAATTGTGCAGTGTGTAGTTCAGTGTTAAAGAGACATGAATACACAGTAGCAGAAGGGAGTGAGGGAGCTAGTCAAAGAAGTGAAAGTAGCTTGAATCTGTTGGAAAAAGACAAAGAAAAGATGAAGAGAGTCTGCATTAAGGCAAGACAGTTACGATGAATGTCAGAGCTTATCAATGAGGATATTTCAAGCAGCGGTGTTCAAACTACAAAACAATGAGGTTATTGCGATTATTCATTTTAGTCAGTCTTTTCCCTCTTTTTCTGGGGTGAGTAAAGTAAATATAGTCACACTTTTTTTTTTTTTTCTTTTCTGGGACAGAGTCTCACTTTGTCGCCCAGGCTGCAGTGCAATGGCACAATCTTGGCTCACCGGAACCTACGCCTCCCGGGTTCAAGTGATTCTCCTGCCTCAGACTCCCTAGTAGCTGGGATTACAGGCATCTGCCACCACGCCTAACTAATTCTTGTATTTTTAGTAGAAATGGGGTTTCACCAGCTTGGCCAGGCTGGTCTCGAACTCCTGACCTCAGGTGATCCACCCACCTTAGCCTCCCAAAGTGCTGGGATTACAGGCGTAAGCCACTGCACCCAGCCATATATAGACATTTTAATTAAATTATTTTTCTGAAACCCTTTTTTGACTGTTATTTTTGTTAAGACGGTTAGCAGCCACTATATTCTGGGAAGATCAGCATAGAAAGAAAAAAACAAATAGGAAGCAAAGATAAAACAGAAGACACAAAATATATGATTTCCAAAATTTTTATAAATTTTTGAGAGGGCAAGACCCCTGTGAATGTGACATGGATATAGTCTACCGGTGATTTTTTTTTCCAAGACAGGGTCTTGCTCTGTCACCAGGTTGGAGTGCAATGGCACCATCTCAGCTCACTACTGCAGCGTCAACTTCCCAGGCTCAAGTGATACTCCCACCTCAGCCTCCTAAGTAGCTGGAACTACAGGCACACACTACCCACCATGCCTGGCTAATTTTTTAATTTTTATTTTTGTAGAGATGGAGATCTTGCTATGTTGCCCAGGCTTGTCTTGAACTCCTGGGCTCAAGCGATCCTCCTGCCGTGGCCTCCCAAAGTGCTGGAATTACAGGCATGAAGCACCACACCTGACCTACTAGTGAAATCTTTATTGGATCTTAGGCAAATTATAATAGGATTAGGTCTGTTAGTGACAGAAAATCCAAAATAGCAATGACTTATTCAAAGGATAATTTTTTCTCTCTCTCAAGGCAAAAACAGTTTTCCAGAGCTGGTACAAAAGCAGCCATCTTTTCATCATGCTCTTTGTTTTGCCTTCGTAGAGTCTACTTTGTGATCCACAACGGCTCCTCTTGCATATTGTACCAGCCAATAGGAAGGATAGAAAAGGGAAAGAGAATGAGACCCTCATTCAGTAACACTTCCTGGAAGTTGCACACACCAGCATTATTTATAATACTATTGGCCAAGACACACCTAGCTGCTAGAAAAAGTTGGAAAACATCTTTATTCTCAGAAGTTAAGTGGCCAGTCAAAAACAGGATGTTCTAACACTGCAGAAGAAAAGGAAAGTATATTGGTGGATATTATCAGCCTCTCCTACATTGGCTTTTGCATATCTATTAAGTTTATATCCATAAACTTAGAAATGACATCAACATTACCCAATTTCTGAGAGTGAAGGAAATTAAACAAGTTTTATAGTATGAAAAGTGAATCCGTCTCTCTCTCTCTCTTCTATCATACCTTTCCAACCACATTTTGAAAGATCTAATCCTTGGTGCTCTTTACTCCCTTTTTTCAGTTGAATCTCTCAATACCAGTATACAGGAGGTAATAATTGCAAGAATTATAAGTTGCTCTTTTTCTCCTCTTACATGTGTTTCTTCATAGCCTACTACTGAAAGCAATTTGTAACAGCCCTTAAAGAACCAGTGCTGAAACACCTGTTTCCAATTTCCAATATAGAAACTATCATCTTCAGTGTAGACTATATGCATTCACGACTAGAAGGCTTCACTGAGCTGATCTTTTCAATGAAATTATACTAAAATCATCAGCCACTGAAAACAGCAAATGATGCAGCTTCTTACAAAACACAAACTGCTTTCAAGTGAATTTACCCTGTAGCGTTAGGGTTGCAACAAACCTGATGGACTTTATTCATCTGGGATCAATACATTAATAAGATTCTGATTTTCTTAGGGATACAGTCAATTTTTTTTAAAAGGAAAAACACCTGAGAAGATGGTGTTTCAGCCAGATGTTTTTTCTCCCAGGGGAAGATAATTCACAGTCCATAGCTATCTTTGTGTTTGTACCCCAATGCAGAAGAAAACGAGCTCACTGGCCTTTCAATCAGCCAGCTACCTAGATCTAAACTAGGAACGCCCCAAAGCAGAAGATGAAGAATTTAGTGCTTTTAGATTAATCCCTTTAATTACTCCAAAACAATTAAATATCCTGTAGACTAAAAAATTTATTAGTCAGAAGATAATGTAAACTGGATCATATACTTATCTGTATAGAAAAATCTACAGTAAACAAAAATGAAAGAAAATAGTAGTATAAGGAAAAATTCTCCCACCCAATGTATGAATTTCTTAGCCACCTGCAAATATTTACCTCAGTTCTCTCATGTGAATAATATTTTAACCTAATTTATTTTCACTTTTCTCTGTAATTTATTTCCTTTGGTATTAAAATGTTTTAACTGTATAGAATTTATTCACTAGTGCCTTTTTAACTTCTCTGTGTTATGAAATTCTGTTGTACATTTTTAAAAAAGCAGATTTAAATTAGGCTTTGAGAGTTTGCCATTTCATATAATTTTCCCTTAGGAGATTCAGCTAATTAAACAAATGATTGCAAAATACCCATGGTGTCAATCCTGCTGGCTCTTACTAAGGACAACTAAAGCCAAATTTCAGTCATTTATCTCCATCCATGCTGGACTTTTCTCACACCTTCATCTTACCCCCAGGACAAGTATGTATTATAAAAACAATGTGTGCACACATAAGAGTAAAGTCTAGGCAGCAAGGAACTCGAAACTTTCAACAAACTCCAGCCAGGTACAGATGATTTAATATTCTTATAGGCATTCAGCAGTGGAAATTATTTTTTTTCATGATAAGTAATTTATTTTACTTTATCTAATAACAACAACAAAAAAATCCATTCTACAATTTTGAAATTCTCTCATGGGTTAAATGATCTCACAGGTGTATTCCTTCCTCTCCTTAGAGAGAATCTATCCTCAGGTATGAACTGTTCTTCAAAACACATCTTTTTGCCATCTTTAACCCCTTTGTCTCATCTTCCATGTTCAAAATTTCTAACAATTATGTAGTGCTGACATAAAATTTTGGGTCAATTACAATGAGTGTTTGATGAAATGGTGTGAAGAACAGAAAAATTCAAGAAAGAGCTTCCTCCAGGGTACAAGCTACTGTAATTTGGACTTGAACATCACCTGAGACTACTTGCAAGGCCTAAGAATATATATATGCAAATTTAAGAAATGACCTAATTTATATGCAAATACGTAAGTGAGCCTCCAGCTTATTGGAATAACCTGGTAGAGATCAACAATTTTCAGTCATGCCTAAGGATTTTCTCTCCTTGGGTTTTCAAACGCTTAAGGTTTGAACTAGGATATTCATTGTTGCTTTTATTTTTGCAAGATATGAAAGAGGAGATGGTAGAGTAGGGATGGCAAGAGATGAAGAAAGAAAGGGGAAGGAGGTAAGCTAATAGCCTGCCTTTTATGGAAATCTAGAGTCTGTGACTTTACAATCCTATCCAATGAAAATATTTAGTTTACAATGATAAAATACACCTAGCATTTAGTTATTACTCCCCCTTGTGATTAGAGGAAGTTTGAGGAGAAAACTCAAGATTTGGAATAGAGAAAAAGAGGTGGGGAAGGAAGGAAGCAACTCTAAAAGATAAACTCTAAGCCAAAACCAAGCAAACAAAAACCCAATTTCCTCTCCTTCCACCAAAGAAGGAAACTTCCCCCCAGTAGCATGTTTTGATACATCATTCAGAAGCAGCATCAGTTATTTCGAACCTTTTTCTCTTCCCAGTTCAGGTGCAAACTCATGAACATAGGCTACTTATTCCTCCTTCTCAAATTATCTGACTTACCCTTTTAGGGAAAAATTCTCATCTCAGGAGGTGATATCAAAGAAACTAAACAAGCAAACAAATACATTTATTATAACCTCCCAAAGGCCCTAGTACAGTAACCAGTAAAACAGACACTGAAAAAGAGAAAAGCAACAAGAGAGAAATTCAGTAGTGTTTCCTCAGTTGAAGGTAATAAAAGGAGATGCTCTCAGGCTTAGACTCAAAAAAGTGTACAGTATAATGTGTTATCATCAGGTACAAACCAATGGAGTTTCTCTTTCCTTATGTGTAAATAGGATTTAATACCACAACATGTATTTGTGAAAGTTAAATGAGACAAACAAGCTGGGCGCGGTGGCTCATGCCTGTAATCCCAGCACTTTGGGAGGCTGAGGCAGGTGGATCGCTTGAGGTCAGGAGTTCCAGACCACCCTGGTCAACCTGGTGAAACACCATCTCCACAAAAAGTTCAAAAATTATCAGGTTTTTTTTTTTTTTTTAATTGGTTGGTTGAAATTGCTTAGGCTTTCGAGATAAGACATGTGCACGGGCATGGTGGCAGACGCCTGTAATCCCAGCTACATGG
This sequence comes from Macaca nemestrina, assembly GCF_043159975.1. Classification (NCBI taxonomy): domain Eukaryota; kingdom Metazoa; phylum Chordata; class Mammalia; order Primates; family Cercopithecidae; genus Macaca; species Macaca nemestrina. The sequence continues at coordinate 124,838,382 of NC_092127.1, read as the reverse complement.
GAGACAGAGGTAGAGAAGAGCTTGAACCCAGGAGGCACAGGTTGCAGTGAGTCAAGATTGCACCACTGCGTTCCAGCCTGGGACACAGCAATACTCCATCTCAAATAAAAATACAAGTAAATCAATAAGTGAGACAAACTAGTTGATGGTTAATTCATTTAAAAAAAAAAGTAAGATTATCCTATGTACATCATTCATTACATAAGAACCTGGATTTGCTTTTTTTTAATGTCCTTTTTTTTTTTTTTTTTTAAGATGAGGGTCTTGCTCTGTTGCCCACGCTGGAGTGCTGTAGCCTAATCATGGCTCGCTGCAGCCTCAAACTCCTGGGCTCAAGTGATCCTCCCACCTCAGGACTGCAGTCATGCACCACCATGTACGGCTAATTTAATTTTTTGGGAGAGGGGTGGGCAGAGACAAGGTCTCGCTATGCTGGTCCTGACCTCTTAGCTTCAAGTAATCCACCCACCTTGGCCTACCCAAAGTGTTGGGATTACAGGCGTGAGCCATGGCAGCTGGCCTTTTCACATGTCTTTTTTTTTTTTTTTTTTTGAAACAGAGTCTCACTCTGTCGCCCAGGCTGGGGTGCAGTGGCCGGATCTCAGCTCACTGCAAGCTCCTCCTCCTGGGTTTACACCATTCTCCTGCCTCAGCCTCCCAAGTAGCTGGGACTACAGGCGCCCGCCACCTCGCCCGGTTAGTTTTTTGTATTTTTTAGTAGAGATGGGGTTTCACCGTGTTAGCCAGGATGGTCTCGATCTCCTGACCTCGTGATCCACCTGTTTCGGCCTCCCAAAGTGCTGGGATTACAGGCTTGAGCCACTGCACCCGGCCCCCACATATCTTATCTCTAAAGCCTAAGAAGTATCAACCAACCAATTAAAAAAAAAAAAAAAAAAACCTGACAAATTATGCCCATTATAAAGAAAACAACAACAACAACAACAACAAAACTACCATAACTATACTTTTTTTTCCCTTTTAGTTTAAGAATCATATGGCCAGGTGCAGTGGCTCATTCCTGTAATTCTAGCACTTTGGGAGGCTGAGGTGAGAGGATTTCTTGAGCACAGGAGTTTGAGACCAGCACAGGCAACATAGTGAGACCTCTGTATCTACACAAAAAAAACCAAAAAAACAAAAAAAATAAATCAGCTGGGCATGGTGTTGCATGCCTGTGGGACTAGCTACTCAGGAGGCTGAGGTGACAGAATCCCCTGAGCCCAGGAGGTTGAGGCTGCAGTGAGCTGTGATAGTGTCACTATACTCCAGCCTGGGTGACAGAGTAAAGACTCCATCTCAAAAAAAAAAAAAAAAAAAAAAAAAAAAGAAAAAAAGAAAAAAATCACAATCTAATTACAAACTTCATAGTTATATAAAAACAAAGGATACCACAGATTGCAATACATATTTAAAACTACCACATAAGTTGCATTACTTTTAAATACTCCAGTACACACTTCCTTTCTTCCTTCCCCATTTCCTTCCTACACCCTGCCCAAGTTTCCTTAACAAAAACAAAAAACAAAACACTCTCTATGTACAGGACTCCTTACAGTAGATGACTTTGAAGATCACTTTCGTGTTATTCTTACTGGAATTTAACTTAGATTTCTTTAAGGATCATTCTCATTTGCTCTAGGCACTTATAGCAACAAAAGAATGTAAGGTAAGTTATAGGGAATGCCTTTCATATTTTATTAAATTAAATTAAATTAAACCAACCCTCTTCCCTCCTCTGCAATAAAAAATAACAAGGAGAAGAAATGGAATAAAACCGTATCTTCATGTCTTTACTTAAAGATAAAAGGCATAGACCATTTTTACTTTCAACCAGAGAAATTATGATTTTTCTTATGATAAAACTTAATTTATTAACTTAATATAACCGAGTTGGTTATTCTTTAATTTTTCTACTCAAAGATGCTAGACATTTGTGTTTCTGTATTAGATATCTACATCTTTATTAACCCAAAGTAACTCTATCATACATGTTCAAATGTAGTTTTAATTTACTTCACATGAACAAAATTTGAAGTTCTAACAAATATAAGAATGATCTTGAGTTTACCTGCTTTACAATCTTACATCCTTAAACAGAATCCTAAATAGACAAATGCTTAACTGCCATGAGTAATTCTATAAACATTTCCTGTTTATTTCTGTTTTCTTTTTATAGAGCTAGGTTAATATTGTGCCCAGTAAGTAATTTTAAACCACTGTAAACACCCTCTTAAAATAGCTGTGTTTTTCAGAAACTGTTTATAAGGCTTCTTGATTTAAATTTGATTTTTATCTTTATATGTAATGAAAATGGTCAAAGTGGTTTATAAACATTTCTTTCTCTCTCCTCTTATGATAGAATCCAGCAAGTATAATTACTATTAAATAGCACCATGATGTATTTATTTAGCTATAGCTTGGGATCTGGGGAAGGTGATTCATGGTAAAGAGAGTTTCATGAGAAAAAAATTTTATTTTCTTTCTCTTTCTTTTTTTTTGCTCCCTCCCCCAAACAAACTTTATCAACAACAACAACAACAATGCCATTCTAGAGCTTACTCCTCAACTGTATGAAGCACATCATGACAATGGAACTCTTCATTTGAGAGCACTATCCATGGAATTCTCATTCATTTAACTTTAAAATGATAATGCAATGCCAGCTCCCCACCCTATCCCTAGTAAATAAGGTCTGTTGACTGACAACAGTGTGTAATTGTTTCTTCCTAGAAGACTACCATGACTATTATTTTTAAGTTGTTTCATAAGAGATGATAGTGAGGGGCCACTAAGAACTTCACAGTTGGCATGAAGATTATTTTAGGCTCAAAACCTTTGAGAATCTATAGATGCAGACAGAATCCTTCCCAGAACTTCCCTAAAAACAGAACTTCTAAAAATATGAGGCTGCCATAAATTCCCATTTCAGGGTGGGACTACTCCTAGTGGGTAGACAGAGAACATACCAACTCTGAGTCCCTTTTGGAAAATTTTAATGCCCTAAAGAAGACAAATAGACCAATCAGACCTGTATAGATGAACATTATCACAAACTTTCCTATCATCTTCCCGTTCGTTCTCCTAAAAACTCATTTGTCCTTTCCAAAGAAACCATAGAAGTCTTTCTACCCTCTCCCTTTCCCCAAATAAGATAGGTATGTAAGCACCACATCCTAATTGCCTTTGTGATGGTAGTGATGATAAGTTACTCACCACTGAGCAGTCTGCAGGTGCACTGCACTTGTAAATAAGCTTTTTCTCCTGTTAATCTGTCTTTTGTCAGTTCAATTTGCAGGCCTCTTAAAATAAGACCTAAGTGGGTAGAGGAAGTTTTTCCTCCCTGGCACAGTATTTTGCTACTTTTATTGTATCTTTTACCAACTCTAAAAAATGTGGTTACTGTTTATAATCTATTCGAGAGTCCTGACTCTAGCACTTAATAGCTGGATGAACTACTTAATCTCTGTAAGCCTCGGCCTTTTATTTCTATAATGAGGATAAAAATATTTATTTTGTCAAATTTTCAAAAGAATTTGCAATATTCTATATGAAACACCAATGTAGCAGGTTTAGAATTGCCATTCAGTCAGTGGTGACCTTTCTTATCCTTATTTTATTGGCTACTGAAATTTCTTTCTTTCTTTCTTTTTATTTTTTATTTATTTTTTTTTTTTTTGAGAAGGAGTCTTGCTCTGTCACCCAGGCTGGAATATAGTGGTGTGGTCTCGGCTCACTGCAAGCTCCACCTCCAGGGTTCATGCCATTCTCCTGCCTCAGCCTCCCAAGTAGCTGGGATTACAGGCACCCGCCACAGCTAATTTTTTGTATTTTTAGTAGAGACATGGTTTCACTGTGTTAGCCAGGACGGTCTCGATCTCCTGACCTCGTGATCCACCTGCCTTGGCCTCCCAAAGTGCTGGGATTACAGGTGTGAGCCACCGTGCCCGGCCTGCTATTGAAATTTCTAATGATATTTCCTAAGTCTTTGATTTTGATTTTTCTTCTATTATTCAGTATTATCACTACATTTACAGTGGGGTAAAAGTCATATTTTAAATTACATGTTTATAAAGTCAAAGTTTTTACATGATGGAATAAATGGAAACCATTCATCAATTTTTTCCTAATCAAGAACATATAAAACGTTCAACAGAAGTAAATTTGTTTCATGATAAATACAGTCATTTTAAAATGAAATGTTAATAGGTACCATAAGTATTCATGAATAACATTGTTATTCAAGGAAAAATATTAGCATAAGGAAGACATTTGGGTTTTACATGTCTCTTGATTTGAAATTATGGGGTACTTCAGATTCATATAGTTTTAGAAATGCATAATGTCCTAATACCACACATTCAACTTTCATGGGTAAAATTGAAAAAGGGACTATAAAGTTTCATATCAACCATTTAACATTATCTACTCTAAATCACAGAAAAAAAAATCCAGTGGATCTTATACAGGAAACGCTACACTTAAATTGTTTCCACTTGGCTTCTATGACTTTTAAGACTCCAATGTTTCAATAATTTTTGTCCCAAATATTATTCCATAGTACAGACAATAAGATATTTACATAGTTTAAGAGAAACCTAGTTATAGAATGTTTTTCTCAGAAATCATAGAATGTTGCAGCTTTAATATAATGAATAGTTTTTCTAGCCTAGACATTTTAAAGGGATTAATCTTTGTGAAATATAAGAAAGGACTAAAATTGGAAAAAGTGTGATTTTTCAAAAATTTGTCATTATTTTTAGATTAGATATTCTTCAGTGGGCACGAGGTTAAGCTTTTAAGGACACAAAGCAATACTGGATAAAATTTCTCTGTCTTGTTTTTCATCTTTAAGAGCTTAACTTTGCGACCATGTTGGGAAACTTTTTTTGGTTTCTGACATCTGGAGGACAGGACTTTTGAGGTTCATTTCGTGGTTACCCCTAAAAATTATCTTGAGCAGTTAAAAGCCTTTGCAAGCTCAAAATTGGCTTCTCTAGGCTCCTTATGGGAAAAACAATAGAAATCGCTCAATGCTGTATAGCTCAGTAGTTAAGGCTTTATCTTTTGACAATGGTGGCCCAGGTTCAATTCTTGGCTTCTGGAATGATTCATTTCTGGTTTGCTATTTGTATAACTTTGCCATTTATTGAGGTTTTTTGCCCCCCATGGATAGCTTCTGATTTTCTGTCTTGAATTTTCCTTTCTCTAAACTACCCATGGGGACACTGCAAATCTTGTAAAAAAAAAGAAACTCCTTACCATGTCTTTGAAACACCTGAGAGGTTACCTTTGGCAAAGCTCAAAAGCTAGAAATATTGGCTACTTGATACGGCTAAAGTCAGATAATACCAGATTTAAAAGGATTTATTTTTTTAAAGAGCACTATGGTTAAACATCAGCTTAATGGATAAACAAGTTATAGATATATTTAAAAGGCCTTTATGTTTTTCTCTTCTTGGATCTTGTTTTTCTGGAAAAAGGTTTTTTTTTTCTTCTCAGTTGCATCATTTTTCTTTTTTCTTTTTTTTTCTTTTCCAGTCTTGACACTCTTAAAGCACACATGAGAGGTCCTAAGGTAACTTCTGCTAGTGGTAGCCTAGGACTCCTTGGGAAAAACAGACGACGAGCTGCAGAACTCGTTTTGGAAAAAAAACAAAAACAAAAACAAAAACAAAACTCTGTTTTCCTCATGAAACCCCGGGAATTAAAAGCAGATAGATCCCTCTCAATATCTAAGGCTCTGTTGTGTCTTGCTTTTGAGTTATCCAATGGTTTTAAGTTTTGGGGGTATCAAAAATTACTCTGAATTATGGGAAAGCTTTTACCCTTGGTGTATAACATACAACGTAAAAGCACATACTTTAAGAAATGGCTAATGTCATTTATGAAGAGATACTTAGCTCTTTGCATGCTTGGATCAGAGAATCATGCTCTCTGCCACCCGGAAGACATGGAAACATGTGCAACCCCCACTGAGAAATGACACTCCCATGGGGGATGGGCTGATTACAAAATGGGCTGACTGGCTTTGGGTTTTACCTTTAAAATTAGGAATTGCACTCTTCATCCTAGTACTCATTATTTACCTTATAGTACACTGTTCACTTCAATACTGTACTAAAATTATAGATGTAAGTACTAATGCCTTTGTCATGCAAGCCTTGGACCCCCAGCCTGGCTCATGTGAGTTTGCTCACCCAGGTACAAAGTGGTTTCACTCCTCTCACCTTGGGATCAACTCCCATTCTCGCTATGCCCCCTGTCCGCAGGAAGAACCCAGAGCCCTTGATGGCCTTTTCCGATCTTCATAGCCTACACCTTAAGATTAACACGTTTTAAAACCCAAAGGGGGGGAACTGAAACTGCCTTTGCAAAATTATGACTGAGACAGTGAAAGGGATCTGACCTAACCAACTCCATCTTGCTTCTACCCTCCAAGCTGTTCTTGTTCACTCCTGGGCATAGGCTGAACTAACTTTAGGAGGAACTTAGTTTATAGTTTAAAATAAAGACAATAACTGCCTTTTCCCAAAACAAACCTCCTTCTTGCCTGGGGACTAGTTTGCCTTTGCAGGACTAACAAATTAGCCACAAGATTAGAAATTATGGTTTGGGAGTCATGCAGCTGGAGGCTACAAGATTCTGACCCTCTCTAAACTGCTCCTAAAATCACTGCTTGAGATATTTTGCAGATCCTGCACTTGATGGATCAGCTGGCACCACCCAGACTGATAAACTGGCTCATCTGATCTTGTGGCCCCCACCCAGGAACTGACTCAATCCAAGAAGACAGCTTTGACTCCCTATGATTTTTCTCTGACCTGACCAATCAGCACTCCTGGTTCACTGGCTTCCCCCTACCCACCAAGTTGTCCTTAAAAACTCTGATCCCTGAATGCTCAGGGAGACTAATTTGAGTAATAAAACTCCAGTCTCCCATATAGCTGGCTCTCAGTGAATTACTCTTTCTCTACTGCAATTCCCCTGTCTTGATAAATTTGCAATGTCTACGCAGCAGGCAAGGTGAACCCATTGGGCTGTTACATGTTCACCTTTACACATTTTTTTAATGCAAAATAAACCAAGTGTCCTTGCAAGAACTATGCTCCTTATTTTATATAAAATTTCAGTGCAGCCAGTATTTTTTCTACCACCTACAAAGTGTGATACATACTTAGATTTGCAATTCAGTCTTGGCATAACCAGCAAAAATAAATATATATTTGAAGATAAAAATATAAATAAGCACTTTTTTTTCTTTTAATTTCTAGATGGTACTATTACTTAATGGTTTTATTTTCACATGAAAATCCTCAAAATCTTAGATGTAGGCACTTCAGGAACTATATGTGGCTCTACATGAACTCAAAGGTCAGAAAGAAGAGAGAAACATGCTGGTAGTCCCAGCTACTCGAGAGGCTGAGGTAAGAGGATTGCTTGAGAGAATTGCTTGAGAGGTGAGTGAGCTATGATCACAACACTGCACTCCAACCTGGACCAGGCTCTCTCTCTCTCTCTCTCTTTTTTTTTTTTTTTAATGGAGACCACTTCTTAAAGAAAGAAAGGAAAGAAAGAAAGAAAGAAAGAAAGAAAGAAAGAAAGAAAGAAAGAAAGAAAGAAAGAAAGAAAGAAAGAAAGAAAGAAAGAAAAACTGATTCTAGGCCAGTCAAGTGATTGATTATATATTCAGGTTTTCCAACAAGGTTTCAGATGATTAAGCTAGATTTTTGATATAGTCAATCCAGTGAAGCTGTGAGAAAAATACATATAAGATGATGAGGAAAGAATAGTAGATTACAGGAGGTCCCTGCTATTGGGGCACAGAAAATAATTCCCTAAAATATGGTGCTTTGGCATGCTTAGAGCTTTAAAAATTCAAATGTCTCAGAACAAGGTCTGATGGTCTTTCTGGAAGCACTGGAAGGGATTTCTGCAGAATTTCCTTATCTGACTAAGAAAGCTTCTTTCTAAAAGAAACATAATTGTATTAAGATCCCCTCCCTAGGAATCTCAACAAATATCCAGGAAAAATAAACACTGGAAAAGACTGACTTTCATCTGGTGTCCTGAGAAGAGCTCCAAGAGATTACGTGGGAAGCTTTATCTTCACAGTAAGTCATAACCCATAGGTCCCATCCTTTTTCCTAAGAGAATCATTTACAAATTAATGTTTGCCTGCCAGGCCCACACATCTCTCCCCTCTGAAGAGAGTATTTAAGCCTAAACTACCTGGCCCCTCTTCAAGTGTCATGCATTGTATATGGCTCTTAAGTCCATATGTGCATTAAAGAAATCTTGTATGCCGTTTTCTCGTTTGGTCATTTCATGTTCAGCAAACATTAGGGGGCAGAAAGAATGCTTTCCCTTGGCCCCTACACTGCCAAATGCCAGTCTTGTGGTTTAGAACAGGCTCTGAGGTCTACTCAGCTGTCTAGGGCTTGAACTGGCTCAGGGCTCTTCTATATAAAGCTTAATCTGCAGGCTTTAGATTTTTTTTTTTTTTTTTTTTTTGCCAGCCAGCTGAAACTTGCTGCCACCTCCCCCTTCATTCTGGTTATACTTGCCTGAGGGTTAAGACATGTAAAAGACAACAGTCTTGATCAGTTCTTGGGAAGCTTGCACCCCTAAATAGTCTCAGCCAGAGCCATGCTAGGTCACCTTAGCATGAGGTTTCACCTACTAAACCTTAACAATTTTATTTGAGTTGGCTATTAAAATATCTTCCCCCATAACCTAGACACCTTAATGAACTTTCCAGCCATTTAGGTCAAAGGTATAGTCTAGAGACTAATTATCTATTGACCAATAGTGTCCACTGGGAGTAAATCTCAGAGGCAGTCCATGCCAGTTATAAATGCATCAGTGTGGCCAGACATTGAAAATGCATTCTTTCACAGTACCAGGGCTTTTAAATTTAGAATGTTAGGAATACCTAGCCCACCTCCCCTGCTTCACTCCTGGTTATCCCCCACTTAGCATCTTTTCCTTTCTTCATTTTCATGACATTTTTTAGCTGTTGAAGACATCACCAAAATGCATGGTTTCTTTAAGAAGCATATAGGCCTGGCAGAGAAGTTAATGACCTTCTATTCTATCACCTTGCTTCCAGTGTGAGTGCCATCAGTCATGAGAATGAAACTATGAAAGTTGTCAGAATCAAAATTCTCCCTCTCTTATTTGTTATTGAAAATGACAAAGCTAGGCCGGGTGTGGTGGCTCACACCTATAATCCCAGCACTTTGGGAGGCAGAGGTAGGTGGATCACATGAAATCAGGCATTTGAGACCAGTCTGGCCAACATGGTGAAATCCTGTGTCTACTAAAAATACAAAAATTAGTTGGTGTGGTGGTGGGCACCTGTGATCCCAGTTACTTGGGTGGCTGAGTCACAAGGAGCGCTTGAACCTGGGAGGCAGAGGTTGCAGTGAACCAAGATGGCACCACTGCACTCCAGCCTGGGGACAGAGCGAGACTGTCTCAAAAAATACAAAATAAAATAAAACAAAACAAAACAAAATAAAATAAAATAAAACAAAACAAAACGGTAAAGCTAGAACTAGGAGGAATAAAGGTAGGTTGATAATATTATGACACTGACACGATCTCCTTTTTGGCATCTCTAGCCCTTCAAATAGCTTAAGACAATTCTAATGTCTATTGTAGATTCATTCTCATACCATCCATCTCTATTAATAGTTTGTTAAGGCCGGGCGCGGTGGCTCAAGCCTGTAATCCCAGCACTTTGGGAGGCCGAGACGGGCGGATCACGAGGTCAGGAGATCGAGACCATCCTGGCTAACACGGTGAAACCCCGTCTCTACTAAAAAAAAAAAAATACAAAAAACTAGCCGGGCGAAGTGGCGGGCGCCTGTAGTCCCAGCTACTTGGGAGGCTGAGGCAGGAGAATGGCGTGAACCCGGGAGGCGGAGCTTGCAGTGAGCTGAGATCCGGCCACTGCACTCCAGTCTGGGCGACAGAGCATGACTCCGTCTCAAAAAAAAAAAAAAAAAAAAAAAAAAAATAGTTTGTTAATATTTTCCTATTCTGTAGCATTCAGTTTCTTCCTAATCTGGCTGGTCAAATAGTTTAATTGATTCTTAAAAAGTCTTTGAGACTTCTTTCCCCCTACAGTTAGTCTTATCACTGCCCCCATTCTAAGGTCCTCATTAGATAATAGGCTAGACATCTCTGAAAGAATCTTTTCATAGATAGTAACTTCAATTGAGAGTCTAAGGATTTCTTTAATAATGATCTTGAACATAGACATGGTGGAGTTCCGATAGCAGGTTCTTATGTCCAAAGAAGAGGGCAAAAAGATTCTGCAGATGCCAGCAGGGAACATTAATTCTTTTTTGTCTGTTTGTTTTGTTTGTTTATTTAGAGACAAGGTCTCATCTCACTCTGTTGCCCAGGCTGGAGTGTAGAGGTGTGGAGTTAGCTCACTGTAGCTCACCTTCCTGAGCTCAAGCAATCCTTCTGCCTTAGCCTCCTGAGTAACTAGGCTAATTTTAAAGGAATTTTTTGTAGAAGCCTGGGCAACATGGCAAAACTCTATCTCTACAAAAAAAACAGAAAAATTAGCTGGGAATGATAGCACTTGTGCTTGTAGTCCTAGCCTGGGAGGCAGAGGTAGGAGGATTGCTTGAACCTGGAAGGTCAAGTCTGCAGTGAGCCACGATGGTGCCACCACACTCAAATCTGGGTGCCAAAGTGAGACTCTGTCTCAAAAAAAAAAAAAAAAAAAAAAAAAAAAAAATTTTGTAGAGATGGGAGTCTTGTTATGCTGTCCTGGCCAATCTCAAACTCCTGGTCTCAAGAGAGCCTCCTATCATGGCCTCCCAAAGTGCTGAGATTGTAGGTGTGAACCACCACGTCCAACCAGGAACATTAATTATTAAAGCCTACAAAGTACCAGTTCCTTGACTGTCTTTATTCCTCTTGGCGCCTCTCTCAAAAACCTAAGCTTCTCTTTTTGCTGTGTCTTTTGTACATATTGCTTTGATAATGCCACAGTTAACTAACTATACCCTGTTTATGTTGTCCAATGGAGAAGTTCTTTAAAAAAAAATGTGGTAAAAAAACACATAATACTAAATTTACCCTCAACTAATTTTCAGTGTACAGTACAGTATTAACTATATTCACATTATTGAATAGCAGATCTCTAGGGCCGTTTTATTTTTTTTCCAAAAAGCATTGTCGCTTTACCAAAATCAAACTGAAATTCATTGGTAAAGGAAACAAAAGAATTGTGCTTATTTTAAACAGATAGGGGCATTAACATAATTGAGTATGGAATTTTACATCATATGTTATTCACATTTTCCCACTTCTCAAAATTCACAAATATGAAACAAAACATCTTATGTTTTAAAATCCCAAAGGATATCAGATTAAGTCTGTGTGCTTTAAAAAAAGGGGCTGGTATTAGGAGAAACACATTTACAGCAAAAGTGACGTGAATGGACTATTCATTTGTTTGGCCACTAATTCCATAGGGCAACTGATCATAAATTAAGTGCCTGACATTCAGTAATAGATGATTATATCTGACATAATGAAGTTATAATGGAAGGTGTTCGCACACTGCTTGACTATTAAGTGCCCATTTATTGTCCCTGCACCAGGTGTGATAGTGATAGGCTATACAAATCATCCGGAAGAAATGTCAAAATAGGCTCCGTTACTGATAAAGCACCACACATGTTTATTAATATAGCAGCTTGTCTCAGGTCTGGCCCATCTGCTCATTTAAAACAAATCTTTTCCCTATAAATATTTCAGTTAAGAGCATGATTGCGAGTAATAGTTTTAGAGCAACAGAAATAGTAAGGGAAGAGGAGAAAAAGAAAAATAGCTGAGCTTAAATAAAATATTATGTTCTTACTTTTGTCTTAGATGCGTTTAACAGAAGAAGGGGCAGGGACATAGCTTTTCATATGACATTTGCTTTAGATTAGTACTGCGTGAGTGTAGGCCATCCTAAATGGGCCAGGCTCCAGCTGTTGCTGATGCCAGGTGGGAAACAGCAAATTTCACCAATGTTTTCAAAGTACACATTTCAATAAAGTACAAAACGAAGTACTCAATTAAGACATTCTGTAGAGCATACAGTTCATACGCATTTAAATTCATACGCATTTAAATTCATCAGAAAATATTTCAGCTGGGTAGATTTTATAAAGAAAAATAATAATGCAGATTTTTGCGAAGAGGATGGGATGATTTTTAAACTCTGAAGATTTGCTTTTAAAAACTCATTTTCTGTAAGATACCAACACCAAATTTCTGTATTAACGGGGGAAAACAACAGAAGCAAAATTTAAATGTTTGCCCCTACATCCACCTCCCGACACCTCATGCTTTTTATTTTTATTTTTTTACTTTAGCAAATCAGAATTACAAGGCTAACACATTTTCCATCTGGTATCTCGGGTTTTATGTGCTTGCATTGCAGCCTGTATGCTCTGTGTTGTGCCTTAGGATGGTTTTATCTAACAAACAAACAAGTATGCCCTAAGGGTTCCCTCTTAAATGAACAGGCACATTGAAATGAAGAACTACAATTGTTCAAAATAGTGAAACAAAGAAAAGGCATGGACCATTTGGTGACCAGAGGTGGTTCCCACTCTATAGCCCTGGCTTCATTTATTCACTTATTAAAACCTAAATAAATTCTGGCAGGCATACCTTTCAACTTCCAGGAAAGATCTTTATCAGATTCAGTATCACATAAATCCACTAGTCATACTTTTCTAAATAAATTACATCTCAAGATAACTAACCACCCGGTGACCGAAGGGCCAATTCAATTACTTAGACAAGGCTAAAGGTCTCAGACACTCCTAAAATTATTATTTTTTTCATCTTTTATAGACTGAAAGGAACCACTTTGCAATCATGTTTCATGTTACATGTACTTTCAAAGAATCAATAATGGGTGATCTTTAGTCTGAACATGAATTGCCCTTGTCTTCCAGAACAGTACCAACATCCATCCAAATTATCTAAATTAGGTATCAAGAATTTCTCTCTTGACATTTCCAACAATTCTAAACAATCAAGGAGATCTATTTATGCTTTAACTGCAGTCTATGAATCCATCATGTCATCTTTATTTCCATTGCTATTGTCTTGTAGTTTGTACTCTCAAGAGCATTTTATGAAATAACCTACTAATTCTCTTTGTTCTCAATCCACCTTAAGAACTGGAATCAGGCCAGGCGTGGTGGCTCACGCCTGTAATCCCAGCACTTTGGGAGGCTGAGACGGGCGGATCACGAGGTCACGAGATCGAGACCATCCCATCCCGGCTCACACAGTGAAACCCCCTCTCTACTAAAAATACTAAAACTAGCCGGGCGAGGTGGCGGGCACCTGTAGTCCCAGCTACGTGGGAGGCTGAGGCAGGAGAATGGCGTAAACCCGGGAGGCGGAGCTTGCAGTGAGCTGAGATCCGGCCATTGCACTCCCGCCTGGGCGACAGAGCGAGACTCCGTCTCAAAAAAAAAAAAAAAAAAAAAAAAAAAAAAAGAACTGGAATCAATATTTATATGCAAACTAATTGCATTCATGCCTTCTATGCTTGAAGTCCTTTGTGGTTTCCCACTATCTATAGGATATTTGGAATTGCTAGGTTTAGTATACAAAGATCGATTATAACCTAGGCTATGATTTCTTTTGTCAGTGTCTTTCTTCCCACTTCGCCCCACATCAGTTGTTCACACTGAAGCCCTACTCAGTACTAGAAGCAATACAGACTAACCTTGGCAATAGATTAACAGATTCACAATCACCAGTCAAGAGTCTAAAACTATTCGTGATTTAACAGAATCAATATTCAGCAGGAGAATCTGATTGTGTGGGCACAGTAAATGCAGTCTTTTCATTGGTTATCCGTTAGTAGTTAATGCTCTTATGCTCAGCAGAGGCTTTAACCCCAGGACATATATTGGAATCCAGGAATGTGTTCCTTGAGATGCTGCTCTTAGAGACTCAGAATTTAGTCTTGCAATTTGAATTTGCCTGTTTCCAAACTATTCTGCTACATCTGATCAGAAAAGGCAACCCACTTTGCCCACGGAACAATAACTAGTGTGGGAAATGGAGGGGAAAGAAGGGAATGGAATCTTCGGAGAACAGAAGGGACAGGAGGGAATTCTGTAATAAAATTTTAAGGAAAGGTCACACCAGTATGATTGGATGTACCTCTCTGTAAGTCATTCTCCATTTCGTAGCTAGAGTCATCTTTTAAAAATTGAAACCACAGTATGTAGTACTCTATGTTATAAACCCTTCAGAGTTATTCACAGCTTTTAAAACAAGACCATAACTTTCTTCATGTCTTACAAGACTCCACATGACTGTGGTATGATTTAGGTCCCACCTAAATCCTCTGCCTATATCCCTACTCTCTCCTCTTACTATATTCCAGAAATTAGCTTATCCATTTATTTGCCTACTTTTTTGTTTATTTATACTTTCCTTTGTCTAGAATGTGTACTCCATGAGAATAGAAATCTTGACAGACTTGTAAACTGCTCAGTCCCACAAATGCCTGGCAAATATGAGGCCTTAATTAGTCTTTGCTTAGTGAGTAAATTAGTTAACATACTATAAATTTCCTACTTCAGGGCCTTTGAACACACTATTCAACTGTAATCATGGACAACTCACTTTCATTCTTCATGCTTAGGCTCAGTGGTCACCTCCCTAGAGTGGCTTCCTTTGACTAACCATCTTATATGTCTTTTATGGCTATAATAATGATCTCTTTATAATCTTGACTGTTTAATCAATAATTTTTCTATTGTTTAAATCTCCCACTACAAGATAAAGTCCATGAGGGCAAAAATCTTCTCTCTCCTAGACATTCACTATTGTACAGTCACATCAAAAATTAATTTGATTTAAATTCAACTGTATGCATTTTAAAAAAGTTTGAGAAAAGATTCTATTTGCCATTTTACTCAGTAAGCACACAGCCCAGAGCGAGTGAGGAGCAGTGATCAGGTGCCCTCAATGCTGTCTGTGTCTCTCTACACCCCCATCACATAGGTATCTAGACACCCCGGAGCAATTTTATGACATTTTAAAATTCACATTTTCTAGTATTAAGGAATAACTCATTATTAGACCACATATCATGGGTAATTTAACAAATTTTTCAAGATCTATTTTTTTTTTAGCTTCACTCTACAATTTCAGAATTTAACCCATGCATAAGACGCAACTGCATAAAAAATATTTGTTGAACAGTGAAGGACAGTTGGAGTCCTTAGGAAGAACACAGAGAAAAAGTCATGTGTAGTTTTACATAGACTATAATAAATTATTTGACATATATTTGAGATTTTTAATGTATAGCCACTCACAACTAAAATGTTTTCATATAAAATTAAAATTGTATCATAATTAAACCAATAGGATTTAAGGAGGATAAAAACATTGAAAACTCAATTGAAAACTGCTTTATTTGATCTTACCATATGTGAGATATACTAAGCTTTTGACTAGAGCAATAGAGTATTGCTGCTCAATTAAATTAACCAATATTTGTATAGCATTCTTTAGGTTATAAAGCATTTTCACATATAATATCATACTCAATATTTGATACTTAACCTTGGGAAGGAGATTTGCTGGAAAATCTGAGGCACTGTGGCAAAGGTTTTGTCCATGGCCATATACTTACCAAAGTGGGATATCAGGATTAAATGCAGGCATTGGTATTCATGCTGTGTACTTAACATTTGACTCCACCTAGGATATTCTAATGCCACACTTAACAGCAAGGGATATTGTTTTTTGCTGCACTCTTAAAAAATGGAAATAATTGCTGGACCCAGGGCTATCACTAGCAAAGAGAAACGTGCTTCTTGGCATTGAGAGAGCCAAGTGCTTCTTAGTGTCAAGGTAACACCGGTTAATGTGCAATGGGACAAATAATAGCTAAAGTCAATGCTTCCCAAACAGAAGCATATGCCTTTCAGCAGCAAAGAAGAAAAGATTCTCATTCTCGAAATGGCATTATATAGGCTGATGTTGTATGTATAACAGTTCCTACCCCTACTGTTAGGGTATAAAAGATCTCAAGAAAGATCTTTAACTTCAGGCAATTGACTCTAAGATTAAAATTTAAAATGTAAGGATTACCAAATATAATTTTTGTCATGCATATCTTCTACATCTACTGTCAAGTAGGAATTGTTATATTCAAGAAGATTCCCCTGAGTGGCATCCGTGTGTGTGCACGTATGCATGTGTTATGTTGAGTATGCCAAATAATTTGGAACCTTGCAGCTGTGGATATGCAGCAGGTGGGGCTGAAGAGACTGTTACATTTGGAGGTCAAGGCAGACCTCCTACTTCACCCCCTCAGGCTTTGGTGGTAACAGCCAACACAACTACCAGCCAGCTGTCTGCTCCAGGCAGTAAGCTAATTAATTTTTACTATACGGGTATAAAACTATTTTCTGGTGATAACATAAACATTAACCATTTGGGGGAAGAGAACATTGAAAAAAATTTAAAAAAGGATATTTTATCAAATAAAATATTACGTTTTAGTATTTTACAAGATTTAGTACATTAACTTATATACAATTTGTAATACATCATTAGAACGTCTGACCGCTTTTTGCAGTATGATTTTAAATACTTTTTCTGAGAGAAGCAGTATATGTTTATGAAAACAGTAAAAGGTAAAGGGTGATACTAGAACAAAGACGTTTTATGGAAAACAACAAGCACACAAAAAATTATTTTTCACTTGGTGAGTAAATAGTAGATATGTCTTCAAAATACTTGTGTCATATTGTATTCTTAACATGAATAAATAAGATGATGAAAGATTTTCTTAAAAAATACTACACTATGGATAGTCAGATCCTCCCTGCCTTGCTGGTACTGTTTCATTAAGGATGACCTTTTTTTTTTTTTGAGACGGAGTCTCACTCTGTCACCCAGACTGGAGTGCAGTGATACGATCTTGGCTCACTGCAACCTCTGCCTCCTGGGTTCCAGCGATTCTCCTGCCTCAGCCTCCCCAAGTAGCTTGGACGACAGGTGTGTGCCACCATGCCTAGCTAATTTTTTGTATTTTTAGTAGAGACAGGGTTTCACCATGTTAGCCAGGATGGTCTTGATCTCCTGACCTCGTGATCTGCCCACCTCATCCTCCCAAAGTGCTGGAATTACAGACGTGAGCCACTGGGCCCAGCCTAAGGATTACTTATTACAGTGTATAGGACTGAGCACTAAGTCGAAGATCCTTTCCTATACATGAAAAACTGCCATAGCAGATTTTTTTTTTTTTTTTTTTTTTTAAATACTTAGGTTTGAATCCTGGCTCCAAGGCATAGTATTATCTGTCTTACCTTTATAAGGTTAAAGAACTTCTCTATGTCTCAGTTTTCTCATTCACAAAAAGACAACAATAATTGTCTACCTATTTCATGGGATTTGGGAGATTTTTTTGTTGTTGTTGAGACGGAGTCTCGCTCTGTCACCCAGGCTGGAGTGCAGTGGCGCATCTCAGCTCATTGCAAGCTCCGCCTCCCGGGTTTACGCCATTCTCCTGCCTCAGCCTCCCGAGTAGCTGGGACTACAGGCGCCTGCCACCTCACCCGGCTAGATTTTTGTATTTTTTTAGTAGAGACGGGGTTTCACTGTGTTAGCCAGGATGGTCTCGATCTCCTGACCTCGTGATCCACCCGTCTCGGCCTCCCAAAGTGCTGGGATTACAGGCTTGAGCCACCGCGCCCGGCCACGGGATTTGGGAGATTAATTAAATAATAATCCATGTCAAGTGCTTAGAATAGAGCTGGGAACAAATAAATGTTCATACCACTCAAAAGGTGATATCTATGGAAAAACCTGAAGAATAGTATGATTTGTTCTCTTTGCGAAGGAATAATGAGAGAGGGAGTCATATGAATTGTATTAGATTGAACACATGATTTCACAGTTAATTTGCAAAGTAAATGTTAGCTATTATTATTGTCATTATTGACTAGCAATGCCTCAGTCAAAACCTGTGATACTTAGACATTAAACATATTTTTTCAGAACAAGATAACACAGTTCTATCAGCACTTTTCTGAAAGAGACCAAAAACAAAGTAAGACAATGAAAAATAAGCCTTGGAACCTATAGTAGCAATCTTAGGGAAGCTAGGCCAGTGCATAACCTTAGGAGAGAGAACACAGGAAGCTCCGTGTGGTAGTTTGGGAGGGGTGAAGTTGAGAGAACTGAGCCTGATCATAGCTACTTAGAGACATACTAATCCCAGTGACTTTCTCTTTTCTGGAGCAGTGCTCAAGGGCAGAATCACCATCGGGGAACCACGGTATTCAATGTGAGCATCATTATCACAGGATCTGCAACCAGTCACATCAAACCTGAAGAAGAATGTTCAGAGCATGACAGTACCAAGCCTTTATTTAACGCCCTTTGAATACTAAGAATACCATTCCATCAGCCAGCATGGAAAGAGAATTTGAACAAATTCTTTTTCCCTTCTCAGTCTCTTTAGAGATCACCAGGACAAATTGATGCACAACCAAATATGAAAAACTGTCAAATCATTCTACTTTCTGGGATAATTATTCTCAGTATGTGAATTACAGACCACAAGGGGCCAGAAAGAGTATGCTAAATTATTTCAAATTATAAAAGTTAGCTTTAAACAAAAACCTATAATTGGAAAGTATGTTACAGGTTTACAAAATCCTCATACTTATTCCTGACAATACTGAATAACAAATACATTTTAGCATTAAGTTTAGAATATAATTTTAATTAAAGTCAACACATTCCATTAGTATTATAGGGTATCACGGTATCATGCAAGAACCTAGAGATATGATAATCATGATCGTTAAGTCTGAATAAAAAAGTAATAGGATCTTTGTGAGACTAATTGAGACAATGTGTATGAAATATTTTTTTCTGTGTTTGATACAAGGTACATACTTAATAAATGGGAATTGTCTTTATCGTTAATAATAACAAGCTATACTCTCTGCCTATATCTTCTAGGTGTTGACAGTGTATTTTAAATAATAAAAAAAATCTTTGGCTTTACAAGTGTAGGAACATAGGAAAAGGGATTTAATTTAATGCAATCAAAGAACTCTGTGATATGCAAGTTTCATTTTTATTCTATTGAGATAAGAGTAGGTAAAACTAGGGAATTTATGTTCCCTCCCCCTGTAATGTCTGCTAATCAGATAAGTTAGAAAAGCATCATCATGGAATATTAGAGAACAGGCCTGCAGACTCTTCTAAGAGAATGCCAGATGTGACATTCCTATTTTAGTCAATTTCAACTGTTTTTATACTTCACTAGATAATAGCATGTGTTAATGTCTCTAATTTGTGATAGTAAATCTTTGGCTACAGCCTATTTCTAATATAGATGCACTAGGCAGGACCATCTGCTTATTTTGAACTTTAAAAAATATTTTCAGTGAGTGGATTTGCTGAATATAATTTAATTTGCACATGAAACTTAATGCTTGGCATTACTCTAGTTCATTGATTATGTGTCAGTTGAACCCTGTTTATATTACTTGGTTTATTTGAGGAAAAAAAGCTAAAAATAATTGTAATTTTTCAAATGTGAAAAATTAACTTTGTCTCAGAGTATACATTGTAACTGTCAATAGTTAGCAAATGTATAAATTAATATCCAACATTAGACTCCTTATTAAGACCCTACCTATAGAAAAACTCTACAAAATTCAGTAGATTTATAGAAAGTAGTAATTAGTCAGGCATGGTGGCACATGCCTGTAATCCCAGCTACTCAGGAGGCTGAGGCAGGAGAATCTCTTGAACCAGGGAGGCGGAGGTTGTGGTGAGCCGAGATCAAGCCACTGCACTCCAGCCTGGGCAACAAGAGCAAAACTCTGTCTCAAAAATAAATGAGTAAATAAATAAATAAAAAGTAGTTCACTATATTGGAAGGTGGAATATATTCAATAATTGTCAATTTTTTTATATAGCAAAATATTCAAAATATCATCACTAGCATGACATTAGGAGGGCATTTTTTAGAAGTTAATGTCTTTTATTTTGTTTTTGTAATTGACAGTAATTTGTCTAACTTCAATTGTTAGTGATACTGTAACGAATTTCTGTAATGGATTTTATAATGCACTGCTAAGGCTGTCACCAAACTGTACAGGAAAACAACGAAACAGACAAACCCAACATAAAAACAACAAAATCTCAACTGAACGGTGTGTCCCAACTGGTATATGGAAACCTCAAATAATATATGCCTCTCCTTAGGATTCTGATTTACCTTTAACACAAATTCCCACCCAATCACCTTCATTGAGTGACTCTGTCTGTAATATATTAAGACATGATTCTGGTGTAGGGCGTTTTACACATGAGTAGTTAGGAGGCAAAATAACGGTTGGGAGAAAGGAGAGTTGGTGGAGACATATGACCTTCAGAATTCTAACTTTCAATGAGTCCTGCTAAGAACTCTCATGTACTTATTTACAAATTTGCCATAAAATCACCAAAGTAGTATTTGTTTCATTTCCACTTTAGTAAAACTGGGAAATATGCATTAAAAGCATGCACAGCTTACTTGCATACAGAATTATATAATCAATCTCATTAGATGAACTACAAAATTATAACAAACTTGTTCTAATAATGAAAGTTTTAAAAATAACAGTGCTTTGAGATGAAGCTTCTTTAAAAAGTCCTGATTAATAAGACGTATGGCAAGAAAAATTACTATAATGGCGAATGCTGATTCAGAACCTTATTTTTATTAAGTAGTTTATAGTGAAGGCTGTGACTATTTTTTTCTATTTATAGTGGCAGCTCTGGTTAATTACCTTGTAATGAATTGTGACTTTAATGTACTAGTAAACTATTGGAATTTACACCCCTATTCAGTAATAAAATCTGTAAATTGAAGAATGCACATAAAGCCATCACAGCCATAAATTATGGGACCAAATGCCATGTACTATCACATTAGATTTAAAGAACAGAATCTCTCAAATTTGCTCATTAGTATATAAATTCAGTGGCTACTTTGCAACTGCAGAGAGTACATTTTATTCAAAGGTATTTTGTTACTTGTTACTGTATTTTCCTTTTGATCACTAAGAGCAGATTAAACATAATTCAAATGAACACTATCAGAAAAGAAACACACTGTGACTATGGTAAACAAATGTAACAATAACACAAAATACTTTTTCCCTAAAAAATGTGAGAGTGAAAGTGGAATAAATCAAGGGAATTGAAAGGAGGCAGAATAGTGACCCATGGATTAAAACTAAAATGATTCACAGGTGAGGGGGCAGAAGGGGGTTAGAATGTCTCTCTCTCTCTCTCTCTCTCTCTCCCCCCCATATATATATATTTTTTTTTTCAAAATAGAGTTTTAAAACACAATTTCAAAGTTACCAATAATTACTTAATTGTCTCAAACTCTCAAAGCACAATCACTATTTTAAAAAGTAAGTATCAAGTAATCCAAGATATTTCATATGACAGAAGAATAAAATGTCATAGTATCTGAAGCATTCTGTGTTATTTTTAGATTGAGTTCATATTGTTAGGTTGAGTTTCCTCTGCTAATATTTATAACTATGTTAATATATTTTAAATGTTTTTGTTTCATATTGCTAGATTGATGAATAACAGAAAATTAAGTATGATTTTCCTATAGGAATATAGTCAAGTCCATAAACTATAAAAGGAATTAATATATGAAGCAATAATTCCTGAAACATTAACATATATGTAGACTGGTGAAATTGCTTCAGGAAGAGAAAGAAAAAGATATAGAGAGTCATGGGTGAATGGAGTAAGGGGAACACCTAGAAATGCTGCTCATATTTTCAATACGTATGAAATTACAGTAGAAAAACAGAAGAAGAAAAGGTAAGATGGTTAACTGGTGTTAGTTTATAGGTAATTCAAAGGATATTGCTATATATTCTCACAGAAAATTACTGGAGATAGAATTTCAATTATTTAAAGAACCTAATTTGTCATATTATATACATTCAAATAAAAATCCGTAACATTCAAGAGAAACTCGCTCTCCTCCTCCTCTCTCTCCCATGTCCCTTGTCAACAGATGAGCAGATACTTATAGAGATGTATGTACATTTTGCATGTATAATTTGACTGCATATAAGTGTCAACAATAATGTACAATATACTTTTAAATTATAAATAGAGATGGGGGTTATAGTTGAAAAGAAATATTTTATAGTTCCAAGCTAACGATATTATTATACCAACTCTATCCCATTTCCAATATTTGTCTTTAAATATAAGACAGTCTTAAGATAAATGAATAAGAGTTTTTGCATTGTTACTTTGGTAATTTGTACAAATCTCTTCTTTATTTGTCTAATCAATCTTATTTTTATTTTGAAAATTGCAGGTCAGGGTCACATGAGCTAGTGATTATAACTGCAATTGGATTGAATAATTAATCACAGAACCCTTTAGGAGAGTCTCTAATCTGTGCAAGCAGAGGAATGTATATCATTTCTCTGGTATAGCATATACCTCCTAAATCGAATAAGTAGAATCTATCAGGACAACCATTTTAAAGTAGAGAGCACAATTTGAGGTAGATATCAAGCAGAAATGACTGTTGGATTATGGTTGATATGGTTGGGATCTGTGTCCTTGCCAAAATCTCCTGTCAAATTGTAACCCCTAATGCTGGAGGTGGGGCCTAGTGGGAGGTGACTGAATCATGGGGCCAGATTTCTTATGAATATTTTAGCACCATCCCCCTTCAGCCCTGTTTGTGTTACAGCTCCACAGAGCTGTCCTCCAGTCCACAGAATGGTAGGTCCACTGATGGCTTGCACCATGCACCTGGAAAAGCTGCAGACGGTCAATACCAGCTCATGAAGGGCTGTGCCCTGCAAAGTCATAGGGTGGAGCTGCCTAAGACCATGGGAACTCGTATCTTGCATCAGTGTGACCCGGACGTGAGACACGGAGGCAAAGGAGATCATTTTGGAACTTTAAGGTGTAATGACTACCCAATTGAATTTTGGACCTGCATGGGGATTGTAGCCCCTTCATTTTGGCCAATTTCTTCCATTTGGAATGGCTGTACTTATCTAGTGCCTCTATCCCCATTATATCTAGTAAGTAACTAACTTGCTTTTGAGTTTACAGCCTCATAGGCAGAAGGGACTTGCCTTGTCTCAGATGAGAGTTTGGACTGTGGACTTTTGAGTTAATGCTTGCTACAATGAATTAAGACTTTGGGGAACTGTTGGAAAGGCGTGATTGGTTGGCTGTGTCTCTACCCAAATCTCATCTTGTAGCTGTCATAATTCTCATGTGTTGTGGGAGGGACCTGGTGGGAGATAACTGAATCATGGGGGCAGTTTCCCCTATATTGTTCTCATGGTAGTGACTAAGTCGCATGAGATCTGATGATTTTATAAGGAGCTTTCCTTTTTGCTTGGCTCTTTTTCTTTCTTTCTTTCTTTCTTTTTTTTTTTTTTTTTTTTGAGATGGAGTCTCGCTCTGTTGCCCAGGCTGGAGTACAGTGGCACAATCTTGGCTCACTGCAAGCCCCGCCTCCTGGGTTCATGCCATTCTTCTGCCTCAGCCTCCCAAGAAGCTGGGACTACAGGTGCCTGCCACCACACCTGGCTAATTTTTCTGTATTTTTATTAGAGATGGGGTTTCACCACATTAGCCAGGATGGCCTTGATCTCCTGACCTCGTGATCCACCCACCTCGGCCTCCCAAAGTGCTGGGATTATAGGCGTGAGCCTCTGCGCAAGGTCTTGGCTCTTTCATTGTCTCTTGTCTGCCAGCACATACGATATGCCTTTCACCTTCTGCCATGATTGTGAGCCCTCCCCAGCCATGTGGAACTGTGAGTCCATTAAACCTCCTTTCCTTTATAAATTACTCAGTCTCAGGTTTGTCTTTATTAGCAGAGTGAGAATAAACTAATACAGTGAGCAAGGTGGACAGGAGCTTCACTGAGGGACAGAATGGCTCTCAGGAGACCCAAAGTGGGTAGCTTCTCTCCACAGGCAGGTCATCCTGATGAGTGTTCAGCTCTCAGTAGAGAGGAGACTGTTAGTGGGTAACTCCCTTCTGCAGGCAGGTCATCCCAACATCTGTGCAAGTATGGCTGAGTCTGGGGTTTTTATGGGCTCAGAAGGGTGGAAGTGCATGCCAACTGGTCCATGGGCAGCCATGGGAGGGCTTGAGAAAAAGGACCATAAGTTCTCACTCCAGGTCACAGATTCTACCCAGAACTGGCAGTCCAGCCCCCCGGCTTCAGGCCATCCCTTCCTTGAAAGTGGGGTTTAAGCTGGGGACCCAGTCCTTTCAGCCCAAGAACCTGTCTGCCTCCTGCCTTCAACATGCCATCCATGGTGCCCAGGCTTTTCATGCCTAGGGAAGTCTGCAGGCCTGTGTCAAGCTACCCTCAGCCCCTTGAACCTGGGCTTCCATTGCTGAGCTTGTCAGTGTTCAAAGTTTCAGAGAGGGTTGAGGTGGTGGAGCGGGACTGGGATGTAAGCACCACCCAAAGCACATGCACACCCAGTCGGGATGCAACAGTGACCATGCTCGGCTTCAACTTTGCTCTGAAATTGGAGCAGGCACCAGTAGCAGGGAGAGGACAGGGAGTAGGATCAGTCACTTCTGAGCCTGCAGTGGCAGTGGGGGCTTCCTGGGTCCCTGAGAACTCAGGGATGGCTGGGTCCAGAGCTGCCCGCTAGGAAGCCGCGGCTGCACCTAGGAGTACAGGGTTCCTGTCCCTTTAACTCAGTAGGGGGCACCTGTTCCTGGCCCCTGAGTGCTCAGCAGAGCATGCCGCCCTAGTCGTGCCTCCCCTGCTGCAGCTGGCATCCCCTCAGCGGCTGCTCTAGACAGGTCATCACCACCATCACTTGTAACTACAAATGGGAGCCACTGCACCTGGCCATTTATTAGCTTCCAAATCCCTTTATCAGTCAGTTTTTTGTCTTGTTTGATTTTACATTGATTTTACTTTTTATATGACTACCTATGGTACTTTATAAATTGTTCCAATTCCTCTTCTTCTTATATTCATGGTCCTTTGAAGTGTGGCTCCTCAGTCAAGGGACATAATCTATTTCTGCTCTCCTAAATTGAATTTGCTATGTGACTTGCTTTGGCTAATGGGACATCAGCAAACATGACAGTAACATGCTGAATGAAGAGAGAGACCTGTGACCATCACCCTAGAGACATCAGGGCAATTTTCAAAAACATGAGTGAGTCTCCTCCTCTGCAAAACCAACCAGCCTGTTAACTATAAAACATTCAGCCTCAGCTAAGTCAGTGGACATCAACTAACTCTCAAAACTACAATGAATATTTCTTGTTTTAAGTCACTAAGTTTTGGAGTAGATCATTATACTGTCTTATCCATGACCCTAAAGTAGTACTCGTTCTCAAATCATATTGGGATCATGCATGAGGAACTGAATTCTACTGAAGTCACCAACTTCTATTAGTAGGACTCTATCTTCCAAGTTTAGTAGGAATATTCTACTATGGATTAATGTGTCTAAAGCAATGCATTGATTTATAATTCATATCTATTTCTCATGATGAGCAATGATGTCATAAGCATCCAGCTCAGTCCGTTTGTGATGCTATAACAAAATACCTGAGATGGGATAATTTATAAAGAATGGAAATTTATTTTCTCACAGTTCTGGAGGTTGAGAAGCCCATGATCAGGGGCTGGCAGATTTAGTGTCTGGTGAGGGCTGCTCTCTGTTTCCTGCTGTGTCCTCACATGGCAAAACGCATAAAAGCAAAAAGGACCTAGCTAGTTTCTTCCAGCCCTCTTATAAGGTCATTAATCCATTCATTAGGGCAGCACCCTCATGGCATAATCATCTCGTAAAGGTCTACCTCTTAATACTAATACAGTTGTACTGAGGATTAAATTTCCATATGAATTTTGGCAGGGATACAAACGTTCAAACCATAGTAGCATCCAAGCAGTTAATCAATATAGAAACCTCAGAGGCATTTCTGCCCCTTTCCCTGTATCTATTCATTGAAATGTCATGTCTCTTCAAAATACTTATCAGATCCTCACATTGCCAGGACACACTCCTGATTTCCCCATCATCTTTTATCTGAACTGCTGAAAAGTCTCCTTCTGCCAATCTCTTCTCCAATCAGTTCATCACCTACACTAACACCAGAAATATGTTTCTCATATCTAGAACTGATAATGTTATGATGTAACACCCAACTGACCTGGGGAAAAATAATTTAAAATATTTCATGTTTTTATCCAGGATAAAACACAAACTCCTTGGTATGGGATACAGAATCCATCACAATCTGCCTCATTACATCTCTCTAGTCTTCTCCTCCAGAACCGCTCCCCTTTTACTGTGCATCCAGCACATTTCCTTAAAAATACCTTCACATATTTATGTTTTGTCTTATTTTTCTTCCTTTTCATGGGATTTGCTTATCATTTCTCCTCTCTTTTTCTCTAATAAAGCACAGATGCATCCTTCAGGATCTATGCTGTCACCTTCACTGTCAGTACCTTAGAAATCATTGAATGAGTTTCCATTATGTGTCAAGCACAGACCCGATGGCTCAGGGAAAAATAATAAATAAGACACTCTGTGCCCTCACAGAGCATACAGATAAGGGAAAGGAACATGTATGCCACAAAATAAAATCCAGTGTCTTAGGTGTGTAATAACTGAGGCAAGCACAGGGGGCATTTGGAAAACTGACACATGCACATATGTCCACCCTATCACACAGTCAGGGAAAATTTAATAGAGAAACTAATACAGAGGAGGGCCTTGAAATGTTGGTGGAAACCTATCAATTAGACAAGAAGGGATAAGAGATTCTCAGGAGAGGAAATAGCCTATACAGAAAACATGTTCAGAAATGTCAGACCTAATGAGTTTTAATTTATTAAGTAATTAATACTGTTGAAAACATGAGAAAATATACTGCATTAGTTAAAACCAAAAAGTTGACCTTGGAATATTTGGTATTTATAAAATTAAAAGGCATGTCCACATATCAGCTTTGAGAACAAGAAACATTTTGAAAATCATTGATAAATATTTATTTAAAAGCTGGAGGATTAAATTTGTATTTAGATTATGATGCAGTAAATGTTACCTTTAATTTTTATTTTGTATGACTATTTACAAAAATCTTTAACTGAAACAGGTAGCATCAATTTAAAAATACATAATTTTAACACATATTTTAAAAACTAAACGAGGTTAATATAAAATGACTTAAGAATAATAAAATATTACTTTTCAGGGGAAAAAAATCTGTCAATATGATTTAGGTTAAGACATGTTAATGTAAAAAAAAAAAATAGAATAGTACAAAAAGAAGGTCCCAGTAGAAAAGTTAGGGTTATCTGGTAATTTCTAAATCTAAATTGGTATTCAACTAGTCCTCCACTAGTTGAATCACTATAAATACTCATTTATTGAAGCCATTGTATTTTGGTTTACAAACATTTCTCAGAGAAATATTTCACATTTTGGTTTATAAATGAGACTTGCTTTATCTCCAGATTACTCGCATACTTAATTTTACCCCTGCTTTTTGAACAGGCACTGCATTACAAAATACATAGGTACAACCATCATTGCTTTCATCAAAGAATGAGCAGAGTTACTTTTTCTTTAAATAAAGAAAAACTCACCTTTAACAGAGGGTCTTTCTAGCTCAGAGTCAAGATGAATTGGTGGAGAAATGTATGAAACTTGTCCATGATGTGCCTGCCCTGTGGACCCAAAAAAGAATTGTTAAGAAGACATCATTCGTATGTCTTTTCCCTTTATAAATTGTTTTTATATTACATTATCTTACTCTAAACTCAATTAATAGCCTACATTAAAAAGTGTAGATATATCTGCCCAAACATAAAAACAATGTGTCATCCAAACATCACCCAATTAAAGTAGTGCTTCTCCAACAATCTGAGTTATGTTTCTTCTTTTTTTGTTGTCGTGAAATTACAAATGTGTTATGGAGTGGTAACTTTAAAAACACAATAAAAATGAGTTATAAGAAAAAAAAACTCAAAGCGAAGACATATAAAACAAAAGTCCTTTTTTTGTTGTTAGATTAAATAAATATTAAGTGGTATATTTATTTGCTGTAAATATTTCTTTCTTATTTATTTATTTATTTATTTATTTAGAGACGGAATCTAGCTCTGTTGCCCAGGCTGGAGTGCAGTGGCGTGATCTCAGCTCACTGCAACCTCCGCCTCCCGGGTTCAAGCAATTCTCCTGCCTCAACTTCTTGAGTAGCTGGGATTACAGACGCATGCCACCACACCCAGATAATTTTTTTTTTATATTTGTAGTAGAGACAGGATTTCACCATGTTGGCTAGGCTGGTCTTGAACTCCTGACTTCGTGATCCACCTGCCTTTGCCTCCCAAAGTGCTGGGATTACAGGCTTCAGCCACTGCGCCCAGCCTGCTGTAAATATTTCTAAACTCTCTCAATTTCTGCACCTACCTCAATAAAGATCAGTAATAAACAGTCTGGAGACTGGCACCCAATGTACAAATAACACTTTGAGAAACATTTATTTAGATCACTTTACAATTATGATTAATTTATATTTTACCTTTAAGATTCATCTCCACTACTTGAATACAAAAGTGTTCCTATCTGTATTTAATAATAAAAAAAAAACACCCACAATTTAAAAGGGAAGTAGATGGATTAATTCTGTGTTCCTTGCAAAACATTTTATTAACTAACACACAAATTTGTAATACACTTTCTATTTCATGAGATGAAAGCATTAAAGTGAATTTTAAGGTTAAGATGCTGATTTGAAAAATTGTTAGCTTAAATATAAAAGAATTCTCTAATTCTCAAAGTAGCCATAGTTTGTATACTGACAATAATAAGCAACTAGGATTTTGAGGCAAGAAAGCATAATTACAGAGTCAGTTCAATTTCTAAAGCTACTTTATATACAGAAGGTGTGACTGGGAGTGGAGGACCCACTACTTTCTTTCTACAATGGGAATATGCAGTTATATATTTCATACATCTACTATAGCAATTTACAGGGTTGTTAATCTCTTTTCCTAAACAAGTAAAGTTAATGATACATAGATTATGATAACAGTTGGAGTAACCTTCCCATTTCAAGTAATATTCGACTTGTAATAAACTCTGCTGATTCCTCTTATGAGGCACATTTCAAATAATTAATATGGCTCCCTGTTGATAGTAGCTGCCGTTGCTCCCAGCATTTTTCCGGCTAACAGCAGAGACGGTGGAGAGACTGTAATATACAGAGTCCCGCATAATGGTAACTAAGAATATTGCACATTCACTGGCCATGTTTCAGTGGAATACTAAAAACATTATTATAAAAGAATAAGACACCAATTGTGTACTGTTAGCAGTCCATGTTCAATACTGTTTATTAAGAACTTCAGATAATCTTAATTATAAAACCACCTCTTGACCTATGTAACATATTGGTTGCAAAGACATTTCTATTCTTCAGGCCCTGTGTCATTACATATAGATTGGTTTGAAACTTTGTAGGTCTTGTAAATACAAATAATACGTTGCTTTCTTTATATTGGCTCAAAATAACCTTAGCATATAGAATAATATTGATTTTCTGTTTAATACCGGAACATAGCTTTCGTCACCTAAGACAGTAACCACAAAACACTCACACATACCTAATCTCCTTTCATCCAACCCCCATCACTATGTACTTTGTTAAAATACGAGCATTTTTAAACCAAAGAATAGTGGCAATAGAGAAAAGGGAGGCTGGCTTGCAAATTAGTTTGATTATATTTACTCTAGGTAAAATGATACATTTGTATGGAGATTTATATATATATAGAGAGACACACATACATTTATATATGTATCTTAATTAAGCATAATTCACATACTACAAGCACCCATTTAAGGTATACAATTCAACATTTTTTTTTGTTTTGAGACGGAGTCTCGCTCTGTGGCCGAGGCTGGAGTGCAGTGAGTGGCATGATCTCAGCTCACTTCAAGCTCCGCCTCCCGGGTTCCCGCCATTCTCCTGCCTCAGCCTCCCGAGTAGCTGGGACTACAAGCGCCCGCTACCTCGCCGGGCTAGTTTTTTGTATTTTTAGTAGAGACGGGGTTTTCCCGTGTTAGCCAGGATGGTCTCGATCGCCTGACCTTGTGATCTGCCCATCTCGGCCTCCCAAAGTGCTGGGATTACAGGCTTGAGCCACCGCGCCCGGCCAACAGTTTTTAATATATTCACAGTTATGCAAACACCACGACCAATTTTAGAACATTTTCATCAAAACCAAAAGAAATCTGAAGTTCATTAGCACTCACTCCTCATTTCCTCCCAAGCCATCTCAGCTCTAGGCAGCCACTCATCTACCTTCTGTCTCTGTAGATTTGCCTATTCTGGACTTTTCATATAAATGAAATTATAAAATATATGTTTGTATATTTTGTGATCAGCTTCTTTTACTCAACATAATTCAAAGAAGCTCATCCATTGTTGTAGCACAAAGCAGTACTTTACTTCTTTTTCCTAAATAATAGTCTATTGCATAGACATACTACATTTAATTTATCCATACATCAATTGATGAACATTTAGAATCATTTCCACTTCTTGACTATTGTGAACAATGCTGCTTTGAGCCTTCATGTGCAAATTTTTATGTGCATTTTTCTTGGATATATTCCCATGAGTGGATTACTGTGTCATATGGTAATGTTACATGTAAACTTTTGAGAAACTGTCAGACTGATATCCAAAGAGGCTGTACTATCTTACTTTTCGATAACAGGATATAAAGGTCCCAATGACATGGAGACATTTTGAGGGTTTTTTGTTGTTGTTGTTGTTGTTGCTGTTTGTTTGTTTGTTTTTAAGGTGATAGTATAGTTAAGTCAGCTTTCACCAGATTTTGAAATGATTAATATTATGATGACTGTAAAATCTGGGAAAGGACCAATCTCCCTGAGTATAGAAAGATAAATCAGAGAATTTGAGCCAGAAATTATGTCCCCATTGAGAGGGTAGAAGGAGAAAAATGATCTAATGAACAGAGAAACACACACAAAAAAACTTTTGTTCTGAAATGAAAACGCGGACTCTCCACTGTCAGGTATGCCAGATAAGTAAAAATTTCAAGGGCCTGCTCAATAAAGCCCAGTGCTGTAGCAAAAATCAAAAGGCCATTATGGATTCTGGAAAAGCCTTTATTTTTCTATCTTCAATCTCTTTTTCAACTTTCATTTAATTTCTATTTTATTGAGAAACCCTGTGCAATTTCTACTAAAGTTCAAATAGAAAAAGGACTTGACCAGCATTTGGTACAGGAAAATGCTCTTCTCTCTTTCTACTGTCAATACTTTCCCTGTACATCTGAGCATAGAAATACTTTCTAGAACTATGGAACTAGGACGGAGAAAGACATTTGATAGCTTATATTCCAGAATCCACATTTTAGAATGAGAAAACTGACATCTTGAGAAGTTGGAGACTTTTCAAAAGTCAAGTCAAGATGGTGGTTGTCAAGAGTGATGTCAGAGGCCGGTTAGAAAGCGGATGCTTTACAGCTAGCCTGCAGAAAACTGCCAATAATCCTCATCCTCTTACCTCTCAAGCCTCACTTAGAATGACATTATTTTCAAGGTGTGTGGGGCATAATGCTTCATGTGTGTTGAGACATTAAAAATATTGAGAGCTATTTATTTATGAAAATATGTACATTTTTCCCCATAAGGCTAGGTTTACAAACTAGAGGCAGTTTAATTTAATGGGTAAGATCACGGCTTCAGAAGCAGGAAGTCTGTGTTGTTACCCAGATTTTGCCACTTATTAGTCATATAACCCAACTAGTTAAGTAACTATCAAGTTGCTTCACTTCTATGAGTCTTAGTTTCCTCATTTGTTTATTGAGGATTATAACAGCACTGACCTCATAGGGGCATTCTGAAGATTAGAAGAATTTATACATAGGTAGTAATTAAAACAGTGCTTAGTACACTGAAAAGTACTTATTAATTTTTAGCTATTATTATTACTAGAAGTTCGTTCTTTTGTTCATTAATTCTTGAGGCACAGGTGCCTTTCTAGGTGTTTGGCATACATACAACACCATAATAAATGAGAGTCCATATTCTTATGTAGAGTGAAAAGAAAGCAAGCAGTAAACATAATAAATATATGAATTATATCATATGTGCAAGATGCTAAGGACAATGGGAGCAACCTAGGTTAAAGGGTATCTGGAGTGGGACGAGCAGTTAGCAATTTTCAATAGGGTGCTCAAGGAAGGCCTAATTTAATTTCCATGAACAGCACTTACAGAGTTTAAGAGATGACAAGAGGTAATATCTGACTTTTATGAGAAACTCTAAAAGGATAAATGCACAGAAAAAGGCTCAAACCTAATTTTAATAAGTAAGACTTAAAGAACTACATATGCTGCTATCAGATGCTTTTCCTCTAACCCATTTATTTCAAATTCTTTGCATATTTATAGAAATATTAATACTGTCACCACTGACCAATGGATAAAAGAAGATATCAATAAACCATGAAGATATGCAATTGGGAAAATAACCACAACTTTCTTCTAAAAGGAAAACCACATTTTACTACCATAAAATCCTCATTGATTTCTACAGTTATACCATTTTTCAACTCAACTTTTTGCCATTTACTATACAGTACTGTAAACAAGTTGAATAGCTGATGGTCTTCCAGGCAGATTTTATGCCTTTTTTGTTGTTGTTGTTTGCTTTACATTTTTCAACTGTTGATCATGATTATTTTACTCTAGAGGTATGACATTCCTGCCCTTTAAAGACAATAAAATGGATGCCACATTTTTACTCCTGAGATTTTTAATAATATTATCATTTTGCTTTTATAACGTTTTGGATGTTAGTAAGTTATATCTTTCTGCTCTACTACAATAATAACTCCACGTGAGGAAGAGGGAACCCACACCATACTACATTTAAAAATGGCATGTGGGATTTTTCTAAGTTTTTAAAACACTCTGAAAGTAGCTCTGATCCTCCAAAAGAAAAAAAAAAAAAACAGAAAGCAAGCCTGATTTCTTGTTGGAAATAATCTCTACTGCTGAAACAAAACAAAACAAAACATAGGTCAATGTGTTGTTTGTGTTGATGGAAAACTGGACATGCCTAGCATTATAACAGCTTGAAATTTTTTTTTTTTCTTCAAGTCCCACTCTGACTATACCCATCTGCATTTATAAAGTTGGCTCTCAGGAGATGATGTAAACACCAGTCAAAAGTCATCATCAACCAAAAACTGTGTAAAGTCAATTTGATACCTATCCTTTTATTCTGGTTTCTTTTTTTCCCCCTTCATCTTAATAATCCTACAGATTTGCAGTGAATTTAGTAAAGTATGAGGTAGCAGAGAAACAACTACATGCTTGATTTATCCTGGACATAAAGTCATTGATGGAGGTGCAAAGGTTACTGATGGGCCTCTCCCTAGTGGATATTACTTGTTGCACAGAAAACACGGAGTACTTTGAAGCCAGGTAACTTTGTGTTTGTCTGTGTATTTCATTTGGCACCTGCTCCCACTCTGTGGTCGGTATTAAGGATACCATATGAACACTATTCCTCTACTGACAGATTTCAGTCTAGGTGCAGGACTAAGCAATTACAGGAAAGTCTGATACGTACCTTGATAAGAGGAGAGAGAGAAGAGCATAGCAGTGGCACCTAACTGAGGTAAGTAATGGACAATCAGTACCTGGAGAAAGCTGAGATCTGAGGGAAGAGCATGTCGTAGTCCAGTGAAAGACTGGGGCAGTGTATGCGAGGCAGGAGCAACATTTTGAGTGGATGTCTACAGATCACAGGAGTGAGAGATAAGGGACAAGAACCCACATGCCAAAAAGATGACCAAGAAATAATTAAAACTTCAGATATGTACTCATAAAATAAGAAAAAAAGAAGTACACGCTTATCATCCAGCTTTAATAATCAATTCTGGGCTATATTGTTTCATCTTCTTCCTATGCTGCTTTCCCCATCCCAGAATATTCTGAAGCAAATCCAGGACATACAATTTCATCTATAAATTATTTGAAAATGCATCTGCAAAACACAGGAGGTTCTTTTTTTTTTTTTGAGACTGAGTCTTGCTCTGTCGCCCAGGCTGGAGTGCAGTGGCACAACTTGGCTCACTGCAACCTTCGCCTCCCAGGTTCATGTCATTCTCCTGCCTCAGCCTCCCGAGTAGCTGGGACTATAGATGCACACCACCACGCCCAGTTAATTTTTGTATTTTTAGTAGAGATAGGGTTTCACTATGTTGGTCAGGCTGGTCTCGAACTCCTGACCTCTTGATCTGCCCGCCTTGGCCTCCCAAAGTGCTGGGATTAAAGACATGAGCCACCACGCCCAGCCTAGGGGCTTCTTTATACCATTATGACACCCCCAAATTAAGAAAATACATTTTGAAAATGAATTTAGTGTGAAATTTAATATAGCAATTGTTAGCAAGAAATCAACTAATCCGAAAGGAATGAAAATCTTTTAGCCTGCAGAACATCACTTGGTCCTAATGTTGAAACTACATTGTAGCAGGATGAACTGCAGACAAAACTCCCCAGACACTGAGTTAAAGAAGGAAGGGGTTTATTTGGCCGGGAGCATTGGCAAGTCTCCTGTCTCAAGAGCCGAGCTGCTGGAGTGAGCAATTCCTGTCCCTTTTAAGGGCTCACAACTCTAAGGGGATGTGTGTGAGAGGGTAGTGATTGACAGAGCAAGCAGGGGGTACGTGACTGGGGGCTGCATGCACCGGTAATCAGAACAAAACAGAACAGGACAGGGATCTTTACCATGACTTTCCATATAATGTCTAGAATCTACAGATAACATAAACCATTAGGTCAGGGGTCAATCTTTAACTACCAGGCTTAGGTCAGGCAGGCCCAGGCCTGGTTTCAGGTCTGGTTCCTTGGTTTCGGGTCTGGTTCTTAGGTGCCGGGCTACCTGCCTTTAGTTTAACTTCTCTTTCTCTTTCTGATTATAAAACAATATAAAACAATCTGAGAGGATCTGTCTCACTTCTCTCACATTGGCGTGAGAAATGCTTTAAATTTATGATAAATTTCAACTACTCACAGATACACAGGGAAATCTATTTTATAAAACCATACAGATGCCTTTCTTTCATAAACATGAAAAATAGACTTGGCGGTTAAATGACAAATGTTAATTTTGAAAGCACCATTAAAAAATATATTCCATGAAGTCTCAAAGATCTACTGTAGCAAGCATTACTACAAAAAACTTAAAAAAAAAAAAAAAGAAAAGAAAAAAAAATTAGAGCAATTAATTTTTGCAAAGATTGAGCAAAATAACACCTCAACACAAATAACAGCCAAAGAGAAAAAAATGTGAATGAGCTTTCACTAATTGCCTCATTACTAAATTATTCATTTGGACAATATGTAATGTGTGCCTACTATGTGATTGATACTAAGTACTGAAAATAAACTGGTGAACCCGTAACTCTTGAAACTTATAATAAAAAATATAAAATGATTGATTTCAATTGAGAAATCCATTTCCTAAAGGAAAGGAAACCCAATCAATATGGGTGTGACTCACAGTAGGTATTTAAAAATGCTTATTTTTATTACTTCTTGTTTATAAGAAAGACAAAAATAATCTTGATAACTGAGAAGTAAAATCTCTTTGGGGTGACTCAGGAAAGACTGGTAGAGGAACAAATACAAAGCAGACACTGTGACTATGAAAGACAAAATTATCTGTCACATTTAAACTCGCAATTCTCGTGTGATATTTGAAAATAGGATTCATCATATTATATAGTGCTTTTGAAAAAACAGAAAAAGATGAGGCATTTCCTTTGACATTTTATTTATGCCAAAATTTAGATAAAGGGCATAATTTATGAATTTCTTGAATCTGTATTTTTACTTATAAATCAATTCACCTATCAAAACTTTACATTAAAAGAAAGTACCAATTATTTAACCCTTTTCAACATGTAGCCTAAATAACAAATTCCAAGAAAACAAAAATGATGACATTGGCTCTATACTCAAATTCTGTTAGGAAAATTTATTTAATACTTATAATTTTGTATGCTCCAGGTAGTGTATATTAAATAAAACAATACTAATAGCAAATATGCATTTATAATAGATGTATTACATACAAATACTTGCTATTTATATTAGCAGGTGTGTGTAATATAACTTACATATTTTATTTATATACACTATATATCTTTTGTTTATATATAAATATAAATACACACACACAAACATACACACACACAACTTGGTTATCCACAAATTCTTCTAGAATTTCTAAAATATTTTAACATTCGCTATATTTTTAAAGACAATGAAACCAAAACATCCTTTCCCTTTTCTAACCTCCCTTTATTGGAAGAGTAACCTAAATGAAAACATTCAGTGATGACTAAATAGGATGAATCAGATATAAAACTCCACGAGGGTTGGAAGTATCAACTGCAGCTCCTATGTGTTCTCTGTCATCCTAGGACCTACTAGAATGTCTTAGACATTGTAAGAGCTCAGTGTATTTCTGGTGAAAGCACATATGAATGACATAAAAAAAAGTAAGGCAAATGTTAAAATTGCTATATTTCAAATCATAAACAAGATAAACACTGAAATTCTGGGGAAATTTCAAAAGTTAAAACAAATTCACACTGCAACTAATTCTGTTTAATTGAGAAGTGTTGCAAATTTGATAACTATGTTAACTCTCAGTCTACCTATTTTCTAGCAGAAAACATTCATGGAGTTCTTAAAAAGGCCTCCACCAAATGAAGGGTATAACAATTCACCAAACAGTGATTTTAACCCAGTGCCCTTATATAAAGTAGCTATTTAAACATACTCCCCTAACGTACTTTTCTCAGTTTTATTTTTCCAAAATAACATAATTACTAGGTAGGGGGCAATTGTATCATTTTAGTAAACTATAATATGAAAAACTTGGATTAATTGGCACCATATTTCTATTATTCATCTATTTAATAGAACTGAAAATAGTTGCTGGTATAAAGAAAATATTGAAATTATGTGTTTAGGATAAAGGGTTATGGTGCTAGAAAAATAATATTAGAATTATTTCAAAGGAGAACTAGCAGGAGAAAATTTGCCTCTAGAACCACAGAAGCGAACAGCAAAACCATAAACCAGGGAAGTCACAACAAAGAGGTTTGTTCCCTAGAGGACAGATCCAGGAAGTTGGCCTGCTGTGCTTATGTTTTTAAAGTTCTGCTTTAAATCCTATCTTGGCATGCTAAGAAAAACATAATGTGGTAAATTTTCTTTTCCTCCCTGCTGATAGATCAGAAAACATTCAGTAGCACTAACTCAAAAAGCAGAATAAGAAAGCATGTTAAAGGCACAGGTGACAGACCCGGCACAGTGGCTCACGCCTGTAATCCCAGCACTTTGGGAGGCTAAGGAGGGTGGATCATGAGGTCAGGAGATCAAAACACAGTGAAACCTCGTCTCTACTAAAAATACAAAAAATTAGCCGGGCATGGTGGCACGCGCCTATAGCCCCAGCTACTGGGGAGGCTGAGGCAGGAGAACTGCTTGATTCTGGGAGGTGGAGGTTGCAGCGAGCCGAGATTGTGCCACTGCACTCCAGCCTGGGTGACAGAATGAGACTCCGTCTCGAAAAACTAAACTAAACTAAACTAAAATAAAATAATGAAAAAATAAAAGGCACAGGAAACAAAGTTAATAGGTGGATTGCAACAAAATGCTAACACCTCTCCCCAACCCCTCCCCCCAAGGAAGGCTCTACGACACAAAATGTAGTAGCTGGAATTTGACTGAAAAAATGTTATCAGTGATGAAGTGTGACAATATAGATCTCAAAGTAAAAGCTATTTATCATGTATTACTCTCAAATAATGGCCAATAGGCATTCTCCGTATCAGCTCTTGAGTCAGTAGACCTTAAAGAAGGCATATCTATAAGGGAATTAGAATGAGGTCTTTCAGTACCAGAGTCATAATAAACTAAGTGTAGCTCAACTTAGTTGAGAGAAGACTGAAAAATTTTAAATATGTCCATTACGGCTCCAGTGTTCAAAGAGTTCTTTACACCTATAATGATATGGTTAAGCAAACTGATGAAGAATCAGAGGAGGAGGTTTTTAGCAGAATATCTATAAACATTGTGTGTCCAATTAACTGTTCTTATAAAGAAAAGAGACAAGGAGACTCTTATTTTCCTCATAATTAGTTCAGAATCTCCTCTTCCTTTTCATTAATCCAAGTGATCTATGAGAGGATCTGCCAGGAAGATGGCCCAGCAGGACTTGACAACATGTCAGTTAGCTGATTGAGATCAATATATGCCCCCAAAGACCCGAATGCAGGAAGTTCCCTGCAAATGTATTGCAAGGCTTATAAAAATGGGATCAGAATGACCTAAGTAT
This sequence comes from Macaca nemestrina, assembly GCF_043159975.1. NCBI lineage: Eukaryota > Metazoa > Chordata > Mammalia > Primates > Cercopithecidae > Macaca > Macaca nemestrina. The sequence continues at coordinate 124,799,830 of NC_092127.1, read as the reverse complement.
AAAGAGACCAGATTGGCACATAGAGAAATTTAAAAATATGGATATTCTCCCAGGATGATGACAGTGAATTTTACCACCTAATTCTTTTCAAGATAATTTAAAATGTATCATTGTATAGAATATAACTGCCTGTAGTGAAATTTTGACAACTCCCCTCTGTGTGCTAAAATGCTGTCACCTGGGAAATTTGAATTCTTTTTGCAAATTGTTCATTTTTGACAGATTCATCCCACTTTTATGTTTGTAGCATTAATCAAAGGAATTTGGAAAAGTCAAAATTTAGTTTTACACTCAAAGAATAGGAGGCATTATTAGCATAATTTGGGGGTACTAGGTATTTATATTACAGTTGTCTATAAAAAGTAAAAATTGTCATAGAAGGGAAAATATTTACAAAGTAACAGTAGAGAGCTTGATTGATTTTAAGATACTGTGTATTAGACTTTAGTAGAAATATCATTTCATAGTTATAACATATTTAATAGTTTTATGTTTTCTTCTTTAACAGATATCTTAATATTTCTAAAACGGTCATTCCATTTCATTATTTCAACTTAATGTAGGATTAAATGAATCACTTGGTTCCTATTATATTTCCATTTTGGTTTCCTTTACTATATAAAAAATATCATGACATTTCAAGGTAACTCTTACTAAAACAAAGAAAGAGAGAGTGAATGAGAAAGACGTCATAGTGAAAGACAAATACAGCTCTATGTCATAGATGAATAGAGCTTTCTCTCATATCACAGACTCCAAGATTAAATATTCAGAAAATGTATGTATTAAATCAGACCTGTTTACCTAACAACATGCACCAAGTAATACTCATTAAAGTTCTGAAGAACACCTGAAACGGGGAAAGGTGGAAGAGGTGACTTTAATAGAATATAAAAATTCATAGTTTAGAATTTCAATATAAGCTTCAAACAAGGCTCAAATAATTTTTCCACATAACTCTTGTATGAAAAATCAAGCACAATCAATTTCAGATAATTTACTTTATGCTTAAACAAAAAAAAACTTTGTCCATTTAAATGTTCACTGGGCTATGTGCTATCATTGGGGAGTTTTCATAGTTTTTGTTTACTTTGAATGTTTTAAAGATTCTCACTGATACCACTAGCAAATAGAAGTAAAAATGTAAAGGAGAAAATTCTGCATATTATAGTCTTATTTTTTTCCTTCAAGGAAACAGTATCTGATAGATATATTAGCTTGCCTCATGTGGGATTAGAAGTGGTAATTCTTATTCATGAAGGATTTTTCTTTTAAAAATTATATTTTGGGGAAACAAGCAAAGCAGCAATAAAAATGACACCAAGGACATTTTTATAAAAAACAAAACACCTCTACTAGAGTAGATTTAGATAATTTTTTTATTGTGTCATAAAATTACATGCCTAATGCATCCCTTGTTTCCAGATACCATATACCATTCAATATTAATCCTGCTCAGTTTAAATTGTTTGGGGAAGGACTTACTCTCTCCAGTATCTCTAAAATCAGAGAGGTGAATCCATTACCCGGGTTTGGCCATTCAGAGGGTTTTAAAAAGTCTGTCAGAAGGCACAATCAGATTGTTCCCTGATGACCAATCAGTAGTGCTCATAGAGAGAAGGAACACTACTTCTACAAGAATATGAGCTCTATGAAAAATCAGGTTTGAAGATGCCCATGGTCATCTTGTTGACATCTGGAAGAAATCTATCTGAGAAAGCAGCCAATCATACAGAAGCAAGTAAAATTATAGTGATGGTGTGAGACAAAGGCTTTATAGCAGAATATGAACTTTTTAGGTCTGAAGCAAGCCTCATTCTTTGAAAACCCAATTACCGGAGAGATTAAATTCCTTATTTTAGTTTTGGAGAATTTGAGTTGGGTTTTCTCACTTTCAAACAAAAGCAACTTCACTGATATTGTGTGTGCAGACGTGCATATGTGTCTGGAAAGCAGAAGTGTTTTCTTCCTTTAATAAGTTTATCAACTCTTTTTCTTTGGCCATTCAAAAGTTTACTTTCATGGTTTCAATTCAACTAATTCAGCCACATATAATTCAACGGACACATCTTAATATTCTGCTTTGAGAATGAGAATATTCAGAGGGCTAGCATATGATCATTTCAAAATTATTCATTATCAGTGCTCTCCAAGTGCTCATTAATTGATAAAGGGGAGACAACTTGGAAATTTCAGACAGAAATGTCTGCAAATAAAAAAATAAACATGGTAAATCACTTCACATGCTAGTGAGAGAGAAACACTCATGTATATTTTACATATATTTGGAGAACATGAAATTAATAAAGCATTAAGGAGCATATTCATTACTGAAAATTATTTCAAAATCCAAAAAGTTTGAGGTACTGTTGTGTCTTGATAATATACTTTTGGGACATTAGGCATGAGTGAAAACCCTTAAATCCTACTGTAAACAACTTATATTATGGAATGCTGGACTTGATACTATATCCTCTTTTGGTATAGAAGGAGTAATTGACGCCTTATACCAGGAGGCGTCACAATATCCCTCATTTTTTTCTTTTTGTATTTCATTGCTAAATGATTTAAAATGTCACAGTTCAAAGTTCTACTTGTAACAAGAAACTATGGTTTCAAAGAAGCAATGCGGATTATTTCAGTTTATGCTACTACAGACCACTTTATCATCTTGACATGAATGTGAGAGTCTATTTTTAAAAACAGGCTGAACAATAGAGTTTATGTCCACTCTTAATTTAATTAAAAACCGTCATGCCATATAAAAATTAGTGTTTCCTATCATCAACATTTTATGTCAGGTGCTGGAGCTGTCCTCAAATAGCTTTGATGTTCTAAGAATTGTTCCTAGAAATGTTATTAATATCTCAAGAAAAACAATCACATAAACCTACCAAAAGCCATTATCCATTGCTTCTACTGTCATGATGGCTTTATCAAAATGACTTTACCAAGTACCAATCACTAACCTTATTTCTGGGAAAAGCATATTTTCAGGTAGATTATCTTTACAGAAAAGCCATGACGTTTTCACCCACAGGTGTAAACTGGAAAAGCAATGCTGAATACTAATGTGCTGAACCACCTGCCACTAAACATTTGAGGAGATGCTGTACTTAGGAAGATATGTAGCTAGTAGACCTTCTCAATGATCTTTTCAACCTGATTAAATTGCAGTTAACTGTGTAGATAGCAGACTTGTTTATATAAACCAGGTACAAAGAGCAATACTGAAACTGGCTGGAGAAGTTCCAAAAAAGCCATTTGTCCTATCTGCTATAATGTGTACCTTTAAAGAAAAAAATTAAATTGTAATTCTAGAACATTGTCATCACATCATCCTGAAGATATTACAAACAAAAAGGGATCATTTTCATGATAATATTTTTAGAATTATGCCTGATGGTCTGTAATTGATTCTGATACTGAGAAGGCTTTAGAGGAATTTAGTCTAAATCTACCTGTTCAGGATAACCCATTAAAAGAAATTTCCTTATTAGAAAAAGACCAGAAATGCCTAACAAGTATCTTCAGTGATGTTCTAGAATAATTCCAGAAGAGCTTCCCTATCAAAACAACTTGGCAGACGTTAACTTTTTTAAGACAGCACTTGCACTGAGGTTAGGAATATCATTGGCAGTATCGTTGACTAAATGCCACTCTGCTTTTTATCAAGAAACAGTTAACCTAACAGAAGATTGTACAGACTAGAATGGACCCTCTACAATAGACTCATGAAAATTATTAGCTAATGGATTGTGCCAAGTTTTCTCAGTGTTCAAAGTGTCACTCAATGCTCCAAAACAGCAGTCATTCCTCCTGAATTTCATGACGATAACTCAGGTTCTGCCTTAAGTGTACTATTCGGAGAATTTTAAAAATATTATATATGTATATCTTCATAGCTATATTTGTATATCTGTATCTATATATCTCATATATACAATATATACATACATTATTTTTCCTGTTTCTGTTTCATTTCTTTGCTCATTGTTACAGATGGTTAAGAAGGTTTCTTTTTGCTAGACCTTACAAGGATAAGCTAAGTAAATTTCACTAATTCTAATCAAAGTCACATGTCCCAGTACACAAGAGGTTCAATGATAAGGCAGGGTCGTGCCATGGCATTGAACACAAGTTTGAGAGATGCAAAACCTGTGTACTAATTTTAGTTACATAACCCGTGAAGTCTGTGGCCTGGATATATTAATCTCTTAGCTTCAGTTTCTTCATCTATAAAAGCAAACAATCCCTTTTCATAGGATTGTGGTAAGGATTTTTTTCTAAAATCATATATATGAAGCAGAGTACTTGTCACATAACAAGCACCCAAATGTTGAACTATTGTCATCATCATTGCCTGTATCATCACTGTGTCACAGTTGCTACCTCTGAGACAAACAAGATAATACCAGTATGGTTAATCAAATCCCTTCTGAGACATTTAGCTTGGTGAATAAGAAGCTGGTATTTAAAGAGCATATTGTTGCCTGAAGTTCAAAACACTATCTTAAACTGAGGCACTCTGGGCAAGTTGGTTAGCCTCTTGGGGGTTCTGCATCCCTATCTGTAACATAGGGCTATTGATAGATATTTCATAGAGTAGGGGTCAGCAAACCATGGTCTGCAGACAAAAGCTGGCCATGGCCTGAGGATGTGTGGTCTGTCACAGAAGAATGATTCCTCTATTTTTAAAAGTTTAGAAGAAAAAATATTCAGAAGTAGTTATAGAAAGAGAAAAAGGAGGAGGAGCAGCTACAGCAGAAGTACTTCCAACACTAGCAGCAATAGGGATCATATGTAGCCTGCAAAACCTAAAATATTGACTATCTGGTCTTTTACAGAAGAAGTTTGCTAGTCCATCTCATATAATCATTGTGAATGGTAAAGGAACTAATATGCGAAATATGCTAAGCAGATAACCTGGCATAATTGTAGTTATTGTAGTTATCATTCTTGCTACTAAACTTGTCAGCAGTCCTCTAAAGACCATAGTAAAGGATGCACCATAAAAAATCATTTTGGACCACATTTAACTGCTGATAATGGATATTATATATATATATAGTATATATGTTATATATAAATACATATTTATTATATAAAATATTCTAAACTCATTAGAAAAAGCCTTCTGAAAAGAGTTCTAGCCAGGTGCCAAGGCTCACAACTATAATCCCAGCACTTTGGGAGGCTGAGGCTGGTGGATCACTAGAGGTCAGGCATTCAAGACCAGCTTGGCCATGGCAAAACCCCATCTCTACTACAAACGTAAAAAAATAGCTGTGCATAGTGGCGTGCATCTGTAATCCCAGCCACTTGGGAGGCTAACGCAGAAGAATCCCTGGAACCCAGGAGGCGGAGGTTGCAGTGAGCGAAGATCGTGCCACTGCACTCCAGCCTGGGCAATAGAGCAAGACTCTGTCACAATAAATAAATAAATAAATAAATAGATAGATAGATAGATAAAAGAGTTCTACTTTCCTTGGTTCACAAAATATGTTAAATATGGCAGAGGAAGATGTACAATATTATCTTTGCCAGTAATCATTTGGCAAAAACAGTTTAGATGATTTTGTATCATGCATCTGCATTTAATGGCAGTCAGTCCTACAACAAAGATTTCCATTTCAGAAACATATGTGTATGTAAATGTAGGCACACACACAGCCACACATGCACACATACAGAGAGGAAAGAATCATAGGTTTTGCTTTGTGTGTACCTACCATGTGCTCAATTTTATCACAAGCAACAGTCACATACTATGGGACTCGGAAATTAATTTCCAATGAGGTTTAATGTGATTTTTAGCTCTGACAAGTTTTTAAAGCTAGAAATTGTTGATTCTCATCCCTTGCTATTTTATTACTAATAAGTACAACACAAGACAATAGTATAAAAGTAAAAATTGTTTCAGAAAATGCATTTTACCCTATTTGCCCATAAGGCGCAAAGGTGGAAATGAAACAGAACTGAACAATAAAGATCAAGATACCTTTTCTAAACATCATGCTATCATCCTCACCCTTATATTTGCCAAATGTTCTAGAAGGCTATGCCTTTTCATATTAATAGATGGATGTGAGCCAGCGATTTTTATAAAGTCACAAAGCCCGTAAGAGGTAACTGTGAAAATAAAATAGCTAACAAGTACGACAATATATTAATTATTTAACATTAATACTTTGACATTAATTATTTAACATTAATAATGACATAGATCCTGATACCCAAGTTGAACATGAAGGAGAAAATTAACCCATCCATTAGGAATTGGGAATTCATTGACGTGATAGTGAAACTTAATCTATGTGGTGTTGGGATTTTTTCTCTAATAGTGTGAATATTTAGAATAAACATGCAGATTTTTTCTTCGTTTATCATTTGGCTTCTGTAAAAAATAAACTGTTATAAAAGGTAACATGATAATGAGGAAGAGGATAATGATCACACTGATGATATTTATTGAATATTTAATTCTGCTAAACTTTCTGTGAACTATTTTATAATCTCTTTCTGTCCTCACACAAATCAATGAGGTAGTTGCTATAGTTCTTTCTACTTTATTAGACAGGAAACCAAGTCTCAGTTTAAATTATGTTTTATTTTTGCCCCATACTCTGCCTCAAATTTGTATTAAGTTCGGAGAAAATAATGATCCCCAAATTAACACCCAGGATCCTTTAGAAACACCTTTTTTGTAGGGTACTTAATTCCAATATTTGTTTAAAATTAAACAATTGATACTTTGAAACATTAGTCTTCATACATAATAAAATGTGAATATCCTTCTAAGACACCAGAGTTGTAACCAAAACTCTGATTTTCCTATGTTTTAATTTACCTTGCTTAAATTCTCTGTAGATACAAAGCTTCTGAAGAACTGAGAGAAGGAAAGTCTCTAATTTCATTTGATTTGGCCATGTAAGGATAAAAGGCAAGGGCTTCTGAGAAATCTCTTCAGTTCTTCGGAGAAGTAAAGGGGTGCTATGCCTGAGAAACAAAGGCAAAGCCAAATTGACAGGACAGGAAAGAAAGGGAAGGCTGTGAATGCTGAACTTTAGAAATGCTAAAGATAAGGGGAAAACAATTCCACCACAAAATCACATGGTTCAATTTCCAAAACCCCAAATACAGAAGGGGTACTAACTGCTCCATGCTGAAATACTTCTTTGTATTTTTTTTATCCTTTTGTATTTTGTTTTCTTTTGAAATTTGTATCTACTCCTTTACAATTAGATTCACTAATGTTTAAACAATTCTAAAGAAAAATTCAAGAGCATATCTGGTAAGTAAAGAATTGCTTATAAAAATTATAACGACAGCAAATACCAAAAAATAGAGGCTATCTAGAGTTAGCACGAAAAAAACTCAAGCAAAAGAGTAAAGCCATTTTCAAAGTCATGATAGATTTAATCATGTGTTGTTATTAGAATAGGCATCTCGTCTTTTGTGAAGTCATCAACAAATATTTATTGAATCCACATAATATATACAGCCAGTGATTCTCCAAGCCTATCCCCTCAGAATCTACCTTCAGGGCATTGTCAAATTTCATAAAAGCTCTGACTTCAGTTTCTGATTTGGTTAATTTATCTTTGATCTAGAGAGCCCCAGCTTTTCTAATCTCCACCAAGACTTACTATAGTTAAGAGGCAAAGACACTGATGACAGAAAGAAGTCCAATAGATATGCTGGGGTGGAAAAAAGCTGAGTCTTTTCTGTGGAGGAATTATGATGAAGATTTGAAATGATTAAGGCCTAGATCCTTCCCTAAGAGACATCATTCTAATAGAGACAGCAGAGAGGTGGCAGCATGTGCAGGGGGTTATTTGCATGTCACAGCACAGGGACCACAAGCAGTCCGTTGTGTTGCGATGCACACTACAATGTATAAGAAGTAGGATATTGGCTGGGCATGGTGGTGGCTCAAGCTTGTAATCCCAGCACTTTGGGAAGCCAAGGCAGGTGGACCATGAAGTCAGGAGTTCGAGACCAGCCCGGCCGAGATAGTGAAACCTTGTCTTTACTAAAAATACAAAAATTAGCTGGGTATGGTGATGGGCACCTGTAATCCCAGCTACTCGGGAGGCTGAGGCAGGAGAATCACGTGAACCCAGTGGGCGAAGGTTGCAGTGAGCTGAGATCGCGCCACTGCACTCCAGCCTCGGAGACAGAGCTTGACTGTGTCTCCAAAAACAAAAAGAAGCAGGATATGATGCAAGATATGCAAGCACGATCAGATTATGCTTGTATTTGCCAACATGGTTGATGAATAATCTGGGGAAGTGAAATAAAAAATCTCTCATTTTATTTTTTAAGAATAGTAGTTGCTTTGAGATTCTCAATAAAGTACACATACTTGTATACAATAGTGAAAGCCCCCATGAACAGCTGAAAAGTATTCATTTGCAGATGGTAGTTGATAAGCTGGAAACGTGACTCATTTTCTTTATGTTTATACATTTTATTTTACAACTTGTACAATATATACTCCCTAGACATAGTTAAATGGAAATGAGTTCAAATGATTCGCTCAAGATCACATATGAACCGAAAAGAATAAAATGCAAGAATTTGAATCAGTAGTTGCTGTCTAATCATTCTTGAGGTGTTCTTTTTAAATTTAGGTTGAGGCCCACACAGTGGCGCACACCTGTAATTCCAGCCCTTTGGGAGGATCACTTGAGGCCAGGAGTTCAAGAACAGCATAGCAATATGTGAGACCCTACACACAAAAATAAATATTAGCTAGACACAGTGGATTGTGCCTGTAGTCCCAGTAATTCAAGAGGCTGAGATGGGAGAATTGTTTGAGCCTAGGAGTTCGAGGTTGCAGTGAGCTATGATCAGGTTACTGCACTCCAGTCTGGGCAACACAGCCAGACCCCATCTCTAAAAAATAAATCCATAAATTTAAGTTGAGCACAAAACTGATATTTTTCCATTTTTTAGAGAATAGTTATTATTGTTCTACTTGATAGGCAAAAAGATCCTATGAATAGCTCTTCAATTTCTCAGTAGTCTGACATAAAATTATTCATGTAAAGTGCATTTATTGCATAGGAATTTTCTGAATTGCTTAGGCATGAAAAGAGGTTGAGATAAGAAGTTATTCATGTAGAAGTAATTGTGAAAGCAATGACAATAAGTAACTTTCCTTAAAATAATTCACAGTTAAGAGCTATGCTCAGAATTGTCATTAGCTCACAAGCAAATGAGAGAAAACTGAAGAAGCCACCACCTAATGGTTTACTTCATTTAGGCTTAAAACTTACAAATGAGTTAGTGCCTCTTACAACACTGCTACCCTATTCTTTAAGTCAGTCAATCATCACCAAGTACATTCTGAGTTCCTCTTCATGAAGAATATCTCCACAGGCAAGTGAACAATCACTTGTCTTTCCTTTCCAGGAATCTCAATAACAGAACGCTTTTATTTGTTTAAAATGGGAAGAAATGGACAACTAGAAATGAATCATGACTATACAGATTAGCATTATTTCTTCAAATGAATTCACAGAAAAAATCACTCATTATTTAACAAGAGACAGGTGTTTTCTTCTTCGATTAACTTGTTTAAAAACCAACCAATGTGGTTTTTTCAGAAAGTATTACAAGCAGAAATTTCCTTTCTCTTTTGAATACATTAGTAAAAGACATCACAAAGGCATAAGCTACTATGGTGAAAAAAAATACTAAAGACAATATGTTGTAATAATTCATCCACTCATGTCCTTGTCTTGTGAGAGCAAAATGACCACCTGGCTAATGCTCAGGTGACAATGACTTGTTTTCTCTCCACCGGTAAATGAAATTATAAGTAGAAGAAATGGCTAAATACATTTGTTTGAATATTGTCAATGAAATTAGTTCACATGTTTAAACTCTTTAACAACAAAAATAAGTATGATCTACCTGGTTCTCTCAAGGGCGATATAATCTTAGCCAGTATGACTGCATCTGTGCAAAGTTAGTTATGACATCATGCACATAGCACCTAGCACCCTTTATTATCTAACAGATTTCTAATGATTCGATGTACTGGTCATTAAATATTAGAGATTTATTCTACTTTTTCCAGGTCTTTAATGTATTTTAAATCTATATTTTACTTAAATTTAAATTACTATGTTTCTTCTTTGAAATTAAATATGTAGACTACATTCTCATTCATAGTATAGATGTAGGTAAATTATGACTACACATTTGTTTTTGGTATGACCATATGTTGAGGTCATATTTCTCAAGGTAAGTTTCATCAAGTTTATAAAAAAAAAAATAGGGAGTTAAAAAAATAAACTATACTTTATAACTTATCGTTTTGAGTTTTGGAAATATCCGGTAGCTCTCTGGAGAGTAGACTGAGAGTGGGAATAAGGATGGGGAGGAATATGTTGAGAATGGAGACTGGGGGTCAAATTAGTTGTTGCAAAAGATAAGTAATGTTGGGAGCCTGACATGATTTGGCTGTGTCCCCACCCAAATCTCATCTTGAATTGTAATTCTCACAGTTCCCACTTACTGTGGGAGGGACCCAGTGGGAGGTAACTGAATCATAGTGTGGGTCTTTCTTGTGCTGTTCTCGTGATAGTGAATAAGCCTCATGAGATCTGATGGTTTTATAAAGAGGAGTTCCCCTGCACAAGCTCTCTGTCTTTGCCTGCCTCCATTCAAGATGTGAATTGCTGTTCCTTGCCTTCTGCCATGATTGTGAGGCCTCCCAGCCACATGGAACTGTAAGTCCAATAAACCCTTTTTTTTGGTAAATTGCCCAGTCACAAGTATGTCTTTATCAGCAGTGTGAGAACAGAGTCATACAGTAAATTGGTACCAGTAGAGTGGGCCATTACTGAAAAGATACCTGAAAGTGTGGAAGCAACTTTGGAACTGGGTAACAGGCAGAGGTTGGAACAGTTTGGAGGGCTCAGAAAAAGATTTAAAATTGTGGGAAAGTGGCCAGGCATGGTGGTTCATGCCTGTAATCCAAGCACTTTGGGATGCTGAGGCGGGCAGATCCCGAGGTCAGGAGTTCAAGACCAGCGTGACCAACATGGTGAAACACCATCTCTACTAAAAATACAAAAATTAGCTGGGTGTGCTGGCACGCACCTGTAATCCCAGCTACTCAGAGGCTGAGACAGAAGAATTGCTTGAACCTGGGAGGTGGAGGTTGCAATGAACCGAGATCATGCCACTGCACTCTAGCCTGGTGACAGAGTAAGACTCCATCTCCAAAAAAAAAAAAAAAAAAAGTGGAAAAGTTTGGAACTTCCTAGAGACTTGTTGAATGGCTTTAACAAAAATGCTGATAGTGATATGAACAATAAAGTACAGACTAAAGTGGTCTCAGATGGAATTGGAGCAAAGGTGACTTTTGTTATGTTTTAGCGAAGAGACTGGTGGCATTTTGCCCTGCCCTAGAGATTTGTGAAACTTTGAATTTGAGAGAGATGATTTAGGGCATTTGGCAGAAGACATTTCTAAGCAACAAAGCATTAAAGAGGTGACTTGGGTGCTGCTAAAGGCATGCAGTTTTATAAGACTTGGAAAATTTGCAACCTGACAATGCGATAGAAATGAAAATCTCATTTTCTGAGGAGAAATTCAAGCCTGCTGCAGAAATTTGCGTAATGAGGAGCTGGATGTTAATCCCCAAAACAAAGGGGAAAATGTCCCTAGAGCATGAGAGAGGTCTTCATGGCAGTCCCTCCCATCACAGGCCTGGAGTCCTAGGAAGAAAAAGTGGTTTCACGGGCCGGGCCCAGGGTTCCCCTGCTCTTGGTACCCTGTGTCCCAGCTGCTCTAACTGTGGCCGAAAGGGGCCAATATACAGCTCAGGCCATGGCTTCAGAGGGTGTAAGCCCCAAGCCTTGGCAGCTTCCACATGGTGTTGAGTCTGAGAATGCAGATAAGTCAAGAATTGGGGTTTGGGGACCTCCACCTAGATTTCAGATGTATGAAAATTTTGCCATTTAGTCATTTGGAATTTTGCCATTTAGTCATTTGGAATTGCTGTATTTACCCAATGCCATACCCCATTGTATCTAGGTAGTAACTAACTTGCATTTGATTTTACAGGCTCATAGCTGGAAGGGACTTGACTTATCTCAGATGAGACTTTGGACCATGGACTTTTGAGTTAATGCTGAAATGAGTTAAGACTTTGGAAGACTGTTGGGAAAGTATGATTGGTTTTGAAATATGAGGACATGAGATTTGTAGGGGTCAGAGGTGGAATTATATGGTTTGCTTGTGTCACCACCCAAATCTCATCTTGAATTGCAACTCCCACAATTCCAGTATGTCGTGGGAAGGACGCAATGGGAGGTAATTGAATCATGGTGGTGGATCTTTCTTCTACTATTTTCATGGTAGTGACTAAGTCTCATGAGATCTGATGGTTTTATAAAGAGGAGTTCCCCTGCACAAGCTCTCTCTCTTTGCCTGCTGCCATCCTTGTAAGACGTGACTTGCTCCTCCTTGCCTCTACCATAATTTTGAGGCCTCTCCAACCATGTGGAACTGTGAGTCCAGTAAACCTCTTTCTTTTGTGAATTACTCAGTCTTGGGTATGTCTTTATCAGCAACATGAGAACAGATTAATACAGAGCCTAAACTAATAGTTCTGGTTTTTAGCTTCCAGATATTTAAAAGGATTAAGACATACTTCCATCAGAAACACTGATTCACAAAGCAGTCATTCTCAACAGAGAGAGAAAGAGAGAGACCACATTCATATAACTTTTATTACAGTATATTTTTCTAATTGTTTCTATTTTATTATTAATTATGGTTGTTCATCTTTTACTGTTCCAAATTTATCAATTAAACTTTATTATATGTATGTATAGGAAAAAGCATGCATATAAGCTTTGGCATCATCCACAGTTTCAGGCATCCACTAGGAGTCTTGGGATGAATCCTCTACCATACGGGCAGCCCTACTATACATAAATGAATGTACAGTCAATTATTATGATAGGAGTTGTGTAATATTCCCAAAATTTGGTTTAGAACTTTAAAATGAACATATATTTCAAGATATAGGCAATCAATTTCCAATAATGTCATAGTAAAAATAACCTATTTGTTTTAAAACCACAAATTTAAATACTAAATACATAAGGCAGGTATTAAAGAAACCCCAACATAATGATAATCTGTAGTGACCAAGGAAAAGTTAAAAGTTAAATGTAGTTAACTTTGCTATAATAAAAATTAAGTATAAAAGTTACAGAAAGGATCTATTCCAAATGACTAAAATGTATCCTAAAAGTTTTAGTGCTTAAACAATCTGATTTAGGTAGAATATTCTGCTACTCAGCATGACTCATTTTTTAAGAGATTCAGACATGAAAAGATTTATTCTATTTTTAATAACAGGTGCTGAGGAAAAGGTATGGCTCATTTATGCATTTGTATTTTATATTTTGCCGTTCTAGTTTTGATTATTCAACACTTTTTCTGTGCCTATTTTGGAAGCTTTAACATTGTAGTTACATAATGTATATTCTGGTATATAAGCATATTTTGGTAAAAGCAAAAATACTAATTAAACATTAATTGCACTTCGCTAGTAATGGAGACTTATTTCATTCCTTAGAGAATTGTTTGAAAATCAACTATCAGTCAATTTTACTATGAAGCATCAATTAAATACTTAAAGTTCAAACTTACCAATTAAAAGAAAGGTTAGTTTACTATTACTAGCATATAATCGCTCAAGCATAATTAGAAAATTTAAGCAAAAGGTACTTTATTATATATTTTGAAGAAAAAGCAAATCTTAAAAATAAGTTTCTTTAATGAGATCCCATTTGTCAATTTTGGCTTTTGCTGCCGTTGCTTTTGGTGTTTTAGACATGAAGTCTTTGCCCATGCCTATGTCCTGAATGGTACTACCTAGGTTTTCCTCTAGGATTTTTATGGTATTAGGTCAAAGAGCTTCTGCACAGCAAAAGAAACTACCATCAGAGTGAACAGGCAACCTACAGAATGGGAGAAAATTTTTGCAATCTACTCATCTGACAAAGGGCTAATATCCAGAACCTACAAAGAACTCAAACAAATTTACAAGAAAAAAACAAACAATCCCATCAAAAAGTGGGCAAAGGATATGAACAGACATTTCTCAAAAGAAGACATTCATACAACCAACAGACACATGAAAAAATGCTCATCATCACTGGCCATCAGAGAAATGCAAATCAAAACCACAATGAGATACCATCTCACACCAGTTAGAATGGCAATCATTAAAAAGTCAGGAAACAACAGGTGCTGGAGAGGATGTGGAGAAATAGGAACACTTTTACACTGTTGGTGGGATTGTAAACTAGTTCAACCATTATGGAAAACAGTATGGCGATTCCTCAAGGATCTAGAACTAGATGTACCATATAACCCAGCCATCCCATTACTGGGTATATACCCAAAGGATTATAAATTATGCTGCTATAAAGACACATGCACACGTATGTTTATTGCAGCACTATTCACAATAGCAAAGACTTGGAATCAACCCAAATGTCCATCAGTGACAGATTGGATTAAGAAAATGTGGCACATATACACCATGGAATACTATGCAGCCATCAAAAAGGATGAGTTTGCGTCCTATGTAGGGACATGGATGCAGCTGGAAACCATCATTCTTAGCAAACTATCACAAGAACAGAAAACCAAACACCGCATGTTCTCACTCATAGGTGGGAACTGAACAATGAGATCACTTGGACTCAGGAAGGGGAACATCACACACAGGGGCCTATCATGGAGAGGGGAGAGGGGGGAGGGACTGCATTGGGAGTTATACCTGATGTAAATGATGAGTTGATGGGTGCAGCACACCAACATGGCACAAGTATACATATGTAACAAACCTGCACCTTATGCACATGTACCCTACAACTTAAAGTACAATAATAATAAATAAATTAAAAAAAAATAAGTTTCTTGCATATAATTGGTGATTAATTGGTCTGTTTGTATGCTTGGTGATTAATTGGTCTGTTTTTAAGTGTGCCATATAGTAAAGCCCTCAGGACATTTCTTACATTTCTTCTCTCTAGGAGTTTCTTTGTTAATAAAGACCAACATATATGTGTGTGTACACACACAAACACACACACACACACACACACACACAGAGAAATTTTACTTGTATCATTTAGTGAAAAGTGTTCCAAGAAAACATAAATTTGATAAATAAATACATAATTTTCTAATCAGTATAATCTAAAATCAAGGTTTAGTTATCTTTTTTTAAATCCTGAAAATAAGTAAAAAAAGTCTAGGTAAATAACATATCTTTGGTTCATCTGTTTGTGACATAATGCATGAATTTCTAATATTATGACTCCTTTGTTAAATTTGATTAAAATGTTTCTTATTCTCTCATTTTAAAAGTGAAGAACTGAGACTTGATTTAAGATTCCATAACTAGACTTTAAGATTTAAATCTTTATTTAAAATTCCATAATTGGTTATAAAACAAATAGGTTATTTTTACTATGACATTATTGGAAATCAATTGCCCATATCTTGAAATCTTATTTTGGAAAAAGCACTAATTAGTTTTCTTAATTGTAAACTCATAAATCTATGGATGTACATAGATTCTTAAACTTTAATACACTCTCAGTCTACATTAACATGGTCTTCTATTTTGAGTAGCTTAAAAATCAACCTCCTAAATTCTTTTCTGGCAATTCAGAGATTTCTTCTTGGTTTGGATGCATTGCTGGTGAGCTAGTTTGATCTTTTGGGGGTGTTAAAGAACCTTGTTTTGTTGTATTACCAGAATTGCTTTTCTGGGTTCTTTCTCATTCGGGTAGACTATGTCAAAGGAAAGATCTGGGGTTCAAGGGCTGCTGTTCAGATTATTTTGTCCCACACGGTGATCCCTTGATGTGGTGCTCTCCTCCTTCCACTAGGGATGGGGCTTCCTGAGAGCCAGACTGCATGGATTGTTATTGCTCTTCTGGGTCTAGTCACCCAGTGTAGCTACCGGGCTCTGGGCCTATATTGGAGAGTGTCTGCAAAGAGTCATGTGATGTGATCTGTCTTCAGTTCTCTCAGGTGTGAATACCTGCACCTGTTCCAGTAGAGGTAGCAGGGGAGTGAGGTGGGACCTTGGTCGTAGTTTTGATTGCTGCACTGGTTTTCACTAATGCTGGTAGTGCTTGCAGTAAAGTTGTCACATGGATAGACTCAGGATCTCTGGTAGCCAGGATGTTACAGGCGGTGGGGTTAGCTTTTGTTCTGTTGTTTTCTCCTTTCTTGGGGAAGGGTTGTTCTTTGATGAATTGCTCTAACGGTTATAGCAGCACAATTCCCAATTGCAAAAATAGGGAACCAGCCTAAATGCCCATCAATCAACAAGTGAATAAAGAAAACGTGGTGCATATATATATATATATATATATATGTATATATATGTTGTGGACAGCTATCAGTTTTGCAGTAGCATTTTTAGCCTTATTACTTTCTTCATTTTATTTTTTTCTATCCTTTTTTTCTAAATTATTTTCCAGTTTTAATTTATGTGCTCTGTTTCATGTGCCAAGGTAAGATCTTTTCTGGATTTTTTAGAGTGATGAAATTATTCTATATCTTGATTGTGGGAGTGAATTTATATGAATCTGTCATAATTTTCTGTGCCCTGTATTAAAATGAGTGAATTTTACTGTATAAAAATAATATTTTAATTTTTAATAATGAAAAACACTATTTTGGAAATAAGGCTGGGTATTCATAAACAAATAAAGAAGAGAATATATTTTATAAATAGTTCTGACAAGCTTTCAAGTACTGATAAACTACTGGAAAAACAGAATTCTTTTGAATGAATTTGTTTTGGGTATTAAATTCCACTGGATGGTTTTCTTCCTTCATTGGCATAAACTAATATGGGAGTCCCCAAAACACTCTTTACGTTGTTACTGTATAAAATTGTAAAGAACATACAATAATATTTTCGAAGCATGCAGTGCTAGATATTGTCTAGCAAAAAATTAGTCATTCCAAAATCACTGTTATATATATGTGCCTAGGCTTTTTAAAAATAAAGTATGACTATACTTTTAATATTTGCTAAAAGCTGGGATATTTGAAAGATAATGTGAGGAAAGTTGAAAATCTTTATAGAATTTCAGGAAGTCCAATAATGTCTGGATAGCATATGCAATTAGTGAAAAACAATAATTCATCCTATGTGACATATCAATTAGAGAAAAATGATAACTTCAATTGTGATGTTACTGAGTTATTCACAAATTTTATCATTTACAGAATATAAGAGGAATCCTTTTACCTTTTCCCCTTGCTTCTAACAACCTCTCAAGGTATACCTTGCCCAGGAAACTAAGAAATGTCTAACAAATGTATTTTAATTAATTCTGTTTCAAGTTTTTATCTATCTTTTGTGTATTCATGAATGCCATCAGTCTTAGCATCACAGTATTAGCAGTGTGACATGTTTTTCTCTTTTTTAATACTGAAGAATCTCATAAGTAATCAGCATAAGACTTCACAAAGATCTATTTTGTATTGTCACTATAAAATGAGAATTGTCAATATAAAATATTTGATTTTATTTATACTTTTTTTTTTTTTTTTTTTTTTTGAGACGGAGTCTCACTCTGTTGCCCAGGCGGGAGTGCAGTGGCCGGATCTCAGCTCACTGCAAGCTCCGCCTCCCGGGTTTACGCCATTCTCCTGCCTCAGCCTCCGGAGTAGCTGGGACTACAGGCGCCTGCCACCTCGCCCGGCTAGTTTTTGTGTGTGTGTTTTTTGTTGTTGTTGTTTTTTTTTAATTTTTTAGTAGAGGTGGGGTTTCGCCGTGTTAGCCAGGATGGTCTCAATCTCCTGACCTCGTGATCCACCCGTCTCGGTCTCCCAAAGTGCTGGGATTACAGGCTTGAGCCACCGCGCCCGTCCTATTTTATTTATACTTAATAAGCCTATCCTAGATGTGTGCCTAGATATGTGAAAACACAAGGGACAAATGTTAGAATATTTTTGGAACAAAATCTCATTTAAGATAAAAATCTTACTGATTTATAAGCTCATCTATGGGATAAGAGCTACAATTTTTAACACATTGCTTATGCTTTCCAATATGATGTCCTATTCAGACAGGAAATCTGTTTAAAAACAAAAACAAACAAAAACTATGGGAAGTGTAATACTCTGATGGCTAATGGCAATAGCAGCTAAGATAAGGGTGCCTTGCCAAATATCTTGCATCTCCTCTTTTCCCCCTTTGAGTATTATTTTATCATCTTATGAGCATTCATCTTATGAATGTTCTTCTTATTCTTTCTCCATCTGGTTTCTTCATTTAAAGTCTGTCCCCAGTGGGAAGGTGTTCATTTTTGGCAAAAGTCATATGTTACATCCTCACAGTGCTTGCCAAATAACCTCATTCAAAGCTGAATGAGTGAGTGAATGAATGAATATTTAAACTGTAGGAAGAAGAGTAACAACTATTGACTAAATGCTACAAACTGGCTGCTTACAAATCACATTCCAAACTTTATACATTTCTAGTAAGAATAAATTAGCCTTTCTGAAGACAACCACCGAAACCAACATTGAATGGCTTTCTATTAGCATGAATGTAGAATGTATGTATCAGTGGAAACATGAAACTAACATTCTGCAGATAAAGTTGTATATATTATCCAGCTAGTGTATATAATTATCTTAGATATATGTCTTTTAAGCACATAAAAAAAAAATCTATTGTCTAATTATATAACACTACACTGCCAATAGCTCTGTCGCCCGGCCCGCGTGCAGTGGCATGATCTTGGCTCACTGCAACCTCTGTGGCCCAGGTTCAAGAGATTCTCCTGCCTCAACCTCCCAAATAAGTAATTTTTAAAAATATCATTCCAAAAGTTCCACTGTTTCTTCCTAACCAAAGTTTTTACTTTGGAAATGTTACATTAAATTGATCTTAGCAAGAAACATTCCTCTAAAACCATTAAGAATAATCAAGTTCTATAAAAAGGATAAACTCACTGCAGTATGCCTAGATGCCAGAATAAATCTCTGATAATGCTAAAAAATAGCACTGCATTGATGAGCTTTTATTTGGTTAAAGAAGGAGAGAGAGACTAAGAAAATTCTATGGGTTTATTCCGATAATCTGTGGCAGAAGAGCTCCTGAAACAAGACAAGAAGACTTGCAGTTACCCCTCTAAGTCAGCTATATTATCAGCCAATAGGCAACCATGCCTTAACACTGGATTTCCTCAGGTTCCAATCATTATCAGATTATATTTTATTTCCCTGTTAGAAGGTAACAATATTTTGAAATTTTAGACCTTAAAAGCAGTGCCACCTACTTTACATGAAAGGTATCATGTGAAGAGGCAGAGTTGTTGAAGTTAATTTTGCCAATTTTGCATCACTTTAGAAATGAACAAGATTTGGAGCACTGCAGAATAAAAACTGGCCAAATAAAAAAAGAGTATATTTTATCAAAGAATAAGGATTTGTTTTCACCTAGTGATTTCTGGCTACTTGATCATGCACCTTTTAGGAAGAATGAAGCATGGATACTTTCTCTTCCAAAGCTTCTTTTCAGATATTTCAAAATACCTTCCATGTCTCTCTCTTAATCTCCTTCCTAACCCCTCTTATTTATTTATCCCCTATCTAGCCACCTATCAATTTATAGATCTATCTGTCCATCTATTCATTTATTTACATTTAGCACTCACTTGTCACTTACATGTCATTCATTGTTTTAAGTACTTTACAAATATTAACTCACTCTTCTTAACAAATTTGAGATATAGATACTGATATAATTTCTCTTTTTTCTGATAAGAGTACTGAGGCTGAGAAAGGCTCAGTAACTTGCCCAATGTTATATAGCTAGAAAGTAGTGGAGCCATTTTGAACCCAGGCAATTAGACTTGATTGCCATTAGCTAAAAAGCCTCATCCTTCAACCTTTCATCTATTGGATTATGGTTCCCAGAATTCATACCAACATAAGCATCCTCCTGTGAACCAAGTCTCACATTTTGACATTCTTCCTAAAAGCTGATACCCAGGAGTTCTGAACCCAATTCTTAGGAAGTGGTCTGACCAAATGGGAATAGCATAAAAATGTTCACCTTGATTCTAGGTGTCATTGTAATTATTACTATTATTAACGTACCTGAAGACTGCATTCATCTTTCACACCCCATACCCCAAACTGTTGTTACAAAGTGAACCTGTGGTTCCCCACATTCTGTAAACTTGTGAGAACAGGGATTGAATGTGTTTGAGTCATTGCATCCTCAGTATCTTATAAAGTGACTGGAAAAAAGTGAGTTAACTAATATCTATTTGCTGGCCGAAAATGAATTAAGGGTTTTTGTTGTTGTTGTTGTTCACATGTCAAGCAGAGTCTCACATTTTGGAATTGTATAATATACAAGGAAATAAAAAAAAAAAAACCCTAAGCATAGGACTTAACATTTATCTGTGTTAGATTTCATCTTTTAATTTTAGAACCTTGACACAGGCTGTTCAAAACCATTTGATTCTTGATTTTATCATCTGGTCTATTAGGGTATTCCTTCTAAATAATCTGTCATCTAGCAATGCAAATTGCCATATCTTCTATATCTTCATCAAAGTTCTTGATGAAAAATATTGAACAAGAGAGGGCCAAGGACAAATCTTGTCAACATTCTCATAAGACTACTTTCTAGGCTAACTCTGATGAACAGACATATTGCTTTACTCTCTCTGGGTAATTCAAGCTACTTGTGAGAACGATACATTATATTAGGTCAAGTCATAAAAGTTGCATTTTCTTACATCAAAACTGTTAGATATTGGCAATTTCATATAATTTAACCTAATCTAATGTAGTCCACATTTCTTCATTTTCTAAGAGTGTCATATGAGATTTTACTAAATATCTTGTTTAAATAAAAATAAATCCACATCATGCATAACTTTAATAAGATGTATATTATTTTAAGATTTATTATTATTAACTTGATAAATTTTACAAAAATAAGAAATTTTGTTATTTGGCATAACTTGATTCTTCAAGTTTGTTGTCTTTATAACCAAATAATTAATTCCTCATCTATGGGACCAAGGCTTTTACTTTATCTCCCACAGCTTTCAGTAAAGTATTTTACATATCATAAATATTCATCAAATGTTGAATAAATAAAATAAAATAATTTTGAATGTGGTCATAACTCATTCAGCAAAGAACCTTCATTGAGAGGCTTTATATACAATTTCCTAGAACTATCTCTTTTCAAGATATTTCCTATCACTAATCTAACTTCTACTGGCTTTAATAACTATTGGCACAGCCCACTCACTTGTGGACATACCATATATATATAGAGGGAAAACACCCCTTTTGCATTAAAAATAACCTCATAATCTCTGAAGGTCTATGGGAATTAAATACATACTAAATCACCCAGGCACTTGGCTCAGATATAGAGACACTGCTGATGGTGGCATGACAAAAGGATAAGGTAAAGTAACACCATCTGTCACAATCATAATGGAATCCCAAAATGAGTCACAGAGTCCTTTAAGCCACTGATATGAAGAAATGCAAGTTTAACCTCTGTTTGACCCTCAGGCAAAATTGATGCCACATTTAAATACTCTGATAATAGTGTTTTTGTATCACTATATCAACTACTGCATGACATTCTAATGCTTAGCCAATAGAAACTAATTTCTGATAATGCCAGGTCTAGTCAGTGGAGCCTGGGAATACGTTTCTTATCAAAATCAAGAGTTCTTAAGGAAGCTTATGATACAACAAAGTCACTTATAATTAGAGAAAAATATCAGCAGTGACTATGGGATTCTTTCCAATTATGGATTTCCCAGTGCTTGAATTAAGACTTTGGCTCTAAAATGAAGCTGACTGACACATTCAGACTATGTCTGTCAATATTTCTGGGCTAGAAAGCTCAGATAATTCCAGTATCCTTTGTAAGCTGTCTGACTGCTTTACTGGCAGCGTCTTCTTTCTCTATCAGCATGAATTTAATATTAAAAGATTACTGCTTATTTATTTATTTATTTATTCATTTATTGTTAACGTAAGCTTCCATTTTCTACCATTTAGTAGTTTTAGGTTAAGAGGAAAGAAACACCACTGAAATTAGTAGTGTCCTTGGTATGTGCATGTATATTTATCTGTATTATTCTTTTGAAACCACAAAGCCAAAGCATTCTAAAATATTTTTCCTCATAATTTGACCATTTTCCCCATTTATCTGAGGTTTATTATGTTTATCTGTGGATGACTACTGTAATATTTTTAGCACTACTTATTAAAACTCATGTCTTAAAGTCTTGTTCAATATTGCTAATTAACTTCTTCATTACCATAAGCAATGCTGCTAAGCTACAGTACTGTCATAAAATTTTTAAAATGAATAAACAAAATCATGTAATATAAACAATGATGCAGCTGCTCATTGTTTATACAGCTCAGCAAATAATGGCCAAGTGCTACTGACTGAATCAGTGAATATTATTCCTTCTCATTAATGGAAAAAGAAAGGAATGTAGAATAAGCTGTGCACATCAAAATAACGGGGAGCTCACATATTTAGGATGCAATCAATGTTGCATCTCTGTCTATAGTACTCATCAATACTCTGCCAAATGGTAACTACATCCTCCTCTTCCCATTTCAAGTAATACAGTCAGCCCATTTTAATCGTAAACAATTGCTTTGTAATTTAAAGGGATCAATTCCATTACACAGTCACTGTAATTCATTTAAGGTCTGAAGCACAGAGTTGGGCACAAATTTAAGTATTCGATAAGTATTTGTTAAAAGAGTGAAATATGTAAAATTACATAACCTTATCATTAAGAATAATTAAGGACACCTAAAAGTCCTCTGAATTATCTCAGAGACAGTATACTTAGAATCTAAATATAGGTAATCATGATGGCTATTAGTGAAACAAGAAATGGATTCATATTTTAAGCTTTACTTTTTCTTATAGTTTAGAAATGCTTACACTTCCCAAGGCTTGTGTAAACTTTAATTTTACCACTTTTAGTATTTCGTATTATTTTAAACAGGAATAATATCAGAATTGCCACACATCCTAATAGAAATAGGGTAGAGTATGAATAAATAAATCAATATCAGTAACAAAAATCAATAGTATTTTCATTTCTAAATTGGAGGTAGAGTCGGGATAAAATTAAAAGAACTAATGAAAACCCAACAAAGATCTTCACAACAACCAGCTACTACCCACCTTAGTCACTAAGCCAAATATTTCTGGAAGTAAACTATAATGATGCATACAGAAAAGAGGTGAAGAGAGAGGTAAACATAAAGAAATGTTTCTCTTAAATAGTTATTTCATTAAGTGAGACAACACTTTGTTTTTTCCTTTTCCTTTTTTGTTTTTTTTTTTTGGTAGAGTTTTGCTCTTGTTCCCCAGGCTGGAGTGCAATGGCACAATCTTGACTCAAGGCAATCTCTGCCTCCCAGGTTCAAGCAATTCTCCTGCCTCAGCCTCCCGAGTAGCTGGGATTACAGGCATGCACCACTGTGCCCGGCTAATTTTGTATTTTTAGTAGAGATGGGGTTTCTCCATGTTGGTCAGGCTGATGTCGAACTCCTGACCTCAGGTGATCCGCCTGCCTCAGCCTCCCAAAGCGTTGGGATTACAGGCGTGAGCCACCGGGCCCTGGCAGAGACAACAATTTCATGCATAATTTTAGAAATTAAAAAGATATGTTATTGGAGTCCCTTTTAACCATATTAGAATATTTAATTCAACAGATTCAGATTTGAAAAGATGCTTTTAAATTTTTAGTCATAGTTGGACCAAAGTCAACAGATGTTTCTGTCTTTAAGAGAAAAGTAAGAGCAACAGGGGGCTGGAACAAACACATCAGCCTGATTCAGGATGGGCAAGATCTCTGGTTCCCTACATTCACTCAGACCTCAGCTAGCAAAGCTGAGTGCCATTCATGCTGGTCTTGCAGAGCCAGAATAAATTAACACAGTCAGAAAGAGGGATTGGTCTCACAGCATTTCAAAACAGCCCTTCATCTGTCTATGTTTAGGGAAATCAGTGGGAATGGACAGAAGAAGGAATCCATCATGTGTTATAGACTATGAGTTAGTACACTGAGAAAATTACAAACACACATGAAAAATTGAAACTCTACCTGCTCCCTATTTTTGAGTATGAAACATAACCTTTGCTTAAGTTAAAATATGGAAATCCAAGGTATTGCCCATGGTGAGAATAGAAACCTACTGGTTCCTTTTCTAAATTCCTTTAACCTATACTAACAGGTCTAATTTGTCTTTTTGTCCATTTTTCACCTCTTCCCCCTCCAACATATGAACAGATCAAAACACTGCATGACTGCCTCGAGTCTCATTGCTCTTCTCACTGTGTTAATTGATTCCAGCTATTCAAGGTGAGGATAAACAGTATTCTGCTTGGCCAGGATAAACCTGTGAGGGACATACCCATCCTATATCAGATGGCTGCTCTTCTCTGTCAACCAGACAGGCAGTAATTCTGTGAGGACACAAAATAGGGTCATTTAACAAAACAAAGTGATGTGCTTCACTGCCTGAGCAGCCTAAGTCTAGAGAGGGAGGCAGCATATACATCGCTCCACAGCTTCTTTTTTTTTTTTTTTTTTTTTTTTTTTTTTTTTTTGAGACGGAGTCTCGCTCTGTCGCCCAGGCTGGAGTGCAGTGGCACGATCTCGGCTCACTGCAAGCTCCGCCTCCCGGGTTTACGCCATTCTCCTGCCTCAGCCTCCCGAGTAGCTGGGACTACAGGCGCCCGCCACCACGCCCGGCTAATTTTTTGTATTTTTAGTAGAGACGGGGTTTCACTGTGTTAGCCAGGTTAGTCTGTATCTCCTGACCTCGTGATCCGCCCGCCTCGGCCTCCCAAAGTGCTGGGATTACAGGCGTGAGAGACCGTGCCCGGCCGCTCCACAGCTTCTTAATAGATTAGTACACCTATTCATGCTAAGATATAAATTCAATTCAATGTTAGGAAGTTGAGAACAGTGATTCTTTTCCAAACCCAGAATCACCATAAAAAAAAAATAGTGACCCAGGGCCTTACTACAAATACTGAATCAACACATCTTAGGGCTCTGATTTGATGAGATGTGGGAGAGACAGAAAATTAGCATTTTAACATGATCTCTGGGTGATTTATAGAGCCTCCTTGCATTAGATAGGAAATTCAGAAACATCGAATTAGTCATTAGGAGATTCAGAAACATCTACATAAACATCTATATAAAGGCAATCAACAAAAATAGTCACAGAAATTTAAAACACAAAAAACATTTTAACATATTTTTATTATATTTTGTAGCTTATACTAACCTAGTAGTAGTTATGGAATACATGATAATTATCTCCTTTTTTTTTTTTTTTTTTTTTTTTTTTTGAGACAGAGTCTTACCGCGACACCCGGGCTGGGTGGCTCAGTGCTCGATCTTGGCTCACTGTAACCTCCACCTCTGGGTTCAAGCAATTCTCGTGCCTCAGCCTCCTGAGTAGCTGGGATTACAGGTGCCTGCCACCATGCCCACCTAATTTTTGTATTTTTAATAGAGAAGGGGATTTCACCATGTTGGCCAGAGTTATCAAACTCCTGACCTCAGGTGTTCCACTCACTTAGTAGCCTCCCAAAGTGCTGGGATTACAGGCGATAATTCTCAAATTTAAGCAGCTTGTTACAAGTAGATTACTGGTCTCCACCCCCCAGGGTTTCAGATTCAGTCTAAGGTAGGACCTGACAACTTTTCTTTGTAACAGTCCTTAAAAAAAATTCAGTTAAGTGTAATCTATATGCACATAAGTTTGATTATACAAATGAATATGGATAGTACACCTCTAATTCATCAAAGAATTTAAACTCACTGATCACTAAAACAAAATTACATAACATTGTAGTAATACACTGTAATATTTCCTCTACAAATGATTTTTTTTTTTTTTTTGAGACAGAGTCTCCCGCTGTCACCCAGGCGTGAGTGCAATGGCATGATCTTGGCTCACTGCAACCTCCGTCTCCTGGGTTCAAGCGGTTCTCCTAACTCATCCTCCCAAGCAGCTGGGATTACAGATGCCTACCATCGTGCCCGGTTCATTTTTGTATTTTTAATAGAGATGCGGTTTCGCCATGTTGGCCAGGCTGGTCTTGAACTCCTGAACTCAGATGATCCACCTGCTTTGGCCTCCCAAAGTGCTGGGATTACAGGCGTGAGTCACCGTGCCCAGCTTACAAATGATTTTTAATATTATTACACTATGATAATGACCATCAGTAGTGCTTCTCTCATCAAAAGCATTCACTCAATATTAGGCTAATAGTCAATACTAATGGTTAATATTTATAATAACAAGGTTTGATGAATATACGTACCTACTCCTTCCAAGGGAATGTAAGTACAACATAAAATAGCCATAGTTGTATAAATTAAAAAAAAAAAAAAAAGAATGTTGTAGATAGGCAATTTTTACCTGTTTTACTGTGAAAGCTGAAAGCAAAAATTTTAAAGTTTCACCTCTGATTAGAATGGTTGACTCTTCTTTTATTCAAATTCAATGTTGACATTTTTACACTTCATGGTTTTCTTTTCATGTTTTTCAATATTTGTCCTTACAAACAACTGGTGAAAGCTGTCTGTTTGAACTGTTTAAATGTGAAAGTCAAAAGAGAGTACCGCTTAATCAAATAAAGGTTGAGTATTCCTTCTCTGAAATGTGTGGGACCAGAAGCATTTTGGATTTCAGATTTTTCCAGAGTTTGGAATAGTTGCAAATACATATTTGAGATATCTTGGGAATGGGACCCAAGTCTAAGCATGGAATTCATTTATGTTTCATCAACACCTTATACATACAGCCTGAAGGTAATTTTATACAATGTTCTTAACAATTTTGTGCATGAAATAAAGTTTTGACAGTATTTTGACTGCAATCTATAACATGAGGTCAGGTGTGGAATTTTCCTTTTGTGGGAGGATGTTGACACTCAAAAAGTTTTAGATTTTGGAGCATTTCAGATTTCTAATTTTCATGTTAGAGATGCTCAATCTGACATGACACTAGAACTATTTCTTAAGTCTCTGGAGTGAAAGACCAACCCACTCTGTTATTCTATGTTTCCCTAGGAGAGTAGATTCAATGTGTTATATACTTTTTCAGGGCTATTTAATAAATAGACAGAAGCAAATCCCCTAGCAATACTCAAAACTTTTAAGAACTACTTTTTTTTTTCCGTCCTTAGCAAATAAATAAATAAATAAATAAATAAATAAACAAATATTAGAAATAGAGTAAGGCTCTTCTCTTGCAGTTTTATTTTCACAGTAATACTTTGGCACTTTCCTGGGAATTTGTGTGTACTAACGATGAGCAGGTGCCAATTAGCTAGCTGGATAAATCTCCTGAACACAATTAGCACTTTTTACATTCCTTCATGGAATTCTAGGTGAACTATCAGTCCTGTGTTCATGTGAATTATTAAATTAATCTTCAGAAATTTATTTCAAAGACTGAATATATTCACTAAAAATTTTGGTAAAATGCAGAAGAGCTCAAATCTGAAACACTCAGATTTTAATGGTACTTTTATTAAGTACCATTAAAACTTTGGATCACATGTAGTAAAAACATGTACTACATAAAATAAAAAGGCATATAGTGAGTAATTTAAAAAAAAAATTTTTTTAAGAGAAATTTTTTTTCTTTTCTTTTTCTTTTTTTTTTTTTTTTTTTTTTTGAGACTGAGTCTCGTGCTCTGTGGCCCAGGCTGGAGTGCAGTGGCGTGATCTTGGCTCACTGCAAGCTCTGCCTCCTGGGTTCACGCCATTCTCCTGCCTCAGCCTCCCGAGTAACTGGGACTACAGGCGCCCACAACCACACCCAGCTAATTTATTGTATTTTTAGTAGAGACGGGGTTTCACCGTGTTAGCCAGGATGGTCTCAATCTCCTGACCTCGTGATCCGCCACCTCAGCCTCCCAAAGTGCGGGATTACAGGCGTGAACCACCGCGCCCGGCCAGAAATGTTCAAACATAAACAAAAGCAGGGAAATTAATAAAGATCTAAATTCCAAATCATTTTAACCTGCTTTCAAAAGCAATAGCAATGCATAATGAACATTTCTCAGATCATTATATATGTTTAATAGTCGCACTGTTGACACACGTAGTAAGTGATCTAATAATTGCATACAATTTTAATGGAAAAGTATAAATCAATATATTCAAGAAGACTCTTGTTGATGCATTGTTTTGGGAAAAAGTTCTCATGGAAAAGATTTATCAACACAGAAATAGCAACTGAATTTTTTTTTCTTAATACAGAGGATTGCATCACAGATACATTTAATTTACATAAATTCAAGTAGTTCTTTTATGTTATTACAATACTATAAAATGATACTTTGTAAAGATACTTTTCATTATGTACTACACACTTTGTACAATAATATGTAATAATATCTGTACACCACATAGGAATATATTTTTTAAAATTCAGTATATTTTATGATCTAATGAAGAAGTTTCAAAAATAATTTTGATTATACTAAAATTTAATAGTTGATTTCAGACCCTGACCCCAACATATAATTTAATTCAACTAGGTGATTATTTCAGATACTCAATTTCTTATGTGAATTCTGTCCTGCAGTTTAAAACTTTCATAAATCTTTTCTGGTTATCTCGTTTTAGTAGTTAAAAAAAAGCAATAATAATAAAATAAAAGAACTCAAAACCCCTACCTTCATTCACATGTAATAGTCTTCTTGCTCACTGTTAGGTTTAGAGAATTTTAGCTTTTCGGCGCGTGAGGCGTTTTTGCCCGCCACCACTGAGTCGTGCGGAGGCAGAGGCTTGGGTGCATTCAAGATTCGGCTTCACCCGTAACCCACCGCCATGGCCGAGGAAGGCGTTGCTGCTGGAGGTGTAATGGCCATTAATACTGCTTTACCAGAGGTGCTGAAGACCGCCCTCATCCACCATGGCCTAGCATGTGGAATTCGCGAAGCTGCCAAAGGATTAGACAAGCACCAAACCCACCTTTGTGTGCTTGCATCCAACTGTGATGAGCCTATGTATGTCAAGTTGGTGGAGGCCCTTTGTGCTGAACACCAAATTAACCTAATTAATGTGGATGACAACAAGAAACTAGAGGAAAGGGTAGGCCTCTGTACAATTGGCAGAGAGGGGAAACCCCATAAAGTGGTTGGCTGCAGTTGTGTAGTAGTTAAGGACTATGGCAAGGAGTCTCAGGCCAAGGATGTCATCGAAGAGTACTTCAAATGCAAGAAATGAAGAAATAAATCTCTGGCTCACACGCACAAAAAAAAAAAAAAAAAAAAAAAAAAGAAAGAAAGAAAGAAAGAAAGAAAGAAAGAAAGAAAGAAAGAAAGAAAGAAAGAAAGAAAGAAAGAAAGAAAATTTGAGCTTTTCCGTGATTGTAAAACTAGGAACTTGAATTTGTGTCATGGTATTTCAAATTCTTAACTCTAGAACATGATCAGCTAAATCAATAGTCTTGTTCATCCACTGAACTACTTTGCCATGTTCCTGAAAGCTTTTAGTTAAAAATAAATAAATAAAAATAAAAAAGAAAAATGCTGTCATAGGAATCCAGACCATCTGGCAAGTCAATATATTCATACTTGGGGGAAAATTCAGTGAAGGTTATGAAAAGTAGCAAAATATGCTGCCCCAAAATATGCCACTTGGCATATTGATGATTTTGAACTGAAGACAATTGGAAGCAGATACAAGGCAAGCTCTAAGCAGACTATAAATTTACAAAGGTATCCCTCTCTCCTCTCTATTAGGAAAAATAGAAGTTAATCACCAGAGACAACTTTAAACATTTATCAGCCTGGAGATGGCACCAGAAGAATCCACATAATAAATGTTACTAACTACAGTAGTCTCCACTTACCCATGGGAAATATGTCCCAAGGCCCCCTAGTGGATGCCTGAAACAACCCATAGCAGCAAATAGTACATATACCACCAGGTTTTTCCCTATACATACACACCTACAACAAAGTTTAATTTATAAATTAGGCACAGTAAGAGATTAACAACAGTAATTTATAATAAAATAGAACAATTATAATAACATACTGCAATACAAATTATGTGAATACAGTATCTCTTTCTTTCTCTCAAAATACATTGTACCGTACAGTCATCTTTCTGTAGTCACGTGGTATTGGTTCCAAATCTTCCCGGGGATTTTTCTGTGGATGCTTAAGTCCCTGATATAAAATGGCATAGTATTTGCATATAATCTACACACATCCTCCAAAACAGTTTAAATCATTTCTGCATTACTTATAATCCCTAATACAATGTAAATATAATTTAGGCAGTTGTTATACTGTATTGTTTTTTCTAGAAAAATCGTATTATTTATTTATTTACTTTATGTTTCCATTTCCTGATTTTTTTTTTTTTTTTTTTTTTTCTTTGAGACAGAGTTTTGCTCTTTTTGCCCAGGCTGGAGTGCAATGGCGCAATCTTGGCTCACTGCAACCTCCGCCTCCCAGGTTCAAACGATTCTCCTTCCTCAGCCTCCTAAGTAGCTGGGATTATAGGTGCCCACCACCATGCCCTGCTAATTCTTTCATATTTTTAGTAGAGACAGGGTTTCACTGTGTTGGGCAGGCTGGTCTTGAATTCCTGACCTTAGGTGATTCACCTGCCTCAGCCTCCCAAAGTGCTGGGATTACAAGCATAAACCACCATGCCCGGCCCATTTCCTGAATATTTTTGATCTGATGTTGTTTACTCACCTGTTTGCAGACCTCAGTTGACCACAGGTAACTGAAACTGCGGATAGCAAAACTGCAGATAAGGGGGAACTACTGTAGCTCTCATGTTCCATTAGTTTCCCCCATATATTTACCTTCCCACAATTTGCTGCCCTTACAAGCTCAAAGTTCTTTTCCTTTGTTTTGCCACTTCTCTACAAAATCTGTTGTTTTTTGTTTAGATGCTATATAACCCTAAATTTCAATCGCCCCGTTGAGTTACTCATCAGAATTCTCCCATGTGCGTCCATGAAGCACTCTTTACTAAACTGTTTTTCTCTTGTTAATCTGTCTTTTGTCAGTCTAATTTGCTGGGCCCCACCAATGAACCTAAGTCAGAATGGAAAGGGGTTTTTCTCCTTGCCTGGAGTGGTATAAAAATAATTTTTTAAGAAATTACATTATCAAGAATTGTTTAATAAGCACAGTACCTGAAACACATGGCAGTTATTCTTATAGGCCACACTCAATTAAATTTTCAGAATAAAATTTTACTTTTTGGAAAAGTGAGGGCTTCTTTTACTAATGATGTAATAATTTGATGGAAAGAGTTATAAGAATAAAAGGTTGCTGGTGCTTTAGGAGGTTATAATCTGGATTGTTTTGCAATATTATTGCAGCTTGAGACCGAATGAGACAATGGTACTAGGAAAAAGAAAACTCCAGTATAAGGTCAATTCTTATTCATTATTTCATATATACCAATACTTGATTTAGTATATTACTAAGGGGTAACTGATCACATAATGCTTTTCTCCACATTTCATGTTGTCCAGGGCTTAAAAAACCTTTGGTGCCAGTGCAGATGATTGTCAGATTCAAATCTTCTGCTCCAGCTCGGCATTATCCACCTGGACAAATGCAAGCAAACTGTGCTTTTTCTTTCTTCCCTATTCCACCCTGTTCTCTTTTACTGAAGAACAGTTCAGTATGATTGACTTTTATGCTATTTTAAGCATCACTGTAATGAACACCTTATGCATGTCTTTGCACACAAGTATGAGAGTTTCTCTAGGAGGAAAACTTAGAAGTAGATTTCCAATATACAAGGTATGTAAAACATGATATTTTTTAAACACGGTATTTTAAACATGGTATTTTAAAACATGGTAATATAAGGTAGTAAAACATGGGTTTTAGTAGGTGAGGAGGTTCAGAACGTACTACCCCATAATACAGAGCTCTGACACATTGAATATTTTAAGAAATTGACAAATAGCAAGTGCAGGAAGGTATCTCTGATTTTCTCCTGAAGCATTTCATAAGAATCTCAAATGAGAGCTGCCCTCCATATACCCAGTGGCATTTTTATCTCCAAAGATGGAAGGGCAAGAGGAATCAGAATGAATAGGCTTTGCTAAATTTCCCCCAGTTTACTTCGCTTAACCCATACTTTGCCCTATCACACTTGTTCATAACTTTGCACACTTCATCAAATCTCACATAAAAATACTCAGGTTTAACCTTTTTTTGGGGGGGGGTCTTCATTTCCTTAGGAAGGCTCTCATGTCATGTAAAACTTAAATTAAATAAATGTGTATATTTTTCTATTGTTAATGTCTTTGGTTACAGAGTCCCAGCCAAGAATGTAGACAGGTAGAATGAAAATATTGCTTTCCTTCACTGCAGTTTCTGGTGATGAGGATGGCATTGCATTGGCTAGGGCACTCAACGACTCTGGGGCTGTCACTGACTAAGCCAGCAAAGAATTCTTACTGAGTCAGTTTCCTAGATCTCTATCTGCAGAGGCCGGTTGAGAGAGGAAGGTAAGATTTTTTTCCCATCCAGTCCTTTCCAAATTCAGATTAGTAGGAGAAATTTGTAAGAAGTATTCCTTTGAATTGTAACTCTTACAAATTTGGTTCGAAGTACTCATTGATTATTGATCTTTTTCCTCCCAGGGACAGCCATGGCATTCCTATTTGTCTCACTTTGTATCTTGAGAGCTTGGCTTGACTTTACACCTGTCAGGGCACATTGATTGTCAGGCCTGCATCTGCAGGTGGCCAACTGTTAGATAGGGGCCCTGAGATATGAGGATGGCTGAACAGAAATGTGGGCTGCACCCCATTTGCAGCTGGTATCCTGCTGGCATGACTAGCTCGTAGGAGGTTTTGTCTGCATCTGTCATTCTTCTGTCTGTTTTTGGTAGTGGCTCTGGATCATGAGGGTGTCTTCTTCTCTGGGGATGCCTCTTGCGTCTGTGATTAGGCTATAAAAGGGCTTACTGATTTTGATTTTGAGTCACATGGAATAGATACCCCTTTGGTTTAAAAAAAAGGCAGGGTGGCAGGGGGCAGTTGCAGTTGGCTCATGCCTGTAATCCCTGCACTTTGGGAGGCTGAGGCAGGAGGATTGTTTGAGCCCAGGAGTTTTGAGACCAGTTTAGGCAACACAATGAGATCTTGCTCTCTGAAAAAATAATTAATTAAAGGAAAAGGGTTCATCTCTTCTTGGTCTTTACAGTTAGGGGAAAAAAGGGGATTCAATTGTGCCGGAAAATTTACTGTTTGTCCCATTCAAAACCTGACAATCATATTTCAAAGGATTTTTTTTTTTTTTTTTTGGCCAAAATACTCTACGGTCAGAAATGGGCTTAATTGGAGGTTGATCTTCAGAGCCTGAGAGGAACTATTTTTAAGGCCTTCTCTTCTAATATGGAATTATGCACTTATGAAAGGAGTTATCCAGCTTGCTTTAGGCAGACAGTAAGGGAAGGGTCCCTGGAGAACTTCAATCCACCCCAGAAGAATTTATACCAGATGTTTTTTGCAGATAAAGGAACTTGCACAGGGGTCTTGCCTAAACATGCCCATAGTGGACAATTCCATTCCTTAACATATGTGCGGTAACAGAAATAAATCAATATGGAGGAACTCAGCCTAAGGACCCACATGTGCACTGGAAGGATGGGGTAGAATTCACACCTTAAGCCCTCATATTCAACTGTGAAGGAAGCAACTGGAAACCTGCTTTCAGGACCCTTTTTTGTTTTTTGCTGAGAGCTTTCCTTTTGCTTAACAAATTCTGCTCCACTCACTCTTTGATGACCTTGTGCCTAATTCTTGGTTGTGAGAAAAGAACCCAAATCTGGTTGAGCTAAGGAGGAAAAGCTCCTGCATCACTTAGAGAGAAAGAACATTAGGAAGGCTTTGTGTAATAATTTATTAAAACATTCTAAAGGCATGCAACTCAATCTAGAACATAGGGATTTTTATTTTCATCTTAGTTAGAAATATGTTCTCTGATATGAAGTAGCAAATTCAATATAATGTAATTTGATAGGAAGGTCAGCCTCTTTATTATTCAGGCTGCAACACAGTTTTCTGAAGAGTTTAAAACAACTACCCTTGTCTTACAAATTGAGTCCATTAAAAACAGAAACGCAGCACTAGGAGCAATTCAAAGCCCATCCATCCTTCTTAACAATCCCCAAATCTCTCCTGTTCATATCAAGATGCTTGCAGATACTTTAAAAAGTCAAAACATTGGAAATAGAATTGTCCTGCACTTAGAAAAAAATACCCTAAATCTGTGATCATTGATATGCCCCAAAATGCTCTCAGAGAAACCTTACATCCTTTCTTTGTACCTTTCAGATATAAATATTTGACCTTGTCCTCTCTAGGACCTGAGGGCAATCTATTTGCTATGCAAACTTCCTGGGAGATAACTCTTGCTTCTAAACAACAACAACAACAACAACAAAAACAGGCTTTTTGAAAACAAAATGCTCCAGTGTCCACCACTTCCAGAAAATTACTTAATAACAATAAACAAAAATCTTAAAAGCCTCCTCCATAAATATGAGTCAACAGGTAACCCTAACTTGTCCCATTTGCCAGAAATACAATTTGGATACAAATGTAAAGTGGAGATAAACCCGTGAGTTTTTACTAATACGTTTACTGAATCATGACTAAAATTTTAAAACAAAACTCTAAGATCTCTGTTTGAAGCTGTCTGTATGGCTATGTATACTTAGGTTTACTTGTATATGTATATGTACTGTATACATGACAGTTTTCTACCTCTGAATAGTGTTACCAAATTAATTTATAAAATTCTATAATGGTTTATTCAAATTGGCTTAGAGATAAATGAACACTTACATAAAATAAATATTCCTAAAACCCCAGGAAATACAGAAACTAACCTAAATGCTTTCATGTTCACATGACTTGGATAAATTGTTGATATAAAAGATTAGTTTAACATGGTTGGTTTCATAAAAATAGCTATGTATTCTAAGTTATCAGCATTATGTATAATATGAGCATACATTTTTATTCTACTGGATTTAGTAGCCAAATAAGGTTAAAAATAGTTAAGAGGGAAATAAGTTAAAATGTTGGTTAGCTTTGTTGGGTATTATAATATGTCTGCCTAAAAACAGTTTCAAAAATGTTTATGGTAACTTGAAACCTTAGAATTATGTTAAATTATACATATGTATGTATGTATATATATAGTGTGTATATATACACTATATATACACATAGTCCACATATGTATATATGTGTGTGTATATATATATGTAGAGTGTGCGTGTGTTCAAAATTTCCAAATAGGATAAAATGCTGAAACATTCATTACTGAACATAAGTTAAATCTATGTATTTTTGGCATCTTGTTTTTATATGTTATAAAGAAACGAAATATATGTGGGTATGTTAATACACATGAGAAACTATACCATGAGGAAACAGTATATATCTATAAAAACACAAAATAGTGTATTTGCAAATGTGCCAGTCAGTTACAGAACACTGGCATATGACAGGAAATTCACAATTGTCTACTTCCTAGTTTTCTCTGTAAAAGAAATGTTGATCACTTTGTGGGGCCAAGGCAGGCGGATCACGAGGTCAGGAGATGGAGACCATCCTGTCTAACACGGTGAAATAAAAATAAAAAAAAAAATTAGCAGGGTGTGGTGGCACATGCCTGTATTTCCCAGCTACTCGGGAAGCTAAGGCAGGAGAATCACGAGCCTGGAAAGTGGAGTTTGCAGTGAGCTGAGATCACACAACTGCACTCCAGCCTGGGTGACAGAGGGAGATTCTGTCTCAAAAAAAAAAAAAAAAAGAGGAAATGTTACTCATGATTAAAAGTTATACTGAATTTACATAAATGAAACTACTATGAATAAAGAGAGTAAAGAAAAAAAAACTATGCAAAGTGTGCAAGAAAAGTAGGATGTGTTTTTGATTTAAAAAGAGAAATGTGGTATGAAGGATATATTTTTTTAAGGGGGAAAAAAGAGTAATTTTGTCCTAAGGTAGAATGATTGGTTGTTCCAGAATGAGAAAAAGGAAAAGAGTAGGACCAAAACTCAATGGATTTTTAAAAACACGTAGAGGGTTCGTGGAAAAATAATTTTATGTGTAGTCAGCCGCTAAGAGAGAATTACTTTATTTCTAAGTTAAAAAAATGAGAAAACTTTAAAAGCATACTAATGCAAAACCAGAATGACAGTTTTCTTGGATTATTGGTCTGGTCTTATTAAAAAATAAGAGATTTCTCCTTATCTTTTAAGTAATCTACTTAGGAAACAAAGATTTTGTATCTTAGCAAAATAATTTCCTCTGCTTCATGTTGTATTTATCAGATCTTTGCTTAGGAAAACCAAGTTTTCTCAATATTAGAAGAGCTAAAATTTTTTCACAGCTATATAATTTATGGTATTTGCCTTTGAAATATTTTATTGTCTCACTAGTTAAATAAATAAATATTATTTCATAGTAGTGAGCCTACTTAATGAAATGTTCAAAACTTTTCACATTTTTGACAAGCAACTCAATATCAAATTTAAATAGTCATTTTGACTTCAAAACTAACTTTGTGATTTCCCAGAGCACCCCTGGAAAATCTTAAATAATATGTTCTCTCATCTTGTAAAGAGAGAGATGTTAAACTCATTAGATTTATTTGAGATACTGAATTACATAGAAGCATTGTCAAAAAGTAATGCTTAACCTTCTTCAAGTTGCATTTATATGGGTATACATTTTTAATATAACTGTTTCAAAAATTTTATGAAATTCCTAGAAATATGTCAATGTTCTTTCTGTCTATATGAATCAATCATAATTCAGTTATCTTAGAACGTGATATGCCACATTATAATAAGCTCCTATCAGATCTTTAACCATGACCACTTTAAGTCTTTTGTCATTTACAGACAATTAGTTTTATTCAGATTCTTCTCTGAAAATGTTCACAATTAGCAGCAGGCCAAAACTGCTCTATCTTCAAAGAAATTCATGAAACATACTCTAATAAATACTCTGAAGTACAGGTTTCTGATAATTGTATTTATTTGTTTGTTTATTTATCCATTTATTTATTTATTAGAGACAGAGTCTCACTCTGTTGCTCAGGCTGGAGTGTAGTGTTGTGATCATAGCTCACTGCAGCCTCCAGGTCCTGGGCACAAACACTCCTCTGACCTCAGCCTCCTGAGGATTTGGGACACTATAGGTATGTGCCACCATACCCAGCTAAATAAATTCTTTTTTTTTTTTTTGTAGAGATGGAGTCTCACTTTGTTGCCTAGGCTGGTATCGAACTTCTGGCTTCAAGCAATCCTTCTATCTCAGTCTTTCAATGTGGCAGGACTATAAATGTGTGCCACCATGCCTGGCTAAATTTTAAAATTTTTTGTAGAGATGGGATCTTGTTTTGTTGCCCAGGCTGGTATTGAACTCCTTGCTTCAAGCAAACCGCCTGTGTCAGGCTCCTAAAGTGCTGGGGTTAAGGGCATGAGCCACCCATGCCTGGCCTCTGACAATAATAAGATCATACGCTTTGACTGGGTAAAAATTT
The DNA here is from genome assembly GCF_043159975.1 of Macaca nemestrina. Lineage (NCBI taxonomy): Eukaryota > Metazoa > Chordata > Mammalia > Primates > Cercopithecidae > Macaca > Macaca nemestrina. The sequence goes on along the minus strand of NC_092127.1, from coordinate 124,762,125 downwards.
CCAGAACCCTAGTTTAAAAATCTGATTGAGTCATAAAACTAATCAAAGATGATGCAAAATTATAACTGAGCTGACGTAACCAACTCCATCTTGCTTCTAACCTCCACTGTCCTTGTTTCTTCCTGGGTGTAGGCTACACTAACTTTGGGAGGAACTTAGTTTATAATTTAAAACAAAGACGATAACAGCCCTTTCCCAAAACAAACTTCTTTCTTGCCTGGAGACTAGATTGCCTTTGTAGGACTAACAAATTAGCCACAAAGTTTAGAAATTATGGTTTAGGAGTCATGGAGCTGGAGGCTACAAGATTCTGACCCTCCCTAAACTACTCCTAAGATCAGTGCTTGAGATGTTTTTGCAAACCTTCACTTGATGGACCACCTGGCACCACCCAGATTGATAAACTGGCTCATTTGATCTTGTGGTCCCCACCCAGGAACTGACTCAGCACAAAAGGACAGCTTCAATTCCCTATGATTTCATCTCCTACCTAACCAATTAGCACTCCTGGCTCTCTGGCTTTCCCCCACCGAGTGTCCTTAGAAACTCTGATACCCAAATGCTTGGGGATACTGATTTGAGTAATAATAAAACTCTGGTCTCCCACACAGCTGAGTCTGTGTGAATTATTCTTTCTCTATTGCAATTTCCCTGTCTCAATATACAGCTCTGTCTAGGCAGTGGGCAAGGTGAACTCCATTGGGTGGTTACAATCAAGCATAACAAGAATTAATTACATGGAACTAAATGAACTGGTAAGGAATATTATAATTTTTAAATTACTTTTTTGATTGAGACATTGCTGGTTCTTTAATATTTTGTTTTTCAAATTAAAGTTTTTCTCTTTTTCTCTCAAGCTATCTGTACCTTATAACAATCTGGCAAACTATAAAGAAAAACAAAATATTTATTTGTTCTCTCTACCTGATCTCTCCAGAATTTGGAAACTATTGTTGATTATTCTTATTTTCAAGGCAATATAAATATATGCATAAGTTCAATAAGAATATGTACTTCTGGCCGGGCGCGGTGGCTCAAGCCTGTAATCCCAGCACTTTGGGAGGCCGAGACGGGCAGATCACGAGGTCAGGAGATCGAGACCATCCTGGCTAACACGGTGAAACCCCGTCTCTACTAAAAAAATACAAAAAACTAGCCAGGCGAGGTGGCGGGCGCCTGTAGTCCCAGCTACTCGGGAGGCTGAGGCAGGAGAATGGCGTAAACCCGGGAGGCGGAGCTTGTAGTGAGCCGAGATCCGGCCACCGCACTCCAGCCTGGGCGACAGAGCGAGACTCCGTCTCAAAAAAAAAAAAAAAAAAAAAAAGAATATGTACTTCTTATAACAGAAAATAACTAGAAACGTTGATGATATTGCTAAGCCTATACATTTGAGAATATGTATAGAATCAGATATGACTAGAAAATTTTAAGGAACTAAATTTGATTTCATGGGGCCAATGATTACAAAGACCCTTGGAAAAACTGGCCTTGGACCTGGCTTACAGAATTCTTAGCCTTACACATAAGGAAGGTCACTTCCCAGCAGGTCCAGGAACTTCAAAATACACTAAGTACCTTGGGAAGAGTGGAATTCACCAAAATCTATAGGTGCCACAGGCAAAAACTAATGGCGAGTCCTGTGACTCCAGGCACTTTTAAAAGTCTAATCTGAGATTCCTTATCATAAGTTCCAGGGAAACAAATTCAAAAAAAGACCTATGTGGTCAAGTACATTCTTGCTGCACTAATGTAAATAACCAGGAGAAGTTTAATGGGGTTAGACTTATTTTGCTATCTAATTAGTCTTACTTTGTTAGAATTGGAAATAACTATAGAGAATAAAATTACTCCATTATTATTTCAAACATAGAATCTAATCCTGTTCTCTGTCTTTGAAGCTTTATTATGTCTCTGTAAAGTAGACTAGATCATGCTCAATTCTAGCATCCTCCAATACCTGACTATAACTCTTCAAATTAATGTTTCCAGTTTTTCTCTCACCCTCTTAAGTTGGTACCACTGAGGGTTAAAACCTTACTGCTCAGGTCTTTGTTAGGAATATCTAAAGAAGCCCTGGACATTGAGACTGGAAACTTCCATATTTTGCTCTGAGAAGTAACTGTAACCCTTTCATCACCAGAGGCATTCAAACTGCAAGCCAGGAAATTTATTGAATGACTACTTCCATTTTCATGCTATCATCTAAAGTCACTTTGAGCCAAATGTCCTGAAATCTTGAGTGACTGCTTTCTGGAATCAAAAACAGGGTTTACAGTTTGTTCTAACTAGTTATCTTTTTCATTTTTTTTTTTTAATAGAAATGTACCTTATTAAATGCTTGATTGTTCATACCATCTAGAGGAGTTCGAGGAGGGAAGCACCCTATTTCTACCTTTATGGTGTCTCCCGAAATGAGATACAATTATTTAACTGAACTATCCTCTTCCTAGGACTGAGAGACTTGTTCATTGGGATACAGGACAATCTACCAACTCAGTTTTTGGACTGTAAAACTTCCTGTGGGAAGTTCCAGTTGGAAGAATAACAGATTCAGTACACAATACCCCCAAATAGGACACCTTTGCATATTGAATACATCTATATTTTTGATACAGGATCTTGCTCGGTCACCCAGGCTGGAGTGTAGTACAGCAATCTTGGCTCACTGCAACCTCAGTCTCCTAGGCTCAAGTGATCCTCCTACCTCAATCTTCTCAGTAGCTAGGACTACAGGTGAATGCCAGCATGCCCTGCTAATTTTTGCATTGTTTTGTAGAAACGGAGTTTCACCATGTTATCCAGGCTGGTCGCGAACTCCTGGGCTCAAGCAATCCACCTACCTCAGCCTCCCAACGTGCTGGGATTACAGGTTGTGAGCCTCTGTGCCCAGCCAGCATACTGAATATTATAAGCTGAAGAGAAATAACTTTTACAGGAAGATATCTCTGACAGTCCCCTGAAGCAGAACATAAGACAATCCTGTAAGAAGTACTCTCCAAATACTCAGAGGAAAGGAGCTTTCTTATCTGTGAGGATGAAGGAACGCTGAGAGAAGTCTGAATGAACAGAACTTGCCAACATTTCTCCAGTCTACAGCTTTTAACTCATACCCCTTTGTCCTATCACATTTTTCCATGGTTTTTCATAATAATAGGCTTATTAAGCAATATAATAATAGGTGATATAATAGGCTTTCCAGGCTAATAATAGGCAATATAATAAGCTTTCCAAGCCTATTATAAAAACACTGATGTTTAATCACTTTGGGGGTCTTTATTTCCTTAGGAAGCCTCCTATGTTATAAAAAACTTATATTAAATAAAAGCAACAATTTCTATTCTTTCTCTTGTTAATCTACTTTTGGTTACAGAGCCCAAGCTGAGAATCTATAAGAGCAGGAACAAAATACTTTTTTTTCCCTAGGTAACTATGGACAAATTGCTCTCCGAGTGGTTACAACATTTTATACTCCAACCAGCAGTATATAAGCACTCCTCACTTTGTCCTTAATCATATTGTTAACTACTCAAGGTTAGTTAAATCAATCCTGGGAAATAACTTTTTAAAATAAAAAAATGCATGTTCTCTCATCACTTTCTTTTGAAGAAAGTGAGATCATCCATTACTTGTACATTTATTTTCAAAGAAAAAATGTGTATTTCCCTTTTATTTCTCTTTTCTTTTCTTCATTCTACTCTTCAGCTTTTCACCATTTTGTCAATCCTGCCCATAGATTGTAAGCATGAGAGTGTTGTTAGCAATACATCTGAATGTCCAGTTTACAGCAAAATTAAGAACATGCAAATAATGTATGCTAGAGTTAAATCTAACAAATATTCAGTCTCCAAATCTCTAGTCTTTCAATTTGCTCAGAATCTCTGCAAAAGTTTCTAACTCATCTTTCTAATCCTCCAATAATTAAATCTTTGTTTCTTCAAATTTGTCTAAGCTAATGCATACACATACATACAACAATCCACACACCACTACATCACTATCTTCTGTATGCTTGTGTGCATTATATACTTTTTTCTACTGAAAATACAAAGTATTTCAGCTTTATAATTCAGAGTTGAGCCCAAATCTACACTTACAAAATGGATTCCTCTGGGCAGGAGACTATATCTCTGAATCTTAGTTCCCTTCTCTCTACCTAATAGTGTTCAAGGGTTAAATATGTAATCTCGAAAGAAATAATAAATAATAACTTATAGTTTTTAGTTAATCAGTGAATAAGGGGCAATAACATATTTCAGATGTTATTTATTTAAAAGTCATACCTTATTTTCATTTAGAATAATAGGTTAAAATTACCATTTCAGCCTCTGATTTGAAAAACTAAAGCAAATTCTTAACTCAGGAATTTGGGGGGAAGGTTTCGAGATGAAACTGTTTCATCTCAGATCATCAAGCATTAGATTATCATTAAGGAACACGTAATCTAGATCCCTTGCATATATAGTTCGTTATAGGGTTCTCACTCCTATGAGAATCTAATGCCACTGTTGATCTGACAGGAGGCGGAGCTCAGGCGGTAATGCTGGCTCACCTACCGCTCAACATGTGCAGCTCAACTTCTGCTGTATGGCCCTACTCCTAAAAGCCCACGGACCACTACGGAGGAATCCTGCTCTACAACACTGGTTACTGTTTGCTTGTCCTGATTCCACTTCAAGATTGACATGTCCTTGTTGCCTTGCATTTATTTGCTCCTTTAGCTTATCTGCTTTGACTTCAGTTCTAATGTATGTCCACTGCTTTCCTGCTTTTCCCCTTGTTTCTCAGTTGTGGCAACTGTATTCTTTTAAATCCCTGATGGAGGCAACGTGACAAAGCAGAAAGTCAGGCAGACGAGGATTCTAAATGTATCTCTGGACTACCTATGTCACATTTTAATTATTAAAACTCTCTGATGCTCAATTTCTTCATCTGGTAATGAGTATAATTGTGTCTTTGAACGATTATTGTTAGATTCAAATCTGATAATCTTTGTAAATGGTCAGCAAACACCTAAAAAATAGTAGGGAATACTATATATATATATATATATATTTTTTTTACCATCCCCTTTTTTCTTTCTTCTCAATTTGTTTTTAATAGACTCTAAGTTCATGACGACAGGGCCAGTGCCTGCCTTGTTCTTTGTTGTAACAACCACAGAACATAGAATAGTGGTACGGTTCAGTTCTACCTAAAGACGTAGTTCCTGACTGAAGGGAAGAAAGAAATAAAAACGAATCAATCAATGAATCATCCATCTTCTGATGTAAACCCAGTTTCAACTCCTGCTTCTACATCTCACAGCAGATCTGACTTTGTGCATGAATTCCATTTTTCATTTTTGTCTTTTTCTGAATTCTTTCAATTCCACTTTAAACTACCTCACCACAAACTACCCATGGCCCTCAGTGGGCTTCTCATAAAACACGGAAGTCTAAATTTTTATTTACTATTTAAATATGCATGCTAACAGCCAAATTATCGTAGATATTGAAAGGTTTGCCATGTTTTAAACATAATCTATTTTATATTTTTAATGAGTACTGTCTTTCTAAATATAGTACTATTATCTTGTTTTGAAAGGCAAAAGTTTCTTCAAAGACATTTCTCCCTTAACAAAAAAATTAGCATTAGAGATAATTTTCAGATAAATCTTAATGTCAACAAATACCTTACTCTTCACTTATACCTGTATGTTTTTTGGAGAATTGTTTTTTCTAACATTATTGAGAAAAAAAATAAGTTTTAAGGCTAAAATATTGCAGTCACAAGGCATTTTATATAGAAAGCACTGGCTAATTTTAATTTGTATCTTTGCTAGTATAAATAGATGCAAAAAGTTTGGCCACTGATTTGTACTATTGAAAGGCATAATGAAAAGCAGCCAGAATTCTTTTTAAGTAAATAAGATGAAGTATTCCCCATTTGTTTTCAGGGAAATCAGTTAACATACCTCATCTTGTAAAATTATATAGTATAGTAGATTTTAACTGTCATTTACGTGTCCTGAATTATTTTGTCATTAATCATTAGTATCCGAGAATTTAGCTTTCTAGTGGTAAAGTAGTTATTAAGAAGGAAATACCTTTGTGCTTAAAAACTCATACTATTGCCCGTCAAGCCTAGTCCAAGGTATTTGACCACTACTTAAAAATGCAAAAAACAGACCCGGCGTGGTGGCTCACGCCTATTTGTAATCCCAGCACTTTGGGAGGCCGAGGCGGGTGGATCATGAGGTCAGGAGATCGAGACCATCCTGTCTAACACGGTCTCTACAAACCCCGTCTCTACTAAAAATACAAAAAATTAGCCCGCCGGGTCTTTAGTCGCAGCTACTCGGGAAGTTGAGACAGGAGAATAGCGTGAACCCGGGAGGCAGAGCTTGCGGTGAGCTGAGGTCGCGCCACTGCACTCCAGCCTTGGCGACAGAGTGAGACTATGTCTCAAAAAAATAAAATAATAATAATAATAACAATAATGTTAAAAACAGAGAAGTGAAGCAGATGTCTGACTTGGCTATTGTAACAGCTATTATGTAATAGAGTCTACTCTCACTTATCTATGCTAAGATGGGTAGAAGCATAGGACTCTAAGGTGGAACCCCTAGATAATCATTTTTGGCACTGTTACCAACCCTTACAAGATGTGCCAATAAAGAGCAGCAACACTATTCCAGTTCCACCTGCCTGCCCTCTGCTGGACATGCTAATGAGCAGTGAAATGGCTACAGAAAGGACAGCTGGTGTGAGCGGGAAGCTTATGCACAAATAAGTCATCTTTCTTTATTACTGTAAAATACATGTAGAAATGATTTTGATTACATGTCTAATAATTATACATTTATCAGGGACATCACTCTGTAGAAACAACTAACGTTAGAGCATTTGTGAACCTTTTTATTCCTTATCCCTTCTGTCATCCATTTGGAAGGTCACCTAGTCAGATGACTAACAAACAGTAGGTTCAGCTGTATTGCTAAGTTCAGCTTTACTTTGTACAGGACTGTGATTCTTTTACTCAGAGCCTGAAAGGCAGATGCCATTCTGGGAAGTTTTACCCTCAATTATGAAGAAAGAAAAATACAGGAAAGGTTTTTTAAAAAGTGTAAGAGAAAATTCAGCTGCTGTGAAGTGGCAATGGAATAGCTCTTGCAAATTTCGCAAGCTTTGGCTGTGCTCCCTGAAAAACCAGCAGCAGCAATGTCCTTCAGGCAGCAGCTGTCACTGCAAGCAAAGCAGCAGCACTGGAAAGAAAAAGAAGGGGTTCCTCTGCAGACAGAGAAAACAGCTGATGCATAAAAATACAGATAGGGCTGAAATTAGCAACAAGTTGCTGACTATTTTTTTCCTTTTTGTAAAGTTCACTCAGCTACTAAGATAGATGTAAATTAAACTTTAGAGACAATGTGGAATCTCAAGTGCAACTGTGAAGGAATCATACACATAGGCTGAAGACAAGTTTGATTTAAGATCCTACTACTTTTAGGCTCTATTTTCTGACTAGGGTGCACCATATTTAACTAAACCATTCAGGAAGCAGATTCAGCTACCTATTAAACACGTGACAGTTTCAAAATGTTCAGGATTCTCTGCCCAGTACTCACATTACTCAGCTGTCATAGTAAAGCGCTCAGATATATGATGTGAAAATTACATTTTAACGAGGTGTCATGTGTGTTTAAAGTTCTTATTCATCACTACACAGCCACAGCTTTTACTGGAGACACAAATGTACTTAATTTGCATATTATAAGGACAGAAGGTGCACCATATCCTCATTGTTAAACTGTTATGTGTAGGCTTTTTGTTGGTTTAGAGTCTACTATCTTTAGCGTACATAAGAATGGTTATATTTACATAATCTCAAATGTCTTTCAAGAAAATGTGGATTGTGTTTGGGAAGCAGAACAGCAGGTAACAAGACAGTAGCTACATTTCTTTATCATTCTATTGTTAGTACTTATTGCTGGATGTGTTTTTCACTAAATCTCAGTAGATTTTTAGATCTGTTAGACATACTAATTTTAGGAAATTTTTGAAACTCAGCTTCTCTGCCTGTTATTACCAATTTGAACCCTCTTCCCCATCCTCCTTCAGCAGGAAATACTGAAAAACATTTGAATATTTAACAAGGAAAATTAGACTCTTGATGGACAGCTTAGAAACAAACTGTAAGAGTCAAAGAAAATACCTCTCATCTAACTCTCCTTTATTAATGAATAATCAATTCAGCAGAAGGTGGTTTGGGAGAGAGAACAGTGAAGGGTGAAAGTCAGTCAAAACCAGCCACTAATCATAGCTAAAGGCAAGTGATGCAACTATCTGACTCCCTCCCACCAGTTGCATCAGGATATAGCATATGGTTTTAGAGTTATGATGCCCATGTGAGAATCACTCAAATAATCTGTGAAACAGCTAAGTATGACTTGAACATTTTAAATGTACATCTTACAAAAAATAACCAATTAAACGTTATAATAAAGGTATACTTTTATATTGTATTTTATAAGCTAGAAAATAGGCTCGGTTGAAATTATATCTGAAGAAAATTCTAGATTTGATAGTTCTGTATCTGGTGCTCCCAGAAAAAACAGAGGAAGTGCTTTCACATGTACTTTGTACTCAAGTGCTAATGCTTAAAATCATTTTGGTACCTGTGTACAAAGCTGAATCACTGGTTCTTTAGACAAAACATATTTTCAAGAGAATACAACTATTATGCATTTCTAAGTATAACATATTTTCCATTTTCTCCAAGTTGAAGAAATCCCTACAATTTGTCAACTAAACAATTTAAGAAAACGTTCTTAATATAGAATTCTTTAAACAGTTGCCCACTTTCTTCCATACTGTAAAATCACTGGCCTTAATTTCTTCTGGAAGAAAACACATTAAGTATTTATGTACTTTGGTACTTATCTTTATCACACGCTAAAATGCCCCTTAGATTACCAAAGCTCACAACAACGTGAGTGAAGGAGGGGAGAAGCTGGAGGTACAGGGTGGGGGTGTGGAGGATGACTGAGTGACTTAATAAAACTTAGATTATAGATTCATGTGCTGACAGCGAAGATGACTACCTGAGGAGCATACACATAATCTTAGTAAATCACATTTAGAAACTATACTCCTATTCACCTAATATCTTGAAAAAGCAGATTTAAAAAATATAGTCCATTTATCCATTTAATCACTCAACAGTCTTTTAAAAGCACTATTTATCAGACACTTTAAGAATCTGTAGACAGGCCGGGCACAGTGGCTCACACCTGAAATCCCAGCACTTTGAGAGGTCAAGCTACTCAGGAGGCTGAGGCTCAAGAATCGCTTGAACCCAGGAAACGGAGGTTGCAGTGCCACTGCACTCCAACCTGGGCAGCACAGTGAGACTGTCTCCAATCAAACAACAAAAAAAAGGAATTTGTAGAAGAAACTGATAAAACAAAATCAACAAGATATTACAATGTGAATCAAAGTCTAATTAGTTCCAAAAAAAACTTTTTATAAAACATTAGATATTCTTTGCATTTGTGTTTTCCTTAATATGTGAAATATAACTATATTACTTAAAATTTTAAGAAATTATTTGCAAATCTATTTGCTATATGAATGCTAAATAGCAGTATCAAAATAAGTTCAGATTTATATTTCTACCAACTTAATGCTGGGAAATGACAAAAATGTTGGCAATTTTACATTTAATATCATGCAGAATAAGTGACAACAGGATGGTGTTCCAAAAGTAATGTTTTTAGGGAACATAGTACATGAATTTTAAACTTCTTCTAAACTTTGCCAAGAAAACTTGGCCAATTAATGATTTTTTTTCTAGGAGAAACTTCACTTACAGTCTCTGAAAACATTTTAAATACAATTTTAAAAAGTCAATTGAAATGAATTTATTAACATAGCTATTGTTGAAAACAATGTTTCACAGATCCTACCATTTCCCAAGACATTTCTTCTGAAAAATAATGCAAACATGTATGTCACACAATTGAGCAGCTCAACCAAAGGCAGAGAAATTTAAAAATGTAACAATTAAAAGTCTGGGGATGAGTGTTGGGAAAAGTAAGGAACTAGGATTAATAACTCCTGAAACCACTTTTAGAATACTTTGAGGAGTTGAGCTTTTGTTTTTTTTCATATTCTTCCTCCAAGGTTACCATTTCAGACTTTAAAAATGACCCTTGTAGAATACAAACTAGTACGGCCACTATGGAAAACAGTGTAGAGATTCCTTAAAGAACTAAAGGTAGAACTACCATTTGACCCTGCAATTCCACTACTGGATACCTACCCAGAGGAAAAGAGGTCATTACACAAAAAAGATACTTGCACACATATGTTTATAGCAGCACAATTCACAATTGCAAAGTATGGAAATAGTTCAAATGCCCATCAATCAATGAGTGGATTAAAAAAAAAAAACCTGTGATATAAATATATAGAATAGAACACTACTCAGGCATAAAAAAAGAATGAATTAATGGCATTCTTAGCAACATGGATGGACTTGGAGACTATTATTCTAAGTGAAGTAACTCGGGAATGGGAAACATACGTTCTCACAAGTGGGAGCTAAGCTATGAGAATGCAAAGGCATAAGAATGATACAGTGGACTTTGGGGACTTGGAGGAAAGTGTGGGAGGGGATGAGGGACAAAAGACTACAAATTGGGTTCAGTGTATACTGCTTGGGTGAAGGGTGTACCAAAATCTCACAAATGACCACTAAAAAACTTACTCATGTAAACAAATACCACCTGTTCCTCAAAAACTTATGGAAGTAATAAGAAAAAAAAAAAAAAAAGAATGATAAAAAGACTGAAAAAAAAAAGGCCCTTATAAAAACAAATCATTTGATTTCATGGTTGAAGAGTAGATACAATTTTTAGAGTACAAATACATCATGTTTAACTTGTAATACAAACTACAAATGATGCTTGTATCTAGAGGTGCCAACATCTGGGCAATTTTGGAATAAGTTATATGAACTGAAGTACTTTAAAAGGGCCTTCATTTAGAAAACATGGATAAAAATGGTCCTTGTAGGGTTGGTGCAAATTTATTAGGTTGTTACTGTATTGTGCCTATTACATACATTTTCTCATTAAAAGAAAACAATAGTCTTGTGAGGTTGGAGTTATTTTTTTCCATTTTATAGTCTGAGGAAATCAAGATTGAAGACTGAACAACCTGCCCAGAGTCAAACAAGAGACAGAGAGAATTCAAACCTACATCCTTCTGATTCCCAAGCTCATGTTCAGAAGCCTGTGCTACCTATGTGTAAGCATCACCAAGTGTCACCAGAGGATCTTTATATACCCAAGAGAAGCATATTTGCCTTTTAGTTTTCAACACCAGATCTTTTTACAAGAGACATAAAACATAGAAACCCCTTTACATAAAAACTTCAAAAGAATGAATTTTCATTGATTAGAATACAGTTAAAATCATCGCAAAAAGATTTAGCCTGCTACCAACAGATGGTAATGACAAATACACTTTGGGTTGATAGATTTAGGATTAGTTTTTGACTCTAACATATCTGTAATAAGTTGAGGGTTTCTGTACATAGACACATAGGACCCAAAATAAAATGGCAATAAAAATTCACTAAAGGCAATTTCTTTGGGGGAAAAAAAAAAAAAGTCACTGTAACTTACTAAACAAAAATACCCAGCTGAAACAGTATGAAATAAGAAAAGGCTCTACTAACGTTAATTGAAATTTTCCTATCAGCACACATCATGCATAAAATTTATTTCTATACATATTCTTTCCACCCCTAAACTGCAATAAGTCCATGCTAAAGCACTAGCTTTTCAATTTGAGCATTCATGCATGAAAATTGATAGTTTTTTTGTGATTATATTGACAAATTTAAAGGGTGAAATTTCACTATTTGTAAAACAGACAAAGTCTTAATTGTCATTGTTCAAAAGGAATGAAAATTCAATCTCCTGACTTAAGTTAGGAATTCATTTTAAAAGCTGAAGTCTATCACTTCTTAATGTTTGCTACTTCAATAACATCCTTTTATTTATTTATTTATTTATTTTTTGAGATGGAATCTCGCTTTGTCACCCAGGCTGGAGGGCAGTGGCGCAACCTCCGCTCCCTGCAACCTCCGCCTCCCAGGTTCAAGCGATTCTCCTGCCTCAGCCTCCCTAGAAGCTGGGATTACAGGTGCCCACCAGCTTGCCAGGCTATTTTTTTTGTATTTTTAGTGGAGACAGAGTTTCATCATGTTGGCCAGGCTAGGTTTTTGAACTCCTGACTTCAAGTGATCCGCCCACCTCGCCCTCCCAAAGTGCTGGGATTACAGGTGAAAGCCACCTCGCCCAGACTTCAATAGCATCCTTTTAACAAATAATAGGCACTAGTACATGAGGGAGAGACGGCCCATATTTTAACTACCATAAACAGACAAACAAATACATTTTAAAAAATTAAATGAAGGTGTAATTTTCCTTATGTTCACAATTACAATAACTCATTCTCTTACCCCCTCCATATATATGTACACATATATGGAGGGGGATATGTACATATATATAGATGGGGATATGTATATACATATGGAGGGGGATACATGAATATATTAATATATAAACATATAACCACCATATGAATATGTATACTAATACACATGTGACTATACATGTATACATATATATATAGTACACACAAAAAGCATAGTCATATATGTGCATGAGTATATATATTCCTATGTTTATTATATGCTAAAATTGTGTGTATGCTAAAAATATTTTTGGCAAGTTTTTAAACACATGGGATTATGGTACCATCTTATTCTTTAAGGATAACTTAATAAAACCGAGTTAAGAACTTGCTTTAGTTTATCATATCAGAACCTGAAATGGTAATTAATTATAACCTATCTGTTACTCTAAATAAAAATAAGGTATGATCTTTTAAATAAAATTTGAATTATGTTATTGCCTCTTATTCACTGATTAACTAAAAAAAGTGTTATTATTTATTATTCCTTTGAGATATTAGAAATCACTTCCTGTTCTAGTTAAGAGTCAAAAAAGACTAAGAACCATCCATAACAAAGTTTTCACTACCAAATATAAATTTTAGTTTAAGAATATCATGACTATGAAAGGAGTGTCTTCCCAGATACTCTAGATAATGGATTATTGATCGGGTTTTAAACTGTAGAATGCAGTGGTTTAAAAAACAAACAAAAAACCTTACCTGTACAGCGGTGAGTCAGATAATAGAGTTGGTCTAGGAGATGTTGTTGAGGACTTAGGTGAAATTGCTTTTGTTGCTATTGCATATTTAGTCTTTTCTTTCCGTAAAAGCTAATTCAACATAATATCAGCATTGCTGATTGTGGAAACAAGTGCTGTCACTCTGACTGAAGCCTCTCCATGATTAGAGAAAATACTAAAAAATAATTTGTCATCCTATCTGAATAAGAAGTGAAAAGCCATTCATTCATTCATTCATTCATTCATTCATTCATTCATTCATTCATTCCACAAGAGTGATTGAGCCTTATTATATATATGCAATGTATTATACTAGAGTCAGAGAAGACAGAAATAATGGTAAGAGAAAAATACAATAAAAGAAAGGGTAAGGCAAAGCCATTGACCATAAAAAACTTAGGATCTAGTTCAGTAAAAAGATATGCATATACTGGACTAAGAGGAATGTCGTGCTAATAAAAGAGTAGTTCAACACATAATGCAGAAAATATGAAATATTAACAGGATTACATTTTATTTTAGCAAAGGTTTTGTGCATGTCACTATATAAAGAACTAACCTGCTGAATGACAAATGCCCTTCAAAGAAGGAGTGCTAAAAATTGGAGTTGAGCAAAACAAAGGAAAGTCAATTCCTTGTAGTTACACATTTTTAAAGCTGAATGGCAAAAATAATTTAATTTTTGAATTGCTATATTACTGTCAAAATTCAGACACCCCTATCTTAGTTTTCCATTATACTTTATCTTGGGGAAGACTATTATGACTAGTTGATTTGGTTTGGCTCTGGATCCGTACCCAAATCTCATCTTGAATTGTAATCCCCGTATCCCCACATGTGGAGGGCAGGACCTGGTGGGAGGTGATTGAATCATGGGGGCAGTTTTCCCTGTGCTGTTCTTGTGATAGTGAGTAAGTTCTCATGAAATCTGAGCGCTTTATAACAGAGTCTTCCCCTTTCGCTTGTTCATTCTCTTTTGCCTGCTGCCATGTAAGACACGCCTTTGCTTCTCTCTCACCTTCTGCTATGATTGTAAGTTTCCTGAGGCTTCCTCAGACATGCAGAACTGTGAATCAAGTAAACCTCTCTCTTTTATAAATTATCCAGTCTTGTTTATGTCTTCATAGCAGTGTGAGAATGGACTAATATGCTAGCTAAAAATTTTAACCTTTAAATTAAGATAATTGTGTTGAGTACATAAAAATGAAAAAAATTAAAGCTATTTATGATTGTCTTTAAACAACATTAAAAGGAAATGGTATGTTTTTAATGGAAAAAGGGCGCTTGTAAAGAATTGCAATTAAAACTATAAAAAATTCCAATGTCTTATAAAAATCAAGATATTTTTTCCTGTACTTATCAGTTATGAACATTTTTCTCAATATACCAATTAAGTTCATTCAGACACAGGCACACTCAAACTGACAACTTTCCCAAAAGGGTAGGTCATATATGATGCTCTCTGTGAGGTGAATACATTAGTGCAGGCTCCTGAAACATAATATCAAGTTAACCCTTTGACATGTTCCAAGTAGACAGCACTTCAGTGGGCATTTCACAATTAATTAGACAGGCTGGCATTCTATTTCAGCAATGGTTTTGTGCAGTTCACTACACAAAGAACTAACCTGCTGAAAATAACAAACACCCTTCAAAGGAGAAGAGCTAAAGACTGGAGTTGAGCAGAACAAAGGAGAGTCTACTTTTCGTAGTTACAAATTTTTACAGCTGAAAGTGATCAGCAGCAACCTTCTTTAGAGCAAAGACAAAGAACAATTTTCAGGTACACAGGCCAGAAGACCACAAAGAAAGTTAAAAAAACAAAAACAAAAACAAACAAACAAACAAACAAAAAACCAACATAAAATGAACTTGCTGAGAACAAACTGTAAATATTTCCCCAAAGAGTACCATAAAAGGTTGAACTTACCTGATCTACTATCCAGCGGTCCAAAATCCAAAGAATATTTCACGACATGATAGTTATTCCATACATAAAGCAGGTTGTCCCTGGGGTTGTAATCCACAGCTGCAATGTACTGGTATGAATTGGGAAAGGGTACATCCACCAAACTATCCTTGCTTTGGTCAGTGTTGTAAATGTAGTCAATCTTATTTCCAGTGGCCTCATTGTCATCATCCTCATATACAGATTTGACCACATACAGAATTCCACAAATCATAAAGGCATTGGAAGCTGACCTTTTATCATATGCAGTATCCCATGTTCCTTCGATCCGTAGGGTGTAAGGGTTCAACTGACTAATGACAATTTTACCGTTGTTTTGTTCTGTTGCATAGATTACCCATAGCCCATTCTCATCTACTGCCAGGTCTATGTCAGATTTGCCTCCCCATCGGTAAGGGGAGGTATCATGGTAATTGGCATTTGCTATGATAGCCTCTCCACTCTTTATCCTAGTCCGCAAATCAAACTTTACTATGTTCCTGGTGCGCTCTTTGTTGAAGAACAAAGCTCCATCATACACTACAAATCCTGTGCCATCCACCCTATGAGGGAGCTTGTAGGTTGTAGTTGGTCTTCCAGCAATGAAGTCATCCTTGGATGAATACTCAGTCAGGGTATCAGTTCTGTAGGGAGTCCAGGGCATATAATAAATCTTGTCAGATGCCTGCAGAGGGTCTTTGCACCACGCCCCAGATTGGTGGTCAGACTCAAACAAGTGTTCACTCTGATATACTCCTTTTAGTAGTCCAGGACAAAGAAAAACTGTTGGAAGGGAAACAGTTAAAATAAATAAATACATTAATTTCATATTTTGTTATTTAGTCTTATTTTTCACCAAATGGAATGCAACTCTAACAGGAGATACCCACCATCACTTATTTTGCTGCATTCTTTTAAGAACACAAAGTATTCTTCCACATTAATTTTGGCTTCATTTCAAAATCATTTTGATTTCGATAACTGAAAAATATCTAGCCTTTTTGTGAGTAGCTGTGCCTTCCTGTGATTGTTACCTTTGTAAACACGCTACAATATTTTTGGAAATATATATTAGATGTGACATATGTCTACGTATTCTATAGACATATAAGAAACACAAATGTTTATACACAATACTTTTAATAGTTCACTGAAGAACATATTTCAAAACAAAAATTATTGTTTCCATTCTGATGAAATTAGCCATTCAGTAGTTATCATTAAGAAACAGATGAATATCCCATAGTAATTTTTTAATAAAGGAAAAGAAAAGCCCTGTAATACAGGCCACTGAATCTTTTAGCAAAAAAGCTCTCAAAGTTGCTACAACACACACAGAGCATGCAACCCACACAATTAAAAATGAGTGATGGATGGATACTGGAAGGAAAAGAGAAAGGAAGAAAAAGAAAGGAAAGAAGGAATAAGGAAAGAAGAAAAGGTGAAAGGTTACAGAAAAGAACCCAAGATCTAGATTTTAATCAGTTAAAAATGTCCTGTTAAATACAGTAGTATTGGAACTTAAAAACATGTACCTTTTACTGTTACATGAAAAGAGCATTAAAACCCAAGATTACTTGCTATAATATTTTGCTGCTCATACTTCAGAATGAAAATGGCTAGGAATCATCTGATTCACTTGATTTTTGTATGATTCAGTAGCATATCATGTGAATGGTGGTAAGAAAGCCTGGCTGATTCATCTGCAGTGAAGGGGCTATAAAGCAATGTTTCCCAAAGGTTGGTCCTTGAATCACGTGTTTCAAGTGGCATAGCTAGATGTTACACAGAAAGAAAAAAGGGATCCTTACCCACATGTGTTTAAGAAATGTTATATTAAATATAACTGTAGCAGAGATTCTAATAGCATAGGTACATTCGTGAATCTCCAAGGCGGAAGTGGGAAGGGTGAGCAAATTTCACACACTAATTGGATCATGGCACCTTTATTATAGAGCTTCTTTGGAGTATAGAGTTCCACTGAACCTACTATGGGAAACACTGCTCTAATATATTTGCAAAGCAAATACACTGAAAAATAATCATGCAGTCTACTGTTATGTTTGGAATGATTAGAAGTGTACTGGGTGAAAAAATTAGAAAATCACCGTAATTTGGACTTTGACCCTTTTTTAAATGATTAAAGTAGTATTATTTTGGCATTAGTGATTAGCTTTTAAACAGCAACTATAAGCATAGATGCAATGGAAAACAATCTAAGATGAAACTCGGGTAGATTTTGGAGATTATCGAAAAGAAAAGTACATTACTAAAATGCCTAAAGTTTTACTTTTAGAGAAATAAGAAGTTTGGGAACAGGCTAACTACCAAAATCTTCCATAGCAAGGACAGAGGGCCATCATCAATATATAATCCATAATAATATTGATTATAAGAATTTCATATGCTTGCTATAATTATAAAGGATAGGTATCCATTGTTATCAAAACTGTATATAAGCTTTATGCTAAAATTAATAATCATCCTTGATGACTAAAGTAATTTACTTTAGGTGGTTCGGAAAACTATTTCCCTTTTCCCCCAATAGTTAAAAATTAATGGAATAGGGAAACCATGCCAGAGCTATGAAAAATTGTCTAGTATAGAAATAAAAACAAATTAAAGCAACTACTATTCATCACCATGAGTTGGATTTCTAACTACTCAAAAATAAAGGGGAATAAAATACACTGTGGAAACTTTTATACTACTAAACTCTTCTTAGATAAAAGAAGCTGACACTTGTCAGTAATACAGATTAAAGTGAAGTTGAGCAGCAGAAGTAGTAAATAAATTTTCATAAAATAGATAAGAATTAATAACAAAATTATTGTAACTAAATGTTAAACTGTTAAATAACTTAGCCTATAAATAGTATATAATTTATGAAAGGTATTTAATTACCTTTTTGTTCCACTTCTATTGGAGAGAGAGAAGTAAAGAGAGAAAGGAGAAAAGAGAATAGATTAATGGTACGGTATTGGCCAAGCACTTTTTATTCACCTCTTCCAAACTGAAAGTAAATAATTTATTTCACTCATACTTGCTTTATTGAACATTATATGTTTTAATAAACTCATCTCTCTAATACAGTTATTTAAAAATAATCATATTATATTCTTTAAAATATATTATAAACTTTGAGGAAAAGGGTAAAAATTAATCAAACTATGATTAAATAAACACACCATTCCAAATTACAGACATAGGAAATGCAATATTCATAATAAGAACACAAATATTTCCATTTGAAAGGCAGGTCAATAATTACACAAAGAAAGCTTTCAAATAGTTTGACTAGTCTCACTTATAAATATTATAGTCTATACCACTATTTCACATAATAGTTATGTTTTCTATGCATTTCAAAGAGTTTGTTCAGAAGAAGAACTACTCGGCAACTCATTTCCTAAGGCCTAAGATTTCCTGTAGCTTGTCAGTCTTATGAGAAATGCACATCATGCGACTACACATTAATGTGGAATGCTCTTACCCTAAATAAATTGATTTGGAATCCTTATTGAAGAAACTTTTCTCCCTGACACTCAGTAATATTTGATATTACTGTGGAAAAAATATTGTGTTTCAGAAAAATATGTTATCAGAAGGTTTAGAAAAATAATGAGCCACTGGCTCTGGTCATTTCTGAAACTCTTAACAGAGTCAACATACACTTATAAAAATAGAGATCCTCAAACATGTTATGTTTATACATTTCAAATTAAATTCCATAATTATTTTTAAGGTATTGACCAATATAAGTCAGTAAAAAATTTGGAAAATTGTTAACATATTCACAAACTCAGCAAGCAGCATCTCTTTATCTTATAAACATTTTGTTTCACCAAAGACAATGTGCTATATTCTAACATGAAAAGAGGGACCAATAAGAAAAAAGAGGAGAATGTCAGGGAAGAATAGTTCACAACACAAACTTCAAAAAAATCACAGATTTCAAGTGATGTAAAACTAAAGCAATTTCAGTGGAAGAGATGAACTCAGATATTATGCACAATAAATAAATGTAAAACTGTAGTAAGATTTCAAAAACAAGTGAGAAATACTGTTTGGGATAATTACATTTGGGTGATATCTTTATACTTTGATCTAAGCTTGCATGTTTCCAGTTATTGTCAAATCCACACTCGTTTCTCTCCAACGACTTTTTTGAAGCCTCAATATCATGTTGCAAAGTGATACTGAGTAGTGATATTCCTCAATCTCACCAAGGAAAAACTGGCATATATCAAAAGTTCTGCATAGAAAGTTGCAAATAAGGTTATCAAATTTTAGATCCTTCATCTCACTAATAAATATTATTATGTTTTAAATAATTCCAACTTTTATTTTAGAATCAGGGGTACATGTACAGGTTTGTTACATGGATATATAATGTGATGCTGAGGTTTGGGGTACAATTGATCCCATCACCCAGGTAGTGAGCATAGTACCTAATAGTAAATTTTTCAACCCTTGCCCCCCTCCCTCCCTCTCTACAAATATTATTTTTAATGATATTTCTTGGATGCTTTTAAAAACTCTATTATATTGTCATAATTTATCATCATCCTCAATTAATCTTTATTGAGTAACTCCAGGGTTTACTGGACCATATGTCTCAAATAGGCTAATACAGGCATCTCAAGCCTTATCTGGGATGCACTTCATGCTTATACCAGAATAATAATAAACCTGTGTTCAGACTGACAACTAGAAGAAGCATAACTAAGCACCTTAACAAATTGCATAATTGATAGTCTCCAACGTGTAGATTTGAGGCCCATTATAATGAAGGCTGAGATTGGGGATAGAAAGTCATACTAGAGTTGATATTTTTCAACTACTAGCCTACAAAGAAGTTTTCAGAACTAATTTTGTTCCTTGAAATAGCCTTAGATAGAGATATATTTCTGATAAATACACACACAGAGAGAGTTTTACATTCTAAAACACAGAAATGCACGTTCATGGAAATTTAGTCTTCTTTCACATAAAACTCATACACAATCTTATTTTTGAGTGGAACTATCCTAACTTCTTTGTGAGTTTTATTTATCTCTTCAACAAATATTTAATGAGGAAGGAAGGCTGTGTGACAAAAAAAGTATTGGCAATGGTATCTGTTATATTCTTCAAATATTATCTTACACTTTAATGGAAATTTTTATTTTTTGAAGAGTTTTAACCTCTATTAACTCAACTGCCATTTAGTAAAATTTTGGTTTTGATTCTCTGGTCCTGTTTAATATCAGAGACAGTGGCATAAGCTGTACAATAAGTAAAGCTTGCCTCTGTTGATTGCTGGTTACTCAAAATGAAGATTTATTAGGCTGTTGTGCTTTGGAGAAAATTATTATGATCTTGCCCATGTCATGACTGGCTGTAGCTCATTTATCATTTATTTGATATTTTCAAGACTGAAGTAAAATAGTCCTATAATTTAAGTTGAAACAAGTGCATACAAATCATATTCCCATAACAAAAACTGGCAAGACAACATAATTTGTCATTGAAAAGCTTAGTAACACTAAGGATTGGCCAGTCATTACCTATCATTTAATTCTGATTCTAGAAGCTTCCCTACACTGAATAAATAATCAAATTACATGAATACAAGAAACAAGCACACTAGTACATCCTGCATAACCACATAATAAATACTCAGTGAATAGCTCTTGAATTAAACACATAATCCAAATAACATTGAATAATTTTGCTTCTTGATATTTAAAGCATGTTGTAGAAAGAAAAAGTGGTGAAATAGAATCTGCATTCACTATATAAAATCATATTGCAATGCATTATCTGCATAATGTCAGTATATTTTAATAGGTGGGGAGGAAAGTAAAATTTATAAGCAATTTATATCTCTAACCCATTAAATGTAAAACTGGAGAGCAAAAGAAGAAAAAGTATATGGGTGGTATTGTGGGTTATACTGGCAAAAAACATTTGTTGCTATGAAACAGCCTGCAATGATCTAAAAACACAGGCCTAAAATACTCTCTTCCCTCCTCTCTGTAATAAGATAATAAATAAATGAATTGCATGATGACAACTGTGTGAGGGCCTTTTTCAGGATCTCTTGTTTTTTAGTCTAGTCCAATATCCTGAATTCTGGCATAGCTGTCATTGTTCATTTCCAAAAGTTTTTGAAACTAGTTTGTCTCCTTTTCTCTCTACACTTTTAATTTCCAAACTATTTTTACTGTGCATTCAGCCTCTATAAATCTGTTTATATATTTCCTTAAAGTGATTTCATCGTTATCCTTTGTCAAACTTAATGTCATAAGCTATATCCTGTGGTTAGAGTAAATGACAAATTCAATTAAAGAAAATTTTATTCTGTATCAAAGAAAGAAACAGGTAAAAATGACTAGTAAATTTTCCTCTATATTTTCCAAGAGTTCATAAAATAGATACAATATATAGTTATGCTACTGTTTTGAAAAATAAGATATCTGTTCAGCCATTTCTGAATCATATGCAATACCTTTGAATTGCATTGTTTAATTAGAAAAGGCATGGATCAGAGAGCATATGTATGTATTGCCAAGCTTTTTAAAATTACATTACAAAATAGAGAGAAATACATTTGTTGCATGCCAAAAAATGTTAATGCCATAACTAAGAATTATGAACTTGTATTCAATTCTAATGTTTAAATTATCTTTTCTTTTAAACTACAAAAATCATAGAACACATTTTCTATTTACAATGTAGAATGTTACAATCCAATAATGCCCCTATATTTCTGTAATCTATAAGGAAAAAGACACTTATAGAGGACATAACATGGTAATAAAATATTAAATATTATAAACTTTTTTTTTCATTGCAATGTAATAGTATTGTTAACAGAACAATTGTCCTTATTACATTTGGTTTAGACTATTAAAATACACTTGGGTACCCTTATCACATCCCAGCGGGGCAGCTGGGATATGGCAGAAAGGCAAACTAAGAAAGTAATAAAAAAATCACAACCAGTTACCTATAAGTTGCATAATCAAAAGCTCACAATAATACAGGTTGAGCATCTCAGATCTAAAAATCTGAAATAAAAAATGTTCCAGGCTGGGCACGGTGGCTCACGCCTATAATCCCAGCATTTTGGGAGGCCAAGGTGGGTGGAACACAGGAGTTTGGGAGTTCGAGACCAGCCTAGCCAACATGGTGAAACCCCATCTCTACTAAAAATACAAAAATTAGCTGGGCGTGGTGACCCATGTCTGTAATCCCAGCAATTCGGGGGGCTGAGGCAGGAGAATCACTTGAACTCACTTGAACCCAAAAGGCAGAGGTTGCAGAGAACCAACATCGCACCACTGCACTCCAACCCAAGTGACAGAGTGAGACTCCATCTCCAAAAAAAAAAAAAAAAAAAAAAAAAAAAAAAATGTTCCAGTGAGTATTTCCTTTGAGCATCATGTTTTCAGATTTTGGAGCATTTCGGTTCTCCAAAGGCCACTGCACCCGACCTTAAGTAGACATTTAAGTGCAGGCATTCTCATTATCCCAACTTTTCAAATGAGGAAACTGAGGAACAAATATCATGGCTCTATGGCTAATAAGTTTAGGTAGCTAAGCTTTGTTTAGGTAGAGTTGAAACAGGAATATATTGAATATATTTTAAAATCCCAAACATCAGAAATCTGAAACATTACTGATCCCAAGCATTTCGGATAAGGGATACTCAGCCTATACTTTATATATGAACAGCATTTTATAATTTAATAAAATGTTTTCACATGAATCACCTTATTTAGTTATTGAAGAATTAACAGCACAGTAATGTGATGCAGTATTTATTATTCCCATCAGAGAAGAGTAAAGAGGGTCAAAACACTAAAGGATTTGACCAAGGTCAACTCTGGTAGGTGGCACAGTCCTGCCATTTATCTAATACCATACGCTGACTCTCACAAGGTACAAACTCAATGAAACACAGTTTAATTGTTGTACTCTTGTTCTCCATTTCCTCCCTGTCATCAAATCCTTGAAAAAGCATACTTTAGAAAAGACAAAAATATAAATAGAATCTCCCTGAGGGTAGGCACTATATCTGGTATAATATTCTTTCATTAAGTACTGAAATTTTGCATACAAAACCAATGAATGTTTAAGTAGACCTTTCTTTTTTTCTTTTTTTTTTTTTTTTTTTTTTTTTGGCACGGAGTCTCGCTCTGTTGCCCAAGATGGAGTGCAATGGCGCGATCTCGGCTCACTACAAGCTCCGCCTCCCGGGTTCATGCCATTCTCCTGCCTCAGTCTCCCCAGTAACTGGGACTACAGGCGCCTGCTACCACGCCTGGCTAATTTTCTTTGTATTTTTAGTAGAGATGGGGCTTCACCTTGCTAGCCAGGATAGTCTCGATGTCCTGACTTTGTGATCCGCCCGCCTTGGCCTCCCAAAGTGCTGGGATTACAGGCGTGAGCCCCTGCACCCGGCCTTAAGTAGATATTTAAATGCAGGCATTCTCATTATCCCAACTTTTCAAATGGGGAAACTGAGGCACAAATACCATGGCTCTATGGCTAATAAGTTTAGGTAGCTAAGCTTTGTTTAGGTAGAGTTGAAATAGGAATCCAAGTTTAGATATTATTCATTATCGATGTTCAATAAGATAAAAATTCATCTTATTCATCTACAGTGCTCAACACATAAACAGAGCTTAATTAATATTTTCCATGCTTTGTGCAATGACTAAATGGCACTATGGTATTTTCAAAGAAAGGGACTGACTGACACACTTTTCAGTGCTATCACCCCTTGAGACTAGTGTACTAGTGTTACAAAGCAACTCTCCAGAGAAGATAAAATAACAGGAAAAAAAAAAAAAAAAAGGTTTCCAGATTTCTTGACCAAGGGAAACCAAGATTTCTCTTATCACTGGAAACAAACCTGTGCTGAATAACTCTCATGTCTCCCTAATTGTTATTATTCTGAAACAGATAATTCTTTTTCCATTTCACTTCCACCAAGAAATACAGAAGCACTTCAGTAAATAGAAATTAAAAAAAAAAAAAAAAAAGTGAAGTTCACTAAATTTTTTGGTATATTGCATATCAAAAATTCTGACAGACATCTGTCTCTTTCAGTAAATAAAGTACTAATCCTTTATTTAATGAGAGACAGGAGTAATCTCTGCAGCTCAGCTTCTAAATTATGTTTTTCAAATAATACCCACGCATCACTGAACAAAAGTGCTGCTCAAGCACCTTGTATTACAATGGCTTTATATAATTTGTTTCCAAAATTAACACCTCCTAATGAATTTCATCCTGGAGTGTGCAGATTGAAAATGTCAATAATTCATAAAATGCTTTTGCTAGCCACATTCTAATTTAAACACTTAAATGCAGTATCTATAGATGCTACAGAAACTGAGATGGCCTTTTATTTTGCATTAACATTCCATGCCATTGATGTATCTGCAAAACCTTTCAGACTATTAATTTAGCTTTTTAGAAGAAAATGCAGCTCTCTTAGTAGACTCTTTTGAGAATCTATTTATAATAGCTTTAGTAAAAATAATAATTTTTCAAAGTTATTATTGGTAATACTTAAAGTTGATCCATTTGCTTCTTCAATGATGTACCGTTGTTATAGTGATTTGTTACTACTGTGTGATAACCACATGGCATTTAGAGTTGCTAAACAAAAAACAAAGGCAGAGTTACCTCAGATTGTATAAGACTAAATATGCATGTTTATATATTACATCCACTGAATGCATCTGTGGAGCTCCTGTTATGTGCAACACACTTAAGAGCTGTAAATAGAGACAAATAGTAACAATCATAGCACTTAATAGTTACCGAATATGTACTCTGTGAAGAGTCAATCTGTGAATCATTTTATTTCATCCTCATCGAAACTCATGACTTTGGTGGTACTATTATTACAGGAGTTATTAAAAAATTATTTTAGGTACGTAGAAAGGGTAAGGAGTCCTCGGTAAGGCTTTTTCTTTTAATAAAAACAGTTCCCAAAACATTTCTAATAGAAAGCGGTTTGAAAAGCCTGACGGGCAAGCATTGATATGCAAATGCTGGGGAATAGAAACCTGATCCACCCAACATGGCGGTTCCCACCCTCTTCTAGTCACCACATATGCCAGGTGTCTTGGCTGCCCCTGGACACCACCACCTGTGCAAGACATCATGGCGACCTGCATCTGTACATTAAATGGCTAAGGTGGGAGGGCCAGTTTTTTTCACTGCTTACGTGAATAGTACACCTGGTAAAACCAATCCCCTGGGCCCTATGCAAATCAGACACTGCCTCCAACAGCCTCCCAGTATAAATGACTGCTTTCTGTGGAAGGGGCAGGGGTTTTTATCTGTTCAGAGCCCCCACTCCCTCTGTATGGGGGAGCTTTATTTCTTCCTTCTTGCCTACTAAACTTTCCTCTCCTTAAAACCACTCCACGTGTGTCCGTGTCATTAATCTTATCGGTGTGAGACAAAGGGCCCTGATGTTTCTCCGGTCATCGAAGCCATATGACTACTACGACCATGCTATAAAGGACAAACTAATCTCTGCATCAGGGAAATTGTAGTCTAATAATTGGTGATTTTCAGTATATTTATTTACTAAAGATAAACTGTTCTTAAATGCTGTCAAAGAAACCTGTGTAAAGACATTAAAAACAGACAAGAATAGAAGTGAATGACAGAGAAAGGGGGAATTGTCAAAAGAAGCTGAAGTTAGAAACACAAGGCACAACAGTTTGACTAAAATTAACTTTCTATGGAAAATGTCATCTATTTGTTCCTAAGACATGTATTTTTGACTGATTCTTATTACTAGGTTCTATACATCCAGCTCTGGATATGTAACAAATATGATATTAAAAATGAATCTAGATCTAATTTCAGAAATGTCATAAATACTTTTAAATTAATAGTCCCAGAGTTTGGAGGCTGAAAGTATGTTAGATGCCATTTAGTTTAGTTGATATTTTATAAATAAGAAAAATGAAACCAGATAATTGAGATATTAGCTCCAAATAACAGTTTATGTTAGATTAATTGGCATTCCAATTTTATCAAATACCAAAAAAACTGATGAGTAAAGATCTTAAAGCTACCTTCTAAGGGCTTCAGTTGACATGTATAGGATATATTTGACATATTTTCTACATGTCAATTTCTAAATAATTCTACAATTAGTTTTTTTTTGTTTCCATTCTAGAAATCATATTTGTACTAATGAACATATGATTCACCATGTTATTATTAAATACAAAATATTTTCTGTTCTTTGGCTAGTAAATCCAGCCCCAAGTCGACAGAGGCGTTTGAAAGAATTCTACAAAGTACCAGAGTATTCCATAGTTTCTTAAGCATTCCTAGGCTATTCCTCAAGATGTTGGGTTTTGTTGGTGTTTTGTTTTTTTCTTATGGAATGTCTTGGTGGGTTTTGTTGTTCTATTCTCTTGCATGAAATGATGATAGAAAGTTACCATTCCAAGATTAATTCACAAGATTTCAAGAGCTCTGGTACAGACAATAGTTATAATTGTATGAGAAATAAACTGACTTGACTTCTTACAGCTAAATGTTTATCTTGTCAATAGAATTAGGATAGCAATTTCTGCCTTCACACTCCATAACATTGTTAAGTGAATCAAAAATTATCACATTACTTACTACTGTATTTTAAACACTCCTAAGAATTAAAAAGTAAACTGTGATTTGAGGCTAATATCTCAGTTATCTGGCTTCATTTCTTCTTAGTTATAAAATATTGGCTCAAATAAAATGATATCCAAATCTTTAGATTCATCACTATAATCTTCCAATATGTGTTTCTTATATATTTTTATATAATTTCAGAAAATTCAATGAATCTATCATCCCTAGAAAGAAATTTTTATACAAACAGTATTTGTTTTTCAGGATTTCTATGAAATTTCTGTTCATATTTGAAAGGCCAAACATTTTGTAAAACCTACACGAAGCTTCTGATTTTCCTTTTATTTTTGTCTTACCTAATCTGCTTTGTTTGTCACTGAGCACTCACATACCTTGAAAGGGGAGTGATGGGAGGAAAGGATGGCTTACACAATGATTGTTGCTTGTGAGAATGACTCTGTCCATGTAAAACCCTCAAATATACTGTGATGGTTAGTATTGAATTTCAACTTGATTAGATGGAAGGATACAAAGTATTATTCCTGGGTGTGTCTGTGAAGGTGTTACCAAAGGAGATTAACATTTGAGTCACTGGACTGGGAGAGGCAGACCCACCCTCAATCTGGGTGGGCACCATCTAATCAGCTGCCAGCACAGGGGCTAGAATAAAGCAGGCAGAAGTTGGAAAGAGCAAACTTGTTAAGCCTTCTGGGCTTCATCTTTTTTCTGTGCTGGATGCTTCCTGCCATCACACATCAGACTACAAGTTCTTCAGCTTTTGGACCCTTTGCAAGGGCTCTCAGGCCTTCGGCCACAGACTGAAAGTTACACTGTCAGCTTCCCCACTTTTGAGGTTTTTGGGACTCGGACTGGTTTCCTCACTCCTCAGCTTGCAGACAGCCTATTGTGGGACTTCAATTTGTGATCGTGTGAGTCAATACTCCTTAATAAACTCCCCTTAGTATATGCATCTATCTTATTACTCCTGTCCCTCTAGAGAACCCTAATACTGTTGATAAGAAAGATTTGTAATCGGTGGAATTCCTCCTTATTGATATTCAGATTTAAGTTATTCTTAGTCCTACTTATTTAGCATTTACACTATACCAGTATATTTGCTGGGTACTTCCTCTATTATCTTATTTAATCCTCACATCAACCCTGCTGAGATTATTGTCACCATTACGCAGATGAGGAGACAGTAGAACACTCATATAACTAGTAATTGGTAGAGCTGGTGTTTGAACTCTGAAGCCTGCACTAAACCTCTGTGCTATGCTCCCTGGGAAAACAGAACAAAAGGATTATGATAATTATGAGAACGACTCATATTTATTAAGTGCCTGGTACTTCCTTATTATCCACTTAATGCATTACCACTAACAATTAGATAGTGTCATGATTTCAATATTACGAAGGCAGAAACAATGGTATAGATAAGTTAAATAAATAGTAAGTGCCACATTCAAGATACAATGCCAGGCTTCTCACCAGAGCACAATTGCTAAACCACTATCTTTCATGTGCAAGCTACTATTATTGAATATCTCCATTGATTAAACAGAAAATACTATTCCCAGCTACCCCTATTCTCTCTACATGCCATCAGTGCTTCATCTGCTAAGTAATATTCAGCAGAAATAGAAAATTATATGATGGGCTGCTCTTAATACAAATATGATTGTGATTACAACAAACAAAGCATTTCAAAGTTAAAATCAGTAGCTAGGAATAACTTATCTTAAAAAAGTATCACTCTAGCCGAGCATGGTGGCTCATGCCTGTGATCCTGGCATTTTGGGAGGCTGAGGTGTGTGGATCACGAGGTCGGGAGTTCGACATCAGCCTGGTCAATATGGTGAAACCTCATCTCTACTAAAAATATATAAAGTAGCCGGGCGTGGTAGTGTGCGCGTGTAATCCCAGTTACTCAAGATGCTGAGGCAGTAGAATTGCTTGAATCTGGAAGGCAGAGGTTGCAGTGAGCTGAGATCGTGCCACTGCACTCCAGCCTGGGTGACAGTGTGAGACTCAGTCTCAAAATTAAAAAAAAAAAAAAAAGTATCATTCTGAGTTTTGCTAAAAAATTTCTTCTCAGAGTCATCTATTTAGGATCTCTTTTCAGATTACATTGCTTTTCTTGAACACCATTTAAGGCAGTATCACATTCCAGACTTACAAGCACAATGTTTGTCACTTGGAAAGCAATGAGCCAGCATTTGAGTTAGTCAATAATGTCTGACAGGGGGCGTGAGCGGTGGCTCAGGACTATAATCTTAGCACTTCGCGGGGCTGAGGTGGGCAGATTACTTGAGGTCAGGAGTTCAAGACCAGCCTGGCCACCATAATAAAAACCCGTCTCTACTAAAAATACAAAAATTAGCCAGGTGTGGTGGTGGGCGCCTGTAGTTCCAGCTACTCAGGAGGCTGAGGCAGGAAAATCACTTGAATCCATGAGGCGGAGGTTGCAGTGAGCCAAGCATGACCACTGCACTCTAGCCTGGGTGACCAGGTGAGACTCTGTCTTTAAAAAAAAAAAAAAAAAAGTATGACAGAGGTGAAAGAAACGCGGGGGTAGAAGAATTAAATATGCCAAGAAGAAAGTGGTACACAAAAAACTATTTGCTAGTATTTGTCTTACTTGAAAGAAAAATCATGTTTTATTAATCATGTAGAAGTAGCAGTTTTCTCATGTGGTTCCTCCTATTTCTTCTTTTATTCTTCAGTGACCATCACAGTGTGTTCATGACAATTCAGCAGCATGATTCCACTGGCCTAACCAAATATAGTTAATTGGATAGTGAATGGTTTCTACTTGTTTTCCACTCTTTATAAAGGATTAATTCTGCAGTATTGGCATATTTAATACAAGAATTGCATGCCTCTGAGAATGATGGCATCATATTCCCTATCTGTTTTCCTTATGAATTTATGTCCTCCTTTGAGAGATACTGACAGAAATAATAAATACTCGTTAAAAAAACAGTTATAAACTGGGTAGGTCAAAGTTGACAAAGGAAATAATAAGCAGATAGCTATCCAAATGTATATAATGTGATACAAAATCCAAAGGTGAGAAATTGAATAGAAAAATTAAATTAAAACAAATAGAAACACAGCATGAAGTATACTTTCCCTCTCATTCTTTATAATACTCAGCCAACATCTGTGAGGCAATTCACTAAATGCATGTCTTGTTTATTTTAGTGAAATGTGTCAAATTAGAGGAAAAGTCAGTTTTAGAGAATGAAACAAATGACCACATTATTCTTTGCTCTATTGGACCACTGTCAACATCCTTTACAGTCTATTTAAACTAACTAGCCCCAACTATTTTTTTTTTCCTTAAAAGCCATCTGTAGAAGGGTCATAAAAAGAAATTTGTTAGTGAGATCATTAAGGAAGGAACTACCAACAATATAACATTACTAGGTGTAACCTTCTCACCAATTAAATCAGCTTCTTGGTAGACAACAAACAGTGGTTGATATCTATTAAAGTGATTAGAGTTGAAACTTATTGAATCTTTAATTTTATGTTTATATTCACTGTAAGTACTATATAAATATGAGTACATCTTCCACATAAGGTGATCTTTTTTGTAAAATAATTCAACTTTAAAGAACAAATAAATTTTAAATGGAAGTTATATGTTTTCAGGAACCGCTATGTAATGACAAATTCTGCTAATTTACTAGAAAGTAACCTGTATATGTTTAATGACTGCTTCATTCATTGCTGTGAAATATTCACTTAAAACAGGCCACTCAATAAGTATTTTAAATTTATTAAATAAATACAAGGTTTTTCTATCTCAGATGCTCTTGAGTAACAGGTACAACTTTATTTGTATTAAGAAAGGCACATTTAAAGAAAAAAATAAAATAGCTATGTGGATTGTACCAATGCTATGCTGAAATGAATATTTTCTGATTATAAAGTTTAATGAATACATCTATTTGTTATTTTTGGTTAATATTCTAATTACAAAAAACCCCAATAAAACCCAAAAACCAAACAACCATGGTCTGTTCCATTATGCTACATTATTTTATTTTATTTTATTTTATTTTACTTATTTATTTATTTTGAGACAGAGTCTCACTCTGTCACACAGGATGCTGTGCAGTGGCCTGATCTCGGGTCACTGCAACCTCTGTCTCCCAGGTTCAAGCAATCCTCCCGCCTCAGCCACTCGAGTAGCTAGGACTACAGGCATGTATCACCATGCCTGGCTAATTTTTGCGTTTTTAATTGAGACCAGGTTTCACCATGTTGGCCAGGCTGGTCTCGAACTCCTGATCTCAGGAGATCTGCCTGCCTCGGCCTCCCAAAGTGCTGGGATTACATGTGTGAGCCACAACGCCCAGCCCTATTATGCTACATTTTAAAATAATGAAAACTGCAAACAAAAGCTTACATTTGAGGGCATTTTAAACATAATTACATAAGTGCATAATTTTAAAACAAGAAGAATTTATAGAAAAAACAGCCAACAGTTATTGAATGTTTACTATGTGTAAACTCTTACTACTAACTTAATTATCAAAACGACTTTTTGATAGGAACGATATCACCATTTCACAGATAAAACAAGTGAGGAGAAGAGAAATTAAATTACTTGCTCAAGGTCACAAATCGGGTAAGAGATAGAGCTAGGAATTTATAAGACAATCTGGCTCCAAGGTTTAGGCTCATTGGATAGCATATAATTTCCCAAGAAGATTACAGATCAGTTGGTACTCAATTATTTTTTTCTCACCCAGAAAATGAAGTAACACAATTCTGATGCCCTATTTCAAAGGTCAATGGATTTGAAAAATACATTCAAATGCATGATGTTTTAAACGAAATCTCAAGTCATGAATTTTGGATGGTTTGTCACACACACACACACACACACACACACACATACACACATAAACTATGTGGCCTACAGAATTTGGCATCTACTTTGAAAAAAATGGTATACACATTTGGAAACAGTGTGGAGGTAAAGTTTTAGGTTTCTGAGATTTATGAGATGTATATTTACTAACCACAAACAATTACATCTTAACCCACAGGACTTTCCTTAACATCAGTTCCCCTTTCATGCATTTAGATGCATGAATTCATCACACCATGGTCAAGTTCTAGACTCTTCTGTGCCTTATTAATTTTACAGAAGAAGAGAGATTTATCACAGAAAATATTAACTCCTTAGCGATGGAAGTTAACATCAAAAGCCTACATTACAAAAGGAAAAACAGTATAAAATCCTGATGTGCTGCAATGCTATGATAATTTTTTTTTCGTTCTTTTTCAAAACACGCATAGTTTCATCTACCATTGTAAAACTGATGTCTTAATAGTACATCTAAGTTTATGCATTTGGAGGATTTGGCAGTATTTTATGAATCTTCTCCCTTAGTTTAGTGAACTATATATTATCTATTTGAATTCAGGGCCATTAAATTCTTACAAAGTGTTTATTGCACTATACATATTATTGGTCCTGTCACTGAACAGTGCCCTCTTTTTGTTTTATAGCTAATGTAGCATTTCTCCATGACATCAATAGATCAAAACATTTACTACCAGAAAAATTATGTGAAAATGGAGCAAACTCATTTTGCTACAAGCTAACTCAATAAATCTGTCCAGTTTACTGATGTTCACTTTCCTTTAAAACCGGTATGTATTTATCTTGCAAACTTCAAGAAGGCAGAAGAGAGAGGTTAATTTTCTTTTTTTCTACCCCTGGCAGCAATGCTACATTGTTAATGTTAGTAAATGGCAGTTGAATAGAACCAGATCTATATTTCTGATAAGTACTCGGGAAAATTTAGAAAAGGGTCAATGAGGGATATATTAAGATTTTAAAAGGTTCCCTATCTATTGTTTTCAGGGCCACACAACTATTTCAATAACAGAAGAAGGAAGTACAGCTAAAGTTAATTGGTTGAATTTTATGATGCTAACTTGATGCCTTTCTTAAATTTATCACCAAAAAATAAGTCATTAGCAAATCTAATTTGCTTCCATTCGAGCAAATAAAAATAAAATACAGGCAAATTTAGTCTTACATTTTTAAGCTGATAATTGAGGAATAAAGAAAATGGTAGAAATAGTCAGTACTTTTCCTGACAGTATTGTTGAGGAAAGGATTTTTTAACTTTACGGGTAAACAAACTCTTCCTTTTCCAATTCCTTTCCTGTTATGAAAGGAGATGGTTATGAAAATGGCTTATGTTACTGCCTCTAGAGTCATGCTGACCAATTGGCCAAGCATGCAACACTTAGAATAGATGCCCAGAGACAATACAAGCTCATCTCTCCAACCTCTATGTGACAACTGTGTCCTTGGTTATGGCAATAGAGTGGAAAGAAAATAATACATGTCTATTAAACCAGATCATATTCATAGCTGTAAAATAGCTATGTAACATCTTTTTTTAACTACCACAAGTACAAAATATCTCTGATTAGATATATGCC
This sequence comes from Macaca nemestrina, assembly GCF_043159975.1. NCBI lineage: Eukaryota > Metazoa > Chordata > Mammalia > Primates > Cercopithecidae > Macaca > Macaca nemestrina. The sequence goes on along the minus strand of NC_092127.1, from coordinate 124,728,805 downwards.
AGAATTTTTATTATGACACATTTAGTCTTATTTCTGAAAAGCTATGTGTGAATGAATAAATGTCTTGCTTTCATTTATATATATTATTTTCTTGAACATATATTAATACTTTCACACAAGAAAAAGTAAGTTGCTATAGAGCTATTCTTCCTTAATTAGCTGTTTTGGAATTAAATATGATTCTCCTATATCTGCACCCCTGCACACACCACTCACCACTGAATACTGCCTTTAACAAATCTCCTATACTGTCATGTTAAAATGAGTGAAATCCCACCTTCACTGTGACATTTTTGGCCTGCTTTTAAAAGATAAATCGTAGGAAGAAAGTTTTATAGATATTTGCCACTTTGATCTTTGAGTAAGACATCCTCAATTACAGTGTTAACAAGAACTTCAATAACCAGTAGAACGCAAGAAAGAAGCAGATTTTGTATAATATTGGCCAACTGTTTCAAAAATGTAAGTCTTACTTGACCAACAATATTACAGCTGCTCTTTAAGAAGGTAGATAACATGCTAAATGTTTAAAAAGGTGGTAAGATAATTAACGTTCTACCAAATCAGATCTCCAAATGGTTATGTAATATTTTCATAATACTAAATAATTAAAGACATGAAATACTTACTGATTGATGATGCCTACAAATGTTTTGAGTTACTCAAACATAAAATGATCAAATACTACTATATGGCATAGCATTCCAGTTTGGGATCCCCTAAAAAGTTGAGCCCAAGACAAGAACTTTGATGCAGCTAGTTTACTGGAGGATGAACCCAGGAAACAAGTGTGAAGGAAAGGAGAGGCAGAAAAAGAGGAAGAGCCAAAACTATGTTGCTATTATTACAGTTGTTGCTATTGGCAAGAAAGACCAAATTCTGTCAAGATCTCTGAGAAATACAGACTGCCACCCAGAATTGTACAACTGAAATAGGAAGCTGGAAAAATCTGCATGACCTCTTCCTCCCCAGTGTTTGAGGACAATCTTTACCAGTATGACATCCACAGCACACAAGCAGATGGCTGGGGTACCCACCACCCAAGCCACTGGCATGGAGGAAAGTCTCCGGGAAGAATGCGTAAAGACAAATAGAAAGCATTTGAGATAGGAATTAGGTAGCTGAGGTAGGCCCGAGTGCCCACAAATAGTTCATCTCAGGTTGGCTGAAATCAGAATTGGGCCAAGGGGATACAACATGTATGCAGAGGCATCTGTTAAATATGTGTGTGTGTGTGTGTGTGTGTACTCAAGTACACATGAACAAAAAAATACACTGACCATAATCTTTAACTCCGATTTTCTCATAATATCAAGGTTTTTTTTTGTTTGTTTTGTTTTTTGTTTTGAGTCTCGCTCTGTCGCCCAGGCTGGAGTGCAGTGGCCGGATCTCAGCTCACTGCATGCTCCGCCTCCCGGGTTTACACCATTCTCCTGCCTCAGCCTCCCGAGTAGCTGGGACTACAGGCGCCCGCCACCTCGCCCAGCTAGTTTTTTGAATTTTTTTAGTAGAGACGCGGTTTCACCATGTTAGCCAGGATGGTCTCGATCTCCTGACCTCGTGATCTGCCCGTCTTGGCCTCCCAAAGTGCTGGGTTTATAGGCTTGAGCCACCGCGCCCGGCCAAGTTTTACATTTATTTAACAGTCATTTCAATTTTGTCACTGCAAAATATATTTTTAATTTTGTGTGTGTGTGTGTGTGTGTATTTTACATGGCAGCTTTTCTTCACTCATTCTCCAACAACAACAAAAATAACTTTTTTCTTTCTTTTTTTTTTTTTTACTACTACAGCATTACTAGCTTATTTTTGTAACTTTCTTTCCAGTCACATGCAGCTGAGAGTGAAAAGTTCAGAAAAGAATTGTAGCTAGAGGTCCAACATTTACACATTCCATAGAACTCCTCCTGCAGGCATAAAAAAGGGGAAGAAATAGAACTTGTGGTTGATTCTGTCTATTCTCTTGTCAATACAGGGAATGGAGGAAGAGAAAGATAAATCACCTAGACCACGAATCCTGAGTTCATAAACAGTTTAGATACACCTGATGATTGGGACTTGGACTGAAGTAATCATTCCTTTCTTCTGCTTCGTTCTGTGATACAATAACATTTATTTGAAGTTAGCCCTTGAATAGCCTTTCCTGTTTTGATGAGAGAAAATGTGTTTAGATAGACCTCTATCATAATAAATCATTAAATAAAATACTTTCTACATAAAAAACATTGCTTATTTTCTGGGCTCTTATTTCTCGCTCTTTTAAAGTACATCTTAGAAAGGAACTTTGAAAAATCATCTTTAGTTCAGTATAATGTAAAGAAGTCCAGAATTCTTGAATAAAAAGTATAAAAGAGACAGAGAATGCTTGGAATTTCAACTCATATACTTTCATTTACTAACTTACATATACAAAAGTGAGCCCTTGCAACTTTTAAGATTCTCAGAGAATGTAACAGAACTAGAATTAGATCAAGGTCGATTAATTTAACACAGTAAATTAGCAAGAAACTTGAAATATTTATAAGCAATTTAAAGGCAACAGAATGTATGCTTTGGTGAACACTAGGCACACAATAAATACTTGCTGATTCATCACCTTAATGAACTTAATGATGAGTTAATAAGAACTAATTTCTAGTTGGAGAAAGAACATACAGGAAAAAAATGAGTATACTCAGTGCTTGTCACACAAGCATAACCGGTTCCAAAATGTCTTCTCATTGCAGGAAATTAGCACAAGATATCATTACTTACTGGTATAATTAATATAAAAATGCAGAATAAGTTTATTACTGTTAAAAAGGGCTCCAGAGTCAAGCTAGTGATATAGTAATATGTAATAATATTTACATAATTAAATAATTATAAAGTTTTATCATTACATATTTATGCAATTACTTTTTAATGCACAGAATTGGTTGCTGCAGCTGCAATATCAGGCCTCATCATTGTCCAGGTATCTGGGTATTGTGCCACTCAGATCCCCATGTTTGACTGACAGTCTTGAAAGCATATAATAGTCATTTTTGTCACAATTTTAAATTTTAAACAATACATTTCAATGCAGAAACACGGAACATAAGTGTATACAGAGAGAACCATATCAAGAGACAAAAGGAACTAAAACCACAGTAATGAACAAATAAGACAGCATTGGCTTCATGCAGATGGAAGTTATCTTTTGAATTTAAATAGATGACCAAAGTATGTTCACACAGTGGTATCAATGATGTAACTGCATGGACCATAAGTCAAAACTTGAGAGGACTGGGATATATGGTAGTGAATTACACACTTTAATTTTAAAATTCCATTCAATAAAGTGAATGGAGTTCAAACAGTATAAATACTTGGCATTGTACTGAGCATTTTACATACAACTTCTCATTTATTCATCTTATAATATCTTCATCTTGTGAATAAGGGATCTGAGGCTAAATGAACTGAATAGTCTAAGGATACACGGCTTGAAATTTATGAGTTTAGGATTTCAATTCACATTTGTAGATTCCTAAACTTTCTTTTCTTTTCTCTTCTTTTATCTTCTTTTCTTTTTTTTTCCCCCCTTTGGCCTAAGACAAGGTCTTGTTTTCTCACCTAGACTGGAGTGCAGTGTGGCAAAATCATGCCTCGCCGTAGCCTTAACCTTCCAGGCTTAAGTGATCCTCCTGCCTCAGCCTCCCGAGCAGCTGGAACTACAGGCGTACACTACCGTGCCTGGCTAATTTTTTATTTATTGTAGAGACAGGGTCTCAATATGTTGCCCAGACTGGTCTCGAATTCCTGGGCTCAAGTGATCCTCTCGTGTCAGCTTCCCAAAGTGCTAGGATTATAGTCGTGAGCAACCACACCCGGCCCAAAACCTCCTTTCTAACCAAAATGCTATACTGTTGTTTGTGAATGTAACTGAGTATGGAATGAAATGCAAAGGTGAAAGAAAATTTTTACTGCAATGATTCCTAAAACTCTCAAACATGTTTTTCCCTGATAGTGTTTAAAGCTAGTGGTACTCTAACTGACTTACTGAAAATGGTGTCTATTCTGTTAAATTGTTTGGCCCAAAGCTGCTCCTGTACATATTTTAAGTTTGACCTAAAGTTTTCTCCATATACATTGAACTGCAATCTCACTCGATGTGTAAATAGACTGTAACTTGGTCTTTAACAAGTAGTGAAGTCTCTGCCAACAACAGACAATCAACCATTCAAAGCCGGTTCAAATAAGTCACACACTTACGTGTAACCAATCCAGTTGTTTTCGTACTGCACTTTTGCTTTCTGTATGGCACTTTCTTTTTTCTGTCCATAAATGTTATCCAATCATGTGGCAGCCCCAAAATTGCTCTGAATCTATTCTGGTATTGGGGGCTGTCCAATTTGCAAATCATTCTTTTCTCAATGAGATTGAATGTGCCTGAAGTTTTTCTTTTAACAGTTCTACAATCATTCTCTTTTACATATATATATATAATATTTATATATATATAATATTTATATATATATAATATTTATATATATATTATATATATAATACTATGAAGTGTATGTTTTAAGATAGCACCATTAGGTTTGCAAGGTCCCTTGTTGCCAACTGGATCTTAACTTCAGTAAGGGAAAGGACAGAAAGTAACACTAGCAATCATTGCCTACTTTTTATGTGCAGGATTTCCACATTGCAAACTAAACATCATTTATAACTAGTGCAGTGAAATACATTCTCCTGCAAAAATAGTAACAGGCAAATACTATTTGGTCACATTGTCTGCGAAAGTTGGTAGTGGTGCTACAGTATGTCTTTTATGAGAACAGCAATCTCTGATATAAGAAGTTGTGCTCCAAAATGACATTTCCAATTAGATATTGCTATCTTGGGATTGGTTCTCCCTTAGGCACAATGTCCACCTGTTGGTAACTTTCATGGACAGAGCCCTCACATCTACATAATTTATAATGTACTACAAATCCTTTACAGATGTGCCATCAAATTTTGATCAAAGTGGAAAATGTATTAATACAACTGAGAAGTATGTCTGCTGGATGGAATGTTAAATTAAGTGAGTAGAGTCATGTAGTAGCATGTGAGATACCATTTGAAGTACAGCCAACATCAAAATAAAAACAATAAACAAAAAAACACAAATCAATAATATTTATTTAAAGTATGTGAACTTTGCTTGACAAGTATATTAGAGTGTTGTCAGATTAGCAAATAATTACATAGAGAGTGTAACACACTATGTGAATGTACAGTGCTATATTATTAAATGAAATTTAGTTCATTAAAGAGAATAACCAAGATTATCATATTTAGATGTGTTTTGAATACGTGTTTAAATAAACATGTACACAAGTTTAGCGCCATTTATCTATAACTTAAGAATAATATGCAACACACTTGCTTAGTGTAATTCATTCAAAATCCAATTTGAAAATTCAAATATTCAATTAACTGTTACAGTTCTCTTGGTCTGCCACCTGGGCATGAGGATCTGTGGAGCTGTTATTTAGGTAAAAGATAATGGTTCTGGTTGGCAGGCACATGGAATCCTGCAAGTAAGAGTCTCTTAGAGAATAAAGGGACATTCCAAAGTGAAGTCCCAAAAGGCCAACACCTCCTCCTGCATAAATTTAAGGATATTTTAAAGTTCAAGATTGGATCAATGGACATTCCCCAAGACTGATCCCCATTAGCTTTTCTTTATGTAAATGTCACCTATTGTTCCTGAACAATAGAGTCAATAATATTTCTTTTACAAATATAGACACACAGGATTTCACAAAGGAGAAAGGCTTTGACTCCAAAGCCTGGGAGAAACCTACCATTCAGCCACAGACTTCAGAACTGTGTTTAAAGCCATGGTTTAACTATCTGGATAAGATGAAGAACTCACTTCATTCTTAAATGTCCATAAAAGTAGCTTCTATTAAACAATTCCAGTTTTAGAAATAATAAGTATGTTTTCTATGTTGGCAACATCAGCTTGACTACAATAAAAACATATGCTTCCTTGAATACTTTTCTAACAGATAGCATGGCTATATCATGGTAAAAGTCAATGAGATCCACAAACCACTCCAGGAAGTTAGATGCATTTTTTCTACTTAAATTTTATTCTATCATGCTGTGTAATCCTCTATGCCAAAGTACTAGCTCTCTTAGATACACCAGAATTTGACTGTAATCATTAATAAAATAAATACTAACCTCTAGTGGCAGAATTCAAATTTATCTAGGTAAAAACAATCTATTCAATAAATGTTGTATTGGATGTGTTTTCTCAGGGGTTGAGGGGCACAGTTATTGGCAAGGTTGTGAGACCAGGCTTTCGAGTCACATAATTAATTTCAAATTCAATCCCAGCCAGTTCTATCAATGCTTGCCTATGTAACAGTGAGTGAATTACATACAATCTTTCTTTGCTTCAGTTCCCTTTTTAAATAAAAGTATAATAAAGATCTCTACCTCCTTGGCTTATTGTGATGCTTATAAAAAGTCTGGCACAGATGCTTGGAAACTAACAGGTATTCTTATTATTAAATGCAAAATGATTATCATGACTGAAAAATCAATAGTAAACACAAAACAGGAAAACACAGTATTTGTTTCCACAGATTTCATAATTTTGCTAAGGATATGACTTATACTCATGTAATAATTAGGCAATTAATTGCATAGGCCAATTAGGTAACATTAAAATAAGCAGTAATTATTAAATTATGTATAAATTATACTAAAATAAATTTAGCTACAATAATGGGCAAAATTTAAGAAGCTGATATAATGTGGTAGAAATGGTCAGAAGAGGGTAATAATAAGATTAATATAACAAATTAGGAAATTTTCTCTGTGTATAATAGGCCTTGAAGTTTAAGAATTGAGTTGGGTACAGTGGGTACCTTGAATCCCAGCAC